>NC_091034.1:0-600000 GCF_041296385.1 Aphelocoma coerulescens
AAATAAAAGCCCCAAACCCCCTAAATCTCCTCAGGACCCCTGCAAAGCCACCCCTTAGCCCCGCCCATTTCCCCTTTAGCCACGCCCCCTCCCGGCCCTGCCGACCCAAATTCCCCCCCAAAAACCCCCCAAAACCCCCAAAATTCCAGAAAAAAACCCCCCAGAGACCCCCAAAAATCCCCTTAAAGACCCAACATTCCCAAATAAAAGCCCCAAACCCCCTAAATCTCCTCAGGACCCCTGCAAAGCCACCCCTTAGCCCCGCCCATTTCCCCTTTAGCCCCGCCCCCTCCCGGCCCTGCCGACCCAAATTCCCCCCCAAAAACCCCCCAAAACCCCCAAAATTCAAAAAAAAAACCCCCCAGAGACCCCCAAAAATCCCCTTAAAGACCCAAAATTCCCAAATAAAAGCCCCAAACCCCCTAAATCTCCTCAGGACCCCTGCAAAGCCACCCCTTAGCCCCGCCCACTCCCCCTCTAGCCCCGCCCATTTCCCCTTTAGCCCCGCCCCCTCCCGGCCCTGCCGACCCAAATTCCCCCCCAAAAACCCCCCAAAACCCCCAAAATTCAAAAAAAAAACCCCCCAGAGACCCCCAAAAATCCCCTTAAAGACCCAAAATTCCCAAATAAAAGCCCCAAACACCCTAAATCTCCTCAGGACCCCTGCAAAGCCACCCCTTAGCCCCGCCCATTTCCCCTTTAGCCCCGCCCCCTCCTGGCCCTGCCGACCCAAATTCCCCCCCAAAAACCCCCCAAAACCCCCAAAATTCCAGAAAAAAACCCCCCAGAGACCCCCAAAAATCCCCTTAAAGACCCCACATTCCCAAATAAAAGCCCCAAACCCCCTAAATCTCCTCAGGACCCCTGCAAAGCCACCCCTTAGCCCCGCCCATTTCCCCTTTAGCCCCGCCCCCTCCCGGCCCTGCCGACCCAAATTCCCCCCCAAAAACACCCCAAAACCCCCAAAATTCCAAAAAAAACCCCCCCAGAGACCCCCAAAAATCCCCTTAAAGACCCAACATTCCCAAATAAAAGCCCCAAACCCCCTAAATCTCCTCAGGACCCCTGCAAAGCCACCCCTTAGCCCCGCCCATTTCCCCTTTAGCCCCGCCCCCTCCCGGCCCTGCCGACCCAAATTCCCCCCCAAAAACCCCCCAAAACCCCCAAAATTCCAAAAAAAACCCCCCCAGAGACCCCCAAAAATCCCCTTAAAGACCCAAAATTCCCAAATAAAAGCCCCAAACCCCCTAAATCTCCTCAGGACCCCTGCAAAGCCACCCCTTAGCCCCGCCCATTTCCCCTTTAGCCCCGCCCCCTCCCGGCCCTGCCGACCCAAATTCCCCCCCAAAAACCCCCCAAAACCCCCAAATTTCCAAATAAAAACCCCCCAGAGACCCCCAAAAATCCCCTTAAAGACCCAAAATTCCCAAATAAAAGCCCCAAACCCCCTAAATCTCCTCAGGACCCCTGCAAAGCCACCCCTTAGCCCCGCCCATTTCCCCTTTAGCCCCGCCCCCTCCCGGCCCTGCCGACCCAAATTCCCCCCCAAAAACCCCCCAAAACCCCCAAAATTCCAAAAAAAACCCCCCCAGAGACCCCCAAAAATCCCCTTAAAGACCCAACATTCCCAAATAAAAGCCCCAAACCCCCTAAATCTCCTCAGGACCCCTGCACAGCCACCCCTTAGCCCCGCCCATTTCCCCTTTAGCCCCGCCCCCTCCCGGCACTGCCGACCCAAATTCCCCCCCAAAAACCCCCCAAAACCCCCAAAATTCCAGAAAAAAACCCCCCAGAGACCCCCAAAAATCCCCTTAAAGACCCAACATTCCCAAATAAAAGCCCCAAACCCCCTAAATCTCCTCAGGACCCCTGCAAAGCCACCCCTTAGCCCCGCCCATTTCCCCTTTAGCCCCGCCCCCTCCCGGCCCTGCCGACCCAAATTCCCCCCCAAAAACCCCCCAAAACCCCCAAAATTCCAAAAAAAAACCCCCCCAGAGACCCCCAAAAATCCCCTTAAAGACCCAAAATTCCCAAATAAAAGCCCCAAACCCCCTAAATCTCCTCAGGACCCCTGCAAAGCCACCCCTTAGCCCCGCCCACTCCCCCTCTAGCCCCGCCCATTTCCCCTTTAGCCCCGCCCCCTCCCGGCCCTGCCGACCCAAATTCCCCCCCAAAAACCCCCCAAAACCCCCAAAATTCCAAAAAAAACCCCCCCAGAGACCCCCAAAAATCCCCTTAAAGACCCAAAATTCCCAAATAAAAGCCCCAAACCCCCTAAATCTCCTCAGGACCCCTGCAAAGCCACACCTTAGCCCCGCCCATTTCCCCTTTAGCCCCGCCCCCTCCCGGCCCTGCCGACCCAAATTCCCCCCCAAAAACCCCCCAAAACCCCCAAAATTCCAAAAAAAACCCCCCAGAGACCCCCAAAAATCCCCTTAAAGACCCAAAATTCCCAAATAAAAGCCCCAAACCCCCTAAATCTCCTCAGGACCCCTGCAAAGCCACCCCTTAGCCCCGCCCATTTCCCCTTTAGCCCCGCCCCCTCCCGGCCCTGCCGACCCAAATTCCCCCCCAAAAACCCCCCAAAACCCCCAAAATTCCAAAAAAACCCCCCCCAGAGACCCCCAAAAATCCCCTTAAAGACCCAAAATTCCCAAATAAAAGCCCCAAACCCCCTAAATCTCCTCAGGACCCCTGCAAAGCCACCCCTTAGCCCCGCCCACTCCCCCTCTAGCCCCGCCCATTTCCCCTTTAGCCCCGCCCCCTCCTGGCCCTGCCGACCCAAATTCCCCCCCAAAAACCCCCCAAAACCCCCAAAATTCCAGAAAAAAACCCCCCAGAGACCCCCAAAAATCCCCTTAAAGACCCAAAATTCCCAAATAAAAGCCCCAAACCCCCTAAATCTCCTCAGGACCCCTGCAAAGCCACCCCTTAGCCCCGCCCATTTCCCCTTTAGCCCCGCCCCCTCCCGGCCCTGCCGACCCAAATTCCCCCCCAAAAACCCCCCAAAACCCCCAAAATTCCAAAAAAAAACCCCCCCAGAGACCCCCAAAAATCCCCTTAAAGACCCAAAATTCCCAAATAAAAGCCCCAAACCCCCTAAATCTCCTCAGGACCCCTGCAAAGCCACCCCTTAGCCCCGCCCATTTCCCCTTTAGCCCCGCCCCCTCCCGGCCCTGCCGACCCAAATTCCCCCCCAAAAACCCCCCAAAACCCCCAAAATTACAAAAAAAACCCCCCCAGAGACCCCCAAAAATCCCCTTAAAGACCCAAAATTCCCAAATAAAAGCCCCAAACCCCCTAAATCTCCTCAGGACCCCTGCAAAGCCACCCCTTAGCCCCGCCCATTTCCCCTTTAGCCACGCCCCCTCCCGGCCCTGCCGACCCAAATTCCCCCCCAAAAACCCCCCAAAACCCCCAAAATTCCAGAAAAAAACCCCCCAGAGACCCCCAAAAATCCCCTTAAAGACCCAACATTCCCAAATAAAAGCCCCAAACCCCCTAAATCTCCTCAGGACCCCTGCAAAGCCACCCCTTAGCCCCGCCCATTTCCCCTTTAGCCCCGCCCCCTCCCGGCCCTGCCGACCCAAATTCCCCCCCAAAAACCCCCCAAAACCCCCAAAATTCAAAAAAAAAACCCCCCAGAGACCCCCAAAAATCCCCTTAAAGACCCAAAATTCCCAAATAAAAGCCCCAAACCCCCTAAATCTCCTCAGGACCCCTGCAAAGCCACCCCTTAGCCCCGCCCACTCCCCCTCTAGCCCCGCCCATTTTCCCTTTAGCCCCGCCCCCTCCCGGCCCTGCCGACCCAAATTCCCCCCCAAAAACCCCCCAAAACCCCCAAAATTCAAAAAAAAAACCCCCCAGAGACCCCCAAAAATCCCCTTAAAGACCCAAAATTCCCAAATAAAAGCCCCAAACACCCTAAATCTCCTCAGGACCCCTGCAAAGCCACCCCTTAGCCCCGCCCATTTCCCCTTTAGCCCCGCCCCCTCCTGGCCCTGCCGACCCAAATTCCCCCCCAAAAACCCCCCAAAACCCCCAAAATTCCAGAAAAAAACCCCCCAGAGACCCCCAAAAATCCCCTTAAAGACCCCACATTCCCAAATAAAAGCCCCAAACCCCCTAAATCTCCTCAGGACCCCTGCAAAGCCACCCCTTAGCCCCGCCCATTTCCCCTTTAGCCCCGCCCCCTCCCGGCCCTGCCGACCCAAATTCCCCCCCAAAAACACCCCAAAACCCCCAAAATTCCAAAAAAAACCCCCCCAGAGACCCCCAAAAATCCCCTTAAAGACCCAACATTCCCAAATAAAAGCCCCAAACCCCCTAAATCTCCTCAGGACCCCTGCAAAGCCACCCCTTAGCCCCGCCCATTTCCCCTTTAGCCCCGCCCCCTCCCGGCCCTGCCGACCCAAATTCCCCCCCAAAAACCCCCCAAAACCCCCAAAATTCCAAAAAAAACCCCCCCAGAGACCCCCAAAAATCCCCTTAAAGACCCAACATTCCCAAATAAAAGCCCCAAACCCCCTAAATCTCCTCAGGACCCCTGCAAAGCCACCCCTTAGCCCCGCCCATTTCCCCTTTAGCCCCGCCCCCTCCCGGCCCTGCCGACCCAAATTCCCCCCCAAAAACCCCCCAAAACCCCCAAAATTCCAAAAAAAAACCCCCCAGAGACCCCCAAAAATCCCCTTAAAGACCCAAAATTCCCAAATAAAAGCCCCAAACCCCCTAAATCTCCTCAGGACCCCTGCAAAGCCACCCCTTAGCCCCGCCCATTTCCCCTTTAGCCCCGCCCCCTCCCGGCCCTGCCGACCCAAATTCCCCCCCAAAAACCCCCCAAAACCCCCAAAATTCCAAAAAAAACCCCCCCAGAGACCCCCAAAAATCCCCTTAAAGACCCAAAATTCCCAAATAAAAGCCCCAAACCCCCTAAATCTCCTCAGGACCCCTGCAAAGCCACCCCTTAGCCCCGCCCACTCCCCCTCTAGCCCCGCCCATTTCCCCTTTAGCCCCGCCCCCTCCCGGCCCTGCCGACCCAAATTCCCCCCCAAAAACCCCCCAAAACCCCCAAAATTCCAGAAAAAACCCCCCCAGAGACCCCCAAACATCCCCTTAAAGACCCAACATTCCCAAATAAAAGCCCCAAACCCCCTAAATCTCCTCAGGACCCCTGCAAAGCCACACCTTAGCCCCGCCCATTTCCCCTTTAGCCCCGCCCCCTCCCGGCCCTGCCGACCCAAATTCCCCCCCAAAAACCCCCCAAAACCCCCAAAATTCCAAAAAAAAACCCCCCAGAGACCCCCAAAAATCCCCTTAAAGACCCAAAATTCCCAAATAAAAGCCCCAAACCCCCTAAATCTCCTCAGGACCCCTGCAAAGCCACCCCTTAGCCCCGCCCATTTCCCCTTTAGCCCCGCCCCCTCCCGGCCCTGCCGACCCAAATTCCCCCCCAAAAACCCCCCAAAACCCCCAAAATTCCAAAAAAAACCCCCCCAGAGACCCCCAAAAATCCCCTTAAAGACCCAAAATTCCCAAATAAAAGCCCCAAACCCCCTAAATCTCCTCAGGACCCCTGCACAGCCACCCCTTAGCCCCGCCCATTTCCCCTTTAGCCCCGCCCCCTCCCGGCACTGCCGACCCAAATTCCCCCCCAAAAACCCCCCAAAACCCCCAAAATTCCAGAAAAAACCCCCCAGAGACCCCCAAAAATCCCCTTAAAGACCCAACATTCCCAAATAAAAGCCCCAAACCCCCTAAATCTCCTCAGGACCCCTGCAAAGCCACGCCTTAGCCCCGCCCATTTCCCCTTTAGCCCCGCCCCCTCCCGGCCCTGCCGACCCAAATTCCCCCCCAAAAACCCCCCAAAACCCCCAAAATTCCAAAAAAAACCCCCCCAGAGACCCCCAAAAATCCCCTTAAAGACCCAAAATTCCCAAATAAAAGCCCCAAACCCCCTAAATCTCCTCAGGACCCCTGCAAAGCCACCCCTTAGCCCCGCCCATTTCCCCTTTAGCCCCGCCCCCTCCCGGCCCTGCCGACCCAAATTCCCCCCCAAAAACCCCCCAAAACCCCCAAAATTCCAAAAAAAACCCCCCCAGAGACCCCCAAAAATCCCCTTAAAGACCCAAAATTCCCAAATAAAAGCCCCAAACCCCCTAAATCTCCTCAGGACCCCTGCAAAGCCACCCCTTAGCCCCGCCCATTTCCCCTTTAGCCCCGCCCCCTCCCGGCCCTGCCGACCCAAATTCCCCCCCCAAAACCCCCCAAAACCCCCAAAATTCCAGAAAAAAAACCCCCCAGAGACCCCCAAAAATCCCCTTAAAGACCCAAAATTCCCAAATAAAAGCCCCAAACCCCCTAAATCTCCTCAGGACCCCTGCAAAGCCACCCCTTAGCCCCGCCCATTTCCCCTTTAGCCCCGCCCCCTCCCGGCCCTGCCGACCCAAATTCCCCCCCAAAAACCCCCCAAAACCCCCAAAATTCCAAAAAAAAACCCCCCCAGAGACCCCCAAAAATCCCCTTAAAGACCCAAAATTCCCAAATAAAAGCCCCAAACCCCCTAAATCTCCTCAGGACCCCTGCAAAGCCACCTCTTAGCCCCGCCCACTCCCCCTCTAGCCCCGCCCATTTCCCCTTTAGCCCCGCCCCCTCCCGGCCCTGCCGACCCAAATTCCCCCCCAAAAACCCCCCAAAACCCCCAAAATTCCAAAAAAAAACCCCCCAGAGACCCCCAAAAATCCCCTTAAAGACCCAAAATTCCCAAATAAAAGCCCCAAACCCCCTAAATCTCCTCAGGACCCCTGCAAAGCCACCCCTTAGCCCCGCCCATTTCCCCTTTAGCCCCGCCCCCTCCCGGCCCTGCCGACCCAAATTCCCCCCCAAAAACCCCCCAAAACCCCCAAAATTCCAGAAAAAAACCCCCCAGAGACCCCCAAAAATCCCCTTAAAGACCCAAAATTCCCAAATAAAAGCCCCAAACCCCCTAAATCTCCTCAGGACCCCTGCAAAGCCACCCCTTAGCCCCGCCCATTTCCCCTTTAGCCCCGCCCCCTCCCGGCCCTGCCGACCCAAATTCCCCCCCAAAAACCCCCCAAAACCCCCAAAATTCCAAAAAAAACCCCCCCAGAGACCCCCAAAAATCCCCTTAAAGACCCAAAATTCCCAAATAAAAGCCCCAAACCCCCCAAATCTCCTCAGGACCCCTGCAAAGCCACCCCTTAGCCCCGCCCATTTCCCCTTTAGCCCCGCCCCCTCCCGGCCCTGCCGACCCAAATTCCCCCCCAAAAACCCCCCAAAACCCCCAAAATTCCAAAAAAAACCCCCCCAGAGACCCCCAAAAATCCCCTTAAAGACCCAAAATTCCCAAATAAAAGCCCCAAACCCCTTAAATCTCCTCAGGACCCCTGCAAAGCCACCCCTTAGCCCCGCCCACTCCCCCTCTAGCCCCACCCATTTCCCCTTTAGCCCCGCCCCCTCCCGGCCCTGCCGACCCAAATTCCCCCCCAAAAACCCCCCAAAACCCCCAAAATTCCAAAAAAAACCCCCCAGAGACCCCCAAAAATCCCCTTAAAGACCCAAAATTCCCAAATAAAAGCCCCAAACCCCCTAAATCTCCTCAGGACCCCTGCAAAGCCACCCCTTAGCCCCGCCCATTTCCCCTTTAGCCCCGCCCCCTCCCGGCCCTGCCGACCCAAATTCCCCCCCAAAAACCCCCCAAAACCCCCAAAATTACAAAAAAAAACCCCCCCAGAGATCCCCAAAAATCCCCTTAAAGACCCAAAATTCCCAAATAAAAGCCCCAAACCCCCTAAATCTCCTCAGGACCCCTGCAAAGCCACCCCTTAGCCCCGCCCATTTCCCCTTTAGCCACGCCCCCTCCCGGCCCTGCCGACCCAAATTCCCCCCCAAAAACCCCCCAAAACCCCCAAAATTCCAGAAAAAAACCCCCCAGAGACCCCCAAAAATCCCCTTAAAGACCCAACATTCCCAAATAAAAGCCCCAAACCCCCTAAATCTCCTCAGGACCCCTGCAAAGCCACCCCTTAGCCCCGCCCATTTCCCCTTTAGCCCCGCCCCCTCCCGGCCCTGCCGACCCAAATTCCCCCCCAAAAACCCCCCAAAACCCCCAAAATTCAAAAAAAAAACCCCCCAGAGACCCCCAAAAATCCCCTTAAAGACCCAAAATTCCCAAATAAAAGCCCCAAACCCCCTAAATCTCCTCAGGACCCCTGCAAAGCCACCCCTTAGCCCCGCCCACTCCCCCTCTAGCCCCGCCCATTTTCCCTTTAGCCCCGCCCCCTCCCGGCCCTGCCGACCCAAATTCCCCCCCAAAAACCCCCCAAAACCCCCAAAATTCAAAAAAAAAACCCCCCAGAGACCCCCAAAAATCCCCTTAAAGACCCAAAATTCCCAAATAAAAGCCCCAAACACCCTAAATCTCCTCAGGACCCCTGCAAAGCCACCCCTTAGCCCCGCCCATTTCCCCTTTAGCCCCGCCCCCTCCTGGCCCTGCCGACCCAAATTCCCCCCCAAAAACCCCCCAAAACCCCCAAAATTCCAGAAAAAACCCCCCAGAGACCCCCAAAAATCCCCTTAAAGACCCCACATTCCCAAATAAAAGCCCCAAACCCCCTAAATCTCCTCAGGACCCCTGCAAAGCCACCCCTTAGCCCCGCCCATTTCCCCTTTAGCCCCGCCCCCTCCCGGCCCTGCCGACCCAAATTCCCCCCCAAAAACACCCCAAAACCCCCAAAATTCCAAAAAAAACCCCCCCAGAGACCCCCAAAAATCCCCTTAAAGACCCAACATTCCCAAATAAAAGCCCCAAACCCCCTAAATCTCCTCAGGACCCCTGCAAAGCCACCCCTTAGCCCCGCCCATTTCCCCTTTAGCCCCGCCCCCTCCCGGCCCTGCCGACCCAAATTCCCCCCCAAAAACCCCCCAAAACCCCCAAAATTCCAAAAAAAACCCCCCCAGAGACCCCCAAAAATCCCCTTAAAGACCCAAAATTCCCAAATAAAAGCCCCAAACCCCCTAAATCTCCTCAGGACCCCTGCAAAGCCACCCCTTAGCCCCGCCCATTTCCCCTTTAGCCCCGCCCCCTCCCGGCCCTGCCGACCCAAATTCCCCCCCAAAAACCCCCCAAAACCCCCAAATTTCCAAATAAAAACCCCCCAGAGACCCCCAAAAATCCCCTTAAAGACCCAAAATTCCCAAATAAAAGCCCCAAACCCCCTAAATCTCCTCAGGACCCCTGCAAAGCCACCCCTTAGCCCCGCCCATTTCCCCTTTAGCCCCGCCCCCTCCCGGCCCTGCCGACCCAAATTCCCCCCCAAAAACCCCCCAAAACCCCCAAAATTCCAAAAAAAACCCCCCCAGAGACCCCCAAAAATCCCCTTAAAGACCCAACATTCCCAAATAAAAGCCCCAAACCCCCTAAATCTCCTCAGGACCCCTGCACAGCCACCCCTTAGCCCCGCCCATTTCCCCTTTAGCCCCGCCCCCTCCCGGCACTGCCGACCCAAATTCCCCCCCAAAAACCCCCCAAAACCCCCAAAATTCCAGAAAAAAACCCCCCAGAGACCCCCAAAAATCCCCTTAAAGACCCAAAATTCCCAAATAAAAGCCCCAAACCCCCTAAATCTCCTCAGGACCCCTGCAAAGCCACCCCTTAGCCCCGCCCATTTCCCCTTTAGCCCCGCCCCCTCCCGGCCCTGCCGACCCAAATTCCCCCCCAAAAACCCCCCAAAACCCCCAAAATTCCAAAAAAAACCCCCCCAGAGACCCCCAAAAATCCCCTTAAAGACCCAAAATTCCCAAATAAAAGCCCCAAACCCCCTAAATCTCCTCAGGACCCCTGCAAAGCCACCCCTTAGCCCCGCCCACTCCCCCTCTAGCCCCGCCCATTTCCCCTTTAGCCCCGCCCCCTCCCGGCCCTGCCGACCCAAATTCCCCCCCAAAAACCCCCCAAAACCCCCAAAATTCCAAAAAAAACCCCCCCAGAGACCCCCAAAAATCCCCTTAAAGACCCAACATTCCCAAATAAAAGCCCCAAACCCCCTAAATCTCCTCAGGACCCCTGCAAAGCCACCCCTTAGCCCCGCCCATTTCCCCTTTAGCCCCGCCCCCTCCCGGCCCTGCCGACCCAAATTCCCCGCCAAAAACCCCCCAAAACCCCCAAAATTCCAAAAAAAAACCCCCCAGAGACCCCCAAAAATCCCCTTAAAGACCCAAAATTCCCAAATAAAAGCCCCAAACCCCCTAAATCTCCTCAGGACCCCTGCAAAGCCACCCCTTAGCCCCGCCCATTTCCCCTTTAGCCCCGCCCCCTCCCGGCCCTGCCGACCCAAATTCCCCCCCAAAAACCCCCCAAAACCCCCAAAATTCCAAAAAAAACCCCCCCAGAGACCCCCAAAAATCCCCTTAAAGACCCAAAATTCCCAAATAAAAGCCCCAAACCCCCTAAATCTCCTCAGGACCCCTGCAAAGCCACCCCTTAGCCCCGCCCACTCCCCCTCTAGCCCCGCCCATTTCCCCTTTAGCCCCGCCCCCTCCCGGCCCTGCCGACCCAAATTCCCCCCCAAAAACCCCCCAAAACCCCCAAAATTCCAGAAAAAACCCCCCCAGAGACCCCCAAACATCCCCTTAAAGACCCAACATTCCCAAATAAAAGCCCCAAACCCCCTAAATCTCCTCAGGACCCCTGCAAAGACACACCTTAGCCCCGCCCATTTCCCCTTTAGCCCCGCCCCCTCCCGGCCCTGCCGACCCAAATTCCCCCCCAAAAACCCCCCAAAACCCCCAAAATTCCAAAAAAAAACCCCCCAGAGACCCCCAAAAATCCCCTTAAAGACCCAAAATTCCCAAATAAAAGCCCCAAACCCCCTAAATCTCCTCAGGACCCCTGCAAAGCCACCCCTTAGCCCCGCCCATTTCCCCTTTAGCCCCGCCCCCTCCCGGCCCTGCCGACCCAAATTCCCCCCCAAAAACCCCCCAAAACCCCCAAAATTCCAAAAAAAACCCCCCCAGAGACCCCCAAAAATCCCCTTAAAGACCCAAAATTCCCAAATAAAAGCCCCAAACCCCCTAAATCTCCTCAGGACCCCTGCACAGCCACCCCTTAGCCCCGCCCATTTCCCCTTTAGCCCCGCCCCCTCCCGGCACTGCCGACCCAAATTCCCCCCCAAAAACCCCCCAAAACCCCCAAAATTCCAGAAAAAACCCCCCAGAGACCCCCAAAAATCCCCTTAAAGACCCAACATTCCCAAATAAAAGCCCCAAACCCCCTAAATCTCCTCAGGACCCCTGCAAAGCCACCCCTTAGCCCCGCCCATTTCCCCTTTAGCCCCGCCCCCTCCCGGCCCTGCCGACCCAAATTCCCCCCCAAAAACCCCCCAAAACCCCCAAAATTCCAAAAAAAACCCCCCCAGAGACCCCCAAAAATCCCCTTAAAGACCCAAAATTCCCAAATAAAAGCCCCAAACCCCCTAAATCTCCTCAGGACCCCTGCAAAGCCACCCCTTAGCCCCGCCCACTCCCCCTCTAGCCCCGCCCATTTCCCCTTTAGCCCCGCCCCCTCCCGGCCCTGCCGACCCAAATTCCCCCCCAAAAACCCCCCAAAACCCCCAAAATTCCAAAAAAAACCCCCCCAGAGACCCCCAAAAATCCCCTTAAAGACCCAACATTCCCAAATAAAAGCCCCAAACCCCCTAAATCTCCTCAGGACCCCTGCAAAGCCACCCCTTAGCCCCGCCCATTTCCCCTTTAGCCCCGCCCCCTCCCGGCCCTGCCGACCCAAATTCCCCCCCAAAAACCCCCCAAAACCCCCAAAATTCCAAAAAAAAACCCCCCAGAGACCCCCAAAAATCCCCTTAAAGACCCAAAATTCCCAAATAAAAGCCCCAAACCCCCTAAATCTCCTCAGGACCCCTGCAAAGCCACCCCTTAGCCCCGCCCATTTCCCCTTTAGCCCCGCCCCCTCCCGGCCCTGCCGACCCAAATTCCCCCCCAAAAACCCCCCAAAACCCCCAAAATTCCAAAAAAACCCCCCCCAGAGACCCCCAAAAATCCCCTTAAAGACCCAAAATTCCCAAATAAAAGCCCCAAACCCCCTAAATCTCCTCAGGACCCCTGCAAAGCCACCCCTTAGCCCCGCCCACTCCCCCTCTAGCCCCGCCCATTTCCCCTTTAGCCCCGCCCCCTCTCGGCCCTGCCGACCCAAATTCCCCCCCAAAAACCCCCCAAAACCCCCAAAATTCCAGAAAAAAACCCCCCAGAGACCCCCAAACATCCCCTTAAAGACCCAACATTCCCAAATAAAAGCCCCAAACCCCCTAAATCTCCTCAGGACCCCTGCAAAGCCACACCTTAGCCCCGCCCATTTCCCCTTTAGCCCCGCCCCCTCCCGGCCCTGCCGACCCAAATTCCCCCCCAAAAACCCCCCAAAACCCCCAAAATTCCAAAAAAAAACCCCCCAGAGACCCCCAAAAATCCCCTTAAAGACCCAAAATTCCCAAATAAAAGCCCCAAACCCCCTAAATCTCCTCAGGACCCCTGCAAAGCCACCCCTTAGCCCCGCCCATTTCCCCTTTAGCCCCGCCCCCTCCCGGCCCTGCCGACCCAAATTCCCCCCCAAAAACCCCCCAAAACCCCCAAAATTCCAAAAAAAAACCCCCCAGAGACCCCCAAAAATCCCCTTAAAGACCCAAAATTCCCAAATAAAAGCCCCAAACCCCCTAAATCTCCTCAGGACCCCTGCAAAGCCACCCCTTAGCCCCGCCCATTTCCCCTTTAGCCCCGCCCCCTCCCGGCCCTGCCGACCCAAATTCCCCCCCAAAAACCCCCCAAAACCCCCAAAATTCCAAAAAAAACCCCCCCAGAGACCCCCAAAAATCCCCTTAAAGACCCAAAATTCCCAAATAAAAGCCCCAAACCCCCTAAATCTCCTCAGGACCCCTGCAAAGCCACCCCTTAGCCCCGCCCACTCCCCCTCTAGCCCCGCCCATTTCCCCTTTAGCCCCGCCCCCTCTCGGCCCTGCCGACCCAAATTCCCCCCCAAAAACCCCCCAAAACCCCCAAAATTCCAGAAAAAAAACCCCCAGAGACCCCCAAACATCCCCTTAAAGACCCAACATTCCCAAATAAAAGCCCCAAACCCCCTAAATCTCCTCAGGACCCCTGCAAAGCCACACCTTAGCCCCGCCCATTTCCCCTTTAGCCCCGCCCCCTCCCGGCCCTGCCGACCCAAATTCCCCCCCAAAAACCCCCCAAAACCCCCAAAATTCCAAAAAAAAACCCCCCAGAGACCCCCAAAAATCCCCTTAAAGACCCAAAATTCCCAAATAAAAGCCCCAAACCCCCTAAATCTCCTCAGGACCCCTGCAAAGCCACCCCTTAGCCCCGCCCATTTCCCCTTTAGCCCCGCCCCCTCCCGGCCCTGCCGACCCAAATTCCCCCCCAAAAACCCCCCAAAACCCCCAAAATTCCAAAAAAAACCCCCCCAGAGACCCCCAAAAATCCCCTTAAAGACCCAAAATTCCCAAATAAAAGCCCCAAACCCCCTAAATCTCCTCAGGACCCCTGCAAAGCCACCCCGTAGCCCTGCCCACTCCCCCTCTAGCCCCGCCCATTTCCCCTTTAGCCCCGCCCCCTCCCGGCCCTGCCGACCCAAATTCCCCCCCAAAAACCCCCCAAAACCCCCAAAATTCCAAAAAAAACCCCCCCAGAGACCCCCAAAAATCCCCTTAAAGACCCAAAATTCCCAAATAAAAGCCCCAAACCCCCTAAATCTCCTCAGGACCCCTGCAAAGCCACCCCTTAGCCCCGCCCATTTCCCCTTTAGCCCCGCCCCCTCCCGGCCCTGCCGACCCAAATTCCCCCCCAAAAACCCCCCAAAACCCCCAAAATTCAAAAAAAAACCCCCCAGAGACCCCCAAAAATCCCCTTAAAGACCCAAAATTCCCAAATAAAAGCCCCAAACCCCCTAAATCTCCTCAGGACCCCTGCAAAGCCACCCCTTAGCCCCGCCCATTTCCCCTTTAGCCCCGCCCCCTCCCGGCCCTGCCGACCCAAATTCCCCCCCAAAAACCCCCCAAAACCCCCAAAATTCCAAAAAAAAACCCCCCAGAGACCCCCAAAAATCCCCTTAAAGACCCAAAATTCCCAAATAAAAGCCCCAAACCCCCTAAATCTCCTCAGGACCCCTGCACAGCCACCTCTTAGCCCCGCCCATTTCCCCTTTAGCCCCGCCCCCTCCCGGCCCTGCCGACCCAAATTCCCCCCCAAAAACCCCCCAAAACCCCCAAAATTCCAAAAAAAACCCCCCCAGACACCCCCAAAAATCCCCTTAAAGACCCAAAATTCCCAAATAAAAGCCCCAAACCCCCTAAATCTCCTCAGGACCCCTGCAAAGCCACCCCTTAGCCCCGCCCACTCCCCCTCTAGCCCCGCCCATTTCCCCTTTAGCCCCGCCCCCTCCTGGCCCTGCCGACCCAAATTCCCCCCCAAAAACCCCCCAAAACCCCCAAAATTCAAAAAAAAAACCCCCCAGAGACCCCCAAAAATCCCCTTAAAGACCCAAAATTCCCAAATAAAAGCCCCAAACCCCCTAAATCTCCTCAGGACCCCTGCAAAGCCACCCCTTAGCCCCGCCCATTTCCCCTTTAGCCCCGCCCCCTCCCGGCCCTGCCGACCCAAATTCCCCCCCAAAAACCCCCCAAAACCCCCAAAATTCCAGAAAAAAACCCCCCCAGAGACCCCCAAAAATCCCCTTAAAGACCCAAAATTCCCAAATAAAAGCCCCAAACCCCCTAAATCTCCTCAGGACCCCTGCAAAGCCACCCCTTAGCCCCGCCCATTTCCCCTTTAGCCCCGCCCCCTCCCGGCCCTGCCGACCCAAATTCCCCCCCAAAAACCCCCCAAAACCCCCAAAATTCCAGAAAAAAACCCCCCAGAGACCCCCAAAAATCCCCTTAAAGACCCAACATTCCCAAATAAAAGCCCCAAACCCCCTAAATCTCCTCAGGACCCCTGCAAAGCCACCCCTTAGCCCCGCCCATTTCCCCTTTAGCCCCGCCCCCTCCCGGCCCTGCCGACCCAAATTCCCCCCCAAAAACCCCCCAAAACCCCCAAAATTCCAAAAAAAAACCCCCCAGAGACCCCCAAAAATCCCCTTAAAGACCCAAAATTCCCAAATAAAAGCCCCAAACCCCCTAAATCTCCTCAGGACCCCTGCAAAGCCACACCTTAGCCCCGCCCATTTCCCCTTTAGCCCCGCCCCCTCCCGGCCCTGCCGACCCAAATTCCCCCCCAAAAACCCCCCAAAACCCCCAAAATTCCAAAAAAAAAACCCCCCAGAGACCCCCAAAAATCCCCTTAAAGACCCAAAATTCCCAAATAAAAGCCCCAAACCCCCTAAATCTCCTCAGGACCTCTGCAAAGCCACCCCTTAGCCCCGCCCATTTCCCCTTTAGCCCCGCCCCCTCCCGGCCCTGCCGACCCAAATTCCCCCCCAAAAACCCCCCAAAACCCCCAAAATTCAAAAAAAAAACCCCCCAGAGACCCCCAAAAATCCCCTTAAAGACCCAAAATTCCCAAATAAAAGCCCCAAACCCCCTAAATCTCCTCAGGACCCCTGCAAAGCCACCCCTTAGCCCCGCCCATTTCCCCTTTAGCCCCGCCCCCTCCCGGCCCTGCCGACCCAAATTCCCCCCCAAAAACCCCCCAAAACCCCCAAAATTCCAAAAAAAACCCCCCCAGAGACCCCCAAAAATCCCCTTAAAGACCCAAAATTCCCAAATAAAAGCCCCAAACCCCCTAAATCTCCTCAGGACCCCTGCACAGCCACCCCTTAGCCCCGCCCATTTCCCCTTTAGCCCCGCCCCCTCCCGGCCCTGCCGACCCAAATTCCCCCCAAAAACCCCCCAAAACCCCCAAAATTCCAGAAAAAAAAACCCCAGAGACCCCCAAAAATCCCCTTAAAGACCCAACATTCCCAAATAAAAGCCCCAAACCCCCTAAATCTCCTCAGGACCCCTGCAAAGCCACCCCTTAGCCCCGCCCATTTCCCCGTTAGCCCCGCCCCCTCCCGGCCCTGCCGACCCAAATTCCCCCCCAAAAACCCCCCAAAACCCCCAAAATTCCAGAAAAAAACCCCCCCAGAGACCCCCAAAAATCCCCTTAAAGACCCAAAATTCCCAAATAAAAGCCCCAAACCCCCTAAATCTCCTCAGGACCCCTGAAAAGCCACCCCTTAGCCCCGCCCACTCCCCCTCTAGCCCCGCCCATTTCCCCTTTAGCCGCGCCCCCTCCCGGCCCTGCCGACCCAAATTCCCCCCCAAAAACCCCCCAAAACCCCCAAAATTCCAAAAAAAACCCCCCAGAGACCCCCAAAAATCCCCTTAAAGACCCAAAATTCCCAAATAAAAGCCCCAAACCCCCTAAATCTCCTCAGGACCCCTGCAAAGCCACCCCTTAGCCCCGCCCACTCCCCCTCTAGCCCCGCCCATTTCCCCTTTAGCCCCGCCCCCTCCCGGCCCTGCCGACCCAAATTCCCCCCCAAAAACCCCCCAAAACCCCCAAAATTCCAAAAAAAAACCCCCCAGAGACCCCCAAAAATCCCCTTAAAGACCCAAAATTCCCAAATAAAAGCCCCAAACCCCCTAAATCTCCTCAGGACCCCTGCAAAGCCACCCCTTAGCCCCGCCCATTTCCCCTTTAGCCCCGCCCCCTCCCGGCCCTGCCGACCCAAATTCCCCCCCAAAAACCCCCCCAAACCCCCAAAATTCCAAAAAAAAAACCCCCAGAGACCCCCAAAAATCCCCTTAAAGACCCAAAATTCCCAAATAAAAGCCCCAAACCCCCTAAATCTCCTCAGGACCCCTGCAAAGCCACCCCTTAGCTCCGCCCATTTCCCCTTTAGCCCCGCCCCCTCCCGGCCCTGCCGACCCAAATTCCCCCCCAAAAACCCCCCAAAACCCCCAAAATTCAAAAAAAAAACCCCCCAGAGACCCCCAAAAATCCCCTTAAAGACCCAAAATTCCCAAATAAAAGCCCCAAACCCCCTAAATCTCCTCAGGACCCCTGCAAAGCCACCCCTTAGCCCCGCCCATTTCCCCGTAAGCCCCGCCCCCTCCCGGCCCTGCCGACCCAAATTCCCCCCCAAAAACCCCCCAAAACCCCCAAAATTCCAAAAAAAACCCCCCCAGAGACCCCCAAAAATCCCCTTAAAGACCCAAAATTCCCAAATAAAAGCCCCAAACCCCCTAAATCTCCTCAGGACCCCTGCAAAGCCACCCCTTAGCCCCGCCCATTTCCCCTTTAGCCCCGCCCCCTCCCGGCCCTGCCGACCCAAATTCCCCCCCAAAAACCCCCCAAAACCCCCAAAATTCCAGAAAAAACCCCCCAGAAACCCCCAAAAATCCCCTTAAAGACCCAACATTCCCAAATAAAAGCCCCAAACCCCTTAAATCTCCTCAGGACCCCTGCAAAGCCACCTCTTAGCCCCGCCCATTTCCCCTTTAGCCCCGCCCCCTCCCGGCCCTGCCGACCCAAATTCCCCCCCAAAAACCCCCCAAAACCCCCAAAATTCCAAAAAAAACCCCCCCAGAGACCCCCAAAAATCCCCTTAAAGACCCAAAATTCCCAAATAAAAGCCCCAAACTCCCTAAATCTCCTCAGGACCCCTGCAAAGCCACCCCTTAGCCCCGCCCACTCCCCCTCTAGCCCCGCCCATTTCCCCTTTAGCCCCGCCCCCTCCCGGCCCTGCCGACCCAAATTCCCCCCCAAAAACCCCCCAAAACCCCCAAAATTCCAAAAAAAAACCCCCCAGAGACCCCCAAAAATCCCCTTAAAGACCCAAAATTCCCAAATAAAAGCCCCAAACCCCCTAAATCCCCTCAGGACCCCTGCAAAGCCACACCTTAGCCCCGCCCATTTCCCCTTTAGCCCCGCCCCCTCCCGGCCCTGCCGACCCAAATTCCCCCCCAAAAACCCCCCAAAACCCCCAAAATTCCAAAAAAAAACCCCCCAGAGACCCCCAAAAATCCCCTTAAAGACCCAAAATTCCCAAATAAAAGCCCCAAACCCCCTAAATCTCCTCAGGACCTCTGCAAAGCCACCCCTTAGCCCCGCCCATTTCCCCTTTAGCCCCGCCCCCTCCCGGCCCTGCCGACCCAAATTCCCCCCCAAAAACCCCCCAAAACCCCCAAAATTCCAAAAAAAACCCCCCCAGAGACCCCCAAAAATCCCCTTAAAGACCCAAAATTCCCAAATAAAAGCCCCAAACCCCCTAAATCTCCTCAGGACCCCTGCAAAGCCACCCCTTAGCCCCGCCCATTTCCCCTTTAGCCCCGCCCCCTCCCGGCCCTGCCGACCCAAATTCCCCCCCAAAAACCCCCCAAAACCCCCAAAATTCCAAAAAAAACCCCCCCAGAGACCCCCAAAAATCCCCTTAAAGACCCAAAATTCCCAAATAAAAGCCCCAAACCCCCTAAATCTCCTCAGGACCCCTGCAAAGCCACCCCTTAGCCCCGCCCATTTCCCCTTTAGCCCCGCCCCCTCCCGGCCCTGCCGACCCAAATTCCCCCCCAAAAACCCCCCAAAACCCCCAAAATTCCAAAAAAAAACCCCCCAGAGACCCCCAAAAATCCCCTTAAAGACCCAAAATTCCCAAATAAAAGCCCCAAACCCCCTAAATCTCCTCAGGACCCCTGCAAAGCCACCCCTTAGCCCCGCCCATTTCCCCTTTAGCCCCGCCCCCTCCCGGCCCTGCCGACCCAAATTCCCCCCCAAAAACCCCCCAAAACCCCCAAAATTCCAAAAAAAACCCCCCCAGAGACCCCCAAAAATCCCCTTAAAGACCCAAAATTCCCAAATAAAAGCCCCAAACCCCCTAAATCTCCTCAGGACCCCTGCAAAGCCACCCCTTAGCCCCGCCCACTCCCCCTCTAGCCCCGCCCATTTCCCCTTTAGCCCCGCCCCCTCCTGGCCCTGCCGACCCAAATTCCCCCCCAAAAACCCCCCAAAACCCCCAAAATTCCAGAAAAAACCCCCCAGAGACCCCCAAAAATCCCCTTAAAGACCCAAAATTCCCAAATAAAAGCCCCAAACCCCCTAAATCTCCTCAGGACCCCTGCAAAGCCACCCCTTAGCCCCGCCCATTTCCCCTTTAGCCCCGCCCCCTCCCGGCCCTGCCGACCCAAATTCCCCCCCAAAAACCCCCCAAAACCCCCAAAATTCCAGAAAAAAACCCCCCCAGAGACCCCCAAAAATCCCCTTAAAGACCCAAAATTCCCAAATAAAAGCCCCAAACCCCCTAAATCTCCTCAGGACCCCTGCAAAGCCACCCCTTAGCCCCGCCCATTTCCCCTTTAGCCCCGCCCCCTCCCGGCCCTGCCGACCCAAATTCCCCCCCAAAAACCCCCCAAAACCCCCAAAATTCCAGAAAAAAACCCCCCAGAGACCCCCAAAAATCCCCTTAAAGACCCAACATTCCCAAATAAAAGCCCCAAACCCCCTAAATCTCCTCAGGACCCCTGCAAAGCCACCCCTTAGCCCCGCCCATTTCCCCTTTAGCCCCGCCCCCTCCCGGCCCTGCCGACCCAAATTCCCCCCCAAAAACCCCCCAAAACCCCCAAAATTCCAGAAAAAACCCCCCAGAAACCCCCAAAAATCCCCTTAAAGACCCAACATTCCCAAATAAAAGCCCCAAACCCCTTAAATCTCCTCAGGACCCCTGCAAAGCCACCTCTTAGCCCCGCCCATTTCCCCTTTAGCCCCGCCCCCTCCCGGCCCTGCCGACCCAAATTCCCCCCCAAAAACCCCCCAAAACCCCCAAAATTCCAAAAAAAACCCCCCCAGAGACCCCCAAAAATCCCCTTAAAGACCCAAAATTCCCAAATAAAAGCCCCAAACCCCCTAAATCTCCTCAGGACCCCTGCAAAGCCACCCCTTAGCCCCGCCCACTCCCCCTCTAGCCCCGCCCATTTCCCCTTTAGCCCCGCCCCCTCCCGGCCCTGCCGACCCAAATTCCCCCCCAAAAACCCCCCAAAACCCCCAAAATTCCAAAAAAAAACCCCCCAGAGACCCCCAAAAATCCCCTTAAAGACCCAAAATTCCCAAATAAAAGCCCCAAACCCCCTAAATCCCCTCAGGACCCCTGCAAAGCCACACCTTAGCCCCGCCCATTTCCCCTTTAGCCCCGCCCCCTCCCGGCCCTGCCGACCCAAATTCCCCCCCAAAAACCCCCCAAAACCCCCAAAATTCCAAAAAAAAACCCCCCAGAGACCCCCAAAAATCCCCTTAAAGACCCAAAATTCCCAAATAAAAGCCCCAAACCCCCTAAATCTCCTCAGGACCTCTGCAAAGCCACCCCTTAGCCCCGCCCATTTCCCCTTTAGCCCCGCCCCCTCCCGGCCCTGCCGACCCAAATTCCCCCCCAAAAACCCCCCAAAACCCCCAAAATTCCAAAAAAAACCCCCCCAGAGACCCCCAAAAATCCCCTTAAAGACCCAAAATTCCCAAATAAAAGCCCCAAACCCCCTAAATCTCCTCAGGACCCCTGCAAAGCCACCCCTTAGCCCCGCCCATTTCCCCTTTAGCCCCGCCCCCTCCCGGCCCTGCCGACCCAAATTCCCCCCCAAAAACCCCCCAAAACCCCCAAAATTCCAAAAAAAAACCCCCCCAGAGACCCCCAAAAATCCCCTTAAAGACCCAAAATTCCCAAATAAAAGCCCCAAACCCCCTAAATCTCCTCAGGACCCCTGCAAAGCCACCCCTTAGCCCCGCCCATTTCCCCTTTAGCCCCGCCCCCTCCCGGCCCTGCCGACCCAAATTCCCCCCCAAAAACCCCCCAAAACCCCCAAAATTCCAAAAAAAAACCCCCCAGAGACCCCCAAAAATCCCCTTAAAGACCCAAAATTCCCAAATAAAAGCCCCAAACCCCCTAAATCTCCTCAGGACCCCTGCAAAGCCACCCCTTAGCCCCGCCCATTTCCCCTTTAGCCCCGCCCCCTCCCGGCCCTGCCGACCCAAATTCCCCCCCAAAAACCCCCCAAAACCCCCAAAATTCCAAAAAAAAACCCCCCCAGAGACCCCCAAAAATCCCCTTAAAGACCCAAAATTCCCAAATAAAAGCCCCAAACCCCCTAAATCTCCTCAGGACCCCTGCAAAGCCACCCCTTAGCCCCGCCCACTCCCCCTCTAGCCCCGCCCATTTCCCCTTTAGCCCCGCCCCCTCCTGGCCCTGCCGACCCAAATTCCCCCCCAAAAACCCCCCAAAACCCCCAAAATTCCAGAAAAAAACCCCCCAGAGACCCCCAAAAATCCCCTTAAAGACCCAAAATTCCCAAATAAAAGCCCCAAACCCCCTAAATCTCCTCAGGACCCCTGCAAAGCCACCCCTTAGCCCCGCCCATTTCCCCTTTAGCCCCGCCCCCTCCCGGCCCTGCCGACCCAAATTCCCCCCCAAAAACCCCCCAAAACCCCCAAAATTCCAGAAAAAAACCCCCCCAGAGACCCCCAAAAATCCCCTTAAAGACCCAAAATTCCCAAATAAAAGCCCCAAACCCCCTAAATCTCCTCAGGACCCCTGCAAAGCCACCCCTTAGCCCCGCCCATTTCCCCTTTAGCCCCGCCCCCTCCCGGCCCTGCCGACCCAAATTCCCCCCCAAAAACCCCCCAAAACCCCCAAAATTCCAGAAAAAAACCCCCCAGAGACCCCCAAAAATCCCCTTAAAGACCCAACATTCCCAAATAAAAGCCCCAAACCCCCTAAATCTCCTCAGGACCCCTGCAAAGCCACCCCTTAGCCCCGCCCATTTCCCCTTTAGCCCCGCCCCCTCCCGGCCCTGCCGACCCAAATTCCCCCCCAAAAACCCCCCAAAACCCCCAAAATTCCAAAAAAAAACCCCCCAGAGACCCCCAAAAATCCCCTTAAAGACCCAAAATTCCCAAATAAAAGCCCCAAACCCCCTAAATCTCCTCAGGACCCCTGCAAAGCCACCCCTTAGCCCCGCCCATTTCCCCTTTAGCCCCGCCCCCTCCCGGCCCTGCCGACCCAAATTCCCCCCCAAAAACCCCCCAAAACCCCCAAAATTCCAAAAAAAAACCCCCCAGAGACCCCCAAAAATCCCCTTAAAGACCCAAAATTCCCAAATAAAAGCCCCAAACCCCCTAAATCTCCTCAGGACCTCTGCAAAGCCACCCCTTAGCCCCGCCCATTTCCCCTTTAGCCCCGCCCCCTCCCGGCCCTGCCGACCCAAATTCCCCCCCAAAAACCCCCCAAAACCCCCAAAATTCAAAAAAAAAACCCCCCAGAGACCCCCAAAAATCCCCTTAAAGACCCAAAATTCCCAAATAAAAGCCCCAAACCCCCTAAATCTCCTCAGGACCCCTGCAAAGCCACCCCTTAGCCCCGCCCATTTCCCCTTTAGCCCCGCCCCCTCCCGGCCCTGCCGACCCAAATTCCCCCCCAAAAACCCCCCAAAACCCCCAAAATTCCAAAAAAAACCCCCCCAGAGACCCCCAAAAATCCCCTTAAAGACCCAAAATTCCCAAATAAAAGCCCCAAACCCCCTAAATCTCCTCAGGACCCCTGCACAGCCACCCCTTAGCCCCGCCCATTTCCCCTTTAGCCCCGCCCCCTCCCGGCCCTGCCGACCCAAATTCCCCCAAAAACCCCCCAAAACCCCCAAAATTCCAGAAAAAAAAACCCCAGAGACCCCCAAAAATCCCCTTAAAGACCCAACATTCCCAAATAAAAGCCCCAAACCCCCTAAATCTCCTCAGGACCCCTGCAAAGCCACCCCTTAGCCCCGCCCATTTCCCCGTAAGCCCCGCCCCCTCCCGGCCCTGCCGACCCAAATTCCCCCCCAAAAACCCCCCAAAACCCCCAAAATTCCAAAAAAAAACCCCCCCAGAGACCCCCAAAAATCCCCTTAAAGACCCAAAATTCCCAAATAAAAGCCCCAAACCCCCTAAATCTCCTCAGGACCCCTGAAAAGCCACCCCTTAGCCCCGCCCACTCCCCCTCTAGCCCCGCCCATTTCCCTTTTAGCCGCGCCCCCTCCCGGCCCTGCCGACCCAAATTCCCCCCCAAAAACCCCCCAAAACCCCCAAAATTCCAAAAAAAACCCCCCAGAGACCCCCAAAAATCCCCTTAAAGACCCAAAATTCCCAAATAAAAGCCCCAAACCCCCTAAATCTCCTCAGGACCCCTGCAAAGCCACCCCTTAGCCCCGCCCACTCCCCCTCTAGCCCCGCCCATTTTCCCTTTAGCCCCGCCCCCTCCCGGCCCTGCCGACCCAAATTCCCCCCCAAAAACCCCCCAAAACCCCCAAAATTCCAAAAAAAAACCCCCCAGAGACCCCCAAAAATCCCCTTAAAGACCCAAAATTCCCAAATAAAAGCCCCAAACCCCCTAAATCTCCTCAGGACCCCTGCAAAGCCACCCCTTAGCCCCGCCCATTTCCCCTTTAGCCCCGCCCCCTCCCGGCCCTGCCGACCCAAATTCCCCCCCAAAAACCCCCCCAAACCCCCAAAATTCCAAAAAAAAAACCCCCAGAGACCCCCAAAAATCCCCTTAAAGACCCAAAATTCCCAAATAAAAGCCCCAAACCCCCTAAATCTCCTCAGGACCCCTGCAAAGCCACCCCTTAGCTCCGCCCATTTCCCCTTTAGCCCCGCCCCCTCCCGGCCCTGCCGACCCAAATTCCCCCCCAAAAACCCCCCAAAACCCCCAAAATTCAAAAAAAAAACCCCCCAGAGACCCCCAAAAATCCCCTTAAAGACCCAAAATTCCCAAATAAAAGCCCCAAACCCCCTAAATCTCCTCAGGACCCCTGCAAAGCCACCCCTTAGCCCCGCCCATTTCCCCTTTAGCCCCGCCCCCTCCCGGCCCTGCCGACCCAAATTCCCCCCCAAAAACCCCCCAAAACCCCCAAAATTCCAAAAAAAACCCCCCCAGAGACCCCCAAAAATCCCCTTAAAGACCCAAAATTCCCAAATAAAAGCCCCAAACCCCCTAAATCTCCTCAGGACCCCTGCAAAGCCACCCCTTAGCCCCGCCCATTTCCCCTTTAGCCCCGCCCCCTCCCGGCCCTGCCGACCCAAATTCCCCCCCAAAAACCCCCCAAAACCCCCAAAATTCCAGAAAAAAACCCCCAGAAACCCCCAAAAATCCCCTTAAAGACCCAACATTCCCAAATAAAAGCCCCAAACCCCTTAAATCTCCTCAGGACCCCTGCAAAGCCACCTCTTAGCCCCGCCCATTTCCCCTTTAGCCCCGCCCCCTCCCGGCCCTGCCGACCCAAATTCCCCCCCAAAAACCCCCCAAAACCCCCAAAATTCCAAAAAAAACCCCCCCAGAGACCCCCAAAAATCCCCTTAAAGACCCAAAATTCCCAAATAAAAGCCCCAAACCCCCTAAATCTCCTCAGGACCCCTGCAAAGCCACCCCTTAGCCCCGCCCACTCCCCCTCTAGCCCCGCCCATTTCCCCTTTAGCCCCGCCCCCTCCCGGCCCTGCCGACCCAAATTCCCCCCCAAAAACCCCCCAAAACCCCCAAAATTCCAAAAAAAAACCCCCCAGAGACCCCCAAAAATCCCCTTAAAGACCCAAAATTCCCAAATAAAAGCCCCAAACCCCCTAAATCTCCTCAGGACCTCTGCAAAGCCACCCCTTAGCCCCGCCCATTTCCCCTTTAGCCCCGCCCCCTCCCGGCCCTGCCGACCCAAATTCCCCCCCAAAAACCCCCCAAAACCCCCAAAATTCCAAAAAAACCCCCCCCAGAGACCCCCAAAAATCCCCTTAAAGACCCAAAATTCCCAAATAAAAGCCCCAAACCCCCTAAATCTCCTCAGGACCCCTGCAAAGCCACCCCTTAGCCCCGCCCATTTCCCCTTTAGCCCCGCCCCCTCCCGGCCCTGCCGACCCAAATTCCCCCCCAAAAACCCCCCAAAACCCCCAAAATTCCAAAAAAAACCCCCCCAGAGACCCCCAAAAATCCCCTTAAAGACCCAAAATTCCCAAATAAAAGCCCCAAACCCCCTAAATCTCCTCAGGACCCCTGCAAAGCCACCCCTTAGCCCCGCCCATTTCCCCTTTAGCCCCGCCCCCTCCCGGCCCTGCCGACCCAAATTCCCCCCCAAAAACCCCCCAAAACCCCCAAAATTCCAGAAAAAAAACCCCCAGAGACCCCCAAAAATCCCCTTAAAGACCCAAAATTCCCAAATAAAAGCCCCAAACCCCCTAAATCTCCTCAGGACCCCTGCAAAGCCACCCCTTAGCCCCGCCCATTTCCCCTTTAGCCCCGCCCCCTCCCGGCCCTGCCGACCCAAATTCCCCCCCAAAAACCCCCCAAAACCCCCAAAATTCCAAAAAAAACCCCCCCAGAGACCCCCAAAAATCCCCTTAAAGACCCAAAATTCCCAAATAAAAGCCCCAAACCCCCTAAATCTCCTCAGGACCCCTGAAAAGCCACCCCTTAGCCCCGCCCACTCCCCCTCTAGCCCCGCCCATTTCCCCTTTAGCCCCGCCCCCTCCCGGCCCTGCCGACCCAAATTCCCCCCCAAAAACCCCCCAAAACCCCCAAAATTCCAAAAAAAAACCCCCGCAGAGACCCCCAAAAATCCCCTTAAAGACCCAAAATTCCCAAATAAAAGCCCCAAACCCCCTAAATCTCCTCAGGACCCCTGCAAAGCCACACCTTAGCCCCGCCCATTTCCCCTTTAGCCCCGCCCCCTCCCGGCCCTGCCGACCCAAATTCCCCCCCAAAAACCCCCCAAAACCCCCAAAATTCCAAAAAAAAACCCCCCAGAGACCCCCAAAAATCCCCTTAAAGACCCAAAATTCCCAAATAAAAGCCCCAAACCCCCTAAATCTCCTCAGGACCTCTGCAAAGCCACCCCTTAGCCCCGCCCATTTCCCCTTTAGCCCCGCCCCCTCCCGGCCCTGCCGACCCAAATTCCCCCCCAAAAACCCCCCAAAACCCCCAAAATTCCAAAAAAAACCCCCCCAGAGACCCCCAAAAATCCCCTTAAAGACCCAAAATTCCCAAATAAAAGCCCCAAACCCCCTAAATCTCCTCAGGACCCCTGCAAAGCCACCTCTTAGCCCCGCCCACTCCCCCTCTAGCCCCGCCCATTTCCCCTTTAGCCCCGCCCCCTCCCGGCCCTGCCGACCCAAATTCCCCCCCAAAAACCCCCCAAAACCCCCAAAATTCCAGAAAAAAACCCCCCAGAGACCCCCAAAAATCCCCTTAAAGACCCAAAATTCCCAAATAAAAGCCCCAAACCCCCTAAATCTCCTCAGGACCCCTGCAAAGCCACCCCTTAGCCCCGCCCATTTCCCCTTTAGCCCCGCCCCCTCCCGGCCCTGCCGACCCAAATTCCCCCCCAAAAACCCCCCAAAACCCCCAAAATTCCAAAAAAAAAACCCCCAGAGACCCCCAAAAATCCCCTTAAAGACCCAAAATTCCCAAATAAAAGCCCCAAACCCCCTAAATCTCCTCAGGACCCCTGCAAAGCCACCCCTTAGCCCCGCCCATTTCCCCTTTAGCCCCGCCCCCTCCCGGCCCTGCCGACCCAAATTCCCCCCCAAAAACCCCCCAAAACCCCCAAAATTCCAAAAAAAACCCCCCCAGAGACCCCCAAAAATCCCCTTAAAGACCCAAAATTCCCAAATAAAAGCCCCAAACCCCCTA
This sequence comes from Aphelocoma coerulescens, assembly GCF_041296385.1. Lineage (NCBI taxonomy): Eukaryota > Metazoa > Chordata > Aves > Passeriformes > Corvidae > Aphelocoma > Aphelocoma coerulescens. The sequence continues at coordinate 26,699 of NC_091034.1, forward strand.
AATCTCCTCAGGACCCCTGCAAAGCCACCCCTTAGCCCCGCCCATTTCCCCTTTAGCCCCGCCCCCTCCCGGCCCTGCCGACCCAAATTCCCCCCCAAAAACCCCCCAAAACCCCCAAAATTCCAAAAAAAACCCCCCCAGAGACCCCCAAAAATCCCCTTAAAGACCCAAAATTCCCAAATAAAAGCCCCAAACCCCCTAAATCTCCTCAGGACCCCTGAAAAGCCACCCCTTAGCCCCGCCCATTTCCCCTTTAGCCCCGCCCCCTCCCGGCCCTGCCGACCCAAATTCCCCCCCAAAAACCCCCCAAAACCCCCAAAATTCCAGAAAAAAAACCCCCAGAAACCCCCAAAAATCCCCTTAAAGACCCAACATTCCCAAATAAAAGCCCCAAACCCCCTAAATCTCCTCAGGACCCCTGCAAAGCCACCCCTTAGCCCCGCCCATTTCCCCTTTAGCCCCGCCCCCTCCCGGCCCTGCCGACCCAAATTCCCCCCCAAAAACCCCCCAAAACCCCCAAAATTCCAAAAAAAACCCCCCCAGAGACCCCCAAAAATCCCCTTAAAGACCCAAAATTCCCAAATAAAAGCCCCAAACCCCCTAAATCTCCTCAGGACCCCTGCAAAGCCACCCCTTAGCCCCGCCCACTCCCCCTCTAGCCCCGCCCATTTCCCCTTTAGCCCCGCCCCCTCCCGGCCCTGCCGACCCTAATTCCCCCCCAAAAACCCCCCAAAACCCCCAAAATTCCAAAAAAAAACCCCCCAGAGACCCCCAAAAATCCCCTTAAAGACCCAAAATTCCCAAATAAAAGCCCCAAACCCCCTAAATCTCCTCAGGACCTCTGCAAAGCCACCCCTTAGCCCCGCCCATTTCCCCTTTAGCCCCGCCCCCTCCCGGCCCTGCCGACCCAAATTCCCCCCCAAAAACCCCCCAAAACCCCCAAAATTCCAAAAAAAACCCCCCCAGAGACCCCCAAAAATCCCCTTAAAGACCCAAAATTCCCAAATAAAAGCCCCAAACCCCCTAAATCTCCTCAGGACCCCTGCAACGCCACCCCTTAGCCCCGCCCATTTCCCCTTTAGCCCCGCCCCCTCCCGGCCCTGCCGACCCAAATTCCCCCCCAAAAACCCCCCAAAACCCCCAAAATTCCAGAAAAAAAACCCCCAGAGACCCCCAAAAATCCCCTTAAAGACCCAACATTCCCAAATAAAAGCCCCAAACCCCCTAAATCTCCTCAGGACCCCTGCAAAGCCACCCCTTAGCCCCGCCCATTTCCCCTTTAGCCCCGCCCCCTCCCGGCCCTGCCGACCCAAATTCCCCCCCAAAAACCCCCCAAAACCCCCAAAATTCCAAAAAAAACCCCCCCAGAGACCCCCAAAAATCCCCTTAAAGACCCAAAATTCCCAAATAAAAGCCCCAAACCCCCTAAATCTCCTCAGGACCCCTGCAAAGCCACCCCTTAGCCCCGCCCACTCCCCCTCTAGCCCCGCCCATTTCCCCTTTAGCCCCGCCCCCTCCCGGCCCTGCCGACCCAAATTCCCCCCCAAAAACCCCCCAAAACCCCCAAAATTCCAAAAAAAAAACCCCCAGAGACCCCCAAAAATCCCCTTAAAGACCCAAAATTCCCAAATAAAAGCCCCAACCCCCCTAAATCCCCTCAGGACCCCTGCAAAGCCACACCTTAGCCCCGCCCATTTCCCCTTTAGCCCCGCCCCCTCCCGGCCCTGCCGACCCAAATTCCCCCCCAAAAACCCCCCAAAACCCCCAAAATTCCAAAAAAAAACCCCCCAGAGACCCCCAAAAATCCCCTTAAAGACCCAAAATTCCCAAATAAAAGCCCCAAACCCCCTAAATCTCCTCAGGACCTCTGCAAAGCCACCCCTTAGCCCCGCCCATTTCCCCTTTAGCCCCGCCCCCTCCCAGCCCTGCCGACCCAAATTCCCCCCCAAAAACCCCCCAAAACCCCCAAAATTCCAAAAAAAACCCCCCCAGAGACCCCCAAAAATCCCCTTAAAGACCCAAAATTCCCAAATAAAAGCCCCAAACCCCCTAAATCTCCTCAGGACCCCTGCAAAGCCACCCCTTAGCCCCGCCCATTTCCCCTTTAGCCCCGCCCCCTCCCGGCCCTGCCGACCCAAATTCCCCCCCAAAAACCCCCCAAAACCCCCAAAATTCCAAAAAAAACCCCCCCAGAGACCCCCAAAAATCCCCTTAAAGACCCAAAATTCCCAAATAAAAGCCCCAAACCCCCTAAATCTCCTCAGGACCCCTGCAAAGCCACCCCTTAGCCCCGCCCATTTCCCCTTTAGCCCCGCCCCCTCCCGGCCCTGCCGACCCAAATTCCCCCCCAAAAACCCCCCAAAACCCCCAAAATTCCAGAAAAAAAACCCCCAGAGACCCCCAAAAATCCCCTTAAAGACCCAACATTCCCAAATAAAAGCCCCAAACCCCCTAAATCTCCTCAGGACCCCTGCAAAGCCACCCCTTAGCCCCGCCCATTTCCCCTTTAGCCCCGCCCCCTCCCGGCCCTGCCGACCCAAATTCCCCCCCAAAAACCCCCCAAAACCCCCAAAATTCCAAAAAAAACCCCCCCAGAGACCCCCAAAAATCCCCTTAAAGACCCAAAATTCCCAAATAAAAGCCCCAAACCCCCTAAATCTCCTCAGGACCCCTGAAAAGCCACCCCTTAGCCCCGCCCACTCCCCCTCTAGCCCCGCCCATTTCCCCTTTAGCCCCGCCCCCTCCCGGCCCTGCCGACCCAAATTCCCCCCCAAAAACCCCCCAAAACCCCCAAAATTCCAAAAAAAACCCCCGCAGAGACCCCCAAAAATCCCCTTAAAGACCCAAAATTCCCAAATAAAAGCCCCAAACCCCCTAAATCTCCTCAGGACCCCTGCAAAGCCACACCTTAGCCCCGCCCATTTCCCCTTTAGCCCCGCCCCCTCCCGGCCCTGCCGACCCAAATTCCCCCCCAAAAACCCCCCAAAACCCCCAAAATTCCAAAAAAAAACCCCCCAGAGACCCCCAAAAATCCCCTTAAAGACCCAAAATTCCCAAATAAAAGCCCCAAACCCCCTAAATCTCCTCAGGACCTCTGCAAAGCCACCCCTTAGCCCCGCCCATTTCCCCTTTAGCCCCGCCCCCTCCCGGCCCTGCCGACCCAAATTCCCCCCCAAAAACCCCCCAAAACCCCCAAAATTCCAAAAAAAACCCCCCCAGAGACCCCCAAAAATCCCCTTAAAGACCCAAAATTCCCAAATAAAAGCCCCAAACCCCCTAAATCTCCTCAGGACCCCTGCAAAGCCACCTCTTAGCCCCGCCCACTCCCCCTCTAGCCCCGCCCATTTCCCCTTTAGCCCCGCCCCCTCCCGGCCCTGCCGACCCAAATTCCCCCCCAAAAACCCCCCAAAACCCCCAAAATTCCAGAAAAAAACCCCCCAGAGACCCCCAAAAATCCCCTTAAAGACCCAAAATTCCCAAATAAAAGCCCCAAACCCCCTAAATCTCCTCAGGACCCCTGCAAAGCCACCCCTTAGCCCCGCCCATTTCCCCTTTAGCCCCGCCCCCTCCCGGCCCTGCCGACCCAAATTCCCCCCCAAAAACCCCCCAAAACCCCCAAAATTCCAAAAAAAAAACCCCCAGAGACCCCCAAAAATCCCCTTAAAGACCCAAAATTCCCAAATAAAAGCCCCAAACCCCCTAAATCTCCTCAGGACCCCTGCAAAGCCACCCCTTAGCCCCGCCCATTTCCCCTTTAGCCCCGCCCCCTCCCGGCCCTGCCGACCCAAATTCCCCCCCAAAAACCCCCCAAAACCCCCAAAATTCCAAAAAAAACCCCCCAGAGACCCCCAAAAATCCCCTTAAAGACCCAAAATTCCCAAATAAAAGCCCCAAACCCCCTAAATCTCCTCAGGACCCCTGCAAAGCCACCCCTTAGCCCCGCCCATTTCCCCTTTAGCCCCGCCCCCTCCCGGCCCTGCCGACCCAAATTCCCCCCCAAAAACCCCCCAAAACCCCCAAAATTCCAAAAAAAACCCCCCCAGAGACCCCCAAAAATCCCCTTAAAGACCCAAAATTCCCAAATAAAAGCCCCAAACCCCCTAAATCTCCTCAGGACCCCTGAAAAGCCACCCCTTAGCCCCGCCCATTTCCCCTTTAGCCCCGCCCCCTCCCGGCCCTGCCGACCCAAATTCCCCCCCAAAAACCCCCCAAAACCCCCAAAATTCCAGAAAAAAAAACCCCCAGAAACCCCCAAAAATCCCCTTAAAGACCCAACATTCCCAAATAAAAGCCCCAAACCCCCTAAATCTCCTCAGGACCCCTGCAAAGCCACCCCTTAGCCCCGCCCATTTCCCCTTTAGCCCCGCCCCCTCCCGGCCCTGCCGACCCAAATTCCCCCCCAAAAACCCCCCAAAACCCCCAAAATTCCAAAAAAAAATTCCGCAGAGACCCCCAAAAATCCCCTTAAAGACCCAAAATTCCCAAATAAAAGCCCCAAACCCCCTAAATCTCCTCAGGACCCCTGCAAAGCCACCCCTTAGCCCCGCCCATTTCCCCTTTAGCCCCGCCCCCTCCCGGCCCTGCCGACCCAAATTCCCCCCCAAAAACCCCCCAAAACCCCCAAAATTCCAAAAAAACCCCCCCCAGAGACCCCCAAAAATCCCCTTAAAGACCCAACATTCCCAAATAAAAGCCCCAAACCCCCTAAATCTCCTCAGGACCCCTGCAAAGCCACCTCTTAGCCCCGCCCATTTCCCCTTTAGCCCCGCCCCCTCCCGGCCCTGCCGACCCAAATTCCCCCCCAAAAACCCCCCAAAACCCCCAAAATTCCAAAAAAACCCCCCCCAGAGACCCCCAAAAATCCCCTTAAAGACCCAACATTCCCAAATAAAAGCCCCAACCCCCCTAAATCTCCTCAGGACCCCTGCAAAGCCACCCCTTAGCCCCGCCCACTCCCCCTCTAGCCCCGCCCATTTCCCCTTTAGCCCCGCCCCCTCCCGGCCCTGCCGACCCAAATTCCCCCCCAAAAACCCCCCAAAACCCCCAAAATTCCAAAAAAAAACCCCCCAGAGACCCCCAAAAATCCCCTTAAAGGCCCAAAATTCCCAAATAAAAGCCCCAAACCCCCTAAATCTCCTCAGGACCCCTGCAAAGCCACACCTTAGCCCCGCCCATTTCCCCTTTAGCCCCGCCCCCTCCCGGCCCTGCCGACCCAAATTCCCCCCCAAAAACCCCCCAAAACCCCCAAAATTCCAAAAAAAAACCCCCCCAGAGACCCCCAAAAATCCCCTTAAAGACCCAAAATTCCCAAATAAAAGCCCCAAACCCCCTAAATCTCCTCAGGACCCCTGCAAAGCCACCCCTTAGCCCCGCCCACTCCCCCTCTAGCCCCGCCCATTTCCCCTTTAGCCCCGCCCCCTCCCGGCCCTGCCGACCCAAATTCCCCCCCAAAAACCCCCCAAAACCCCCAAAATTCCAAAAAAAACCCCCCCAGAGACCCCCAAAAATCCCCTTAAAGACCCAACATTCCCAAATAAAAGCCCCAAACCCCCTAAATCTCCTCAGGACCCCTGCAAAGCCACCCCTTAGCCCCGCCCATTTCCCCTTTAGCCCCGCCCCCTCCCGGCCCTGCCGACCCAAATTCCCCCCCAAAAACCCCCCAAAACCCCCAAAATTCCAAAAAAAAACCCCCCAGAGACCCCCAAAAATCCCCTTAAAGACCCAAAATTCCCAAATAAAAGCCCCAAACCCCCTAAATCTCCTCAGGACCCCTGCAAAGCCACCCCTTAGCCCCGCCCATTTCCCCTTTAGCCCCGCCCCCTCCCGGCCCTGCCGACCCAAATTCCCCCCCAAAAACCCCCCAAAACCCCCAAAATTCCAAAAAAAAACCCCCCCAGAGACCCCCAAAAATCCCCTTAAAGACCCAACATTCCCAAATAAAAGCCCCAAACCCCCTAAATCTCCTCAGGACCCCTGCAAAGCCACCCCTTAGCCCCGCCCACTCCCCCTCTAGCCCCGCCCATTTCCCCTTTAGCCCCGCCCCCTCCCGGCCCTGCCGACCCAAATTCCCCCCCAAAAACCCCCCAAAACCCCCAAAATTCCAGAAAAAAACCCCCCAGAGACCCCCAAACATCCCCTTAAAGACCCAACATTCCCAAATAAAAGCCCCAAACCCCCTAAATCTCCTCAGGACCCCTGCAAAGCCACACCTTAGCCCCGCCCATTTCCCCTTTAGCCCCGCCCCCTCCCGGCCCTGCCGACCCAAATTCCCCCCCAAAAACCCCCCAAAACCCCCAAAATTCCAAAAAAAAACCCCCCAGAGACCCCCAAAAATCCCCTTAAAGACCCAAAATTCCCAAATAAAAGCCCCAAACCCCCTAAATCTCCTCAGGACCCCTGCAAAGCCACCCCTTAGCCCCGCCCATTTCCCCTTTAGCCCCGCCCCCTCCCGGCCCTGCCGACCCAAATTCCCCCCCAAAAACCCCCCAAAACCCCCAAAATTCCAAAAAAAACCCCCCCAGAGACCCCCAAAAATCCCCTTAAAGTCCCAAAATTCCCAAATAAAAGCCCCAAACCCCCTAAATCTCCTCAGGACCCCTGCAAAGCCACCCCTTAGCCCCGCCCACTCCCCCTCTAGCCCCGCCCATTTCCCCTTTAGCCCCGCCCCCTCCCGGCCCTGCCGACCGAAATTCCCCCCCAAAAACCCCCCAAAACCCCCAAAATTCCAAAAAAAAACCCCCCCAGAGACCCCCAAAAATCCCCTTAAAGACCCAAAATTCCCAAATAAAAGCCCCAAACCCCCTAAATCTCCTCAGGACCCCTGCAAAGCCACCCCTTAGCCCCGCCCATTTCCCCTTTAGCCCCGCCCCCTCCCGGCCCTGCCGACCCAAATTCCCCCCCAAAAACCCCCCAAAACCCCCAAAATTCCAAAAAAAAACCCCCCAGAGACCCCCAAAAATCCCCTTAAAGACCCAAAATTCCCAAATAAAAGCCCCAAACCCCCTAAATCTCCTCAGGACCCCTGCAAAGCCACCCCTTAGCCCCGCCCATTTCCCCTTTAGCCCCGCCCCCTCCCGGCCCTGCCGACCCAAATTCCCCCCCAAAAACCCCCCAAAACCCCCAAAATTCCAAAAAAAAACCCCCCCAGAGACCCCCAAAAATCCCCTTAAAGACCCAACATTCCCAAATAAAAGCCCCAAACCCCCTAAATCTCCTCAGGACCCCTGCAAAGCCACCCCTTAGCCCCGCCCACTCCCCCTCTAGCCCCGCCCATTTCCCCTTTAGCCCCGCCCCCTCCCGGCCCTGCCGACCCAAATTCCCCCCCAAAAACCCCCCAAAACCCCCAAAATTCCAAAAAAAAACCCCCCCAGAGACCCCCAAAAATCCCCTTAAAGACCCAAAATTCCCAAATAAAAGCCCCAAACCCCCTAAATCTCCTCAGGACCCCTGCAAAGCCACACCTTAGCCCCGCCCATTTCCCCTTTAGCCCCGCCCCCTCCCGGCCCTGCCGACCCAAATTCCCCCCCAAAAACCCCCCAAAACCCCCAAAATTCCAAAAAAAACCCCCCAGAGACCCCCAAAAATCCCCTTAAAGACCCAAAATTCCCAAATAAAAGCCCCAAACCCCCTAAATCTCCTCAGGACCCCTGCAAAGCCACCCCTTAGCCCCGCCCATTTCCCCTTTAGCCCCGCCCCCTCCCGGCCCTGCCGACCCAAATTCCCCCCCAAAAACCCCCCAAAACCCCCAAAATTCCAAAAAAACCCCCCCCAGAGACCCCCAAAAATCCCCTTAAAGACCCAAAATTCCCAAATAAAAGCCCCAAACCCCCTAAATCTCCTCAGGACCCCTGCAAAGCCACCCCTTAGCCCCGCCCACTCCCCCTCTAGCCCCGCCCATTTCCCCTTTAGCCCCGCCCCCTCCTGGCCCTGCCGACCCAAATTCCCCCCCAAAAACCCCCCAAAACCCCCAAAATTCCAGAAAAAAACCCCCCAGAGACCCCCAAAAATCCCCTTAAAGACCCAAAATTCCCAAATAAAAGCCCCAAACCCCCTAAATCTCCTCAGGACCCCTGCAAAGCCACCCCTTAGCCCCGCCCATTTCCCCTTTAGCCCCGCCCCCTCCCGGCCCTGCCGACCCAAATTCCCCCCCAAAAACCCCCCAAAACCCCCAAAATTCCAGAAAAAAAACCCCCAGAGACCCCCAAAAATCCCCTTAAAGACCCAAAATTCCCAAATAAAAGCCCCAAACCCCCTAAATCTCCTCAGGACCCCTGCAAAGCCACCCCTTAGCCCCGCCCATTTCCCCTTTAGCCCCGCCCCCTCCCGGCCCTGCCGACCCAAATTCCCCCCCAAAAACCCCCCAAAACCCCCAAAATTCCAGAAAAAAAACCCCAGAGACCCCCAAAAATCCCCTTAAAGACCCAACATTCCCAAATAAAAGCCCCAAACCCCCTAAATCTCCTCAGGACCCCTGCAAAGCCACCCCTTAGCCCCGCCCATTTCCCCTTTAGCCCCGCCCCCTCCCGGCCCTGCCGACCCAAATTCCCCCCCAAAAACCCCCCAAAACCCCCAAAATTCCAAAAAAAAACCCCCCAGAGACCCCCAAAAATCCCCTTAAAGACCCAAAATTCCCAAATAAAAGCCCCAAACCCCCTAAATCTCCTCAGGACCCCTGCAAAGCAACCCCTTAGCCCCGCCCATTTCCCCTTTAGCCCCGCCCCCTCCCGGCCCTGCCGACCCAAATTCCCCCCCAAAAACCCCCCAAAACCCCCAAAATTCCAAAAAAAAACCCCCCCAGACACCCCCAAAAATCCCCTTAAAGACCCAAAATTCCCAAATAAAAGCCCCAAACCCCCTAAATCTCCTCAGGACCCCTGCAAAGCCACCCCTTAGCCCCGCCCATTTCCCCTTTAGCCCCGCCCCCTCCCGGCCCTGCCGACCCAAATTCCCCCCCAAAAACCCCCCAAAACCCCCAAAATTCCAAAAAAAACCCCCCCAGAGACCCCCAAAAATCCCCTTAAAGACCCAAAATTCCCAAATAAAAGCCCCAAACCCCCTAAATCTCCTCAGGACCCCTGCAAAGCCACCTCTTAGCCCCGCCCACTCCCCCTCTAGCCCCGCCCATTTCCCCTTTAGCCCCGCCCCCTCCCGGCCCTGCCGACCCAAATTCCCCCCCAAAAACCCCCCAAAACCCCCAAAATTCCAGAAAAAAACCCCCCAGAGACCCCCAAAAATCCCCTTAAAGACCCAAAATTCCCAAATAAAAGCCCCAAACCCCCTAAATCTCCTCAGGACCCCTGCAAAGCCACCCCTTAGCCCCGCCCATTTCCCCTTTAGCCCCGCCCCCTCCCGGCCCTGCCGACCCAAATTCCCCCCCAAAAACCCCCCAAAACCCCCAAAATTCCAAAAAAAAAACCCCCAGAGACCCCCAAAAATCCCCTTAAAGACCCAAAATTCCCAAATAAAAGCCCCAAACCCCCTAAATCTCCTCAGGACCCCTGCAAAGCCACCCCTTAGCCCCGCCCATTTCCCCTTTAGCCCCGCCCCCTCCCGGCCCTGCCGACCCAAATTCCCCCCCAAAAACCCCCCAAAACCCCCAAAATTCCAAAAAAAACCCCCCCAGAGACCCCCAAAAATCCCCTTAAAGACCCAAAATTCCCAAATAAAAGCCCCAAACCCCCTAAATCTCCTCAGGACCCCTGCAAAGCCACCCCTTAGCCCCGCCCATTTCCCCTTTAGCCCCGCCCCCTCCCGGCCCTGCCGACCCAAATTCCCCCCCAAAAACCCCCCAAAACCCCCAAAATTCCAAAAAAAACCCCCCCAGAGACCCCCAAAAATCCCCTTAAAGACCCAAAATTCCCAAATAAAAGCCCCAAACCCCCTAAATCTCCTCAGGACCCCTGAAAAGCCACCCCTTAGCCCCGCCCATTTCCCCTTTAGCCCCGCCCCCTCCCGGCCCTGCCGACCCAAATTCCCCCCCAAAAACCCCCCAAAACCCCCAAAATTCCAGAAAAAAAACCCCCAGAAACCCCCAAAAATCCCCTTAAAGACCCAACATTCCCAAATAAAAGCCCCAAACCCCCTAAATCTCCTCAGGACCCCTGCAAAGCCACCCCTTAGCCCCGCCCATTTCCCCTTTAGCCCCGCCCCCTCCCGGCCCTGCCGACCCAAATTCCCCCCCAAAAACCCCCCAAAACCCCCAAAATTCCAAAAAAAACCCCCCCAGAGACCCCCAAAAATCCCCTTAAAGACCCAAAATTCCCAAATAAAAGCCCCAACCCCCCTAAATCTCCTCAGGACCCCTGCAAAGCCACCCCTTAGCCCCGCCCACTCCCCCTCTAGCCCCGCCCATTTCCCCTTTAGCCCCGCCCCCTCCCGGCCCTGCCGACCCTAATTCCCCCCCAAAAACCCCCCAAAACCCCCAAAATTCCAAAAAAAAACCCCCCAGAGACCCCCAAAAATCCCCTTAAAGACCCAAAATTCCCAAATAAAAGCCCCAAACCCCCTAAATCTCCTCAGGACCTCTGCAAAGCCACCCCTTAGCCCCGCCCATTTCCCCTTTAGCCCCGCCCCCTCCCGGCCCTGCCGACCCAAATTCCCCCCCAAAAACCCCCCAAAACCCCCAAAATTCCAAAAAAAACCCCCCCAGAGACCCCCAAAAATCCCCTTAAAGACCCAAAATTCCCAAATAAAAGCCCCAAACCCCCTAAATCTCCTCAGGACCCCTGCAACGCCACCCCTTAGCCCCGCCCATTTCCCCTTTAGCCCCGCCCCCTCCCGGCCCTGCCGACCCAAATTCCCCCCCAAAAACCCCCAAAATTCCAAAAAAAACCCCCCCAGAGACCCCCAAAAATCCCCTTAAAGACCCAAAATTCCCAAATAAAAGCCCCAACCCCCCTAAATCTCCTCAGGACCCCTGCAAAGCCACCCCTTAGCCCCGCCCACTCCCCCTCTAGCCCCGCCCATTTCCCCTTTAGCCCCGCCCCCTCCCGGCCCTGCCGACCCAGATTCCCCCCCAAAAACCCCCCAAAACCCCCAAAATTCCAAAAAAAAACCCCCCAGAGACCCCCAAAAATCCCCTTAAAGACCCAACATTCCCAAATAAAAGCCCCAACCCCCCTAAATCTCCTCAGGACCCCTGCAAAGCCACCCCTTAGCCCTGCCCATTTCCCCTTTAGCCCCGCCCCCTCCCGGCCCTGCCGACCCAAATTCCCCCCCAAAAACCCCCCAAAACCCCCAAAATTCCAAAAAAAAACCCCCCAGAGACCCCCAAAAATCCCCTTAAAGACCCAAAATTCCCAAATAAAAGCCCCAAACCCCCTAAATCTCCTCAGGACCCCTGCAAAGCCACCCCTTAGCCCCGCCCACTCCCCCTTAGCCCCGCCCATTTCCCCTTTAGCCCCGCCCCCTCCCGGCCCTGCCGACCCAAATTCCCCCCCAAAACCCCCCCAAAACCCCCAAAATTCCAAAAAAAAACCCCCCAGAGACCCCCAAAAATCCCCTTAAAGACCCAAAATTCCCAAATAAAAGCCCCAAACCCCCTAAATCTCCTCAGGACCCCTGCAAATCCACCCCTTAGCCCCGCCCATTTCCCCTCTAGCCCCGCCCCCTCCCGGCCCTGCCGACCCAAATTCCCCCCCAAAAACCCCCCAAAACCACCAAAATTCCAAAAAAAAAACCCCCAGAGACCCCCAAAAATCCCCTTAAAGACCCAAAATTCCCAAATAAAAGCCCCAAACCCCCTAAATCTCCTCAGGACCCCTGCAAAGCCACCCCTTAGCCCCGCCCATTTCCCCTTTAGCCCCGCCCCCTCCCGGCCCTGCCGACCCAAATTCCCCCCCAAAAACCCCCCAAAACCCCCAAAATTCAAAAAAAAAACCCCCCAGAGACCCCCAAAAATCCCCTTAAAGACCCAAAATTCCCAAATAAAAGCCCCAAACCCCCTAAATCTCCTCAGGACCCCTGCAAAGCCACCCCTTAGCCCCGCCCACTCCCCCTCTAGCCCCGCCCATTTCCCCTTTAGCCCCGCCCCCTCCCGGCCCTGCCGACCCAAATTCCCCCCCAAAAACCCCCCAAAACCCCCAAAATTCCAAAAAAAAACCCCCCAGAGACCCCCAAAAATCCCCTTAAAGACCCAAAATTCCCAAATAAAAGCCCCAAACCCCCTAAATCTCCTCAGGACCCCTGCAAAGCCACTACTTAGCCCCGCCCATTTCCCCTCTAGCCCCGCCCCCTCCCGGCCCTGCCGACCCAAATTCCCCCCCAAAAACCCCCCAAAACCCCCAAAATTCAAAAAAAAACCCCCCAGAGACCCCCAAAAATCCCCTTAAAGACCCAAAATTCCCAAATAAAAGCCCCAAACCCCCTAAATCTCCTCAGGACCCCTGCAAAGCCACCCCTTAGCCCCGCCCATTTCCCCCTTAGCCCCGCCCATTTCCCCTTTAGCCCCGCCCCCTCCCGGCCCTGCCGACCCAAATTCCCCCCCAAAAACCCCCTAAAACCCCCAAAATTCCAAAAAAAACCCTCCCAGAGACCCCCAAAAATCCCCTTAAAGACCCAAAATTCCCAAATAAAAGCCCCAAACCCCCTAAATCTCCTCAGGACCCCTGCAAAGCCACCCCTTAGCCCCGCCCATCTCCCCCTTAGCCCCGCCCACTCCCCCTTTAGCCCCGCCCCCTCCCGGCCCTGCCGACCCAAATTCCCCCCCAAAAACCCCCCAAAACCCCCAAAATTCAAAAAAAAAACCCTCCCAGAGACCCCCAAAAATCCCCTTAAAGACCCAAAATTCCCAAATAAAAGCCCCAAACCCCCTAAATCTCCTCAGGACCCCTGCAAAGCCACCCCTTAGCCCCGCCCATTTCCCCTTTAGCCCCGCCCCCTCCCGGCCCTGCCGACCCAAATTCCCCCCCAAAAACCCCCCAAAACCCCTAAAATTCCAAAAAAAAACCCCCCAGAGACCCCCAAAAATCCCCTTAAAGACCCAAAATTCCCAAATAAAAGCCCCAAACCACCTAAATCTCCTCAGGACCCCTGCAAAGCCACCCCTTAGCCCCGCCCATTTCCCCTTTAGCCTCGCCCCCTCCCGGCCCTGCCGACCCAAATTCCCCCCCAAAAACCCCCCAAATTCCAAAAAAAACACCCCCAGAGACCCCCAAAAATCCCCTTAAAGACCCAAAATTCCCAAATAAAAGCCCCAAACCCCCTAAATCTCCTCAGGACCCCTGCAAAGCCACCCCTTAGCCCCGCCCACTCCCCCTCTAGCCCCGCCCATTTCCCCTTTAGCCCCGCCCCCTCCCGGCCCTGCCGACCCAAATTCCCCCCCAAAAACCCCCCAAAACCCCCAAAATTCCAAAAAAAAACCCCCCAGAGACCCCCAAAAATCCCCTTAAAGACCCAAAATTCCCAAATAAAAGCCCCAAACCCCCTAAATCTCCTCAGGACCCCTGCAAAGCCACCCCTTAGCCCCGCCCACTCCCCCTCTAGCCCCGCCCATTTCCCCTCTAGCCCCGCCCCCTCCCGGCCCTGCCGACCCAAATTCCCCCCCAAAACCCCCCCAAAACCCCCAAAATTCCAAAAAAAAACCCCCCAGAGACCCCCAAAAATCCCCTTAAAGACCCAAAATTCCCAAATAAAAGCCCCAAACCCCCTAAATCTCCTCAGGACCCCTGCAAAGCCACCCCTTAGCCCCGCCCATTTCCCCTTTAGCCCCGCCCCCTCCCGGCCCTGCCGACCCAAATTCCCCCCCAAAAACCCCCCAAAACCCCCAAAATTCAAAAAAAAAAACCCCCAGAGACCCCCAAAAATCCCCTTAAAGACCCAAAATTCCCAAATAAAAGCCCCAAACCCCCTAAATCTCCTCAGGACCCCTGCAAAGCCACCCCTTAGCCCCGCCCATTTCCCCTTTAGCCCCGCCCCCTCCCGGCCCTGCCGACCCAAATTCCCCCCCAAAAACCCCCCAAAACCCCCAAAATTCCAAAAAAAACCCCCCCAGAGACCCCCAAAAATCCCCTTAAAGACCCAAAATTCCCAAATAAAAGCCCCAATCCCCCTAAATCTCCTCAGGACCCCTGCAAAGCCACCCCCTTAGCCCCGCCCACTCCCCCTCTAGCCCCGCCCCTTTCCCCTTTAGCCCCGCCCCCTCCCGGCCCTGCCGACCCAAATTCCCCCCCAAAACCCCCCCAAAACCCCCAAAATTCCAAAAAAAAACCCCCCAGAGACCCCCAAAAATCCCCTTAAAGACCCAAAATTCCCAAATAAAAGCCCCAAACCCCCTAAATCTCCTCAGGACCCCTGCAAAGCCACCCCTTAGCCCCGCCCATTTCCCCTCTAGCCCCGCCCCCTCCCGGCCCTGCCGACCTAAATTCCCCCCCCAAAACCCCCCAAAACCCCCAAAATTCCAAAAAAAAACCCCCCAGAGACCCCCAAAAATCCCCTTAAAGACCCAAAATTCCCAAATAAAAGCCCCAATCCCCCTAAATCTCCTCAGGACCCCTGCAAAGCCACCCCCTTAGCCCCGCCCACTCCCCCTCTAGCCCCACCCATTTCCCCTTTAGCCCCGCCCCCTCCCGGCCCGGCCGACCCAAATTCCCCCCCAAAAACCCCCCAAAACCCCCAAAATTCCAAAAAAAAACCCCCCAGAGACCACCAAAAATCCCCTTAAAGACCCAAAATTCCCAAATAAAAGCCCCAAACCCCCTAAATCTCCTCAGGACCCCTGCAAAGCCACACCTTAGCCCCGCCCATTTCCCCTTTAGCCCCGCCCCCTCCCGGCCCTGCCGACCCAGATTCCCCCCCAAAACCCCCAAAATTCCAAAAAAAAACCCCCCAGAGACCCCCAAAAATCCCCTTAAAGACCCAAAATTCCCAAATAAAAGCCCCAAACCACCTAAATCTCCTCAGGACCCCTGCAAAGCCACCCCTTAGCCCCGCTCATTTCCCCTTTAGCCCCGCCCCCTCCCGGCCCTGCCGACCCAAATTCCCCCCCAAAAACCCCCAAAATTCCAAAAAAAACCCCCCCAGAGACCCCCAAAAATCCCCTTAAAGACCCAAAATTCCCAAATAAAAGCCCCAAACCCCCTAAATCTCCTCAGGACCCCTGCAAAGCCACCCCTTAGCCCCGCCCACTCCCCCTTAGCCCCGCCCATTTCCCCTTTAGCCCCGCCCCCTCCCGGCCCTGCCGACCCAAATTCCCCCCCAAAACCCCCCCAAAACCCCCAAAATTCCAAAAAAAACCCCCCAGAGACCCCCAAAAATCCCCTTAAAGACCCAAAATTCCCAAATAAAAGCCCCAAACCCCCTAAATCTCCTCAGGACCCCTGCAAAGCCACCCCTTACCCCACCCACTCCCCCTCTAGCCCCACCCATTTCCCCTTTAGCCCCGCCCCCTCCCGGCCCTGCCGACCCAAATTCCCCCCCAAAACCCCCCCAAAACCCCCAAAATTCCAAAAAAAAACCCCCCAGAGACCCCCAAAAATCCCCTTAAAGACCCAAAATTCCCAAATAAAAGCCCCAAACCCCCTAAATCTCCTCAGGACCCCTGCAAATCCACCCCTTAGCCCCGCCCATTTCCCCTTTAGCCCCGCCCCCTCCCGGCCCTGCCGACCCAAATTCCCCCCCAAAAACCCCCCAAAACCACCAAAATTCCAAAAAAAAACCCCCCAGAGACCCCCAAAAATCCCCTTAAAGACCCAAAATTCCCAAATAAAAGCCCCAAACCCCCTAAATCTCCTCAGGACCCCTGCAAAGCCACCCCTTAGCCCCGCCCATTTCCCCTTTAGCCCCACCCCCTCCCGGCCCTGCCGACCCAAATTCCCCCCCAAAAACCCCCCAAAACCCCCAAAATTCCAAAAAAAACCCCCCCAGAGACCCCCAAAAATCCCCTTAAAGACCCAAAATTCCCAAATAAAAGCCCCAAACCCCCTAAATCTCCTCAGGACCCCTGCAAAGCCACCCCTTAGCCCCGCCCACTCCCCCTCTAGCCCCGCCCATTTCCCCTCTAGCCCCGCCCCCTCCCGGCCCTGCCGACCCAAATTCCCCCCCAAAAACCCCCCCAAACCCCCAAAATTCAAAAAAAAAACCCCCCAGAGACCCCCAAAAATCCCCTTAAAGACCCAAAATTCCCAAATAAAAGCCCCAAACCCCCTAAATCTCCTCAGGACCCCTGCAAAGCCACCCCTTAGCCCCGCCCATTTCCCCTTTAGCCCCGCCCCCTCCCGGCCCTGCCGACCCAAATTCCCCCCCAAAAACCCCCCAAAACCCCCAAAATTCCAAAAAAAAACCCCCCAGAGACCCCCAAAAATCCCCTTAAAGACCCAAAATTCCCAAATAAAAGCCCCAAACCCCCTAAATCTCCTCAGGACCCCTGCAAAGCCACTACTTAGCCCCGCCCATTTCCCCTCTAGCCCCGCCCCCTCCCGGCCCTGCCGACCCAAATTCCCCCCCAAAAACCCCCTAAAACCCCCAAAATTCCAAAAAAAACCCTCCCAGAGACCCCCAAAAATCCCCTTAAAGACCCAAAATTCCCAAATAAAAGCCCCAAACCCCCTAAATCTCCTCAGGACCCCTGCAAAGCCACCCCTTAGCCCCGCCCACTCCCCCTTAGCCCCGCCCACTCCCCCTTTAGCCCCGCCCCCTCCCGGCCCTGCCGACCCAAATTCCCCCCCAAAAACCCCCCAAAACCCCCAAAATTCCAAAAAAAACCCTCCCAGAGACCCCCAAAAATCCCCTTAAAGACCCAAAATTCCCAAATAAAAGCCCCAAACCCCCTAAATCTCCTCAGGACCCCTGCAAAGCCACCCCTTACCCCACCCACTCCCCCTCTAGCCCCACCCATTTCCCCTTTAGCCCCGCCCCCTCCCGGCCCTGCCGACCCAAATTCCCCCCCAAAACCCCCCCAAAACCCCCAAAATTCCAAAAAAAAACCCCCCAGAGACCCCCAAAAATCCCCTTAAAGACCCAAAATTCCCAAATAAAAGCCCCAAACCCCCTAAATCTCCTCAGGACCCCTGCAAAGCCACCCCTTAGCCCCGCCCATTTCCCCTTTAGCCCCGCCCCCTCCCGGCCCTGCCGACCCAAATTCCCCCCCAAAAACCCCCCAAAACCCCCAAAATTCCAAAAAAAAACCCTCCAGAGACCCCCAAAAATCCCCTTAAAGACCCAAAATTCCCAAATAAAAGCCCCAAACCCCCTAAATCTCCTCAGGACCCCTGCAAAGCCACCCCTTAGCCCCGCCCATTTCCCCTCTAGCCCCGCCCCCTCCCGGCCCTGCCGACCCAAATTCCCCCCCAAAAACCCCCCAAAACCCCCAAAATTCCAAAAAAAACCCCCCCAGAGACCCCCAAAAATCCCCTTAAAGACCCAAAATTCCCAAATAAAAGCCCCAATCCCCCTAAATCTCCTCAGGACCCCTGCAAAGCCACCCCCTTAGCCCCGCCCACTCCCCCTCTAGCCCCGCCCATTTCCCCTTTAGCCCCGCCCCCTCCCGGCCCGGCCGACCCAAATTCCCCCCCAAAAACCCCCCAAAACCCCCAAAATTCCAAAAAAAAACCCCCCAGAGACCACCAAAAATCCCCTTAAAGACCCAAAATTCCCAAATAAAAGCCCCAAACCCCCTAAATCTCCTCAGGACCCCTGCAAAGCCACACCTTAGCCCCGCCCATTTCCCCTTTAGCCCCGCCCCCTCCCGGCCCTGCCGACCCAGATTCCCCCCCAAAACCCCCAAAATTCCAAAAAAAAACCCCCCAGAGACCCCCAAAAATCCCCTTAAAGACCCAAAATTCCCAAATAAAAGCCCCAAACCACCTAAATCTCCTCAGGACCCCTGCAAAGCCACCCCTTAGCCCCGCCCATTTCCCCTTTAGCCCCGCCCCCTCCCGGCCCTGCCGACCCAAATTCCCCCCCAAAAACCCCCAAAATTCCAAAAAAAACCCCCCCAAAGACCCCCAAAAATCCCCTTAAAGACCCAAAATTCCCAAATAAAAGCCCCAAACCCCCTAAATCTCCTCAGGACCCCTGCAAAGCCACCCCTTAGCCCCGCCCACTCCCCCTCTAGCCCCGCCCATTTCCCCTTTAGCCCCGCCCCCTCCCGGCCCTGCCGACCCAAATTCCCCCCCAAAAACCTCCCAAAACCCCCAAAATTCCAAAAAAAAACCCCCCAGAGACCCCCAAAAATCCTTTTGAAGACCCAAAATTCCCAAATAAAAGCCCCACACCCCCTAAATCTCCTCAGGACCCCTGCAAAGCCACCCCTTAGCCCCACCCACTCCCCCTCTAGCCCCGCCCATTTCCCCTTTAGCCCCGCCCCCTCCCGGCCCTGCCGACCCAAATTCCCCCCAAAAAACCCCCCAAACCCCCCAAAATTCCAAAAAAAACCATCCCAGAGACCCCCAAAAATCCCCTTAAAGACCCAAAATTCCCAAATAAAAGCCCCAAACGCCCTAAATCTCCTCAGGACCCCTGCAAAGCCACCCCTTAGCCCCGCCCACTCCCCCTTTAGCCCTGCCCATTTCCCCTTTAGCCCCGCCCCCTCCCGGCCCTGCCGACCCAAATTCCCCCCCAAAAACCCCCCAAAACCCCCAAAATTCCAAAAAAAACCCCCCCAGAGACCCCCAAAAATCCCCTTAAAGACCCAAAATTCCCAAATAAAAGCCCCAAACCCCCTAAATCTCCTCAGGACCCCTGCAAAGCCACCCCTTAGCCCCGCCCATTTCCCCTTTAGCCCCGCCCCCTCCCGGCCCTGCCGACCCAAATTCCCCCCCAAAAACCCCCCAAAACCCCCAAAATTCCAAAAAAAAACCCCCCAGAGACCCCCAAAAATCCCCTTAAAGACCCAACATTCCCAAATAAAAGCCCCAAACCCCCTAAATCTCCTCAGGACCCCTGCAAAGCCACCCCTTAGCCCCGCCCACTCCCCCTCTAGCCCCGCCCACTCCCCCTCTAGCCCCGCCCCCTCCCGGCCCTGCCGACCCAAATTCCCCCCAAAACCCCCCAAAACCCCCAAAATTCCAAAAAAAAAACCCCCCAGAGACCCCCAAAAATCCCCTTAAAGACCCAAAATTCCCAAATAAAAGCTCCAAACCCCCTAAATCTGCTCAGGACCCCACCAAAGCCACCCCTTAGCCCCGCCCATTTCCCCTTTAGCCCCGCCCCCTCCCGGCCCTGCCGACCCAAATTCCCCCCCAAAAACCCCCCAAAACCCCCAAAATTCAAAAAAAAAACCCCCCAGAGACCCCCAAAAATCCCCTTAAAGACCCAAAATTCCCAAATAAAAGCCCCAAACCCCCTAAATCTCCTCAGGACCCCTGCAAAGCCACCCCTTAGCCCCGCCCACTCCCCCTCTAGCCCCGCCCATTTCCCCTTTAGCCCCGCCCCCTCCCGGCCCTGCCGACCCAAATTCCCCCCAAAAACCCCCCAAAACCCCCAAAATTCCAAAAAAAACCCCCCCAGAGACCCCCAAAAATCCCCTTAAAGACCCAAAATTCCCAAATAAAAGCCCCAAACCCCCTAAATCTCCTCAGGACCCCTGCAAAGCCACCCCTTAGCCCCGCCCATTTCCCCCTTAGCCCCGCCCATTTCCCCTTTAGCCCCGCCCCCTCCCGGCCCTGCCGACCCAAATTCCCCCCCAAAAACCCCCTAAAACCCCCAAAATTCCAAAAAAAACCCTCCCAGAGACCCCCAAAAATCCCCTTAAAGACCCAAAATTCCCAAATAAAAGCCCCAAACCCCCTAAATCTCCTCAGGACCCCTGCAAATCCACCCCTTAGCCCCGCCCATTTCCCCTCTAGCCCCGCCCCCTCCCGGCCCTGCCGACCCAAATTCCCCCCCAAAAACCCCCCAAAACCACCAAAATTCCAAAAAAAAAACCCCCAGAGACCCCCAAAAATCCCCTTAAAGACCCAAAATTCCCAAATAAAAGCCCCAAACCCCCTAAATCTCCTCAGGACCCCTGCAAAGCCACCCCTTAGCCCCGCCCATTTCCCCTTTAGCCCCACCCCCTCCCGGCCCTGCCGACCCAAATTCCCCCCCAAAAACCCCCCAAAACCCCCAAAATTCCAAAAAAAACCCCCCCAGAGACCCCCAAAAATCCCCTTAAAGACCCAAAATTCCCAAATAAAAGCCCCAAACCCCCTAAATCTCCTCAGGACCCCTGCAAAGCCACCCCTTAGCCCCGCCCACTCCCCCTCTAGCCCCGCCCATTTCCCCTCTAGCCCCGCCCCCTCCCGGCCCTGCCGACCCAAATTCCCCCCCAAAAACCCCCCCAAACCCCCAAAATTCAAAAAAAAAAACCCCCCAGAGACCCCCAAAAATCCCCTTAAAGACCCAAAATTCCCAAATAAAAGCCCCAAACCCCCTAAATCTCCTCAGGACCCCTGCAAAGCCACCCCTTAGCCCCGCCCATTTCCCCTTTAGCCCCGCCCCCTCCCGGCCCTGCCGACCCAAATTCCCCCCCAAAAACCCCCCAAAACCCCCAAAATTCCAAAAAAAAACCCCCCAGAGACCCCCAAAAATCCCCTTAAAGACCCAAAATTCCCAAATAAAAGCCCCAAACCCCCTAAATCTCCTCAGGACCCCTGCAAAGCCACTACTTAGCCCCGCCCATTTCCCCTCTAGCCCCGCCCCCTCCCGGCCCTGCCGACCCAAATTCCCCCCCAAAAACCCCCCAAAACCCCCAAAATCCCAAAAAAAAACCCCCCAGAGACCCCCAAAAATCCCCTTAAAGACCCAAAATTCCCAAATAAAAGCCCCAAACCCCCTAAATCTCCTCAGGACCCCTGCAAAGCCACCCCTTAGCCCCGCCCACTCCCCCTTAGCCCCGCCCACTCCCCCTTTAGCCCCGCCCCCTCCCGGCCCTGCCGACCCAAATTCCCCCCCAAAAACCCCCCAAAACCCCCAAAATTCCAAAAAAAAACCCTCCCAGAGACCCCCAAAAATCCCCTTAAAGACCCAAAATTCCCAAATAAAAGCCCCAAACCCCCTAAATCTCCTCAGGACCCCTGCAAAGCCACCCCTTACCCCACCCACTCCCCCTCTAGCCCCACCCATTTCCCCTTTAGCCCCGCCCCCTCCCGGCCCTGCCGACCCAAATTCCCCCCCAAAACCCCCCCAAAACCCCCAAAATTCCAAAAAAAAACCCCCCAGAGACCCCCAAAAATCCCCTTAAAGACCCAAAATTCCCAAATAAAAGCCCCAAACCCCCTAAATCTCCTCAGGACCCCTGCAAAGCCACCCCTTAGCCCCGCCCATTTCCCCTTTAGCCCCGCCCCCTCCCGGCCCTGCCGACCGAAATTCCCCCCCAAAAACCCCCCAAAACCCCCAAAATTCCAAAAAAAAACCCTCCAGAGACCCCCAAAAATCCCCTTAAAGACCCAAAATTCCCAAATAAAAGCCCCAAACCCCCTAAATCTCCTCAGGACCCCTGCAAAGCCACACCTTAGCCCCGCCCATTTCCCCTCTAGCCCCGCCCCCTCCCGGCCCTGCCGACCCAAATTCCCCCCCAAAAACCCCCCAAAACCCCCAAAATTCCAAAAAAAACCCCCCCAGAGACCCCCAAAAATCCCCTTAAAGACCCAAAATTCCCAAATAAAAGCCCCAATCCCCCTAAATCTCCTCAGGACCCCTGCAAAGCCACCCCCTTAGCCCCGCCCACTCCCCCTCTAGCCCCGCCCATTTCCCCTTTAGCCCCGCCCCCTCCCGGCCCTGCCGACCCAGATTCCCCCCCAAAACCCCCAAAATTCAAAAAAAAAAACCCCCCAGAGACCCCCAAAAATCCCCTTAAAGACCCAAAATTCCCAAATAAAAGCCCCAAACCACCTAAATCTCCTCAGGACCCCTGCAAAGCCACCCCTTAGCCCCGCCCATTTCCCCTTTAGCCCCGCCCCCTCCCGGCCCTGCCGACCCAAATTCCCCCCCCAAAAACCCCCAAAATTCCAAAAAAAAACCCCCCCAAAGACCCCCAAAAATCCCCTTAAAGACCCAAAATTCCCAAATAAAAGCCCCAAACCCCCTAAATCTCCTCAGGACCCCTGCAAAGCCACCCCTTAGCCCCGCCCACTCCCCCTCTAGCCCCGCCCATTTCCCCTTTAGCCCCGCCCCCTCCCGGCCCTGCCGACCCAGATTCCCCCCCAAAAACCCCCCAAAACCCCCAAAATTCCAAAAAAAAACCCCCCAGAGACCCCCAAAAATCCCCTTGAAGACCCAAAATTCCCAAATAAAAGCCCCAACCCCCCTAAATCTCCTCAGGACCCCTGCAAAGCCACCCCTTAGCCCTGCCCATTTCCCCTTTAGCCCCGCCCCCTCCCGGCCCTGCCGACCCAAATTCCCCCCCAAAAACCCCCCAAAACCCCCAAAATTCCAAAAAAAAACCCCCCAGAGACCCCCAAAAATCCCCTTAAAGACCCAAAATTCCCAAATAAAAGCCCCAAACCCCCTAAATCTCCTCAGGACCCCTGCAAAGCCACCCCTTAGCCCCGCCCACTCCCCCTTAGCCCCGCCCATTTCCCCTTTAGCCCCGCCCCCTCCCGGCCCTGCCGACCCAAATTCCCCCCCAAAACCCCCCCAAAACCCCCAAAATTCCAAAAAAAAACCCTCCCAGAGACCCCCAAAAATCCCCTTAAAGACCCAAAATTCCCAAATAAAAGCCCCAAACCCCCTAAATCTCCTCAGGACCCCTGCAAAGCCACCCCTTAGCCCCGCCCATTTCCCCTTTAGCCCCGCCCCCTCCCGGCCCTGCCGACCCAAATTCCCCCCCAAAAACCCCCCAAAACCACCAAAATTCCAAAAAAAAAACCCCCAGAGACCCCCAAAAATCCCCTTAAAGACCCAAAATTCCCAAATAAAAGCCCCAAACCCCCTAAATCTCCTCAGGACCCCTGCAAAGCCACCCCTTAGCCCCGCCCATTTCCCCTTTAGCCCCGCCCCCTCCCGGCCCTGCCGACCCAAATTCCCCCCCAAAAACCCCCCAAAACCCCCAAAATTCCAAAAAAAAACCCCCCAGAGATCCCCAAAAATCCCCTTAAAGACCCAAAATTCCCAAATAAAAGCCCCAAACCCCCTAAATCTCCTTAGGACCCCTGCAAAGCCACCCCTTAGCCCCGCCCATTTCCCCTTTAGCCCCGCCCCCTCCCGGCCCTGCCGACCCACATTCCCCCCCAAAAACCCCCCAAAACCCCCAAAATTCAAAAAAAAACCCCCCAGAGACCCCAAAAAATCCCCTTAAAGACCCAAAATTCCCAAATAAAAGCCCCAAACCCCCTAAATCTCCTCAGGACCCCTGCAAAGCCACCCATTAGCCCCGCCCATTTCCCCTTTAGCCCCGCCCCCTCCCGGCCCTGCCGACCCAAATTCCCCCCCAAAAACCCCCCAAAACCCCCAAAATTCCAAAAAAAAACCCCCCAGAGACCCCCAAAAATCCCCTTAAAGACCCAAAATTCCCAAATAAAAGCCCCAAACCCCCTAAATCTCCTCAGGACCCCTGCAAAGCCACCCCTTAGCCCCGCCCACTCCCCCTCTAGCCCCGCCCATTTCCCCTTTAGCCCCGCCCCCTCCCGGCCCTGCCGACCCAAATTCCCCCCCAAAAACCCCCCAAAACCCCCAAAATTCCAAAAAAAAACCCCCCAGAGACCCCCAAAAATCCCCTTGAAGACCCAAAATTCCCAAATAAAAGCCCCAAACCCCCTAAATCTCCTCAGGACCCCTGCAAAGCCACCCCTTAGCCCCACCCACTCCCCCTCTAGCCCCGCCCATTTCCCCTTTAGCCCCGCCCCCTCCCGGCCCTGCCGACCCAAATTCCCCCCAAAAAACCCCCCAAACCCCCCAAAATTCCAAAAAAAACCATCCCAGAGACCCCCAAAAATCCCCTTAAAGACCCAAAATTCCCAAATAAAAGCCCCAAACCCCCTAAATCTCCTCAGGACCCCTGCAAAGCCACCCCTTAGCCCCGCCCATTTCCCCTTTAGCCCCGCCCCCTCCCGGCCCTGCCGACCCAAATTCCCCCCCAAAAACCCCCCAAAACCCCCAAAATTCCAAAAAAAAAACCCTCCTGAGACCCCCAAAAATCCCCTTAAAGACCCAAAATTCCCAAATAAAAGCCCCAAACCCCCTAAATCTCCTCAGGACCCCTGCAAAGCCACACCTTAGCCCCGCCCATTCCCCCTCTAGCCCCGCCCCCTCCCGGCCCTGCCGACCCAAATTCCCCCCCAAAAACCCCCCAAAACCCCCAAAATTCCAAAAAAAACCCCCCCAGAGACCCCCAAAAATCCCCTTGAAGACCCAAAATTCCCAAATAAAAGCCCCAATCCCCCTAAATCTCCTCAGGACCCCTGCAAAGCCACCCCCTTAGCCCCGCCCACTCCCCCTCTAGCCCCGCCCATTTCCCCTTTAGCCCCGCCCCCTCCCGGCCCTGCCGACCCAGATTCCCCCCCAAAACCCCCAAAATTCCAAAAAAAAACCCCCCAGAGACCCCCAAAAATCCCCTTAAAGACCCAAAATTCCCAAATAAAAGCCCCAAACCACCTAAATCTCCTCAGGACCCCTGCAAAGCCACCCCTTAGCCCCGCCCATTTCCCCTTTAGCCCCGCCCCCTCCCGGCCCTGCCGACCCAAATTCCCCCCCAAAAACCCCCAAAATTCCAAAAAAAACCCCCCCAAAGACCCCCAAAAATCCCCTTAAAGACCCAAAATTCCCAAATAAAAGCCCCAAACCCCCTAAATCTCCTCAGGACCCCTGCAAAGCCACCCCTTAGCCCCGCCCACTCCCCCTCTAGCCCCGCCCATTTCCCCTTTAGCCCCGCCCCCTCCCGGCCCTGCCGACCCAGATTCCCCCCCAAAAACCCCCCAAAACCCCCAAAATTCCAAAAAAAAACCCCCCAGAGACCCCCAAAAATCCCCTTGAAGACCCAAAATTCCCAAATAAAAGCCCCAACCCCCCTAAATCTCCTCAGGACCCCTGCAAAGCCACCCCTTAGCCCCGCCCACTCCCCCTTAGCCCCGCCCATTTCCCCTTTAGCCCCGCCCCCTCCCGGCCCTGCCGACCCAAATTCCCCCCCAAAACCCCCCCAAAACCCCCAAAATTCCAAAAAAAACCCTCCCAGAGACCCCCAAAAATCCCCTTAAAGACCCAAAATTCCCAAATAAAAGCCCCAAACCCCCTAAATCTCCTCAGGACCCCTGCAAAGCCACCCCTTAGCCCCGCCCATTTCCCCTTTAGCCCCGCCCCCTCCCGGCCCTGCCGACCCAAATTCCCCCCCAAAAACCCCCCAAAACCACCAAAATCCAAAAAAAAAAAACCCCCAGAGACCCCCAAAAATCCCCTTAAAGACCCAAAATTCCCAAATAAAAGCCCCAAACCCCCTAAATCTCCTCAGGACCCCTGCAAAGCCACCCCTTAGCCCCGCCCATTTCCCCTTTAGCCCCGCCCCCTCCCGGCCCTGCCGACCCAAATTCCCCCCCAAAAACCCCCCAAAACCCCCAAAATTCCAAAAAAAAACCCCCCAGAGACCCCCAAAAATCCCCTTAAAGACCCAAAATTCCCAAATAAAAGCCCCAAACCCCCTAAATCTCCTTAGGACCCCTGCAAAGCCACCCCTTAGCCCCGCCCATTTCCCCTTTAGCCCCGCCCCCTCCCGGCCCTGCCGACCCACATTCCCCCCCAAAAACCCCCCAAAACCCCCAAAATTCAAAAAAAAACCCCCCAGAGACCCCAAAAAATCCCCTTAAAGACCCAAAATTCCCAAATAAAAGCCCCAAACCCCCTAAATCTCCTCAGGACCCCTGCAAAGCCACCCCTTAGCCCCGCCCATTTCCCCTTTAGCCCCGCCCCCTCCCGGCCCTGCCGACCCAAATTCCCCCCCAAAAACCCCCCAAAACCCCCAAAATTCCAAAAAAAACCCCCCCAGAGACCCCCAAAAATCCCCTTAAAGACCCAAAATTCCCAAATAAAAGCCCCAAACCCCCTAAATCTCCTCAGGACCCCTGCAAAGCCACCCCTTAGCCCCGCCCACTCCCCCTCTAGCCCCGCCCATTTCCCCTTTAGCCCCGCCCCCTCCCGGCCCTGCCGACCCAAATTCCCCCCCAAAAACCCCCCAAAACCCCCAAAATTCCAAAAAAAAACCCCCCAGAGACCCCCAAAAATCCCCTTGAAGACCCAAAATTCCCAAATAAAAGCCCCAAACCCCCTAAATCTCCTCAGGACCCCTGCAAAGCCACCCCTTAGCCCCACCCACTCCCCCTCTAGCCCCGCCCATTTCCCCTTTAGCCCCGCCCCCTCCCGGCCCTGCCGACCCAAATTCCCCCCCAAAAACCCCCCAAACCCCCCAAAATTCCAAAAAAAACCATCCCAGAGACCCCCAAAAATCCCCTTAAAGACCCAAAATTCCCAAATAAAAGCCCCAAACCCCCTAAATCTCCTCAGGACCCCTGCAAAGCCACCCCTTAGCCCCGCCCACTCCCCCTTTAGCCCTGCCCATTTCCCCTTTAGCCCCGCCCCCTCCCGGCCCTGCCGACCCAAATTCCCCCCCAAAAACCCCCCAAAACCCCCAAAATTCCAAAAAAAACCCCCCCAGAGACCCCCAAAAATCCCCTTAAAGACCCAAAATTCCCAAATAAAAGCCCCAAACCCCCTAAATCTCCTTAGGACCCCTGCAAAGCCACCCCTTAGCCCCGCCCATTTCCCCTTTAGCCCCGCCCCCTCCCGGCCCTGCCGACCCAAATTCCCCCCCAAAAACCCCCCAAAACCCCCAAAATTCAAAAAAAAAACCCCCAGAGACCCCCAAAAATCCCCTTAAAGACCCAAAATTCCCAAATAAAAGCCCCAAACCCCCTAAATCTCCTCAGGACCCCTGCAAAGCCACCCCTTAGCCCCGCCCATTTCCCCTTTAGCCCCGCCCCCTCCCGGCCCTGCCGACCCAAATTCCCCCCCAAAAACCCCCAAAATTCCAAAAAAAAAACCCCCAGAGACCCCCAAAAATCCCCTTAAAGACCCAAAATTCCCAAATAAAAGCCCCAAACCCCCTAAATCTCCTTAGGACCCCTGCAAAGCCACCCCTCTAGCCCCGCCCATTTCCCCTTTAGCCCCGCCCCCTCCCGGCCCTGCCGACCCAAATTCCCCCCCAAAAACCCCCCAAAACCCCCAAAATTCCAAAAAAAAACCCCCCAGAGACCCCCAAAAATCCCCTTAAAGACCCAAAATTCCCAAATAAAAGCCCCAAACCCCCTAAATCTCCTCAGGACCCCTGCAAAGCCACCCCTTAGCCCCGCCCATTTCCCCCTTAGCCCCGCCCATTTCCCCTTTAGCCCCGCCCCCTCCCGGCCCTGCCGACCCAAATTCCCCCCCAAAAACCCCCTAAAACCCCCAAAATTCCAAAAAAAACCCTCCCAGAGACCCCCAAAAATCCCCTTAAAGACCCAAAATTCCCAAATAAAAGCCCCAAACCCCCTAAATCTCCTCAGGACCCCTGCAAAGCCACCCCTTACCCCACCCACTCCCCCTCTAGCCCCACCCATTTCCCCTTTAGCCCCGCCCCCTCCCGGCCCTGCCGACCCAAATTCCCCCCCAAAACCCCCCCAAAACCCCCAAAATTCCAAAAAAAAACCCCCCAGAGACCCCCAAAAATCCCCTTAAAGACCCAAAATTCCCAAATAAAAGCCCCAAACCCCCTAAATCTCCTCAGGACCCCTGCAAAGCCACCCCTTAGCCCCGCCCATTTCCCCCTTAGCCCCGCCCATTTCCCCTTTAGCCCCGCCCCCTCCCGGCCCTGCCGACCCAAATTCCCCCCCAAAAACCCCCTAAAACCCCCAAAATTCCAAAAAAAACCCTCCCAGAGACCCCCAAAAATCCCCTTAAAGACCCAAAATTCCCAAATAAAAGCCCCAAACCCCCTAAATCTCCTCAGGACCCCTGCAAAGCCACCCCTTACCCCACCCACTCCCCCTCTAGCCCCACCCATTTCCCCTTTAGCCCCGCCCCCTCCCGGCCCTGCCGACCCAAATTCCCCCCCAAAACCCCCCCAAAACCCCCAAAATTCCAAAAAAAAACCCCCCAGAGACCCCCAAAAATCCCCTTAAAGACCCAAAATTCCCAAATAAAAGCCCCAAACCCCCTAAATCTCCTCAGGACCCCTGCAAAGCCACCCCTTAGCCCCGCCCATTTCCCCTTTAGCCCCGCCCCCTCCCGGCCCTGCCGACCCAAATTCCCCCCCAAAAACCCCCCAAAACCCCTAAAATTCCAAAAAAAAACCCTCCAGAGACCCCCAAAAATCCCCTTAAAGACCCAAAATTCCCAAATAAAAGCCCCAAACCCCCTAAATCTCCTCAGGACCCCTGCAAAGCCACCCCTTAGCCCCGCCCATTTCCCCTTTAGCCCCGCCCCCTCCCGGCCCTGCCGACCCAAATTCCCCCCCCAAAACCCCCCAAAACCCCCAAAATTCCAAAAAAAAACCCCCCAGAGACCCCCAAAAATCCCCTTAAAGACCCAAAATTCCCAAATAAAAGCCCCAATCCCCCTAAATCTCCTCAGGACCCCTGCAAAGCCACCCCTTAGCCCCGCCCACTCCCCCTCTAGCCCCGCCCATTTCCCCTTTAGCCCCGCCCCCTCCCGGCCCGGCCGACCCAAATTCCCCCCCAAAAACCCCCCAAAACCCCCAAAATTCCAAAAAAAAACCCCCCAGAGACCCCCAAAAATCCCCTTAAAGACCCAAAATTCCCAAATAAAAGCCCCAAACCCCCTAAATCTCCTCAGGACCCCTGCAAAGCCACACCTTAGCCCCGCCCATTTCCCCTTTAGCCCCGCCCCCTCCCGGCCCTGCCGACCCAGATTCCCCCCCAAAACCCCCAAAATTCCAAAAAAAAACCCCCCAGAGACCCCCAAAAATCCCCTTAAAGACCCAAAATTCCCAAATAAAAGCCCCAAACCCCCTAAATCTCCTCAGGACCCCTGCAAAGCCACCCCTTAGCCCCGCCCATTTCCCCTTTAGCCCCGCCCCCTCCCGGCCCTGCCGACCCAAATTCCCCCCCAAAAACCCCCCAAATTCCAAAAAAAACACCCCCAGAGACCCCCAAAAATCCCCTTAAAGACCCAAAATTCCCAAATAAAAGCCCCAAACCCCCTAAATCTCCTCAGGACCCCTGCAAAGCCACCCCTTAGCCCCGCCCACTCCCCCTCTAGCCCCGCCCATTTCCCCTTTAGCCCCGCCCCCTCCCGGCCCTGCCGACCCAAATTCCCCCCCAAAAACCCCCCAAAACCCCCAAAATTCCAAAAAAAAAACCCCCCAGAGACCCCCAAAAATCCCCTTAAAGACCCAAAATTCCCAAATAAAAGCCCCAAACCCCCTAAATCTCCTCAGGACCCCTGCAAAGCCACCCCTTAGCCCCGCCCACTCCCCCTTAGCCCCGCCCATTTCCCCTCTAGCCCCGCCCCCTCCCGGCCCTGCCGACCCAAATTCCCCCCCAAAAACCCCCCAAAACCCCCAAAATTCCAAAAAAAAACCCCCCAGAGACCCCCAAAAATCCCCTTAAAGACCCAAAATTCCCAAATAAAAGCCCCAAACCCCCTAAATCTCCTCAGGACCCCTGCAAAGCCACCCCTTAGCCCCGCCCATTTCCCCTTTAGCCCCGCCCCCTCCCGGCCCTGCCGACCCAAATTCCCCCCCAAAAACCCCCCAAAACCCCCAAAATTCCAAAAAAAACCCCCCCAGAGACCCCCAAAAATCCCCTTAAAGACCCAAAATTCCCAAATAAAAGCCCCAAACCCCCTAAATCTCCTTAGGACCCCTGCAAAGCCACCCCTTAGCCCCGCCCATTTCCCCTTTAGCCCCGCCCCCTCCCGGCCCTGCCGACCCAAATTCCCCCCCAAAAACCCCCCAAAACCCCCAAAATTCAAAAAAAAAACCCCCAGAGACCCCCAAAAATCCCCTTAAAGACCCAAAATTCCCAAATAAAAGCCCCAAACCCCCTAAATCTCCTCAGGACCCCTGCAAAGCCACCCCTTAGCCCCGCCCATTTCCCCTTTAGCCCCGCCCCCTCCCGGCCCTGCCGACCCAAATTCCCCCCCAAAAACCCCCAAAATTCCAAAAAAAAAACCCCCAGAGACCCCCAAAAATCCCCTTAAAGACCCAAAATTCCCAAATAAAAGCCCCAAACCCCCTAAATCTCCTTAGGACCCCTGCAAAGCCACCCCTTAGCCCCGCCCATTTCCCCTTTAGCCCCGCCCCCTCCCGGCCCTGCCGACCCAAATTCCCCCCCAAAAACCCCCCAAAACCCCCAAAATTCAAAAAAAAACCCCCCAGAGACCCCCAAAAATCCCCTTAAAGACCCAAAATTCCCAAATAAAAGCCCCAAACCCCCTAAATCTCCTCAGGACCCCTGCAAAGCCACCCCTTAGCCCCGCCCACTCCCCCTCTAGCCCCGCCCATTTCCCCTTTAGCCCCGCCCCCTCCCGGCCCTGCCGACCCAAATTCCCCCCCAAAAACCCCCCAAAACCCCCAAAATTCCAAAAAAAAAACCCCCCAGAGACCCCCAAAAATCCCCTTAAAGACCCAAAATTCCCAAATAAAAGCCCCAAACCCCCTAAATCTCCTCAGGACCCCTGCAAAGCCACCCCTTAGCCCCGCCCATTTCCCCCTTAGCCCCGCCCATTTCCCCTTTAGCCCCGCCCCCTCCCGGCCCTGCCGACCCAAATTCCCCCCCAAAAACCCCCTAAAACCCCCAAAATTCCAAAAAAAACCCTCCCAGAGACCCCCAAAAATCCCCTTAAAGACCCAAAATTCCCAAATAAAAGCCCCAAACCCCCTAAATCTCCTCAGGACCCCTGCAAAGCCACCCCTTACCCCACCCACTCCCCCTCTAGCCCCACCCATTTCCCCTTTAGCCCCGCCCCCTCCCGGCCCTGCCGACCCAAATTCCCCCCCAAAACCCCCCCAAAACCCCCAAAATTCCAAAAAAAAACCCCCCAGAGACCCCCAAAAATCCCCTTAAAGACCCAAAATTCCCAAATAAAAGCCCCAAACCCCCTAAATCTCCTCAGGACCCCTGCAAAGCCACCCCTTAGCCCCGCCCATTTCCCCTTTAGCCCCGCCCCCTCCCGGCCCTGCCGACCCAAATTCCCCCCCAAAAACCCCCCAAAACCCCTAAAATTCCAAAAAAAAACCCTCCAGAGACCCCCAAAAATCCCCTTAAAGACCCAAAATTCCCAAATAAAAGCCCCAAACCCCCTAAATCTCCTCAGGACCCCTGCAAAGCCACCCCTTAGCCCCGCCCACTCCCCCTTTAGCCCTGCCCATTTCCCCTTTAGCCCCGCCCCCTCCCGGCCCTGCCGACCCAAATTCCCCCCCAAAAACCCCCCAAAACCCCCAAAATTCCAAAAAAAACCCCCCCAGAGACCCCCAAAAATCCCCTTAAAGACCCAAAATTCCCAAATAAAAGCCCCAAACCCCCTAAATCTCCTTAGGACCCCTGCAAAGCCACCCCTTAGCCCCGCCCATTTCCCCTTTAGCCCCGCCCCCTCCCGGCCCTGCCGACCCAAATTCCCCCCCAAAAACCCCCCAAAACCCCCAAAATTCAAAAAAAAAACCCCCAGAGACCCCCAAAAATCCCCTTAAAGACCCAAAATTCCCAAATAAAAGCCCCAAACCCCCTAAATCTCCTCAGGACCCCTGCAAAGCCACCCCTTAGCCCCGCCCATTTCCCCTTTAGCCCCGCCCCCTCCCGGCCCTGCCGACCCAAATTCCCCCCCAAAAACCCCCAAAATTCCAAAAAAAAAACCCCCAGAGACCCCCAAAAATCCCCTTAAAGACCCAAAATTCCCAAATAAAAGCCCCAAACCCCCTAAATCTCCTTAGGACCCCTGCAAAGCCACCCCTTAGCCCCGCCCATTTCCCCTTTAGCCCCGCCCCCCTCCCGGCCCTGCCGACCCAAATTCCCCCCCAAAAACCCCCCAAAACCCCCAAAATTCAAAAAAAAAACCCCCAGAGACCCCCAAAAATCCCCTTAAAGACCCAAAATTCCCAAATAAAAGCCCCAAACCCCCTAAATCTCCTCAGGACCCCTGCAAAGCCACCCCTTAGCCCCGCCCATTTCCCCTTTAGCCCCGCCCCCTCCCGGCCCTGCCGACCCAAATTCCCCCCCAAAAACCCCCAAAATTCCAAAAAAAAAACCCCCAGAGACCCCCAAAAATCCCCTTAAAGACCCAAAATTCCCAAATAAAAGCCCCAAACCCCCTAAATCTCCTTAGGACCCCTGCAAAGCCACCCCTTAGCCCCGCCCATTTCCCCTTTAGCCCCGCCCCCTCCCGGCCCTGCCGACCCAAATTCCCCCCCAAAAACCCCCCAAAACCCCCAAAATTCAAAAAAAAACCCCCCAGAGACCCCCAAAAATCCCCTTAAAGACCCAAAATTCCCAAATAAAAGCCCCAAACCCCCTAAATCTCCTCAGGACCCCTGCAAAGCCACCCCTTAGCCCCGCCCACTCCCCCTCTAGCCCCGCCCATTTCCCCTTTAGCCCCGCCCCCTCCCGGCCCTGCCGACCCAAATTCCCCCCCAAAAACCCCCCAAAACCCCCAAAATTCCAAAAAAAACCCCCCCAGAGACCCCCAAAAATCCCCTTAAAGACCCAAAATTCCCAAATAAAAGCCCCAAACCCCCTAAATCTCCTTAGGACCCCTGCAAAGCCACCCCTTAGCCCCGCCCATTTCCCCTTTAGCCCCGCCCCCTCCCGGCCCTGCCGACCCAAATTCCCCCCCAAAAACCCCCCAAAACCCCCAAAATTCAAAAAAAAAACCCCCAGAGACCCCCAAAAATCCCCTTAAAGACCCAAAATTCCCAAATAAAAGCCCCAAACCCCCTAAATCTCCTCAGGACCCCTGCAAAGCCACCCCTTAGCCCCGCCCATTTCCCCTTTAGCCCCGCCCCCTCCCGGCCCTGCCGACCCAAATTCCCCCCCAAAAACCCCCAAAATTCCAAAAAAAAAACCCCCAGAGACCCCCAAAAATCCCCTTAAAGACCCAAAATTCCCAAATAAAAGCCCCAAACCCCCTAAATCTCCTTAGGACCCCTGCAAAGCCACCCCTTAGCCCCGCCCATTTCCCCTTTAGCCCCGCCCCCTCCCGGCCCTGCCGACCCAAATTCCCCCCCAAAAACCCCCCAAAACCCCCAAAATTCAAAAAAAAACCCCCCAGAGACCCCCAAAAATCCCCTTAAAGACCCAAAATTCCCAAATAAAAGCCCCAAACCCCCTAAATCTCCTCAGGACCCCTGCAAAGCCACCCCTTAGCCCCGCCCACTCCCCCTCTAGCCCCGCCCATTTCCCCTTTAGCCCCGCCCCCTCCCGGCCCTGCCGACCCAAATTCCCCCCCAAAAACCCCCCAAAACCCCCAAAATTCCAAAAAAAAACCCCCCAGAGACCCCCAAAAATCCCCTTAAAGACCCAAAATTCCCAAATAAAAGCCCCAAACCCCCTAAATCTCCTCAGGACCCCTGCAAAGCCACCCCTTAGCCCCGCCCATTTCCCCCTTAGCCCCGCCCATTTCCCCTTTAGCCCCGCCCCCTCCCGGCCCTGCCGACCCAAATTCCCCCCCAAAAACCCCCTAAAACCCCCAAAATTCCAAAAAAAACCCTCCCAGAGACCCCCAAAAATCCCCTTAAAGACCCAAAATTCCCAAATAAAAGCCCCAAACCCCCTAAATCTCCTCAGGACCCCTGCAAAGCCACCCCTTACCCCACCCACTCCCCCTCTAGCCCCACCCATTTCCCCTTTAGCCCCGCCCCCTCCCGGCCCTGCCGACCCAAATTCCCCCCCAAAACCCCCCCAAAACCCCCAAAATTCCAAAAAAAAACCCCCCAGAGACCCCCAAAAATCCCCTTAAAGACCCAAAATTCCCAAATAAAAGCCCCAAACCCCCTAAATCTCCTCAGGACCCCTGCAAAGCCACCCCTTAGCCCCGCCCATTTCCCCTTTAGCCCCGCCCCCTCCCGGCCCTGCCGACCCAAATTCCCCCCCAAAAACCCCCCAAAACCCCTAAAATTCCAAAAAAAAACCCTCCAGAGACCCCCAAAAATCCCCTTAAAGACCCAAAATTCCCAAATAAAAGCCCCAAACCCCCTAAATCTCCTCAGGACCCCTGCAAAGCCACCCCTTAGCCCCGCCCATTTCCCCTTTAGCCCCGCCCCCTCCCGGCCCTGCCGACCCAAATTCCCCCCCCAAAACCCCCCAAAACCCCCAAAATTCCAAAAAAAAACCCCCCAGAGACCCCCAAAAATCCCCTTAAAGACCCAAAATTCCCAAATAAAAGCCCCAATCCCCCTAAATCTCCTCAGGACCCCTGCAAAGCCACCCCTTAGCCCCGCCCACTCCCCCTCTAGCCCCGCCCATTTCCCCTTTAGCCCCGCCCCCTCCCGGCCCGGCCGACCCAAATTCCCCCCCAAAAACCCCCCAAAACCCCCAAAATTCCAAAAAAAAACCCCCCAGAGACCCCCAAAAATCCCCTTAAAGACCCAAAATTCCCAAATAAAAGCCCCAAACCCCCTAAATCTCCTCAGGACCCCTGCAAAGCCACACCTTAGCCCCGCCCATTTCCCCTTTAGCCCCGCCCCCTCCCGGCCCTGCCGACCCAGATTCCCCCCCAAAACCCCCAAAATTCCAAAAAAAAACCCCCCAGAGACCCCCAAAAATCCCCTTAAAGACCCAAAATTCCCAAATAAAAGCCCCAAACCCCCTAAATCTCCTCAGGACCCCTGCAAAGCCACCCCTTAGCCCCGCCCATTTCCCCTTTAGCCCCGCCCCCTCCCGGCCCTGCCGACCCAAATTCCCCCCCAAAAACCCCCCAAATTCCAAAAAAAACACCCCCAGAGACCCCCAAAAATCCCCTTAAAGACCCAAAATTCCCAAATAAAAGCCCCAAACCCCCTAAATCTCCTCAGGACCCCTGCAAAGCCACCCCTTAGCCCCGCCCACTCCCCCTCTAGCCCCGCCCATTTCCCCTTTAGCCCCGCCCCCTCCCGGCCCTGCCGACCCAAATTCCCCCCCAAAAACCCCCCAAAACCCCCAAAATTCCAAAAAAAACCCCCCAGAGACCCCCAAAAATCCCCTTAAAGACCCAAAATTCCCAAATAAAAGCCCCAAACCCCCTAAATCTCCTCAGGACCCCTGCAAAGCCACCCCTTAGCCCCGCCCACTCCCCCTTAGCCCCGCCCATTTCCCCTCTAGCCCCGCCCCCTCCCGGCCCTGCCGACCCAAATTCCCCCCCAAAAACCCCCCAAAACCCCCAAAATTCCAAAAAAAAACCCCCCAGAGACCCCCAAAAATCCCCTTAAAGACCCAAAATTCCCAAATAAAAGCCCCAAACCCCCTAAATCTCCTCAGGACCCCTGCAAAGCCACCCCTTAGCCCCGCCCATTTCCCCTTTAGCCCCGCCCCCTCCCGGCCCTGCCGACCCAAATTCCCCCCCAAAAACCCCCCAAAACCCCCAAAATTCCAAAAAAAACCCCCCCAGAGACCCCCAAAAATCCCCTTAAAGACCCAAAATTCCCAAATAAAAGCCCCAAACCCCCTAAATCTCCTCAGGACCCCTGCAAAGCCACCCCTTAGCCCCGCCCATTTCCCCTCTAGCCCCGCCCCCTCCCGGCCCTGCCGACCCAAATTCCCCCCCCAAAACCCCCCAAAACCCCCAAAATTCCAAAAAAAAACCCCCCAGAGACCCCCAAAAATCCCCTTAAAGACCCAAAATTCCCAAATAAAAGCCCCAATCCCCCTAAATCTCCTCAGGACCCCTGCAAAGCCACCCCCTTAGCCCCGCCCACTCCCCCTCTAGCCCCGCCCATTTCCCCTTTAGCCCCGCCCCCTCCCGGCCCGGCCGACCCAAATTCCCCCCCAAAAACCCCCCAAAACCCCCAAAATTCCAAAAAAAAACCCCCCAGAGACCACCAAAAATCCCCTTAAAGACCCAAAATTCCCAAATAAAAGCCCCAAACCCCCTAAATCTCCTCAGGACCCCTGCAAAGCCACACCTTAGCCCCGCCCATTTCCCCTTTAGCCCCGCCCCCCTCCCGGCCCTGCCGACCCAGATTCCCCCCCAAAACCCCCAAAATTCCAAAAAAAAACCCCCCAGAGACCCCCAAAAATCCCCTTAAAGACCCAAAATTCCCAAATAAAAGCCCCAAACCACCTAAATCTCCTCAGGACCCCTGCAAAGCCACCCCTTAGCCCCGCTCATTTCCCCTTTAGCCCCGCCCCCTCCCGGCCCTGCCGACCCAAATTCCCCCCCAAAAACCCCCAAAATTCCAAAAAAAACCCCCCCAGAGACCCCCAAAAATCCCCTTAAAGACCCAAAATTCCCAAATAAAAGCCCCAAACCCCCTAAATCTCCTCAGGACCCCTGCAAAGCCACCCCTTAGCCCCACCCACTCCCCCTCTAGCCCCGCCCATTTCCCCTTTAGCCCCGCCCCCCTCCCGGCCCTGCCGACCCAAATTCCCCCCAAAAAACCCCCCAAACCCCCCAAAATTCCAAAAAAAAACCATCCCAGAGACCCCCAAAAATCCCCTTAAAGACCCAAAATTCCCAAATAAAAGCCCCAAACCCCCTAAATCTCCTCAGGACCCCTGCAAAGCCACCCCTTAGCCCCGCCCACTCCCCCTTTAGCCCTGCCCATTTCCCCTTTAGCCCCGCCCCCTCCCGGCCCTGCCGACCCAAATTCCCCCCCAAAAACCCCCCAAAACCCCCAAAATTCCAAAAAAAAACCCCCCCAGAGACCCCCAAAAATCCCCTTAAAGACCCAAAATTCCCAAATAAAAGCCCCAAACCCCCTAAATCTCCTCAGGACCCCTGCAAAGCCACCCCTTAGCCCCGCCCATTTCCCCTTTAGCCCCGCCCCCTCCCGGCCCTGCCGACCCAAATTCCCCCCCAAAAACCCCCCAAAACCCCCAAAATTCCAAAAAAAAACCCCCCAGAGACCCCCAAAAATCCCCTTAAAGACCCAACATTCCCAAATAAAAGCCCCAAACCCCCTAAATCTCCTCAGGACCCCTGCAAAGCCACCCCTTAGCCCCGCCCACTCCCCCTCTAGCCCCGCCCACTCCCCCTCTAGCCCCGCCCCCTCCCGGCCCTGCCGACCCAAATTCCCCCCAAAACCCCCCAAAACCCCCAAAATTCCAAAAAAAAAACCCCCCAGAGACCCCCAAAAATCCCCTTAAAGACCCAAAATTCCCAAATAAAAGCCCCAAACCCCCTAAATCTCCTCAGGACCCCTGCAAAGCCACCCCTTAGCCCCGCCCACTCCCCCTCTAGCCCCGCCCATTTCCCCTTTAGCCCCGCCCCCTCCCGGCCCTGCCGACCCAAATTCCCCCCCAAAAACCCCCCAAAACCCCCAAAATTCCAAAAAAAACCCCCCCAGAGACCCCCAAAAATCCCCTTAAAGACCCAAAATTCCCAAATAAAAGCCCCAAACCCCCTAAATCTCCTCAGGACCCCTGCAAAGCCACCCCTTAGCCCCGCCCATTTCCCCCTTAGCCCCGCCCATTTCCCCTTTAGCCCCGCCCCCTCCCGGCCCTGCCGACCCAAATTCCCCCCCAAAAACCCCCTAAAACCCCCAAAATTCCAAAAAAAACCCTCCCAGAGACCCCCAAAAATCCCCTTAAAGACCCAAAATTCCCAAATAAAAGCCCCAAACCCCCTAAATCTCCTCAGGACCCCTGCAAAGCCACCCCTTAGCCCCGCCCACTCCCCCTTAGCCCCGCCCACTCCCCCTTTAGCCCCGCCCCCTCCCGGCCCTGCCGACCCAAATTCCCCCCCAAAAACCCCCCAAAACCCCCAAAATTCCAAAAAAAACCCTCCCAGAGACCCCCAAAAATCCCCTTAAAGACCCAAAATTCCCAAATAAAAGCCCCAAACCCCCTAAATCTCCTCAGGACCCCTGCAAAGCCACCCCTTACCCCACCCACTCCCCCTCTAGCCCCACCCATTTCCCCTTTAGCCCCGCCCCCTCCCGGCCCTGCCGACCCAAATTCCCCCCCAAAAACCCCCCCAAACCCCCAAAATTCAAAAAAAAAACCCCCCAGAGACCCCCAAAAATCCCCTTAAAGACCCAAAATTCCCAAATAAAAGCCCCAAACCCCCTAAATCTCCTCAGGACCCCTGCAAAGCCACCCCTTAGCCCCGCCCATTTCCCCTTTAGCCCCGCCCCCTCCCGGCCCTGCCGACCCAAATTCCCCCCCAAAAACCCCCCAAAACCCCCAAAATTCCAAAAAAAAACCCCCCAGAGACCCCCAAAAATCCCCTTAAAGACCCAAAATTCCCAAATAAAAGCCCCAAACCCCCTAAATCTCCTCAGGACCCCTGCAAAGCCACTACTTAGCCCCGCCCATTTCCCCTCTAGCCCCGCCCCCTCCCGGCCCTGCCGACCCAAATTCCCCCCCAAAAACCCCCCAAAACCCCCAAAATTCAAAAAAAAACCCCCCAGAGACCCCCAAAAATCCCCTTAAAGACCCAAAATTCCCAAATAAAAGCCCCAAACCCCCTAAATCTCCTCAGGACCCCTGCAAAGCCACCCCTTAGCCCCGCCCATTTCCCCCTTAGCCCCGCCCATTTCCCCTTTAGCCCCGCCCCCTCCCGGCCCTGCCGACCCAAATTCCCCCCCAAAAACCCCCTAAAACCCCCAAAATTCCAAAAAAAAACCCTCCCAGAGACCCCCAAAAATCCCCTTAAAGACCCAAAATTCCCAAATAAAAGCCCCAAACCCCCTAAATCTCCTCAGGACCCCTGCAAAGCCACCCCTTAGCCCCGCCCACTCCCCCTTAGCCCCGCCCACTCCCCCTTTAGCCCCGCCCCCTCCCGGCCCTGCCGACCCAAATTCCCCCCCAAAAACCCCCCAAAACCCCCAAAATTCCAAAAAAAACCCTCCCAGAGACCCCCAAAAATCCCCTTAAAGACCCAAAATTCCCAAATAAAAGCCCCAAACCCCCTAAATCTCCTCAGGACCCCTGCAAAGCCACCCCTTACCCCACCCACTCCCCCTCTAGCCCCACCCATTTCCCCTTTAGCCCCGCCCCCTCCCGGCCCTGCCGACCCAAATTCCCCCCCAAAACCCCCCCAAAACCCCCAAAATTCCAAAAAAAAACCCCCCAGAGACCCCCAAAAATCCCCTTAAAGACCCAAAATTCCCAAATAAAAGCCCCAAACCCCCTAAATCTCCTCAGGACCCCTGCAAAGCCACCCCTTAGCCCCGCCCATTTCCCCTTTAGCCCCGCCCCCTCCCGGCCCTGCCGACCCAAATTCCCCCCCAAAAACCCCCCAAAACCCCCAAAATTCCAAAAAAAAACCCTCCAGAGACCCCCAAAAATCCCCTTAAAGACCCAAAATTCCCAAATAAAAGCCCCAAACCCCCTAAATCTCCTCAGGACCCCTGCAAAGCCACACCTTAGCCCCGCCCATTTCCCCTCTAGCCCCGCCCCCTCCCGGCCCTGCCGACCCAAATTCCCCCCCAAAAACCCCCCAAAACCCCCAAAATTCCAAAAAAAACCCCCCCAGAGACCCCCAAAAATCCCCTTAAAGACCCAAAATTCCCAAATAAAAGCCCCAATCCCCCTAAATCTCCTCAGGACCCCTGCAAAGCCACCCCCTTAGCCCCGCCCACTCCCCCTCTAGCCCCGCCCATTTCCCCTTTAGCCCCGCCCCCTCCCGGCCCGGCCGACCCAAATTCCCCCCCAAAAACCCCCCAAAACCCCCAAAATTCCAAAAAAAAAACCCCCCAGAGACCACCAAAAATCCCCTTAAAGACCCAAAATTCCCAAATAAAAGCCCCAAACCCCCTAAATCTCCTCAGGACCCCTGCAAAGCCACACCTTAGCCCCGCCCATTTCCCCTTTAGCCCCGCCCCCTCCCGGCCCTGCCGACCCAGATTCCCCCCCAAAACCCCCAAAATTCCAAAAAAAAACCCCCCAGAGACCCCCAAAAATCCCCTTAAAGACCCAAAATTCCCAAATAAAAGCCCCAAACCACCTAAATCTCCTCAGGACCCCTGCAAAGCCACCCCTTAGCCCCGCCCATTTCCCCTTTAGCCCCGCCCCCTCCCGGCCCTGCCGACCCAAATTCCCCCCCAAAAACCCCCAAAATTCCAAAAAAAACCCCCCCAAAGACCCCCAAAAATCCCCTTAAAGACCCAAAATTCCCAAATAAAAGCCCCAAACCCCCTAAATCTCCTCAGGACCCCTGCAAAGCCACCCCTTAGCCCCGCCCACTCCCCCTCTAGCCCCGCCCATTTCCCCTTTAGCCCCACCCCCTCCCGGCCCTGCCGACCCAAATTCCCCCCCAAAAACCCCCCAAAACCCCCAAAATTCCAAAAAAAAACCCCCCAGAGACCCCCAAAAATCCCCTTAAAGACCCAAAATTCCCAAATAAAAGCCCCAAACCCCCTAAATCTCCTCAGGACCCCTGCAAAGCCACCCCTTAACCCCGCCCACTCCCCCTTAGCCCCGCCCATTTCCCCTTTAGCCCCGCCCCCTCCCGGCCCTGCCGACCCAAATTCCCCCCCAAAACCCCCCCAAAACCCCCAAAATTCCAAAAAAAAACCCTCCCAGAGACCCCCAAAAATCCCCTTAAAGACCCAAAATTCCCAAATAAAAGCCCCAAACCCCCTAAATCTCCTCAGGA
The DNA here is from genome assembly GCF_041296385.1 of Aphelocoma coerulescens. Classification (NCBI taxonomy): domain Eukaryota; kingdom Metazoa; phylum Chordata; class Aves; order Passeriformes; family Corvidae; genus Aphelocoma; species Aphelocoma coerulescens. The sequence goes on from NC_091034.1 coordinate 67,322, forward strand.
CCCCTGCAAAGCCACCCCTTAGCCCCGCCCATTTCCCCTTTAGCCCCGCCCCCTCCCGGCCCTGCCGACCCAAATTCCCCCCCAAAAACCCCCCAAAACCACCAAAATTCCAAAAAAAAAACCCCCAGAGACCCCCAAAAATCCCCTTAAAGACCCAAAATTCCCAAATAAAAGCCCCAAACCCCCTAAATCTCCTCAGGACCCCTGCAAAGCCACCCCTTAGCCCCGCCCATTTCCCCTTTAGCCCCGCCCCCTCCCGGCCCTGCCGACCCAAATTCCCCCCCAAAAACCCCCCAAAACCCCCAAAATTCCAAAAAAAAAACCCCCCAGAGACCCCCAAAAATCCCCTTAAAGACCCAAAATTCCCAAATAAAAGCCCCAAACCCCCTAAACCTCTTTAGGACCCCTGCAAAGCCACCCCTTAGCCCCGCCCATTTCCCCTTTAGCCCCGCCCCCTCCCGGCCCTGCCGACCCACATTCCCCCCAAAAACCCCCCAAAACCCCCAAAATTCAAAAAAAAACCCCCCAGAGACCCCAAAAAATCCCCTTAAAGACCCAAAATTCCCAAATAAAAGCCCCAAACCCCCTAAATCTCCTCAGGACCCCTGCAAAGCCACCCCTTAGCCCCGCCCATTTCCCCTTTAGCCCCGCCCCCTCCCGGCCCTGCCGACCCAAATTCCCCCCCAAAAACCCCCCAAAACCCCCAAAATTCCAAAAAAAAACCCCCCAGAGACCCCCAAAAATCCCCTTAAAGACCCAAAATTCCCAAATAAAAGCCCCAAACCCCCTAAATCTCCTCAGGACCCCTGCAAAGCCACCCCTTAGCCCCGCCCACTCCCCCTCTAGCCCCGCCCATTTCCCCTTTAGCCCCGCCCCCTCCCGGCCCTGCCGACCCAAATTCCCCCCCAAAAACCCCCTAAAACCCCCAAAATTCCAAAAAAAAAACCCCCCAGAGACCCCCAAAAATCCCCTTGAAGACCCAAAATTCCCAAATAAAAGCCCCAAACCCCCTAAATCTCCTCAGGACCCCTGCAAAGCCACCCCTTAGCCCCACCCACTCCCCCTCTAGCCCCGCCCATTTCCCCTTTAGCCCCGCCCCCTCCCGGCCCTGCCGACCCAAATTCCCCCCAAAAAACCCCCCAAACCCCCCAAAATTCCAAAAAAAACCATCCCAGAGACCCCCAAAAATCCCCTTAAAGACCCAAAATTCCCAAATAAAAGCCCCAAACCCCCTAAATCTCCTCAGGACCCCTGCAAAGCCACCCCTTAGCCCCGCCCACTCCCCCTTTAGCCCTGCCCATTTCCCCTTTAGCCCCGCCCCCTCCCGGCCCTGCCGACCCAAATTCCCCCCCAAAAACCCCCCAAAACCCCCAAAATTCCAAAAAAAACCCCCCCAGAGACCCCCAAAAATCCCCTTAAAGACCCAAAATTCCCAAATAAAAGCCCCAAACCCCCTAAATCTCCTAAGGACCCCTGCAAAGCCACCCCTTAGCCCCGCCCATTTCCCCTTTAGCCCCGCCCCCTCCCGGCCCTGCCGACCCAAATTCCCCCCCAAAAACCCCCCAAAACCCCCAAAATTCAAAAAAAAAACCCCCAGAGACCCCCAAAAATCCCCTTAAAGACCCAAAATTCCCAAATAAAAGCCCCAAACCCCCTAAATCTCCTCAGGACCCCTGCAAAGCCACCCCTTAGCCCCGCCCACTCCCCCTTAGCCCCGCCCATTTCCCCTTTAGCCCCGCCCCCTCCCGGCCCTGCCGACCCAAATTCCCCCCCAAAAACCCCCCAAAACCCCCAAAATTCCAAAAAAAAAACCCCCAGAGACCCCCAAAAATCCCCTTAAAGACCCAAAATTCCCAAATAAAAGCCCCAAACCCCCTAAATCTCCTTAGGACCCCTGCAAAGCCACCCCTTAGCCCCGCCCATTTCCCCTTTAGCCCCGCCCCCTCCCGGCCCTGCCGACCCAAATTCCCCCCCAAAAACCCCCCAAAACCCCCAAAATTCAAAAAAAAAACCCCCCAGAGACCCCCAAAAATCCCCTTAAAGACCCAAAATTCCCAAATAAAAGCCCCAAACCCCCTAAATCTCCTCAGGACCCCTGCAAAGCCACCCCTTAGCCCCGCCCACTCCCCCTCTAGCCCCGCCCATTTCCCCTTTAGCCCCGCCCCCTCCCGGCCCTGCCGACCCAAATTCCCCCCCAAAAACCCCCCAAAACCCCCAAAATTCCAAAAAAAAACCCCCCAGAGACCCCCAAAAATCCCCTTAAAGACCCAAAATTCCCAAATAAAAGCCCCAAACCCCCTAAATCTCCTCAGGACCCCTGCAAAGCCACTACTTAGCCCCGCCCATTTCCCCTCTAGCCCCGCCCCCTCCCGGCCCTGCCGACCCAAATTCCCCCCCAAAAACCCCCCAAAACCCCCAAAATTCAAAAAAAAACCCCCCAGAGACCCCCAAAAATCCCCTTAAAGACCCAAAATTCCCAAATAAAAGCCCCAAACCCCCTAAATCTCCTCAGGACCCCTGCAAAGCCACCCCTTAGCCCCGCCCATTTCCCCCTTAGCCCCGCCCATTTCCCCTTTAGCCCCGCCCCCTCCCGGCCCTGCCGACCCAAATTCCCCCCCAAAAACCCCCTAAAACCCCCAAAATTCCAAAAAAAACCCTCCCAGAGACCCCCAAAAATCCCCTTAAAGACCCAAAATTCCCAAATAAAAGCCCCAAACCCCCTAAATCTCCTCAGGACCCCTGCAAAGCCACCCCTTACCCCACCCACTCCCCCTCTAGCCCCACCCATTTCCCCTTTAGCCCCGCCCCCTCCCGGCCCTGCCGACCCAAATTCCCCCCCAAAACCCCCCCAAAACCCCCAAAATTCCAAAAAAAAACCCCCCAGAGACCCCCAAAAATCCCCTTAAAGACCCAAAATTCCCAAATAAAAGCCCCAAACCCCCTAAATCTCCTCAGGACCCCTGCAAAGCCACCCCTTAGCCCCGCCCATTTCCCCTTTAGCCCCGCCCCCTCCCGGCCCTGCCGACCCAAATTCCCCCCCAAAAACCCCCCAAAACCCCTAAAATTCCAAAAAAAAACCCTCCAGAGACCCCCAAAAATCCCCTTAAAGACCCAAAATTCCCAAATAAAAGCCCCAAACCCCCTAAATCTCCTCAGGACCCCTGCAAAGCCACCCCTTAGCCCCGCCCATTTCCCCTTTAGCCCCGCCCCCTCCCGGCCCTGCCGACCCAGATTCCCCCCCAAAACCCCCCAAAACCCCCAAAATTCCAAAAAAAAACCCCCCAGAGACCCCCAAAAATCCCCTTAAAGACCCAAAATTCCCAAATAAAAGCCCCAAACCCCCTAAATCTCCTCAGGACCCCTGCAAAGCCACCCCTTAGCCCCGCCCATTTCCCCTTTAGCCCCGCCCCCTCCCGGCCCTGCCGACCCAGATTCCCCCCCAAAACCCCCAAAATTCCAAAAAAAAACCCCCCAGAGACCCCCAAAAATCCCCTTAAAGACCCAAAATTCCCAAATAAAAGCCCCAAACCACCTAAATCTCCTCAGGACCCCTGCAAAGCCACCCCTTAGCCCCGCCCATTTCCCCTTTAGCCCCGCCCCCTCCCGGCCCTGCCGACCCAAATTCCCCCCCAAAAACCCCCCAAATTCCAAAAAAAACACCCCCAGAGACCCCCAAAAATCCCCTTAAAGACCCAAAATTCCCAAATAAAAGCCCCAAACCCCCTAAATCTCCTCAGGACCCCTGCAAAGCCACCCCTTAGCCCCGCCCACTCCCCCTCTAGCCCCGCCCATTTCCCCTTTAGCCCCGCCCCCTCCCGGCCCTGCCGACCCAAATTCCCCCCCAAAAACCCCCCAAAACCCCCAAAATTCCAAAAAAAAACCCCCCAGAGACCCCCAAAAATCCCCTTAAAGACCCAAAATTCCCAAATAAAAGCCCCAAACCCCCTAAATCTCCTCAGGACCCCTGCAAAGCCACCCCTTAGCCCCGCCCACTCCCCCTCTAGCCCCGCCCATTTCCCCTCTAGCCCCGCCCCCTCCCGGCCCTGCCGACCCAAATTCCCCCCCAAAACCCCCCCAAAACCCCCAAAATTCCAAAAAAAAAACCCCCCAGAGATCCCCAAAAATCCCCTTAAAGACCCAAAATTCCCAAATAAAAGCCCCAAACCCCCTAAATCTCCTCAGGACCCCTGCAAAGCCACCCCTTAGCCCCGCCCATTTCCCCTTTAGCCCCGCCCCCTCCCGGCCCTGCCGACCCAAATTCCCCCCCAAAAACCCCCCAAAACCCCCAAAATTCCAAAAAAAAAACCCCCCCAGAGACCCCCAAAAATCCCCTTAAAGACCCAAAATTCCCAAATAAAAGCCCCAAACCCCCTAAATCTCCTCAGGACCCCTGCAAAGCCACCCCTTAGCCCCGCCCATTTCCCCTTTAGCCCCGCCCCCTCCCGGCCCTGCCGACCCAAATTCCCCCCCAAAAACCCCCCAAAACCCCCAAAATTCCAAAAAAAAACCCCCCCAGAGACCCCCAAAAATCCCCTTAAAGACCCAAAATTCCCAAATAAAAGCCCCAATCCCCCTAAATCTCCTCAGGACCCCTGCAAAGCCACCCCCTTAGCCCCGCCCACTCCCCCTCTAGCCCCGCCCCTTTCCCCTTTAGCCCCGCCCCCTCCCGGCCCTGCCGACCCAAATTCCCCCCCAAAACCCCCCCAAAACCCCCAAAATTCCAAAAAAAAACCCCCCAGAGACCCCCAAAAATCCCCTTAAAGACCCAAAATTCCCAAATAAAAGCCCCAAACCCCCTAAATCTCCTCAGGACCCCTGCAAAGCCACCCCTTAGCCCCGCCCATTTCCCCTTTAGCCCCGCCCCATCCCGGCCCTGCCGACCCAAATTCCCCCCCAAAAACCCCCCAAAACCCCCCAGAGACCCCCAAAAATCCCCTTAAAGACCCAAAATTCCCAAATAAAAGCCCCAAACCCCCTAAATCTCCTCAGGACCCCTGCAAAGCCACCCCTTAGCCCCGCCCATTTCCCCTCTAGCCCCGCCCCCTCCCGGCCCTGCCGACCCAAATTCCCCCCCCAAAACCCCCCAAAACCCCCAAAATTCCAAAAAAAAACCCCCCAGAGACCCCCAAAAATCCCCTTAAAGACCCAAAATTCCCAAATAAAAGCCCCAATCCCCCTAAATCTCCTCAGGACCCCTGCAAAGCCACCCCCTTAGCCCCGCCCACTCCCCCTCTAGCCCCGCCCATTTCCCCTTTAGCCCCGCCCCCTCCCGGCCCGGCCGACCCAAATTCCCCCCCAAAAACCCCCCAAAACCCCCAAAATTCCAAAAAAAAACCCCCCAGAGACCACCAAAAATCCCCTTAAAGACCCAAAATTCCCAAATAAAAGCCCCAAACCCCCTAAATCTCCTCAGGACCCCTGCAAAGCCACACCTTAGCCCCGCCCATTTCCCCTTTAGCCCCGCCCCCTCCCGGCCCTGCCGACCCAGATTCCCCCCCAAAACCCCCAAAATTCCAAAAAAAAACCCCCCAGAGACCCCCAAAAATCCCCTTAAAGACCCAAAATTCCCAAATAAAAGCCCCAAACCCCCTAAATCTCCTCAGGACCCCTGCAAAGCCACACCTTAGCCCCGCCCATTTCCCCTTTAGCCCCGCCCCCTCCCGGCCCTGCCGACCCAAATTCCCCCCCAAAAACCCCCAAAATTCCAAAAAAAACCCCCCCAGAGACCCCCAAAAATCCCCTTAAAGACCCAAAATTCCCAAATAAAAGCCCCAAACCCCCTAAATCTCCTCAGGACCCCTGCAAAGCCACCCCTTAGCCCTGCCCATTTCCCCTTTAGCCCCGCCCCCTCCCGGCCCTGCCGACCCAAATTCCCCCCCAAAAACCCCCCAAAACCCCCAAAATTCCAAAAAAAAACCCCCCAGAGACCCCCAAAAATCCCCTTAAAGACCCAAAATTCCCAAATAAAAGCCCCAAACCCCCTAAATCTCCTCAGGACCCCTGCAAAGCCACCCCTTAGCCCCGCCCACTCCCCCTTAGCCCCGCCCATTTCCCCTTTAGCCCCGCCCCCTCCCGGCCCTGCCGACCCAAATTCCCCCCCAAAACCCCCCCAAAACCCCCAAAATTCCAAAAAAAACCCCCCAGAGACCCCCAAAAATCCCCTTAAAGACCCAAAATTCCCAAATAAAAGCCCCAAACCCCCTAAATCTCCTCAGGACCCCTGCAAAGCCACCCCTTACCCCACCCACTCCCCCTCTAGCCCCACCCATTTCCCCTTTAGCCCCGCCCCCTCCCGGCCCTGCCGACCCAAATTCCCCCCCAAAACCCCCCCAAAACCCCCAAAATTCCAAAAAAAAACCCCCCAGAGACCCCCAAAAATCCCCTTAAAGACCCAAAATTCCCAAATAAAAGCCCCAAACCCCCTAAATCTCCTCAGGACCCCTGCAAATCCACCCCTTAGCCCCCCCCATTTCCCCTTTAGCCCCGCCCCCTCCCGGCCCTGCCGACCCAAATTCCCCCCCAAAAACCCCCCAAAACCACCAAAATTCCAAAAAAAAAACCCCCAGAGACCCCCAAAAATCCCCTTAAAGACCCAAAATTCCCAAATAAAAGCCCCAAACCCCCTAAATCTCCTCAGGACCCCTGCAAAGCCACCCCTTAGCCCCGCCCATTTCCCCTTTAGCCCCACCCCCTCCCGGCCCTGCCGACCCAAATTCCCCCCCAAAAACCCCCCAAAACCCCCAAAATTCCAAAAAAAAACCCCCCCAGAGACCCCCAAAAATCCCCTTAAAGACCCAAAATTCCCAAATAAAAGCCCCAAACCCCCTAAATCTCCTCAGGACCCCTGCAAAGCCACCCCTTAGCCCCGCCCACTCCCCCTCTAGCCCCGCCCATTTCCCCTCTAGCCCCGCCCCCTCCCGGCCCTGCCGACCCAAATTCCCCCCCAAAAACCCCCCCAAACCCCCAAAATTCAAAAAAAAAACCCCCCAGAGACCCCCAAAAATCCCCTTAAAGACCCAAAATTCCCAAATAAAAGCCCCAAACCCCCTAAATCTCCTCAGGACCCCTGCAAAGCCACCCCTTAGCCCCGCCCATTTCCCCTTTAGCCCCGCCCCCTCCCGGCCCTGCCGACCCAAATTCCCCCCCAAAAACCCCCCAAAACCCCCAAAATTCCAAAAAAAAACCCCCCAGAGACCCCCAAAAATCCCCTTAAAGACCCAAAATTCCCAAATAAAAGCCCCAAACCCCCTAAATCTCCTCAGGACCCCTGCAAAGCCACTACTTAGCCCCGCCCATTTCCCCTCTAGCCCCGCCCCCTCCCGGCCCTGCCGACCCAAATTCCCCCCCAAAAACCCCCTAAAACCCCCAAAATTCAAAAAAAAACCCCCCAGAGACCCCCAAAAATCCCCTTAAAGACCCAAAATTCCCAAATAAAAGCCCCAAACCCCCTAAATCTCCTCAGGACCCCTGCAAAGCCACCCCTTAGCCCCGCCCACTCCCCCTCTAGCCCCGCCCATTTCCCCTTTAGCCCCGCCCCCTCCCGGCCCTGCCGACCCAAATTCCCCCCCAAAAACCCCCCAAAACCCCCAAAATTCCAAAAAAAAACCCCCCAGAGACCCCCAAAAATCCCCTTAAAGACCCAAAATTCCCAAATAAAAGCCCCAAACCCCCTAAATCTCCTCAGGACCCCTGCAAAGCCACCCCTTAGCCCCGCCCACTCCCCCTCTAGCCCCGCCCATTTCCCCTCTAGCCCCGCCCCCTCCCGGCCCTGCCGACCCAAATTCCCCCCCAAAACCCCCCCAAAACCCCCAAAATTCCAAAAAAAAACCCCCCAGAGACCCCCAAAAATCCCCTTAAAGACCCAAAATTCCCAAATAAAAGCCCCAAACCCCCTAAATCTCCTCAGGACCCCTGCAAAGCCACCCCTTAGCCCCGCCCATTTCCCCTTTAGCCCCGCCCCCTCCCGGCCCTGCCGACCCAAATTCCCCCCCAAAAACCCCCCAAAACCCCCAAAATTCCAAAAAAAAACCCCCCAGAGACCCCCAAAAATCCCCTTAAAGACCCAAAATTCCCAAATAAAAGCCCCAAACCCCCTAAATCTCCTCAGGACCCCTGCAAAGCCACCCCTTAGCCCCGCCCATTTCCCCTTTAGCCCCGCCCCCTCCCGGCCCTGCCGACCCAAATTCCCCCCCAAAAACCCCCCAAAACCCCCAAAATTCCAAAAAAAAACCCCCCCAGAGACCCCCAAAAATCCCCTTAAAGACCCAAAATTCCCAAATAAAAGCCCCAATCCCCCTAAATCTCCTCAGGACCCCTGCAAAGCCACCTCTTAGCCCCGCCCACTCCCCCTCTAGCCCCGCCCATTTCCCCTTTAGCCCCGCCCCCTCCCGGCCCTGCCGACCCAAATTCCCCCCCAAAACCCCCCCAAAACCCCCAAAATTCCAAAAAAAAAACCCCCCAGAGACCCCCAAAAATCCCCTTAAAGACCCAAAATTCCCAAATAAAAGCCCCAAACCCCCTAAATCTCCTCAGGACCCCTGCAAAGCCACCCCTTAGCCCCGCCCATTTCCCCTTTAGCCCCGCCCCATCCCGGCCCTGCCGACCCAAATTCCCCCCCAAAAACCCCCCAAAACCCCCCAGAGACCCCCAAAAATCCCCTTAAAGACCCAAAATTCCCAAATAAAAGCCCCAAACCCCCTAAATCTCCTCAGGACCCCTGCAAAGCCACCCCTTAGCCCCGCCCATTTCCCCTCTAGCCCCGCCCCCTCCCGGCCCTGCCGACCCAAATTCCCCCCCCAAAACCCCCCAAAACCCCCAAAATTCCAAAAAAAAAACCCCCCAGAGACCCCCAAAAATCCCCTTAAAGACCCAAAATTCCCAAATAAAAGCCCCAATCCCCCTAAATCTCCTCAGGACCCCTGCAAAGCCACCCCCTTAGCCCCGCCCACTCCCCCTCTAGCCCCGCCCATTTCCCCTTTAGCCCCGCCCCCTCCCGGCCCGGCCGACCCAAATTCCCCCCCCAAAAACCCCCCAAAACCCCCAAAATTCCAAAAAAAAACCCCCCAGAGACCACCAAAAATCCCCTTAAAGACCCAAAATTCCCAAATAAAAGCCCCAAACCCCCTAAATCTCCTCAGGACCCCTGCAAAGCCACACCTTAGCCCCGCCCATTTCCCCTTTAGCCCCGCCCCCTCCCGGCCCTGCCGACCCAGATTCCCCCCCAAAACCCCCAAAATTCCAAAAAAAAAACCCCCCAGAGACCCCCAAAAATCCCCTTAAAGACCCAAAATTCCCAAATAAAAGCCCCAAACCCCCTAAATCTCCTCAGGACCCCTGCAAAGCCACACCTTAGCCCCGCCCATTTCCCCTTTAGCCCCGCCCCCTCCCGGCCCTGCCGACCCAAATTCCCCCCCAAAAACCCCCAAAATTCCAAAAAAAACCCCCCCAGAGACCCCCAAAAATCCCCTTAAAGACCCAAAATTCCCAAATAAAAGCCCCAAACCCCCTAAATCTCCTCAGGACCCCTGCAAAGCCACCCCTTAGCCCCGCCCACTCCCCCTCTAGCCCCGCCCATTTCCCCTTTAGCCCCGCCCCCCTCCCGGCCCTGCCGACCCAGATTCCCCCCCAAAAACCCCCCAAAACCCCCAAAATTCCAAAAAAAAACCCCCCAGAGACCCCCAAAAATCCCCTTAAAGACCCAAAATTCCCAAATAAAAGCCCCAACCCCCCTAAATCTCCTCAGGACCCCTGCAAAGCCACCCCTTAGCCCTGCCCATTTCCCCTTTAGCCCCGCCCCCTCCCGGCCCTGCCGACCCAAATTCCCCCCCAAAAACCCCCCAAAACCCCCAAAATTCCAAAAAAAAACCCCCCAGAGACCCCCAAAAATCCCCTTAAAGACCCAAAATTCCCAAATAAAAGCCCCAAACCCCCTAAATCTCCTCAGGACCCCTGCAAAGCCACCCCTTAGCCCCGCCCACTCCCCCTTAGCCCCGCCCATTTCCCCTTTAGCCCCGCCCCCTCCCGGCCCTGCCGACCCAAATTCCCCCCCAAAACCCCCCCAAAACCCCCAAAATTCCAAAAAAAACCCCCCAGAGACCCCCAAAAATCCCCTTAAAGACCCAAAATTCCCAAATAAAAGCCCCAAACCCCCTAAATCTCCTCAGGACCCCTGCAAAGCCACCCCTTACCCCACCCACTCCCCCTCTAGCCCCACCCATTTCCCCTTTAGCCCCGCCCCCTCCCGGCCCTGCCGACCCAAATTCCCCCCCAAAACCCCCCCAAAACCCCCAAAATTCCAAAAAAAAACCCCCCAGAGACCCCCAAAAATCCCCTTAAAGACCCAAAATTCCCAAATAAAAGCCCCAAACCCCCTAAATCTCCTCAGGACCCCTGCAAATCCACCCCTTAGCCCCGCCCATTTCCCCTTTAGCCCCGCCCCCTCCCGGCCCTGCCGACCCAAATTCCCCCCCAAAAACCCCCCAAAACCACCAAAATTCCAAAAAAAAAACCCCCAGAGACCCCCAAAAATCCCCTTAAAGACCCAAAATTCCCAAATAAAAGCCCCAAACCCCCTAAATCTCCTCAGGACCCCTGCAAAGCCACCCCTTAGCCCCGCCCATTTCCCCTTTAGCCCCACCCCCTCCCGGCCCTGCCGACCCAAATTCCCCCCCAAAAACCCCCCAAAACCCCCAAAATTCCAAAAAAAACCCCCCCAGAGACCCCCAAAAATCCCCTTAAAGACCCAAAATTCCCAAATAAAAGCCCCAAACCCCCTAAATCTCCTCAGGACCCCTGCAAAGCCACCCCTTAGCCCCGCCCACTCCCCCTCTAGCCTCGCCCATTTCCCCTCTAGCCCCGCCCCCTCCCGGCCCTGCCGACCCAAATTCCCCCCCAAAAACCCCCCCAAACCCCCAAAATTCAAAAAAAAAACCCCCCAGAGACCCCCAAAAATCCCCTTAAAGACCCAAAATTCCCAAATAAAAGCCCCAAACCCCCTAAATCTCCTCAGGACCCCTGCAAAGCCACCCCTTAGCCCCGCCCATTTCCCCTTTAGCCCCGCCCCCTCCCGGCCCTGCCGACCCAAATTCCCCCCCAAAAACCCCCCAAAACCCCCAAAATTCCAAAAAAAAACCCCCCAGAGACCCCCAAAAATCCCCTTAAAGACCCAAAATTCCCAAATAAAAGCCCCAAACCCCCTAAATCTCCTCAGGACCCCTGCAAAGCCACTACTTAGCCCCGCCCATTTCCCCTCTAGCCCCGCCCCCTCCCGGCCCTGCCGACCCAAATTCCCCCCCAAAAACCCCCTAAAACCCCCAAAATTCAAAAAAAAAACCCCCCAGAGACCCCCAAAAATCCCCTTAAAGACCCAAAATTCCCAAATAAAAGCCCCAAACCCCCTAAATCTCCTCAGGACCCCTGCAAAGCCACCCCTTAGCCCCGCCCATTTCACCTCTAGCCCCGCCCCCTCCCGGCCCTGCCGACCCAAATTCCCCCCCAAAAACCCCCTAAAACCCCCAAAATTCCAAAAAAAAACCCTCCCAGAGACCCCCAGAAATCCCCTTAAAGACCCAAAATTCCCAAATAAAAGCCCCAAACCCCCTAAATCTCCTCAGGACCCCTGCAAAGCCACCCCTTAGCCCCGCCCACTCCCCCTTAGCCCCGCCCACTCCCCCTTTAGCCCCGCCCCCTCCCGGCCCTGCCGACCCAAATTCCCCCCCAAAAACCCCCCAAAACCCCCAAAATTCCAAAAAAAAACCCTCCCAGAGACCCCCAAAAATCCCCTTAAAGACCCAAAATTCCCAAATAAAAGCCCCAAACCCCCTAAATCTCCTCAGGACCCCTGCAAAGCCACCCCTTACCCCACCCACTCCCCCTCTAGCCCCACCCATTTCCCCTTTAGCCCCGCCCCCTCCCGGCCCTGCCGACCCAAATTCCCCCCCAAAACCCCCCCAAAACCCCCAAAATTCCAAAAAAAAACCCCCCAGAGACCCCCAAAAATCCCCTTAAAGACCCAAAATTCCCAAATAAAAGCCCCAAACCCCCTAAATCTCCTCAGGACCCCTGCAAAGCCACCCCTTAGCCCCGCCCATTTCCCCTTTAGCCCCGCCCCCTCCCGGCCCTGCCGACCCAAATTCCCCCCCAAAAACCCCCCAAAACCCCCAAAATTCCAAAAAAAAACCCTCCAGAGACCCCCAAAAATCCCCTTAAAGACCCAAAATTCCCAAATAAAAGCCCCAAACCCCCTAAATCTCCTCAGGACCCCTGCAAAGCCACCCCTTAGCCCCGCCCATTTCCCCTCTAGCCCCGCCCCCTCCCGGCCCTGCCGACCCAAATTCCCCCCCAAAAACCCCCCAAAACCCCCAAAATTCCAAAAAAAACCCCCCCAGAGACCCCCAAAAATCCCCTTAAAGACCCAAAATTCCCAAATAAAAGCCCCAATCCCCCTAAATCTCCTCAGGACCCCTGCAAAGCCACCCCCTTAGCCCCGCCCACTCCCCCTCTAGCCCCGCCCATTTCCCCTTTAGCCCCGCCCCCTCCCGGCCCGGCCGACCCAAATTCCCCCCCAAAAACCCCCCAAAACCCCCAAAATTCCAAAAAAAAACCCCCCAGAGACCACCAAAAATCCCCTTAAAGACCCAAAATTCCCAAATAAAAGCCCCAAACCCCCTAAATCTCCTCAGGACCCCTGCAAAGCCACACCTTAGCCCCGCCCATTTCCCCTTTAGCCCCGCCCCCTCCCGGCCCTGCCGACCCAGATTCCCCCCCAAAACCCCCAAAATTCCAAAAAAAAACCCCCCAGAGACCCCCAAAAATCCCCTTAAAGACCCAAAATTCCCAAATAAAAGCCCCAAACCACCTAAATCTCCTCAGGACCCCTGCAAAGCCACCCCTTAGCCCCGCCCATTTCCCCTTTAGCCCCGCCCCCTCCCGGCCCTGCCGACCCAAATTCCCCCCCAAAAACCCCCAAAATTCCAAAAAAAACCCCCCCAAAGACCCCCAAAAATCCCCTTAAAGACCCAAAATTCCCAAATAAAAGCCCCAAACCCCCTAAATCTCCTCAGGACCCCTGCAAAGCCACCCCTTAGCCCCGCCCACTCCCCCTCTAGCCCCGCCCATTTCCCCTTTAGCCCCGCCCCCTCCCGGCCCTGCCGACCCAGATTCCCCCCCAAAAACCCCCCAAAACCCCCAAAATTCCAAAAAAAAACCCCCCAGAGACCCCCAAAAATCCCCTTGAAGACCCAAAATTCCCAAATAAAAGCCCCAACCCCCCTAAATCTCCTCAGGACCCCTGCAAAGCCACCCCTTAGCCCTGCCCATTTCCCCTTTAGCCCCGCCCCCTCCCGGCCCTGCCGACCCAAATTCCCCCCCAAAAACCCCCCAAAACCCCCAAAATTCCAAAAAAAAAACCCCCCAGAGACCCCCAAAAATCCCCTTAAAGACCCAAAATTCCCAAATAAAAGCCCCAAACCCCCTAAATCTCCTCAGGACCCCTGCAAAGCCACCCCTTAGCCCCGCCCACTCCCCCTTAGCCCCGCCCATTTCCCCTTTAGCCCCGCCCCCTCCCGGCCCTGCCGACCCAAATTCCCCCCCAAAACCCCCCCAAAACCCCCAAAATTCCAAAAAAAACCCTCCCAGAGACCCCCAAAAATCCCCTTAAAGACCCAAAATTCCCAAATAAAAGCCCCAAACCCCCTAAATCTCCTCAGGACCCCTGCAAATCCACCCCTTACCCCACCCACTCCCCCTCTAGCCCCACCCATTTCCCCTTTAGCCCCGCCCCCTCCCGGCCCTGCCGACCCAAATTCCCCCCCAAAACCCCCCCAAAACCCCCAAAATTCCAAAAAAAAAACCCCCCAGAGACCCCCAAAAATCCCCTTAAAGACCCAAAATTCCCAAATAAAAGCCCCAAACCCCCTAAATCTCCTCAGGACCCCTGCAAATCCACCCCTTAGCCCCGCCCATTTCCCCTTTAGCCCCGCCCCCTCCCGGCCCTGCCGACCCAAATTCCCCCCCAAAAACCCCCCAAAACCACCAAAATTCCAAAAAAAAAACCCCCAGAGACCCCCAAAAATCCCCTTAAAGACCCAAAATTCCCAAATAAAAGCCCCAAACCCCCTAAATCTCCTCAGGACCCCTGCAAAGCCACCCCTTAGCCCCGCCCATTTCCCCTTTAGCCCCGCCCCCCTCCCGGCCCTGCCGACCCAAATTCCCCCCCAAAAACCCCCCAAAACCCCCAAAATTCCAAAAAAAACCCCCCCAGAGACCCCCAAAAATCCCCTTAAAGACCCAAAATTCCCAAATAAAAGCCCCAAACCCCCTAAATCTCCTCAGGACCCCTGCAAAGCCACCCCTTAGCCCCGCCCACTCCCCCTCTAGCTCTGCCCATTTCCCCTTTAGCCCCGCCCCCTCCCGGCCCTGCCGACCCAAATTCCCCCCCAAAAACCCCCCAAAACCCCCAAAATTCCAAAAAAAAACCCCCCAGAGACCCCCAAAAATCCCCTTAAAGACCCAAAATTCCCAAATAAAAGCCCCAAACCCCCTAAATCTCCTTAGGACCCCTGCAAAGCCACCCCTTAGCCCCGCCCATTTCCCCTTTAGCCCCGCCCCCTCCCGGCCCTGCCGACCCACATTCCCCCCCAAAAACCCCCCAAAACCCCCAAAATTCCAAAAAAAAAACCCCCCAGAGACCCCCAAAAATCCCCTTAAAGACCCAAAATTCCCAAATAAAAGCCCCAAACCCCCTAAATCTCCTCAGGACCCCTGCAAAGCCACCCCTTAGCCCCGCCCATTTCCCCTTTAGCCCCGCCCCCTCCCGGCCCTGCCGACCCAAATTCCCCCCCAAAAACCCCCCAAAACCCCCAAAATTCCAAAAAAAAACCCCCCAGAGACCCCCAAAAATCCCCTTAAAGACCCAAAATTCCCAAATAAAAGCCCCAAACCCCCTAAATCTCCTCAGGACCCCTGCAAAGCCACCCCTTAGCCCCGCCCACTCCCCCTCTAGCCCCGCCCATTTCCCCTTTAGCCCCGCCCCCTCCCGGCCCTGCCGACCCAAATTCCCCCCCAAAAACCTCCCAAAACCCCCAAAATTCCAAAAAAAAAACCCCCCAGAGACCCCCAAAAATCCCCTTGAAGACCCAAAATTCCCAAATAAAAGCCCCACACCCCCTAAATCTCCTCAGGACCCCTGCAAAGCCACCCCTTAGCCCCGCCCACTCCCCCTCTAGCCCCGCCCATTTCCCCTTTAGCCCCGCCCCCTCCCGGCCCTGCCGACCCAAATTCCCCCCAAAAAACCCCCCAAACCCCCCAAAATTCCAAAAAAAACCATCCCAGAGACCCCCAAAAATCCCCTTAAAGACCCAAAATTCCCAAATAAAAGCCCCAAACCCCCTAAATCTCCTCAGGACCCCTGCAAAGCCACCCCTTAGCCCCGCCCACTCCCCCTTTAGCCCTGCCCATTTCCCCTTTAGCCCCGCCCCCTCCCGGCCCTGCCGACCCAAATTCCCCCCCAAAAACCCCCCAAAACCCCCAAAATTCCAAAAAAAACCCCCCCAGAGACCCCCAAAAATCCCCTTAAAGACCCAAAATTCCCAAATAAAAGCCCCAAACCCCCTAAATCTCCTCAGGACCCCTGCAAAGCCACCCCTTAGCCCCGCCCATTTCCCCTTTAGCCCCGCCCCCTCCCGGCCCTGCCGACCCAAATTCCCCCCCAAAAACCCCCCAAAACCCCCAAAATTCCAAAAAAAAACCCCCCAGAGACCCCCAAAAATCCCCTTAAAGACCCAACATTCCCAAATAAAAGCCCCAAACCCCCTAAATCTCCTCAGGACCCCTGCAAAGCCACCCCTTAGCCCCGCCCACTCCCCCTCTAGCCCCGCCCACTCCCCCTCTAGCCCCGCCCCCTCCCGGCCCTGCCGACCCAAATTCCCCCCAAAACCCCCCAAAACCCCCAAAATTCCAAAAAAAAACCCCCCAGAGACCCCCAAAAATCCCCTTAAAGACCCAAAATTCCCAAATAAAAGCTCCAAACCCCCTAAATCTGCTCAGGACCCCACCAAAGCCACCCCTTAGCCCCGCCCATTTCCCCTTTAGCCCCGCCCCCTCCCGGCCCTGCCGACCCAAATTCCCCCCCAAAAACCCCCCAAAACCCCCAAAATTCAAAAAAAAAACCCCCCAGAGACCCCCAAAAATCCCCTTAAAGACCCAAAATTCCCAAATAAAAGCCCCAAACCCCCTAAATCTCCTCAGGACCCCTGCAAAGCCACCCCTTAGCCCCGCCCACTCCCCCTCTAGCCCCGCCCATTTCCCCTTTAGCCCCGCCCCCTCCCGGCCCTGCCGACCCAAATTCCCCCCCAAAAACCTCCCAAAACCCCCAAAATTCCAAAAAAAACCCCCCCAGAGACCCCCAAAAATCCCCTTAAAGACCCAAAATTCCCAAATAAAAGCCCCAAACCCCCTAAATCTCCTCAGGACCCCTGCAAAGCCACCCCTTAGCCCCGCCCATTTCCCCTCTAGCCCCGCCCATTTCCCCTTTAGCCCCGCCCCCTCCCGGCCCTGCCGACCCAAATTCCCCCCCAAAAACCCCCTAAAACCCCCAAAATTCCAAAAAAAACCCTCCCAGAGACCCCCAAAAATCCCCTTAAAGACCCAAAATTCCCAAATAAAAGCCCCAAACCCCCTAAATCTCCTCAGGACCCCTGCAAAGCCACCCCTTAGCCCCGCCCACTCCCCCTTAGCCCCGCCCACTCCCCCTTTAGCCCCGCCCCCTCCCGGCCCTGCCGACCCAAATTCCCCCCCAAAAACCCCCCAAAACCCCCAAAATTCCAAAAATAACCCTCCCAGAGACCCCCAAAAATCCCCTTAAAGACCCAAAATTCCCAAATAAAAGCCCCAAACCCCCTAAATCTCCTCAGGACCCCTGCAAAGCCACCCCTTACCCCACCCACTCCCCCTCTAGCCCCACCCATTTCCCCTTTAGCCCCGCCCCCTCCCGGCCCTGCCGACCCAAATTCCCCCCCAAAACCCCCCCAAAACCCCCAAAATTCCAAAAAAAAACCCCCCAGAGACCCCCAAAAATCCCCTTAAAGACCCAAAATTCCCAAATAAAAGCCCCAAACCCCCTAAATCTCCTCAGGACCCCTGCAAATCCACCCCTTAGCCCCGCCCATTTCCCCTCTAGCCCCGCCCCCTCCCGGCCCTGCCGACCCAAATTCCCCCCCAAAAACCCCCCAAAACCACCAAAATTCCAAAAAAAAAACCCCCAGAGACCCCCAAAAATCCCCTTAAAGACCCAAAATTCCCAAATAAAAGCCCCAAACCCCCTAAATCTCCTCAGGACCCCTGCAAAGCCACCCCTTAGCCCCGCCCATTTCCCCTTTAGCCCCACCCCCTCCCGGCCCTGCCGACCCAAATTCCCCCCCAAAAACCCCCCAAAACCCCCAAAATTCCAAAAAAAACCCCCCCAGAGACCCCCAAAAATCCCCTTAAAGACCCAAAATTCCCAAATAAAAGCCCCAAACCCCCTAAATCTCCTCAGGACCCCTGCAAAGCCACCCCTTAGCCCCGCCCACTCCCCCTCTAGCCCCGCCCATTTCCCCTCTAGCCCCGCCCCCTCCCGGCCCTGCCGACCCAAATTCCCCCCCAAAAACCCCCCCAAACCCCCAAAATTCAAAAAAAAAACCCCCCAGAGACCCCCAAAAATCCCCTTAAAGACCCAAAATTCCCAAATAAAAGCCCCAAACCCCCTAAATCTCCTCAGGACCCCTGCAAAGCCACCCCTTAGCCCCGCCCATTTCCCCTTTAGCCCCGCCCCCTCCCGGCCCTGCCGACCCAAATTCCCCCCCAAAAACCCCCCAAAACCCCCAAAATTCCAAAAAAAAACCCCCCAGAGACCCCCAAAAATCCCCTTAAAGACCCAAAATTCCCAAATAAAAGCCCCAAACCCCCTAAATCTCCTCAGGACCCCTGCAAAGCCACTACTTAGCCCCGCCCATTTCCCCTCTAGCCCCGCCCCCTCCCGGCCCTGCCGACCCAAATTCCCCCCCAAAAACCCCCCAAAACCCCCAAAATTCAAAAAAAAACCCCCCAGAGACCCCCAAAAATCCCCTTAAAGACCCAAAATTCCCAAATAAAAGCCCCAAACCCCCTAAATCTCCTCAGGACCCCTGCAAAGCCACCCCTTAGCCCCGCCCATTTCCCCTTTAGCCCCGCCCCCTCCCGGCCCTGCCGACCCAAATTCCCCCCCAAAAACCCCCTAAAACCCCCAAAATTCCAAAAAAAACCCTCCCAGAGACCCCCAAAAATCCCCTTAAAGACCCAAAATTCCCAAATAAAAGCCCCAAACCCCCTAAATCTCCTCAGGACCCCTGCAAAGCCACCCCTTAGCCCCGCCCACTCCCCCTTAGCCCCGCCCACTCCCCCTTTAGCCCCGCCCCCTCCCGGCCCTGCCGACCCAAATTCCCCCCCAAAACCCCCCCAAAACCCCCAAAATTCCAAAAAAAAACCCCCCAGAGACCCCCAAAAATCCCCTTAAAGACCCAAAATTCCCAAATAAAAGCCCCAAACCCCCTAAATCTCCTCAGGACCCCTGCAAAGCCACCCCTTAGCCCCGCCCATTTCCCCTTTAGCCCCGCCCCCTCCCGGCCCTGCCGACTCCAATTCCCCCCCAAAAACCCCCCAAAACCCCCAAAATTCCAAAAAAAAACCCTCCAGAGACCCCCAAAAATCCCCTTAAAGACCCAAAATTCCCAAATAAAAGCCCCAAACCCCCTAAATCTCCTCAGGACCCCTGCAAAGCCACACCTTAGCCCCGCCCATTTCCCCTCTAGCCCCGCCCCCTCCCGGCCCTGCCGACCCAAATTCCCCCCCAAAAACCCCCCAAAACCCCCAAAATTCCAAAAAAAACCCCCCCAAAGACCCCCAAAAATCCCCTTAAAGACCCAAAATTCCCAAATAAAAGCCCCAAACCCCCTAAATCTCCTCAGGACCCCTGCAAAGCCACCCCTTAGCCCCGCCCACTCCCCCTCTAGCCCCGCCCATTTCCCCTTTAGCCCCGCCCCCTCCCGGCCCTGCCGACCCAGATTCCCCCCCAAAAACCCCCCAAAACCCCCAAAATTCCAAAAAAAAACCCCCCAGAGACCCCCAAAAATCCCCTTGAAGACCCAAAATTCCCAAATAAAAGCCCCAACCCCCCTAAATCTCCTCAGGACCCCTGCAAAGCCACCCCTTAGCCCTGCCCATTTCCCCTTTAGCCCCGCCCCCTCCCGGCCCTGCCGACCCAAATTCCCCCCCAAAAACCCCCCAAAACCCCCAAAATTCCAAAAAAAAACCCCCCAGAGACCCCCAAAAATCCCCTTAAAGACCCAAAATTCCCAAATAAAAGCCCCAAACCCCCTAAATCTCCTCAGGACCCCTGCAAAGCCACCCCTTAGCCCCGCCCATTTCCCCTTTAGCCCCGCCCCCTCCCGGCCCTGCCGACCCAAATTCCCCCCCAAAACCCCCCCAAAACCCCCAAAATTCCAAAAAAAACCCTCCCAGAGACCCCCAAAAATCCCCTTAAAGACCCAAAATTCCCAAATAAAAGCCCCAAACCCCCTAAATCTCCTCAGGACCCCTGCAAATCCACCCCTTACCCCACCCACTCCCCCCTCTAGCCCCACCCATTTCCCCTTTAGCCCCGCCCCCTCCCGGCCCTGCCGACCCAAATTCCCCCCCAAAACCCCCCCAAAACCCCCAAAATTCCAAAAAAAAACCCCCCAGAGACCCCCAAAAATCCCCTTAAAGACCCAAAATTCCCAAATAAAAGCCCCAAACCCCCTAAATCTCCTCAGGACCCCTGCAAATCCACCCCTTACCCCACCCACTCCCCCTCTAGCCCCACCCATTTCCCCTTTAGCCCCGCCCCCTCCCGGCCCTGCCGACCCAAATTCCCCCCCAAAACCCCCCCAAAACCCCCCAAAATTCCAAAAAAAAAACCCCCAGAGACCCCCAAAAATCCCCTTAAAGACCCAAAATTCCCAAATAAAAGCCCCAAACCCCCTAAATCTCCTCAGGACCCCTGCAAATCCACCCCTTAGCCCCGCCCATTTCCCCTTTAGCCCCGCCCCCTCCCGGCCCTGCCGACCCAAATTCCCCCCCAAAAACCCCCCAAAACCACCAAAATTCCAAAAAAAAAACCCCCAGAGACCCCCAAAAATCCCCTTAAAGACCCAAAATTCCCAAATAAAAGCCCCAAACCCCCTAAATCTCCTCAGGACCCCTGCAAAGCCACCCCTTAGCCCCGCCCATTTCCCCTTTAGCCCCGCCCCCTCCCGGCCCTGCCGACCCAAATTCCCCCCCAAAAACCCCCCAAAACCCCCAAAATTCCAAAAAAAAACCCCCCCAGAGACCCCCAAAAATCCCCTTAAAGACCCAAAATTCCCAAATAAAAGCCCCAAACCCCCTAAATCTCCTCAGGACCCCTGCAAAGCCACCCCTTAGCCCCGCCCACTCCCCCTCTAGCTCTGCCCATTTCCCCTTTAGCCCCGCCCCCTCCCGGCCCTGCCGACCCAAATTCCCCCCCAAAAACCCCCCAAAACCCCCAAAATTCCAAAAAAAAAACCCCCCAGAGACCCCCAAAAATCCCCTTAAAGACCCAAAATTCCCAAATAAAAGCCCCAAACCCCCTAAATCTCCTTAGGACCCCTGCAAAGCCACCCCTTAGCCCCGCCCATTTCCCCTTTAGCCCCGCCCCCTCCCGGCCCTGCCGACCCACATTCCCCCCCAAAAACCCCCCAAAACCCCCAAAATTCCAAAAAAAAACCCCCAGAGACCCCCAAAAATCCCCTTAAAGACCCAAAATTCCCAAATAAAAGCCCCAAACCCCCTAAATCTCCTCAGGACCCCTGCAAAGCCACCCCTTAGCCCCGCCCATTTCCCCTTTAGCCCCGCCCCCTCCCGGCCCTGCCGACCCAAATTCCCCCCCAAAAACCCCCCAAAACCCCCAAAATTCCAAAAAAAAACCCCCCAGAGACCCCCAAAAATCCCCTTAAAGACCCAAAATTCCCAAATAAAAGCCCCAAACCCCCTAAATCTCCTCAGGACCCCTGCAAAGCCACCCCTTAGCCCCGCCCACTCCCCCTCTAGCCCCGCCCATTTCCCCTTTAGCCCCGCCCCCTCCCGGCCCTGCCGACCCAAATTCCCCCCCAAAAACCTCCCAAAACCCCCAAAATTCCAAAAAAAAACCCCCCAGAGACCCCCAAAAATCCCCTTGAAGACCCAAAATTCCCAAATAAAAGCCCCACACCCCCTAAATCTCCTCAGGACCCCTGCAAAGCCACCCCTTAGCCCCGCCCACTCCCCCTCTAGCCCCGCCCATTTCCCCTTTAGCCCCGCCCCCTCCGGCCCTGCCGACCCAAATTCCCCCCAAAAAACCCCCCAAACCCCCCAAAATTCCAAAAAAAACCATCCCAGAGACCCCCAAAAATCCCCTTAAAGACCCAAAATTCCCAAATAAAAGCCCCAAACCCCCTAAATCTCCTCAGGACCCCTGCAAAGCCACCCCTTAGCCCCGCCCACTCCCCCTTTAGCCCTGCCCATTTCCCCTTTAGCCCCGCCCCCTCCCGGCCCTGCCGACCCAAATTCCCCCCCAAAAACCCCCCAAAACCCCCAAAATTCCAAAAAAACCCCCCCAGAGACCCCCAAAAATCCCCTTAAAGACCCAAAATTCCCAAATAAAAGCCCCAAACCCCCTAAATCTCCTCAGGACCCCTGCAAAGCCACCCCTTAGCCCCGCCCACTCCCCCTCTAGCCCCGCCCACTCCCCCTCTAGCCCCGCCCCCTCCCGGCCCTGCCGACCCAAATTCCCCCAAAACCCCCCAAAACCCCCAAAATTCCAAAAAAAAACCCCCCAGAGACCCCCAAAAATCCCCTTAAAGACCCAAAATTCCCAAATAAAAGCTCCAAACCCCCTAAATCTGCTCAGGACCCCACCAAAGCCACCCCTTAGCCCCGCCCATTTCCCCCTTTAGCCCCGCCCCCTCCCGGCCCTGCCGACCCAAATTCCCCCCCAAAAACCCCCCAAAACCCCCAAAATTCAAAAAAAAAACCCCCCCAGAGACCCCCAAAAATCCCCTTAAAGACCCAAAATTCCCAAATAAAAGCCCCAAACCCCCTAAATCTCCTCAGGACCCCTGCAAAGCCACCCCTTAGCCCCGCCCACTCCCCCTCTAGCCCCGCCCATTTCCCCTTTAGCCCCGCCCCCTCCCGGCCCTGCCGACCCAAATTCCCCCCCAAAAACCTCCCAAAACCCCCAAAATTCCAAAAAAAACCCCCCCAGAGACCCCCAAAAATCCCCTTAAAGACCCAAAATTCCCAAATAAAAGCCCCAAACCCCCTAAATCTCCTCAGGACCCCTGCAAAGCCACCCCTTAGCCCCGCCCATTTCCCCTCTAGCCCCGCCCATTTCCCCTTTAGCCCCGCCCCCTCCCGGCCCTGCCGACCCAAATTCCCCCCCAAAAACCCCCTAAAACCCCCAAAATTCCAAAAAAAACCCTCCCAGAGACCCCCAAAAATCCCCTTAAAGACCCAAAATTCCCAAATAAAAGCCCCAAACCCCCTAAATCTCCTCAGGACCCCTGCAAAGCCACCCCTTAGCCCCGCCCACTCCCCCTTAGCCCCGCCCACTCCCCCTTTAGCCCCGCCCCCTCCGGCCCTGCCGACCCAAATTCCCCCCCAAAAACCCCCAAAACCCCCAAAATTCCAAAAATAACCCTCCCAGAGACCCCCAAAAATCCCCTTAAAGACCCAAAATTCCCAAATAAAAGCCCCAAACCCCCTAAATCTCCTCAGGACCCCTGCAAAGCCACCCCTTACCCCACCCACTCCCCCTCTAGCCCCACCCATTTCCCCTTTAGCCCCGCCCCCTCCCGGCCCTGCCGACCCAAATTCCCCCCCAAAACCCCCCCAAAACCCCCAAAATTCCAAAAAAAAACCCCCCAGAGACCCCCAAAAATCCCCTTAAAGACCCAAAATTCCCAAATAAAAGCCCCAAACCCCCTAAATCTCCTCAGGACCCCTGCAAATCCACCCCTTAGCCCCGCCCATTTCCCCTCTAGCCCCGCCCCCTCCCGGCCCTGCCGACCCAAATTCCCCCCCAAAAACCCCCCAAAACCACCAAAATTCCAAAAAAAAAACCCCCAGAGACCCCCAAAAATCCCCTTAAAGACCCAAAATTCCCAAATAAAAGCCCCAAACCCCCTAAATCTCCTCAGGACCCCTGCAAAGCCACCCCTTAGCCCCGCCCATTTCCCCTTTAGCCCCACCCCCTCCCGGCCCTGCCGACCCAAATTCCCCCCCCAAAAACCCCCCAAAACCCCCAAAATTCCAAAAAAAACCCCCCCAGAGACCCCCAAAAATCCCCTTAAAGACCCAAAATTCCCAAATAAAAGCCCCAAACCCCCTAAATCTCCTCAGGACCCCTGCAAAGCCACCCCTTAGCCCCGCCCACTCCCCCTCTAGCCCCGCCCATTTCCCCTCTAGCCCCGCCCCCTCCCGGCCCTGCCGACCCAAATTCCCCCCAAAAACCCCCCCAAACCCCCAAAATTCAAAAAAAAAACCCCCCAGAGACCCCCAAAAATCCCCTTAAAGACCCAAAATTCCCAAATAAAAGCCCCAAACCCCCTAAATCTCCTCAGGACCCCTGCAAAGCCACCCCTTAGCCCCGCCCATTTCCCCTTTAGCCCCGCCCCCTCCCGGCCCTGCCGACCCAAATTCCCCCCCAAAAACCCCCCAAAACCCCCAAAATTCCAAAAAAAAACCCCCCAGAGACCCCCAAAAATCCCCTTAAAGACCCAAAATTCCCAAATAAAAGCCCCAAACCCCCTAAATCTCCTCAGGACCCCTGCAAAGCCACTACTTAGCCCCGCCCATTTCCCCTCTAGCCCCGCCCCCTCCCGGCCCTGCCGACCCAAATTCCCCCCCAAAAACCCCCCAAAACCCCCAAAATTCAAAAAAAAACCCCCCAGAGACCCCCAAAAATCCCCTTAAAGACCCAAAATTCCCAAATAAAAGCCCCAAACCCCCTAAATCTCCTCAGGACCCCTGCAAAGCCACCCCTTAGCCCCGCCCATTTCCCCTTTAGCCCCGCCCCCTCCCGGCCCTGCCGACCCAAATTCCCCCCCAAAAACCCCCTAAAACCCCCAAAATTCCAAAAAAAACCCTCCCAGAGACCCCCAAAAATCCCCTTAAAGACCCAAAATTCCCAAATAAAAGCCCCAAACCCCCTAAATCTCCTCAGGACCCCTGCAAAGCCACCCCTTAGCCCCGCCCACTCCCCCTTAGCCCCGCCCACTCCCCCTTTAGCCCCGCCCCCTCCCGGCCCTGCCGACCCAAATTCCCCCCCAAAACCCCCCCAAAACCCCCAAAATTCCAAAAAAAAACCCCCCAGAGACCCCCAAAAATCCCCTTAAAGACCCAAAATTCCCAAATAAAAGCCCCAAACCCCCTAAATCTCCTCAGGACCCCTGCAAAGCCACCCCTTAGCCCCGCCCATTTCCCCTTTAGCCCCGCCCCCTCCCGGCCCTGCCGACTCCAATTCCCCCCCAAAAACCCCCCAAAACCCCCAAAATTCCAAAAAAAAACCCTCCAGAGACCCCCAAAAATCCCCTTAAAGACCCAAAATTCCCAAATAAAAGCCCCAAACCCCCTAAATCTCCTCAGGACCCCTGCAAAGCCACACCTTAGCCCCGCCCATTTCCCCTCTAGCCCCGCCCCCTCCCGGCCCTGCCGACCCAAATTCCCCCCCAAAAACCCCCCAAAACCCCCAAAATTCCAAAAAAAACCCCCCCAAAGACCCCCAAAAATCCCCTTAAAGACCCAAAATTCCCAAATAAAAGCCCCAAACCCCCTAAATCTCCTCAGGACCCCTGCAAAGCCACCCCTTAGCCCCGCCCACTCCCCCTCTAGCCCCGCCCATTTCCCCTTTAGCCCCGCCCCCTCCCGGCCCTGCCGACCCAGATTCCCCCCCAAAAACCCCCCAAAACCCCCAAAATTCCAAAAAAAAACCCCCCAGAGACCCCCAAAAATCCCCTTGAAGACCCAAAATTCCCAAATAAAAGCCCCAACCCCCCTAAATCTCCTCAGGACCCCTGCAAAGCCACCCCTTAGCCCTGCCCATTTCCCCTTTAGCCCCGCCCCCTCCCGGCCCTGCCGACCCAAATTCCCCCCCAAAAACCCCCCAAAACCCCCAAAATTCCAAAAAAAAACCCCCCAGAGACCCCCAAAAATCCCCTTAAAGACCCAAAATTCCCAAATAAAAGCCCCAAACCCCCTAAATCTCCTCAGGACCCCTGCAAAGCCACCCCTTAGCCCCGCCCATTTCCCCTTTAGCCCCGCCCCCTCCCGGCCCTGCCGACCCAAATTCCCCCCCAAAACCCCCCCAAAACCCCCAAAATTCCAAAAAAAACCCTCCCAGAGACCCCCAAAAATCCCCTTAAAGACCCAAAATTCCCAAATAAAAGCCCCAAACCCCCTAAATCTCCTCAGGACCCCTGCAAATCCACCCCTTACCCCACCCACTCCCCCTCTAGCCCCACCCATTTCCCCTTTAGCCCCGCCCCCTCCCGGCCCTGCCGACCCAAATTCCCCCCCAAAACCCCCCCAAAACCCCCAAAATTCCAAAAAAAAACCCCCCAGAGACCCCCAAAAATCCCCTTAAAGACCCAAAATTCCCAAATAAAAGCCCCAAACCCCCTAAATCTCCTCAGGACCCCTGCAAATCCACCCCTTAGCCCCGCCCATTTCCCCTTTAGCCCCGCCCCCTCCCGGCCCTGCCGACCCAAATTCCCCCCCAAAAACCCCCCAAAACCACCAAAATTCCAAAAAAAAAAACCCCCAGAGACCCCCAAAAATCCCCTTAAAGACCCAAAATTCCCAAATAAAAGCCCCAAACCCCCTAAATCTCCTCAGGACCCCTGCAAAGCCACCCCTTAGCCCCGCCCATTTCCCCTTTAGCCCCGCCCCCTCCCGGCCCTGCCGACCCAAATTCCCCCCCAAAAACCCCCCAAAACCCCCAAAATTCCAAAAAAAACCCCCCCAGAGACCCCCAAAAATCCCCTTAAAGACCCAAAATTCCCAAATAAAAGCCCCAAACCCCCTAAATCTCCTCAGGACCCCTGCAAAGCCACCCCTTAGCCCCGCCCACTCCCCCTCTAGCCCCGCCCATTTCCCCTTTAGCCCCGCCCCCTCCCGGCCCTGCCGACCCAAATTCCCCCCCAAAAACCCCCCAAAACCCCCAAAATTCCAAAAAAAAACCCCCCAGAGACCCCCAAAAATCCCCTTAAAGACCCAAAATTCCCAAATAAAAGCCCCAAACCCCCTAAATCTCCTTAGGACCCCTGCAAAGCCACCCCTTAGCCCCGCCCATTTCCCCTTTAGCCCCGCCCCCTCCCGGCCCTGCCGACCCACATTCCCCCCCAAAAACCCCCCAAAACCCCCAAAATTCAAAAAAAAAACCCCCCAGAGACCCCCAAAAATCCCCTTAAAGACCCAAAATTCCCAAATAAAAGCCCCAAACCCCCTAAATCTCCTCAGGACCCCTGCAAAGCCACCCCTTAGCCCCGCCCATTTCCCCTTTAGCCCCGCCCCCTCCCGGCCCTGCCGACCCAAATTCCCCCCCAAAAACCCCCCAAAACCCCCAAAATTCCAAAAAAAAACCCCGCAGAGACCCCCAAAAATCCCCTTAAAGACCCAAAATTCCCAAATAAAAGCCCCAAACCCCCTAAATCTCCTCAGGACCCCTGCAAAGCCACCCCTTAGCCCCGCCCACTCCCCCTCTAGCCCCGCCCATTTCCCCTTTAGCCCCGCCCCCTCCCGGCCCTGCCGACCCAAATTCCCCCCCAAAAACCTCCCAAAACCCCCAAAATTCCAAAAAAAAACCCCCCAGAGACCCCCAAAAATCCCCTTGAAGACCCAAAATTCCCAAATAAAAGCCCCACACCCCCTAAATCTCCTCAGGACCCCTGCAAAGCCACCCCTTAGCCCCACCCACTCCCCCTCTAGCCCCGCCCATTTCCCCTTTAGCCCCGCCCCCTCCCGGCCCTGCCGACCCAAATTCCCCCCAAAACCCCCCAAAACCCCCAAAATTCCAAAAAAAAACCCCCCAGAGACCCCCAAAAATCCCCTTAAAGACCCAAAATTCCCAAATAAAAGCTCCAAACCCCCTAAATCTGCTCAGGACCCCACCAAAGCCACCCCTTAGCCCCGCCCATTTCCCCTTTAGCCCCGCCC
This sequence comes from Aphelocoma coerulescens, assembly GCF_041296385.1. Classification (NCBI taxonomy): domain Eukaryota; kingdom Metazoa; phylum Chordata; class Aves; order Passeriformes; family Corvidae; genus Aphelocoma; species Aphelocoma coerulescens. Next base: position 94,583 of record NC_091034.1, read on the forward strand.
CCTCCCGGCCCTGCCGACCCAAATTCCCCCCCAAAAACCCCCCAAAACCCCCAAAATTCAAAAAAAAAACCCCCCAGAGACCCCCAAAAATCCCCTTAAAGACCCAAAATTCCCAAATAAAAGCCCCAAACCCCCTAAATCTCCTCAGGACCCCTGCAAAGCCACCCCTTAGCCCCGCCCACTCCCCCTCTAGCCCCGCCCATTTCCCCTTTAGCCCCGCCCCCTCCCGGCCCTGCCGACCCAAATTCCCCCCCAAAAACCCCCCAAAACCCCCAAAATTCCAAAAAAACCCCCCCCAGAGACCCCCAAAAATCCCCTTAAAGACCCAAAATTCCCAAATAAAAGCCCCAAACCCCCTAAATCTCCTCAGGACCCCTGCAAAGCCACCCCTTAGCCCCGCCCATTTCCCCCTTAGCCCCGCCCATTTCCCCTTTAGCCCCGCCCCCTCCCGGCCCTGCCGACCCAAATTCCCCCCCAAAAACCCCCTAAAACCCCCAAAATTCCAAAAAAAACCCTCCCAGAGACCCCCAAAAATCCCCTTAAAGACCCAAAATTCCCAAATAAAAGCCCCAAACCCCCTAAATCTCCTCAGGACCCCTGCAAAGCCACCCCTTAGCCCCGCCCACTCCCCCTTAGCCCCGCCCACTCCCCCTTTAGCCCCGCCCCCTCCCGGCCCTGCCGACCCAAATTCCCCCCCAAAAACCCCCCAAAACCCCCAAAATTCCAAAAAAAAACCCCCCAGAGACCCCCAAAAATCCCCTTAAAGACCCAAAATTCCCAAATAAAAGCCCCAAACCCCCTAAATCTCCTCAGGACCCCTGCAAATCCACCCCTTAGCCCCGCCCATTTCCCCTCTAGCCCCGCCCCCTCCCGGCCCTGCCGACCCAAATTCCCCCCCAAAAACCCCCCAAAACCACCAAAATTCCAAAAAAAAAACCCCCAGAGACCCCCAAAAATCCCCTTAAAGACCCAAAATTCCCAAATAAAAGCCCCAAACCCCCTAAATCTCCTCAGGACCCCTGCAAAGCCACCCCTTAGCCCCGCCCATTTCCCCTTTAGCCCCACCCCCTCCCGGCCCTGCCGACCCAAATTCCCCCCCAAAAACCCCCCAAAACCCCCAAAATTCCAAAAAAAACCCCCCCAGAGACCCCCAAAAATCCCCTTAAAGACCCAAAATTCCCAAATAAAAGCCCCAAACCCCCTAAATCTCCTCAGGACCCCTGCAAAGCCACCCCTTAGCCCCGCCCACTCCCCCTCTAGCCCCGCCCATTTCCCCTCTAGCCCCGCCCCCTCCCGGCCCTGCCGACCCAAATTCCCCCCCAAAAACCCCCCCAAACCCCCAAAATTCAAAAAAAAAACCCCCCAGAGACCCCCAAAAATCCCCTTAAAGACCCAAAATTCCCAAATAAAAGCCCCAAACCCCCTAAATCTCCTCAGGACCCCTGCAAAGCCACCCCTTAGCCCCGCCCATTTCCCCTTTAGCCCCGCCCCCTCCCGGCCCTGCCGACCCAAATTCCCCCCCAAAAACCCCCCAAAACCCCCAAAATTCCAAAAAAAAACCCCCCAGAGACCCCCAAAAATCCCCTTAAAGACCCAAAATTCCCAAATAAAAGCCCCAAACCCCCTAAATCTCCTCAGGACCCCTGCAAAGCCACTACTTAGCCCCGCCCATTTCCCCTCTAGCCCCGCCCCCTCCCGGCCCTGCCGACCCAAATTCCCCCCCAAAAACCCCCCAAAACCCCCAAAATTCAAAAAAAAACCCCCCAGAGACCCCCAAAAATCCCCTTAAAGACCCAAAATTCCCAAATAAAAGCCCCAAACCCCCTAAATCTCCTCAGGACCCCTGCAAAGCCACCCCTTAGCCCCGCCCATTTCCCCCTTAGCCCCGCCCATTTCCCCTTTAGCCCCGCCCCCTCCCGGCCCTGCCGACCCAAATTCCCCCCCAAAAACCCCCTAAAACCCCCAAAATTCCAAAAAAAAACCCTCCCAGAGACCCCCAAAAATCCCCTTAAAGACCCAAAATTCCCAAATAAAAGCCCCAAACCCCCTAAATCTCCTCAGGACCCCTGCAAAGCCACCCCTTAGCCCCGCCCACTCCCCCTTAGCCCCGCCCACTCCCCCTTTAGCCCCGCCCCCTCCCGGCCCTGCCGACCCAAATTCCCCCCCAAAAACCCCCCAAAACCCCCAAAATTCCAAAAAAAAACCCTCCCAGAGACCCCCAAAAATCCCCTTAAAGACCCAAAATTCCCAAATAAAAGCCCCAAACCCCCTAAATCTCCTCAGGACCCCTGCAAAGCCACCCCTTACCCCACCCACTCCCCCTCTAGCCCCACCCATTTCCCCTTTAGCCCCGCCCCCTCCCGGCCCTGCCGACCCAAATTCCCCCCCAAAACCCCCCCAAAACCCCCAAAATTCCAAAAAAAAACCCCCCAGAGACCCCCAAAAATCCCCTTAAAGACCCAAAATTCCCAAATAAAAGCCCCAAACCCCCTAAATCTCCTCAGGACCCCTGCAAAGCCACCCCTTAGCCCCGCCCATTTCCCCTTTAGCCCCGCCCCCTCCCGGCCCTGCCGACCCAAATTCCCCCCCAAAAACCCCCCAAAACCCCCAAAATTCCAAAAAAAAACCCTCCAGAGACCCCCAAAAATCCCCTTAAAGACCCAAAATTCCCAAATAAAAGCCCCAAACCCCCTAAATCTCCTCAGGACCCCTGCAAAGCCACACCTTAGCCCCGCCCATTTCCCCTCTAGCCCCGCCCCCTCCCGGCCCTGCCGACCCAAATTCCCCCCCAAAAACCCCCCAAAACCCCCAAAATTCCAAAAAAAACCCCCCCAGAGACCCCCAAAAATCCCCTTAAAGACCCAAAATTCCCAAATAAAAGCCCCAATCCCCCTAAATCTCCTCAGGACCCCTGCAAAGCCACACCTTAGCCCCGCCCATTTCCCCTTTAGCCCCGCCCCCTCCCGGCCCTGCCGACCCAGATTCCCCCCCAAAACCCCCAAAATTCCAAAAAAAAACCCCCCAGAGACCCCCAAAAATCCCCTTAAAGACCCAAAATTCCCAAATAAAAGCCCCAAACCACCTAAATCTCCTCAGGACCCCTGCAAAGCCACCCCTTAGCCCCGCCCATTTCCCCTTTAGCCCCGCCCCCTCCCGGCCCTGCCGACCCAAATTCCCCCCCAAAAACCCCCAAAATTCCAAAAAAAAACACCCCCAAAGACCCCCAAAAATCCCCTTAAAGACCCAAAATTCCCAAATAAAAGCCCCAAACCCCCTAAATCTCCTCAGGACCCCTGCAAAGCCACCCCTTAGCCCCGCCCACTCCCCCTCTAGCCCCGCCCATTTCCCCTTTAGCCCCGCCCCCTCCCGGCCCTGCCGACCCAGATTCCCCCCCAAAAACCCCCCAAAACCCCCAAAATTCCAAAAAAAAACCCCCCAGAGACCCCCAAAAATCCCCTTGAAGACCCAAAATTCCCAAATAAAAGCCCCAACCCCCCTAAATCTCCTCAGGACCCCTGCAAAGCCACCCCTTAGCCCTGCCCATTTCCCCTTTAGCCCCGCCCCCTCCCGGCCCTGCCGACCCAAATTCCCCCCCAAAAACCCCCCAAAACCCCCAAAATTCCAAAAAAAAACCCCCCAGAGACCCCCAAAAATCCCCTTAAAGACCCAAAATTCCCAAATAAAAGCCCCAAACCCCCTAAATCTCCTCAGGACCCCTGCAAAGCCACCCCTTAGCCCCGCCCACTCCCCCTTAGCCCCGCCCATTTCCCCTTTAGCCCCGCCCCCTCCCGGCCCTGCCGACCCAAATTCCCCCCCAAAACCCCCCCAAAACCCCCAAAATTCCAAAAAAAACCCTCCCAGAGACCCCCAAAAATCCCCTTAAAGACCCAAAATTCCCAAATAAAAGCCCCAAACCCCCTAAATCTCCTCAGGACCCCTGCAAAGCCACCCCTTAGCCCCGCCCATTTCCCCTTTAGCCCCGCCCCCTCCCGGCCCTGCCGACCCAAATTCCCCCCCAAAAACCCCCCAAAACCACCAAAATTCCAAAAAAAAAACCCCCAGAGACCCCCAAAAATCCCCTTAAAGACCCAAAATTCCCAAATAAAAGCCCCAAACCCCCTAAATCTCCTCAGGACCCCTGCAAAGCCACCCCTTAGCCCCGCCCATTTCCCCTTTAGCCCCGCCCCCTCCCGGCCCTGCCGACCCAAATTCCCCCCCAAAAACCCCCCAAAACCCCCAAAATTCCAAAAAAAAACCCCCCAGAGACCCCCAAAAATCCCCTTAAAGACCCAAAATTCCCAAATAAAAGCCCCAAACCCCCTAAATCTCCTTAGGACCCCTGCAAAGCCACCCCTTAGCCCCGCCCATTTCCCCTTTAGCCCCGCCCCCTCCCGGCCCTGCCGACCCACATTCCCCCCCAAAAACCCCCCAAAACCCCCAAAATTCAAAAAAAAACCCCCCAGAGACCCCAAAAAATCCCCTTAAAGACCCAAAATTCCCAAATAAAAGCCCCAAACCCCCTAAATCTCCTCAGGACCCCTGCAAAGCCACCCCTTAGCCCCGCCCATTTCCCCTTTAGCCCCGCCCCCTCCCGGCCCTGCCGACCCAAATTCCCCCCCAAAAACCCCCCAAAACCCCCAAAATTCCAAAAAAAAACCCCCCAGAGACCCCCAAAAATCCCCTTAAAGACCCAAAATTCCCAAATAAAAGCCCCAAACCCCCTAAATCTCCTCAGGACCCCTGCAAAGCCACCCCTTAGCCCCGCCCACTCCCCCTCTAGCCCCGCCCATTTCCCCTTTAGCCCCGCCCCCTCCCGGCCCTGCCGACCCAAATTCCCCCCAAAAAACCCCCCAAACCCCCCAAAATTCCAAAAAAAACCATCCCAGAGACCCCCAAAAATCCCCTTAAAGACCCAAAATTCCCAAATAAAAGCCCCAAACCCCCTAAATCTCCTCAGGACCCCTGCAAAGCCACCCCTTAGCCCCGCCCACTCCCCCTTTAGCCCTGCCCATTTCCCCTTTAGCCCCGCCCCCTCCCGGCCCTGCCGACCCAAATTCCCCCCCAAAAACCCCCCAAAACCCCCAAAATTCCAAAAAAAACCCCCCCAGAGACCCCCAAAAATCCCCTTAAAGACCCAAAATTCCCAAATAAAAGCCCCAAACCCCCTAAATCTCCTCAGGACCCCTGCAAATCCACCCCTTAGCCCCGCCCATTTCCCCTTTAGCCCCGCCCCCTCCCGGCCCTGCCGACCCAAATTCCCCCCCAAAAACCCCCCAAAACCCCCAAAATTCCAAAAAAAACCCCCCCAGAGACCCCCAAAAATCCCCTTAAAGACCCAACATTCCCAAATAAAAGCCCCAAACCCCCTAAATCTCCTCAGGACCCCTGCAAAGCCACCCCTTAGCCCCGCCCACTCCCCCTCTAGCCCCGCCCACTCCCCCTCTAGCCCCGCCCCCTCCCGGCCCTGCCGACCCAAATTCCCCCCAAAACCCCCCAAAACCCCCAAAATTCCAAAAAAAAACGCCCCAGAGACCCCCAAAAATCCCCTTAAAGACCCAAAATTCCCAAATAAAAGCTCCAAACCCCCTAAATCTGCTCAGGACCCCACCAAAGCCACCCCTTAGCCCCGCCCATTTCCCCTTTAGCCCCGCCCCCTCCCGGCCCTGCCGACCCAAATTCCCCCCCAAAAACCCCCCAAAACCCCCAAAATTCAAAAAAAAAACCCCCCAGAGACCCCCAAAAATCCCCTTAAAGACCCAAAATTCCCAAATAAAAGCCCCAAACCCCCTAAATCTCCTCAGGACCCCTGCAAAGCCACCCCTTAGCCCCGCCCACTCCCCCTCTAGCCCCGCCCATTTCCCCTTTAGCCCCGCCCCCTCCCGGCCCTGCCGACCCAAATTCCCCCCCAAAAACCCCCCAAAACCCCCAAAATTCAAAAAAAAACCCCCCCAGAGACCCCCAAAAATCCCCTTAAAGACCCAAAATTCCCAAATAAAAGCCCCAAACCCCCTAAATCTCCTCAGGACCCCTGCAAAGCCACCCCTTAGCCCCGCCCATTTCCCCCTTAGCCCCGCCCATTTCCCCTCTAGCCCCGCCCCCTCCCGGCCCTGCCGACCCAAATTCCCCCCCAAAAACCCCCCAAAACCCCCAAAATTCCAAAAAAAAACCCCCCAGAGACCCTCAAAAATCCCCTTAAAGACCCAAAATTCCCAAATAAAAGCCCCAAACCCCCTAAATCTCCTCAGGACCCCTGCAAAGCCACCCCTTAGCCCCGCCCATTTCCCCCTTAGCCCCGCCCATTTCCCCTTTAGCCCCGCCCCCTCCTGGCCCTGCCGACCCAAATTTCCCCCCAAAACCCCCTAAAACCCCCAAAATTCCAAAAAAAAACGCCCCAGAGACCCCCAAAAATCCCCTTAAAGACCCAAAATTCCCAAATAAAAGCTCCAAACCCCCTAAATCTCCTCAGGACCCCAGCAAAGCCACCCCTTAGCCCCGCCCATTTCCCCTTTAGCCCCGCCCCCTCCCGGCCCTGCCGACCCAAATTCCCCCCCAAAAACCCCCCAAAACCCCCAAAATTCCAAAAAAAAAACCCCCAGAGACCCCCAAAAATCCCCTTAAAGACCCAAAATTCCCAAATAAAAGCCCCAAACCCCCTAAATCTCCTCAGGACCCCTGCAAAGCCACCCCTTAGCCCCGCCCATTTCCCCTGTAGCCCCGCCCCCTCCCGGCCCTGCCGACCCAAATTCTCCCCCAAAAACCCCCCAAAACCCCCAAAATTCCAAAAAAAACCCCCCCAGAGACCCCCAAAAATCCCCTTAAAGACCCAAAATTCCCAAATAAAAGCCCCAAACCCCCTATATCTCCTCAGGACCCCTGCAAAGCCACCCCTTAGCCCCGCCCACTCCCCCTCTAGCCCCGCCCATTTCCCCTTTAGCCCCGCCCCCTCCCGGCCCTGCCGACCCAAATTCCCCCCCAAAAACCCCCCAAAACCCCCAAAATTCCAAAAAAAAACCCCCCAGAGACCCCCAAAAATCCCCTTAAAGACCCAAAATTCCCAAATAAAAGCCCCAAACCCCCTAAATCTCCTTAGGACCCCTGCAAAGCCACCCCTTAGCCCCGCCCATTTCCCCTTTAGCCCCGCCCCCTCCCGGCCCTGCCGACCCACATTCCCCCCCAAAAACCCCCCAAAACCCCCAAAATTCAAAAAAAAACCCCCCAGAGACCCCCAAAAATCCCCTTAAAGACCCAAAATTCCCAAATAAAAGCCCCAAACCCCCTAAATCTCCTCAGGACCCCACCAAAGCCACCCCTTAGCCCCGCCCATTTCCCCTTTAGCCCCGCCCCCTCCCGGCCCTGCCGACCCAAATTCCCCCCCAAAAACCCCCCAAAACCCCCAAAATTCCAAAAAAAAACCCCCCAGAGACCCCCAAAAATCCCCTTAAAGACCCAAAATTCCCAAATAAAAGCCCCAAACCCCCTAAATCTCCTCAGGACCCCTGCAAAGCCACCCCTTAGCCCCGCCCACTCCCCCTCTAGCCCCGCCCATTTCCCCTTTAGCCCCGCCCCCTCCCGGCCCTGCCGACCCAAATTCCCCCCCAAAAACCTCCCAAAACCCCCAAAATTCCAAAAAAAACCCCCCCAGAGACCCCCAAAAATCCCCTTAAAGACCCAAAATTCCCAAATAAAAGCCCCAAACCCCCTAAATCTCCTCAGGACCCCTGCAAAGCCACCCCTTAGCCCCGCCCACTCCCCCTCTAGCCCCGCCCCTTTTCCCTTTAGCCCCGCCCCCTCCCGGCCCTGCCGACCCAAATTCCCCCCCAAAACCCCCCCAAAACCCCCAAAATTCCAAAAAAAAAACCCCCCAGAGACCCCCAAAAATCCCCTTAAAGACCCAAAATTCCCAAATAAAAGCCCCAAACCCCCTAAATCTCCTCAGGACCCCTGCAAAGCCACCCCTTAGCCCCGCCCATTTCCCCCTTAGCCCCGCCCATTTCCCCTTTAGCCCCGCCCCCTCCCGGCCCTGCCGACCCAAATTCCCCCCCAAAAACCCCCTAAAACCCCCAAAATTCCAAAAAAAAACCCTCCCAGAGACCCCCAAAAATCCCCTTAAAGACCCAAAATTCCCAAATAAAAGCCCCAAACCCCCTAAATCTCCTCAGGACCCCTGCAAAGCCACCCCTTAGCCCCGCCCACTCCCCCTTAGCCCCGCCCACTCCCCCTTTAGCCCCGCCCCCTCCCGGCCCTGCCGACCCAAATTCCCCCCCAAAAACCCCCCAAAACCCCCAAAATTCCAAAAAAAACCCTCCCAGAGACCCCCAAAAATCCCCTTAAAGACCCAAAATTCCCAAATAAAAGCTCCAAACCCCCTAAATCTCCTCAGGACCCCTGCAAAGCCACCCCTTACCCCACCCACTCCCCCTCTAGCCCCACCCATTTCCCCTTTAGCCCCGCCCCCTCCCGGCCCTGCCGACCCAAATTCCCCCCCAAAACCCCCCCAAAACCCCCAAAATTCCAAAAAAAAACCCCCCAGAGACCCCCAAAAATCCCCTTAAAGACCCAAAATTCCCAAATAAAAGCCCCAAACCCCCTAAATCTCCTCAGGACCCCTGCAAAGCCACCCCTTAGCCCCGCCCATTTCCCCTTTAGCCCCGCCCCCTCCCGGCCCTGCCGACCCAAATTCCCCCCCAAAAACCCCCCAAAACCCCCAAAATTCCAAAAAAAAAACCCTCCAGAGACCCCCAAAAATCCCCTTAAAGACCCAAAATTCCCAAATAAAAGCCCCAAACCCCCTAAATCTCCTCAGGACCCCTGCAAAGCCACCCCCTTAGCCCCGCCCACTCCCCCTCTAGCCCCGCCCATTTCCCCTTTAGCCCCGCCCCCTCCCGGCCCGGCCGACCCAAATTCCCCCCCAAAAACCCCCCAAAACCCCCAAAATTCCAAAAAAAAACCCCCCAGAGACCACCAAAAATCCCCTTAAAGACCCAAAATTCCCAAATAAAAGCCCCAAACCCCCTAAATCTCCTCAGGACCCCTGCAAAGCCACACCTTAGCCCCGCCCATTTCCCCTTTAGCCCCGCTCCCTCCCGGCCCTGCCGACCCAGATTCCTCCCCAAAACCCCCAAAATTCCAAAAAAAAACCCCCCAGAGACCCCCAAAAATCCCCTTAAAGACCCAAAATTCCCAAATAAAAGCCCCAAACCACCTAAATCTCCTCAGGACCCCTGCAAAGCCACCCCTTAGCCCCGCCCATTTCCCCTTTAGCCCCGCCCCCTCCCGGCCCTGCCGACCCAAATTCCCCCCCAAAAACCCCCAAAATTCCAAAAAAAACCCCCCCAGAGACCCCCAAAAATCCCCTTAAAGACCCAAAATTCCCAAATAAAAGCCCCAAACCCCCTAAATCTCCTCAGGACCCCTGCAAAGCCACCCCTTAGCCCCGCCCACTCCCCCTCTAGCCCCGCCCATTTCCCCTTTAGCCCCGCCCCCTCCCGGCCCTGCCGACCCAGATTCCCCACCAAAAACCCCCCAAAACCCCCAAAATTCCAAAAAAAAACCCCCCAGAGACCCCCAAAAATCCCCTTAAAGACCCAAAATTCCCAAATAAAAGCCCCAACCCCCCTAAATCTCCTCAGGACCCCTGCAAAGCCACCCCTTAGCCCTGCCCATTTCCCCTTTAGCCCCGCCCCCTCCCGGCCCTGCCGACCCAAATTCCCCCCCAAAAACCCCCCAAAACCCCCAAAATTCCAAAAAAAAACCCCCCAGAGACCCCCAAAAATCCCCTTAAAGACCCAAAATTCCCAAATAAAAGCCCCAAACCCCCTAAATCTCCTCAGGACCCCTGCAAAGCCACCCCTTAGCCCCGCCCACTCCCCCTTAGCCCCGCCCATTTCCCCTTTAGCCCCGCCCCCTCCCGGCCCTGCCGACCCAAATTCCCCCCCAAAACCCCCCCAAAACCCCCAAAATTCCAAAAAAAACCCTCCCAGAGACCCCCAAAAATCCCCTTAAAGACCCAAAATTCCCAAATAAAAGCCCCAAACCCCCTAAATCTCCTCAGGACCCCTGCAAATCCACCCCTTAGCCCCGCCCATTTCCCCTTTAGCCCCGCCCCCTCCCGGCCCTGCCGACCCAAATTCCCCCCCAAAAACCCCCCAAAACCACCAAAATTCCAAAAAAAAAACCCCCAGAGACCCCCAAAAATCCCCTTAAAGACCCAAAATTCCCAAATAAAAGCCCCAAACCCCCTAAATCTCCTCAGGACCCCTGCAAAGCCACCCCTTAGCCCCGCCCATTTCCCCTGTAGCCCCGCCCCCTCCCGGCCCTGCCGACCCAAATTCCCCCCCAAAAACCTCCCAAAACCCCCAAAATTCCAAAAAAAAACCCCCCAGAGACCCCCAAAAATCCCCTTGAAGACCCAAAATTCCCAAATAAAAGCCCCAAACCCCCTAAATCTCCTCAGGACCCCTGCAAAGCCACCCCTTAGCCCCACCCACTCCCCCTCTAGCCCCGCCCATTTCCCCTTTAGCCCCGCCCCCTCCCGGCCCTGCCGACCCAAATTCCCCCCAAAAAACCCCCCAAACCCCCCAAAATTCCAAAAAAAACCATCCCAGAGACCCCCAAAAATCCCCTTAAAGACCCAAAATTCCCAAATAAAAGCCCCAAACCCCCTAAATCTCCTCAGGACCCCTGCAAAGCCACCCCTTAGCCCCGCCCACTCCCCCTTTAGCCCTGCCCATTTCCCCTTTAGCCCCGCCCCCTCCCGGCCCTGCCGACCCAAATTCCCCCCCAAAAACCCCCCAAAACCCCCAAAATTCCAAAAAAAACCCTCCCAGAGACCCCCAAAAATCCCCTTAAAGACCCAAAATTCCCAAATAAAAGCCCCAAACCCCCTAAATCTCCTCAGGACCCCTGCAAAGCCACCCCTTAGCCCCGCCCATTTCCCCTTTAGCCCCGCCCCCTCCCGGCCCTGCCGACCCAAATTCCCCCCCAAAAACCCCCCAAAACCCCCAAAATTCCAAAAAAAACCCCCCCAGAGACCCCCAAAAATCCCCTTAAAGACCCAACATTCCCAAATAAAAGCCCCAAACCCCCTAAATCTCCTCAGGACCCCTGCAAAGCCACCCCTTAGCCCCGCCCACTCCCCCTCTAGCCCCGCCCACTCCCCCTCTAGCCCCGCCCCCTCCCGGCCCTGCCGACCCAAATTCCCCCCAAAACCCCCCAAAACCCCCAAAATTCCAAAAAAAACGCCCCAGAGACCCCCAAAAATCCCCTTAAAGACCCAAAATTCCCAAATAAAAGCTCCAAACCCCCTAAATCTGCTCAGGACCCCACCAAAGCCACCCCTTAGCCCCGCCCATTTCCCCTTTAGCCCCGCCCCCTCCCGGCCCTGCCGACCCAAATTCCCCCCCAAAAACCCCCCAAAACCCCCAAAATTCAAAAAAAAAACCCCCCAGAGACCCCCAAAAATCCCCTTAAAGACCCAAAATTCCCAAATAAAAGCCCCAAACCCCCTAAATCTCCTCAGGACCCCTGCAAAGCCACCCCTTAGCCCCGCCCACTCCCCCTCTAGCCCCGCCCATTTCCCCTTTAGCCCCGCCCCCTCCCGGCCCTGCCGACCCAAATTCCCCCCCAAAAACCCCCCAAAACCCCCAAAATTCAAAAAAAAACCCCCCCAGAGACCCCCAAAAATCCCCTTAAAGACCCAAAATTCCCAAATAAAAGCCCCAAACCCCCTAAATCTCCTCAGGACCCCTGCAAAGCCACCCCTTAGCCCCGCCCATTTCCCCCTTAGCCCCGCCCATTTCCCCTTTAGCCCCGCCCCCTCCCGGCCCTGCCGACCCAAATTCCCCCCCAAAAACCCCCTAAAACCCCCAAAATTCCAAAAAAAACCCTCCCAGAGACCCCCAAAAATCCCCTTAAAGACCCAAAATTCCCAAATAAAAGCCCCAAACCCCCTAAATCTCCTCAGGACCCCTGCAAAGCCACCCCTTAGCCCCGCCCACTCCCCCTTAGCCCCGCCCACTCCCCCTTTAGCCCCGCCCCCTCCCGGCCCTGCCGACCCAAATTCCCCCCCAAAAACCCCCCAAAACCCCCAAAATTCCAAAAAAAACCCTCCCAGAGACCCCCAAAAATCCCCTTAAAGACCCAAAATTCCCAAATAAAAGCCCCAAACCCCCTAAATCTCCTCAGGACCCCTGCAAAGCCACCCCTTACCCCACCCACTCCCCCTCTAGCCCCACCCATTTCCCCTTTAGCCCCGCCCCCTCCCGGCCCTGCCGACCCAAATTCCCCCCCAAAACCCCCCCAAAACCCCCAAAATTCCAAAAAAAAACCCCCCAGAGACCCCCAAAAATCCCCTTAAAGACCCAAAATTCCCAAATAAAAGCCCCAAACCCCCTAAATCTCCTCAGGACCCCTGCAAAGCCACCCCTTAGCCCCGCCCATTTCCCCTTTAGCCCCGCCCCCTCCCGGCCCTGCCGACCCAAATTCCCCCCCAAAAACCCCCCAAAACCCCCAAAATTCCAAAAAAAAACCCTCCAGAGACCCCCAAAAATCCCCTTAAAGACCCAAAATTCCCAAATAAAAGCCCCAAACCCCCTAAATCTCCTCAGGACCCGTGCAAAGCCACCCCTTAGCCCCGCCCATTTCCCCTTTAGCCCCGCCCCCTCCCGGCCCTGCCGACCCAAATTCCCCCCCAAAAACCCCCCAAAACCCCCAAAATTCCAAAAAAAACCCCCCCAGAGACCCCCAAAAATCCCCTTAAAGACCCAAAATTCCCAAATAAAAGCCCCAAACCCCCTAAATCTCCTCAGGACCCCTGCAAAGCCACCCCTTAGCCCCGCCCACTCCCCCTTAGCCCCGCCCATTTCCCCTCTAGCCCCGCCCCCTCCCGGCCCTGCCGACCCAAATTCCCCCCCAAAAACCCCCCAAAACCCCCAAAATTCCAGAAAAAAACCCCCCAGAGACCCCCAAAAATCCCCTTAAAGACCCAAAATTCCCAAATAAAAGCCCCAAACCCCCTAAATCTCCTCAGGACCCCTGCAAAGCCACCCCTTAGCCCCGCCCATTTCCCCTCTAGCCCCGCCCCCTCCCGGCCCTGCCGACCCAAATTCCCCCCCAAAAACCCCCCAAAACCCCCAAAATTCCAAAAAAAACCCCCCCAGAGACCCTCAAAAATCCCCTTAAAGACCCAAAATTCCCAAATAAAAGCCCCAAACCCCCTAAATCTCCTCAGGACCCCTGCAAAGCCACCCCTTAGCCCCGCCCATTTCCCCCTTAGCCCCGCCCATTTCCCCTTTAGCCCCGCCCCCTCCTGGCCCTGCCGACCCAAATTCCCCCCCAAAACCCCCTAAAACCCCCAAAATTCCAAAAAAAAAACGCCCCAGAGACCCCCAAAAATCCCCTTAAAGACCCAAAATTCCCAAATAAAAGCTCCAAACCCCCTAAATCTCCTCAGGACCCCAGCAAAGCCACCCCTTAGCCCCGCCCATTTCCCCTTTAGCCCCGCCCCCTCCCGGCCCTGCCGACCCAAATTCCCCCCCAAAAACCCCCCAAAACCCCCAAAATTCCAAAAAAAAAACCCCCAGAGACCCCCAAAAATCCCCTTAAAGACCCAAAATTCCCAAATAAAAGCCCCAAACCCCCTAAATCTCCTCAGGACCCCTGCAAAGCCACCCCTTAGCCCCGCCCATTTCCCCTGTAGCCCCGCCCCCTCCCGGCCCTGCCGACCCAAATTCTCCCCCAAAAACCCCCCAAAACCCCCAAAATTCCAAAAAAAACCCCCCCAGAGACCCCCAAAAATCCCCTTAAAGACCCAAAATTCCCAAATAAAAGCCCCAAACCCCCTAAATCTCCTCAGGACCCCTGCAAAGCCACCCCTTAGCCCCGCCCACTCCCCCTCTAGCCCCGCCCATTTCCCCTTTAGCCCCGCCCCCTCCCGGCCCTGCCGACCCAAATTCCCCCCCAAAAACCCCCCAAAACCCCCAAAATTCCAGAAAAAAACCCCCCAGAGACCCCCAAAAATCCCCTTAAAGACCCAACATTCCCAAATAAAAGCCCCAAACCCCCTAAATCTCCTTAGGACCCCTGCAAAGCCACCCCTTAGCCCCGCCCATTTCCCCTTTAGCCCCGCCCCCTCCCGGCCCTGCCGACCCACATTCCCCCCCAAAAACCCCCCAAAACCCCCAAAATTCAAAAAAAAACCCCCCAGAGACCCCCAAAAATCCCCTTAAAGACCCAAAATTCCCAAATAAAAGCCCCAAACCCCCTAAATCTCCTCAGGACCCCACCAAAGCCACCCCTTAGCCCCGCCCATTTCCCCTTTAGCCCCGCCCCCTCCCGGCCCTGCCGACCCAAATTCCCCCCCAAAAACCCCCCAAAACCCCCAAAATTCCAAAAAAAAACCCCCCAGAGACCCCCAAAAATCCCCTTAAAGACCCAAAATTCCCAAATAAAAGCCCCAAACCCCCTAAATCTCCTCAGGACCCCTGCAAAGCCACCCCTTAGCCCCGCCCACTCCCCCTCTAGCCCCGCCCATTTCCCCTTTAGCCCCGCCCCCTCCCGGCCCTGCCGACCCAAATTCCCCCCCAAAAACCTCCCAAAACCCCCAAAATTCCAAAAAAAACCCTCCCAGAGACCCCCAAAAATCCCCTTAAAGACCCAAAATTCCCAAATAAAAGCCCCAAACCCCCTAAATCTCCTCAGGACCCCTGCAAAGCCACCCCTTAGCCCCGCCCATTTCCCCCTTAGCCCCGCCCATTTCCCCTTTAGCCCCGCCCCCTCCCGGCCCTGCCGACCCAAATTCCCCCCCAAAAACCCCCTAAAACCCCCAAAATTCCAAAAAAAACCCTCCCAGAGACCCCCAAAAATCCCCTTAAAGACCCAAAATTCCCAAATAAAAGCCCCAAACCCCCTAAATCTCCTCAGGACCCCTGCAAAGCCACCCCTTAGCCCCGCCCACTCCCCCTTAGCCCCGCCCACTCCCCCTTTAGCCCCGCCCCCTCCCGGCCCTGCCGACCCAAATTCCCCCCCAAAACCCCCCCAAAACCCCCAAAATTCCAGAAAAAAAACCCCCAGAGACCCCCAAAAATCCCCTTAAAGACCCAAAATTCCCAAATAAAAGCCCCAAACCCCCTAAATCTCCTCAGGACCCCTGCAAAGCCACCCCTTAGCCCCGCCCATTTCCCCTTTAGCCCCGCCCCCTCCCGGCCCTGCCGACCCAAATTCCCCCCCAAAAACCCCCCAAAACCCCCAAAATTCCAAAAAAAAACCCTCCAGAGACCCCCAAAAATCCCCTTAAAGACCCAAAATTCCCAAATAAAAGCCCCAAACCCCCTAAATCTCCTCAGGACCCCTGCAAAGCCACCCCTTAGCCCCGCCCATTTCCCCTCTAGCCCCGCCCCCTCCCGGCCCTGCCGACCCAAATTCCCCCCCCAAAACCCCCCAAAACCCCCAAAATTCCAAAAAAAAACCCCCCAGAGACCCCCAAAAATCCCCTTAAAGACCCAAAATTCCCAAATAAAAGCCCCAATCCCCCTAAATCTCCTCAGGACCCCTGCAAAGCCACCCCCTTAGCCCCGCCCACTCCCCCTCTAGCCCCGCCCATTTCCCCTTTAGCCCCGCCCCCTCCCGGCCCGGCCGACCCAAATTCCCCCCCAAAAACCCCCCAAAACCCCCAAAATTCCAAAAAAAAACCCCCCAGAGACCCCCAAAAATCCCCTTAAAGACCCAAAATTCCCAAATAAAAGCCCCAAACCACCTAAATCTCCTCAGGACCCCTGCAAAGCCACCCCTTAGCCCCGCCCATTTCCCCTTTAGCCCCGCCCCCTCCCGGCCCTGCCGACCCAAATTCCCCCCCAAAAACCCCCAAAATTCCAAAAAAAACCCCCCCAGAGACCCCCAAAAATCCCCTTAAAGACCCAAAATTCCCAAATAAAAGCCCCAAACCCCCTAAATCTCCTCAGGACCCCTGCAAATCCACCCCTTAGCCCCGCCCATTTCCCCTTTAGCCCCGCCCCCTCCCGGCCCTGCCGACCCAAATTCCCCCCCAAAAACCCCCCAAAACCACCAAAATTCCAAAAAAAAAACCCCCAGAGACCCCCAAAAATCCCCTTAAAGACCCAAAATTCCCAAATAAAAGCCCCAAACCCCCTAAATCTCCTCAGGACCCCTGCAAAGCCACCCCTTAGCCCCGCCCATTTCCCCTTTAGCCCCGCCCCCTCCCGGCCCTGCCGACCCAAATTCCCCCCCAAAAACCCCCCAAAACCCCCAAAATTCAAAAAAAAACCCCCCCAGAGACCCCCAAAAATCCCCTTAAAGACCCAAAATTCCCAAATAAAAGCCCCAAACCCCCTAAATCTCCTCAGGACCCCTGCAAAGCCACCCCTTAGCCCCGCCCACTCCCCCTCTAGCCCCGCCCATTTCCCCTGTAGCCCCGCCCCCTCCCGGCCCTGCCGACCCAAATTCCCCCCCAAAAACCCCCCAAAACCCCCAAAATTCCAAAAAAAAAACCCCCAGAGACCCCCAAAAATCCCCTTAAAGACCCAAAATTCCCAAATAAAAGCCCCAAACCCCCTAAATCTCCTCAGGACCCCTGCAAAGCCACCCCTTAGCCCCGCCCATTTCCCCTTTAGCCCCGCCCCCTCCCGGCCCTGCCGACCCAAATTCCCCACCAAAAACCCCCCAAAACCCCCAAAATTCAAAAAAAAACCCCCCAGAGACCCCCAAAAATCCCCTTAAAGACCCAAAATTCCCAAATAAAAGCCCCAAACCCCCTAAATCTCCTCAGGACCCCTGCAAAGCCACCCCTTAGCCCCGCCCACTCCCCCTCTAGCCCCGCCCATTTCCCCTCTAGCCCCGCCCCCTCCCGGCCCTGCCGACCCAAATTCCCCCCCAAAAACCCCCCCAAACCCCCAAAATTCAAAAAAAAAAACCCCCAGAGACCCCCAAAAATCCCCTTAAAGACCCAAAATTCCCAAATAAAAGCCCCAAACCCCCTAAATCTCCTCAGGACCCCTGCAAAGCCACCCCTTAGCCCCGCCCATTTCCCCTTTAGCCCCGCCCCCTCCCGGCCCTGCCGACCCAAATTCCCCCCCAAAAACCCCCCAAAACCCCCAAAATTCCAAAAAAAAACCCCCCAGAGACCCCCAAAAATCCCCTTAAAGACCCAAAATTCCCAAATAAAAGCCCCAAACCCCCTAAATCTCCTCAGGACCCCTGCAAAGCCACCCCTTAGCCCCGCCCATTTCCCCCTTAGCCCCGCCCATTTCCCCTTTAGCCCCGCCCCCTCCCGGCCCTGCCGACCCAAATTCCCCCCCAAAAACCCCCTAAAACCCCCAAAATTCCAAAAAAAAACCCTCCCAGAGACCCCCAAAAATCCCCTTAAAGACCCAAAATTCCCAAATAAAAGCCCCAAACCCCCTAAATCTCCTCAGGACCCCTGCAAAGCCACCCCTTAGCCCCGCCCACTCCCCCTTAGCCCCGCCCACTCCCCCTTTAGCCCCGCCCCCTCCCGGCCCTGCCGACCCAAATTCCCCCCCAAAAACCCCCCAAAACCCCCAAAATTCCAAAAAAAACCCTCCCAGAGACCCCCAAAAATCCCCTTAAAGACCCAAAATTCCCAAATAAAAGCCCCAAACCCCCTAAATCTCCTCAGGACCCCTGCAAAGCCACCCCTTAGCCCCGCCCATTTCCCCTTTAGCCCCGCCCCCTCCCGGCCCTGCCGACCCAAATTCCCCCCCAAAAACCCCCCCAAAACCCCCAAAATTCCAAAAAAAAACCCCCCAGAGACCCCCAAAAATCCCCTTAAAGACCCAAAATTCCCAAATAAAAGCCCCAAACCCCCTAAATCTCCTCAGGACCCCTGCAAAGCCACCCCTTAGCCCCGCCCATTTCCCCTTTAGCCCCGCCCCCTCCCGGCCCTGCCGACCCAAATTCCCCCCCAAAAACCCCCCAAAACCCCCAAAATTCAAAAAAAAAACCCCCCAGAGACCCCCAAAAATCCCCTTAAAGACCCAAAATTCCCAAATAAAAGCCCCAAACCCCCTAAATCTCCTCAGGACCCCTGCAAAGCCACCCCTTAGCCCCGCCCATTTCCCCTTTAGCCCCGCCCCCTCCCGGCCCTGCCGTCCCAAATTCCCCCCCAAAAACCCCCCAAAACCCCCAAAATTCCAAAAAAAAACCCCCCAGAGACCCCCAAAAATCCCCTTAAAGACCCAAAATTCCCAAATAAAAGCCCCAAACCCCCTAAATCTCCTCAGGACCCCTGCAAAGCCACCCCTTAGCCCCGCCCATTTCCCCTCTAGCCCCGCCCCCTCCCGGCCCTGCCGACCCAAATTCCCCCCCAAAAACCCCCCAAAACCCCCAAAATTCCAAAAAAAACCCCCCCAGAGACCCTCAAAAATCCCCTTAAAGACCCAAAATTCCCAAATAAAAGCCCCAAACCCCCTAAATCTCCTCAGGACCCCTGCAAAGCCACCCCTTAGCCCCGCCCATTTCCCCCTTAGCCCCGCCCATTTCCCCTTTAGCCCCGCCCCCTCCTGGCCCTGCCGACCCAAATTCCCTCACAAAAACCCCTAAAACCCCCAAAATTCCAAAAAAAAAACGCCCCAGAGACCCCCAAAAATCCCCTTAAAGACCCAAAATTCCCAAATAAAAGCTCCAAACCCCCTAAATCTCCTCAGGACCCCAGCAAAGCCACCCCTTAGCCCCGCCCATTTCCCCTTTAGCCCCGCCCCCTCCCGGCCCTGCCGACCCAAATTCCCCCCCAAAAACCCCCCAAAACCCCCAAAATTCCAAAAAAAACCCCCCCAGAGACCCCCAAAAATCCCCTTAAAGACCCAAAATTCCCAAATAAAAGCCCCAAACCCCCTAAATCTCCTCAGGACCCCTGCAAAGCCACCCCTTAGCCCCGCCCATTTCCTTTCTAGCCCCGCCCCCTCCCGGCCCGGCCGACCCAAATTCCCCCCCAAAAACCCCCCAAAACCCCCAAAATTCCAAAAAAAAACCCCCCAGAGACCCCCAAAAATCCCCTTAAAGACCCAAAATTCCCAAATAAAAGCCCCAAACCCCCTAAATCTCCTCAGGACCCCTGCAAAGCCACCCCTTAGCCCCGCCCACTCCCCCTCTAGCCCCGCCCATTTCCCCTTTAGCCCTGCCCCCTCCCGGCCCATCCGACCCAAATTCCCCCCCAAAAACCCCCCAAAACCCCCAAAATTCCAAAAAAAAACCCCCCAGAGACCCCCAAAAATCCCCTTAAAGACCCAAAATTCCCAAATAAAAGCCCCAACCCCCCTAAATCTCCTCAGGACCCCTGCAAAGCCACCCCTTAGCCCCGCCCACTCCCCCTTAGCCCCGCCCATTTCCCCTTTAGCCCCGCCCCCTCCCGGCCCTGCCGACCCAAATTCCCCCCCAAAAACCCCCCAAAACCCCCAAAATTCCAAAAAAAACCCTCCCAGAGACCCCCAAAAATCCCCTTAAAGACCCAAAATTCCCAAATAAAAGCCCCAAACCCCCTAAATCTCTTCAGGACCCCTGCAAAGCCACCCCTTACCCCACCCACTCCCCCTCTAGCCCCACCCATTTCCCCTTTAGCCCCGCCCCCTCCCGGCCCTGCCGACCCAAATTCCCCCCCAAAAACCCCCCAAAACCCCCAAAATTCAAAAAAAAAACCCCCCAGAGACCCCCAAAAATCCCCTTAAAGACCCAAAATTCCCAAATAAAAGCCCCAAACCCCCTAAATCTCCTCAGGACCCCTGCAAAGCCACCCCTTAGCCCCGCCCATTTCCCCTTTAGCCCCGCCCCCTCCCGGCCCTGCCGACCCAAATTCCCCCCCAAAAACCCCCCAAAACCCCCAAAATTCCAAAAAAAACCCCCCAGAGACCCCCAAAAATCCCCTTAAAGACCCAAAATTCCCAAATAAAAGCCCCAAACCCCCTAAATCTCCTCAGGACCCCTGCAAAGCCACCCCTTAGCCCCGCCCCTTTCCCCTTTAGCCCCGCCCCCTCCCGGCCCTGCCGACCCAAATTCCCCCCCAAAAACCCCCCAAAACCCCCAAAATTCCAAAAAAAACCCCCCAGAGACCCCCAAAAATCCCCTTAAAGACCCAAAATTCCCAAATAAAAGCCCCAAACCCCCTAAATCTCCTCAGGACCCCTGCAAAGCCACCCCTTAGCCCCGCCCATTTCCCCTCTAGCCCAGACCCCTCCCAGCCCTGCCGACCCAAATTCCCCCCCAAAAACCCCCCAAAACCCCCAAAATTCCAAAAAAAACCCCCCCCAGAGACCCCCAAAAATCCCCTTAAAGACCCAAAATTCCCAAATAAAAGCCCCAAACCCCCTAAATCTCCTCAGGACCCCTGCAAAGCCACCCCTTAGCCCTGCCCATTTCCCCTTTAGCCCCGCCCCCTCCCGGCCCTGCCGACCCAAATTCCCCCCCAAAAACCCCCCCAAACCCCCAAAATTCAAAAAAAAAACCCCCCAGAGACCCCCAAAAATCCCCTTAAAGACCCAAAATTCCCAAATAAAAGCCCCAAACCCCCTAAATCTCCTCAGGACCCCTGCAAAGCCACCCCTTACCCCACCCACTCCCCCTCTAGCCCCACCCATTTCCCCTTTAGCCCCGCCCCCTCCCGGCCCTGCCGACCCAAATTCCCCCCCAAAACCCCCCCAAAACCCCCAAAATTCCAAAAAAAAACCCCCCAGAGACCCCCAAAAATCCCCTTAAAGACCCAAAATTCCCAAATAAAAGCCCCAAACCCCCTAAATCTCCTCAGGACCCCTGCAAAGCCACCCCTTAGCCCCGCCCATTTCCCCTTTAGCCCCGCCCCCTCCCGGCCCTGCCGACCCAAATTCCCCCCCAAAAACCCCCCAAAACCCCCAAAATTCCAAAAAAAAACCCCCCAGAGACCCCCAAAAATCCCCTTAAAGACCCAAAATTCCCAAATAAAAGCCCCAAACCCCCTAAATCTCCTCAGGACCCCTGCAAAGCCACCCCTTAGCCCCGCCCATTTCCCCTTTAGCCCCGCCCCCTCCCGGCCCTGCCGACCCAAATTCCCCCCCAAAAACCCCCCAAAACCCCCAAAATTCCAAAAAAAACCCCCCCAGAGACCCCCAAAAATCCCCTTAAAGACCCAAAATTCCCAAATAAAAGCCCCAAACCCCCTAAATCTCCTCAGGACCCCTGCAAAGCCACCCCTTAGCCCCGCCCACTCCCCCTCTAGCCCCGCCCATTTCCCCTCTAGCCCCGCCCCCTCCCGGCCCTGCCGACCCAAATTCCCCCCCAAAAACCCCCCCAAACCCCCAAAATTCAAAATAAAAACCCCCCAGAGACCCCCAAAAATCCCCTTAAAGACCCAAAATTCCCAAATAAAAGCCCCAAACCCCCTAAATCTCCTCAGGACCCCTGCAAAGCCACCCCTTAGCCCCGCCCATTTCCCCTTTAGCCCCGCCCCCTCCCGGCCCTGCCGTCCCAAATTCCCCCCCAAAAACCCCCCAAAACCCCCAAAATTCCAAAAAAAAACCCCCCAGAGACCCCCAAAAATCCCCTTAAAGACCCAAAATTCCCAAATAAAAGCCCCAAACCCCCTAAATCTCCTCAGGACCCCTGCAAAGCCACCCCTTAGCCCCGCCCATTTCCCCTTTAGCCCCGCCCCCTCCCGGCCCTGCCGTCCCAAATTCCCCCCCAAAAACCCCCCAAAACCCCCAAAATTCCAAAAAAAAACCCCCCAGAGACCCCCAAAAATCCCCTTAAAGACCCAAAATTCCCAAATAAAAGCCCCAAACCCCTTAAATCTCCTCAGGACCCCTGCAAAGCCACCCCTTAGCCCCGCCCATTTCCCCTCTAGCCCCGCCCCCTCCCGGCCCTGCCGACCCAAATTCCCCCCCAAAAACCCCCCAAAACCCCCAAAATTCCAAAAAAAACCCCCCCAGAGACCCTCAAAAATCCCCTTAAAGACCCAAAATTCCCAAATAAAAGCCCCAAACCCCCTAAATCTCCTCAGGACCCCTGCAAAGCCACCCCTTAGCCCCGCCCATTTCCCCCTTAGCCCCGCCCATTTCCCCTTTAGCCCCGCCCCCTCCTGGCCCTGCCGACCCAAATTCCCCCCCAAAACCCCCTAAAACCCCCTAAATTCCAAAAAAAACCCTCCCAGAGACCCCCAAAAATCCCCTTAAAGACCCAAAATTCCCAAATAAAAGCCCCAAACCCCCTAAATCTCCTCAGGACCCCAGCAAAGCCACCCCTTAGCCCCGCCCACTACCCATCTAGCCCCGCCCATTTCCCCTTTAGCCCCGCCCCATCCCGGCCCTGCCGACCCAAATTCCCCCACAAAAACCCCCCAAAACCCCCAAAATTCCAAAAAAAACCCCCCAGAGACCCCCAAAAATCCCCTTAAAGACCCAAAATTCCCAAATAAAAGCCCCAAACCCCCTAAATCTCCTCAGGACCCCTGCAAAGCCACCCCTTAGCCCCGCCCACTCCCCCTTAGCCCCGCCCATTTCCCCTTTAGCCCCGCCCCCTCCCGGCCCTGCCGACCCAAATTCCCCCCAAAACCCCCCAAAACCCCCAAAATTCCAAAAAAAAACGCCCCAGAGACCCCCAAAAATCCCCTTAAAGACCCAAAATTCCCAAATAAAAGCTCCAAACCCCCTAAATCTCCTCAGGACCCCTGCAAAGCCACCCCTTAGCCCCGCCCATTTCCCCTGTAGCCCCGCCCCCTCCCGGCCCTGCCGACCCAAATTCTCCCCCAAAAACCCCCCAAAACCCCCAAAATTCCAAAAAAAACCCCCCCAGAGACCCCCAAAAATCCCCTTAAAGACCCAAAATTCCCAAATAAAAGCCCCAAACCCCCTAAATCTCCTCAGGACCCCTGCAAAGCCACCCCTTAGCCCCGCCCACTCCCCCTCTAGCCCCGCCCATTTCCCCTTTAGCCCCGCCCCCTCCCGGCCCTGCCGACCCAAATTCCCCCCCAAAAACCCCCCAAAACCCCCAAAATTCCAAAAAAAAACCCCCCAGAGACCCCCAAAAATCCCCTTAAAGACCCAAAATTCCCAAATAAAAGCCCCAAACCCCCTAAATCTCCTTAGGACCCCTGCAAAGCCACCCCTTAGCCCCGCCCATTTCCCCTTTAGCCCCGCCCCCTCCCGGCCCTGCCGACCCAAATTCCCCCCCAAAAACCCCCCAAAACCCCCAAAATTCAAAAAAAAAACCCCCAGAGACCCCCAAAAATCCCCTTAAAGACCCAAAATTCCCAAATAAAAGCCCCAAACCCCCTAAATCTCCTCAGGACCCCTGCAAAGCCACCCCTTAGCCCCGCCCATTTCCCCTTTAGCCCCGCCCCCTCCCGGCCCTGCCGACCCAGATTCCCCCCCAAAAACCCCCCAAAACCCCCAAAATTCCAAAAAAAAACCCCCCAGAGACCCCCAAAAATCCCCTTAAAGACCCAAAATTCCCAAATAAAAGCCCCAAACCCCCTAAATCTCCTCAGGACCCCTGCAAAGCCACCCCTTAGCCCCGCCCACTCCCCCTCTAGCCCCGCCCATTTCCCCTTTAGCCCCGCCCCCTCCCGGCCCTGCCGACCCAAATTCCCCTCCAAAAACCTCCCAAAACCCCCAAAATTCCAAAAAAAAACCCCCCAGAGACCCCCAAAAATCCCCTTGAAGACCCAAAATTCCCAAATAAAAGCCCCAAACCCCCTAAATCTCCTCAGGACCCTGGCAACGCCACCCCTTAGCCCCACCCACTCCCCCTCTAGCCCCGCCCATTTCCCCTTTAGCCCCGCCCCCTCCCGGCCCTGCCGACCCAAATTCCCCCCAAAAAACCCCCCAAACCCCCCAAAATTCCAAAAAAAAACCATCCCAGAGACCCCCAAAAATCCCCTTAAAGACCCAAAATTCCCAAATAAAAGCCCCAAACCCCCTAAATCTCCTCAGGACCCCTGCAAAGCCACCCCTTAGCCCCGCCCACTCCCCCTTTAGCCCTGCCCATTTCCCCTTTAGCCCCGCCCCCTCCCGGCCCTGCCGACCCAAATTCCCCCCCAAAAACCCCCCAAAACCCCCAAAATTCCAAAAAAAACCCCCCCAGAGACCCCCAAAAATCCCCTTAAAGACCCAAAATTCCCAAATAAAAGCCCCAAACCCCCTAAATCTCCTCAGGACCCCTGCAAAGCCACCCCTTAGCCCCGCCCATTTCCCCTTTAGCCCCGCGCCCTCCCGGCCCTGCCGACCCAAATTCCCCCCCAAAAACCCCCCAAAACCCCCAAAATTCAAAAAAAAAACCCCCCAGAGACCCCCAAAAATCCCCTTAAAGACCCAAAATTCCCAAATAAAAGCCCCAAACCCCCTAAATCTCCTCAGGACCCCTGCAAAGCCACCCCTTAGCCCCGCCCACTCCCCCTCTAGCCCCGCCCATTTCCCCTTTAGCCCCGCCCCCTCCCGGCCCTGCCGTCCCAAATTCCCCCCCAAAAACCCCCCAAAACCCCCAAAATTCCAAAAAAAAACCCCCCAGAGACCCCCAAAAATCCCCTTAAAGACCCAAAATTCCCAAATAAAAGCCCCAAACCCCCTAAATCTCCTCAGGACCCCTGCAAAGCCACCCCTTAGCCCCGCCCATTTCCCCTTTAGCCCCGCCCCCTCCCGGCCCTGCCGTCCCAAATTCCCCCCCAAAAACCCCCCAAAACCCCCAAAATTCCAAAAAAAAACCCCCCAGAGACCCCCAAAAATCCCCTTAAAGACCCAAAATTCCCAAATAAAAGCCCCAAACCCCTTAAATCTCCTCAGGACCCCTGCAAAGCCACCCCTTAGCCCCGCCCATTTCCCCTCTAGCCCCGCCCCCTCCCGGCCCTGCCGACCCAAATTCCCCCCCAAAAACCCCCCAAAACCCCCAAAATTCCAAAAAAAACCCCCCCAGAGACCCTCAAAAATCCCCTTAAAGACCCAAAATTCCCAAATAAAAGCCCCAAACCCCCTAAATC
Organism: Aphelocoma coerulescens; assembly: GCF_041296385.1. Lineage (NCBI taxonomy): Eukaryota > Metazoa > Chordata > Aves > Passeriformes > Corvidae > Aphelocoma > Aphelocoma coerulescens. The sequence goes on from NC_091034.1 coordinate 119,544, forward strand.
TCCTCAGGACCCCTGCAAAGCCACCCCTTAGCCCCGCCCATTTCCCCCTTAGCCCCGCCCATTTCCCCTTTAGCCCCGCCCCCTCCTGGCCCTGCCGACCCAAATTCCCCCCCAAAACCCCCTAAAACCCCCTAAATTCCAAAAAAAAACCCTCCCAGAGACCCCCAAAAATCCCCTTAAAGACCCAAAATTCCCAAATAAAAGCCCCAAACCCCCTAAATCTCCTCAGGACCCCAGCAAAGCCACCCCTTAGCCCCGCCCACTACCCATCTAGCCCCGCCCATTTCCCCTTTAGCCCCGCCCCATCCCGGCCCTGCCGACCCAAATTCCCCCACAAAAACCCCCCAAAACCCCCAAAATTCCAAAAAAAACCCCCCAGAGACCCCCAAAAATCCCCTTAAAGACCCAAAATTCCCAAATAAAAGCCCCAAACCCCCTAAATCTCCTCAGGACCCCTGCAAAGCCACCCCTTAGCCCCGCCCACTCCCCCTTAGCCCCGCCCATTTCCCCTTTAGCCCCGCCCCCTCCCGGCCCTGCCGACCCAAATTCCCCCCAAAACCCCCCAAAACCCCCAAAATTCCAAAAAAAAACGCCCCAGAGACCCCCAAAAATCCCCTTAAAGACCCAAAATTCCCAAATAAAAGCCCCAAACCCCCTAAATCTCCTCAGGACCCCTGCAAAGCCACCCCTTAGCCCCGCCCATTTCCCCTGTAGCCCCGCCCCCTCCCGGCCCTGCCGACCCAAATTCTCCCCCAAAAACCCCCCAAAACCCCCAAAAGTCCAAAAAAAACCCCCCCAGAGACCCCCAAAAATCCCCTTAAAGACCCAAAATTCCCAAATAAAAGCCCCAAACCCCCTAAATCTCCTCAGGACCCCTGCAAAGCCACCCCTTAGCCCCGCCCATTTCCCCTTTAGCCCCGCCCCCTCCCGGCCCTGCCGTCCCAAATTCCCCCCCAAAAACCCCCCAAAACCCCCAAAATTCCAAAAAAAAACCCCCCAGAGACCCCCAAAAATCCCCTTAAAGACCCAAAATTCCCAAATAAAAGCCCCAAACCCCCTAAATCTCCTCAGGACCCCTGCAAAGCCACCCCTTAGCCCCGCCCATTTCCCCTTTAGCCCCGCCCCCTCCCGGCCCTGCCGTCCCAAATTCCCCCCCAAAAACCCCCCAAAACCCCCAAAATTCCAAAAAAAAACCCCCCAGAGACCCCCAAAAATCCCCTTAAAGACCCAAAATTCCCAAATAAAAGCCCCAAACCCCTTAAATCTCCTCAGGACCCCTGCAAAGCCACCCCTTAGCCCCGCCCATTTCCCCTCTAGCCCCGCCCCCTCCCGGCCCTGCCGACCCAAATTCCCCCCCAAAAACCCCCCAAAACCCCCAAAATTCCAAAAAAAACCCCCCCAGAGACCCTCAAAAATCCCCTTAAAGACCCAAAATTCCCAAATAAAAGCCCCAAACCCCCTAAATCTCCTCAGGACCCCTGCAAAGCCACCCCTTAGCCCCGCCCATTTCCCCCTTAGCCCCGCCCATTTCCCCTTTAGCCCCGCCCCCTCCTGGCCCTGCCGACCCAAATTCCCCCCCAAAACCCCCTAAAACCCCCTAAATTCCAAAAAAAACCCTCCCAGAGACCCCCAAAAATCCCCTTAAAGACCCAAAATTCCCAAATAAAAGCCCCAAACCCCCTAAATCTCCTCAGGACCCCAGCAAAGCCACCCCTTAGCCCCGCCCACTACCCATCTAGCCCCGCCCATTTCCCCTTTAGCCCCGCCCCATCCCGGCCCTGCCGACCCAAATTCCCCCACAAAAACCCCCCAAAACCCCCAAAATTCCAAAAAAAACCCCCCAGAGACCCCCAAAAATCCCCTTAAAGACCCAAAATTCCCAAATAAAAGCCCCAAACCCCCTAAATCTCCTCAGGACCCCTGCAAAGCCACCCCTTAGCCCCGCCCACTCCCCCTTAGCCCCGCCCATTTCCCCTTTAGCCCCGCCCCCTCCCGGCCCTGCCGACCCAAATTCCCCCCAAAACCCCCCAAAACCCCCAAAATTCCAAAAAAAAACGCCCCAGAGACCCCCAAAAATCCCCTTAAAGACCCAAAATTCCCAAATAAAAGCTCCAAACCCCCTAAATCTCCTCAGGACCCCTGCAAAGCCACCCCTTAGCCCCGCCCATTTCCCCTGTAGCCCCGCCCCCTCCCGGCCCTGCCGACCCAAATTCTCCCCCAAAAACCCCCCAAAACCCCCAAAATTCCAAAAAAAAACCCCCCCAGAGACCCCCAAAAATCCCCTTAAAGACCCAAAATTCCCAAATAAAAGCCCCAAACCCCCTAAATCTCCTCAGGACCCCTGCAAAGCCACCCCTTAGCCCCGCCCACTCCCCCTCTAGCCCCGCCCATTTCCCCTTTAGCCCCGCCCCCTCCCGGCCCTGCCGACCCAAATTCCCCCCCAAAAACCCCCCAAAACCCCCAAAATTCCAAAAAAAAACCCCCCAGAGACCCCCAAAAATCCCCTTAAAGACCCAAAATTCCCAAATAAAAGCCCCAAACCCCCTAAATCTCCTTAGGACCCCTGCAAAGCCACCCCTTAGCCCCGCCCATTTCCCCTTTAGCCCCGCCCCCTCCCGGCCCTGCCGACCCAAATTCCCCCCCAAAAACCCCCCAAAACCCCCAAAATTCAAAAAAAAAAACCCCCAGAGACCCCCAAAAATCCCCTTAAAGACCCAAAATTCCCAAATAAAAGCCCCAAACCCCCTAAATCTCCTCAGGACCCCAGCAAAGCCACCCCTTAGCCCCGCCCATTTCCCCTTTAGCCCCGCCCCCTCCCGGCCCTGCCGACCCAGATTCCCCCCCAAAAACCCCCCAAAACCCCCAAAATTCCAAAAAAAAACCCCCCAGAGACCCCCAAAAATCCCCTTAAAGACCCAAAATTCCCAAATAAAAGCCCCAAACCCCCTAAATCTCCTCAGGACCCCTGCAAAGCCACCCCTTAGCCCCGCCCACTCCCCCTCTAGCCCCGCCCATTTCCCCTTTAGCCCCGCCCCCTCCCGGCCCTGCCGACCCAAATTCCCCTCCAAAAACCTCCCAAAACCCCCAAAATTCCAAAAAAAAACCCCCCAGAGACCCCCAAAAATCCCCTTGAAGACCCAAAATTCCCAAATAAAAGCCCCAAACCCCCTAAATCTCCTCAGGACCCTGGCAACGCCACCCCTTAGCCCCACCCACTCCCCCTCTAGCCCCGCCCATTTCCCCTTTAGCCCCGCCCCCTCCCGGCCCTGCCGACCCAAATTCCCCCCAAAAAACCCCCCAAACCCCCCAAAATTCCAAAAAAAAACCATCCCAGAGACCCCCAAAAATCCCCTTAAAGACCCAAAATTCCCAAATAAAAGCCCCAAACCCCCTAAATCTCCTCAGGACCCCTGCAAAGCCACCCCTTAGCCCCGCCCACTCCCCCTTTAGCCCTGCCCATTTCCCCTTTAGCCCCGCCCCCTCCCGGCCCTGCCGACCCAAATTCCCCCCCAAAAACCCCCCAAAACCCCCAAAATTCCAAAAAAAACCCCCCCAGAGACCCCCAAAAATCCCCTTAAAGACCCAAAATTCCCAAATAAAAGCCCCAAACCCCCTAAATCTCCTCAGGACCCCTGCAAAGCCACCCCTTAGCCCCGCCCATTTCCCCTTTAGCCCCGCGCCCTCCCGGCCCTGCCGACCCAAATTCCCCCCCAAAAACCCCCCAAAACCCCCAAAATTCAAAAAAAAAACCCCCCAGAGACCCCCAAAAATCCCCTTAAAGACCCAAAATTCCCAAATAAAAGCCCCAAACCCCCTAAATCTCCTCAGGACCCCTGCAAAGCCACCCCTTAGCCCCGCCCACTCCCCCTCTAGCCCCGCCCATTTCCCCTTTAGCCCCGCCCCCTCCCGGCCCTGCCGTCCCAAATTCCCCCCCAAAAACCCCCCAAAACCCCCAAAATTCCAAAAAAAAAACCCCCCAGAGACCCCCAAAAATCCCCTTAAAGACCCAAAATTCCCAAATAAAAGCCCCAAACCCCCTAAATCTCCTCAGGACCCCTGCAAAGCCACCCCTTAGCCCCGCCCATTTCCCCTTTAGCCCCGCCCCCTCCCGGCCCTGCCGTCCCAAATTCCCCCCCAAAAACCCCCCAAAACCCCCAAAATTCCAAAAAAAAAACCCCCCAGAGACCCCCAAAAATCCCCTTAAAGACCCAAAATTCCCAAATAAAAGCCCCAAACCCCTTAAATCTCCTCAGGACCCCTGCAAAGCCACCCCTTAGCCCCGCCCATTTCCCCTCTAGCCCCGCCCCCTCCCGGCCCTGCCGACCCAAATTCCCCCCCAAAAACCCCCCAAAACCCCCAAAATTCCAAAAAAAAACCCCCCCAGAGACCCTCAAAAATCCCCTTAAAGACCCAAAATTCCCAAATAAAAGCCCCAAACCCCCTAAATCTCCTCAGGACCCCTGCAAAGCCACCCCTTAGCCCCGCCCATTTCCCCCTTAGCCCCGCCCATTTCCCCTTTAGCCCCGCCCCCTCCTGGCCCTGCCGACCCAAATTCCCCCCCAAAACCCCCTAAAACCCCCTAAATTCCAAAAAAAAACCCTCCCAGAGACCCCCAAAAATCCCCTTAAAGACCCAAAATTCCCAAATAAAAGCCCCAAACCCCCTAAATCTCCTCAGGACCCCAGCAAAGCCACCCCTTAGCCCCGCCCACTACCCATCTAGCCCCGCCCATTTCCCCTTTAGCCCCGCCCCATCCCGGCCCTGCCGACCCAAATTCCCCCACAAAAACCCCCCAAAACCCCCAAAATTCCAAAAAAAACCCCCCAGAGACCCCCAAAAATCCCCTTAAAGACCCAAAATTCCCAAATAAAAGCCCCAAACCCCCTAAATCTCCTCAGGACCCCTGCAAAGCCACCCCTTAGCCCCGCCCACTCCCCCTTAGCCCCGCCCATTTCCCCTTTAGCCCCGCCCCCTCCCGGCCCTGCCGACCCAAATTCCCCCCAAAACCCCCCAAAACCCCCAAAATTCCAAAAAAAAAACGCCCCAGAGACCCCCAAAAATCCCCTTAAAGACCCAAAATTCCCAAATAAAAGCCCCAAACCCCCTAAATCTCCTCAGGACCCCTGCAAAGCCACCCCTTAGCCCCGCCCATTTCCCCTGTAGCCCCGCCCCCTCCCGGCCCTGCCGACCCAAATTCTCCCCCAAAAACCCCCCAAAACCCCCAAAAGTCCAAAAAAAACCCCCCCAGAGACCCCCAAAAATCCCCTTAAAGACCCAAAATTCCCAAATAAAAGCCCCAAACCCCCTAAATCTCCTCAGGACCCCTGCAAAGCCACCCCTTAGCCCCGCCCACTCCCCCTTTAGCCCTGCCCATTTCCCCTTTAGCCCCGCCCCCTCCCGGCCCTGCCGACCCAAATTCCCCCCCAAAAACCCCCCAAAACCCCCAAAATTCCAAAAAAAAACCCCCCCAGAGACCCCCAAAAATCCCCTTAAAGACCCAAAATTCCCAAATAAAAGCCCCAAACCCCCTAAATCTCCTCAGGACCCCTGCAAAGCCACCCCTTAGCCCCGCCCATTTCCCCTTTAGCCCCGCCCCCTCCCGGCCCTGCCGACCCAAATTCCCCCCCCAAAACCCCCCAAAACCCCCAAAATTCAAAAAAAAACCCCCCCAGAGACCCCCAAAAATCCCCTTAAAGACCCAACATTCCCAAATAAAAGCCCCAAACCCCCTAAATCTCCTCAGGACCCCTGCAAAGCCACCCCTTAGCCCCGCCCATTTCCCCTTTAGCCCCGCCCCCTCCCGGCCCTGCCGACCCAAATTCCCCCCAAAACCCCCCAAAACCCCCAAAATTCCAAAAAAAAAACCCCCCAGAGACCCCCAAAAATCCCCTTAAAGACCCAAAATTCCCAAATAAAAGCTCCAAACCCCCTAAATCTGCTCAGGACCCCACCAAAGCCACCCCTTAGCCCTGCCCATTTCCCCTTTAGCCCCGCCCCCCTCCCGGCCCTGCCGACCCAAATTCCCCCCCAAAACCCCCAAAATTCCAAAAAAAAACCCCCCAGAGACCCCCAAAAATCCCCTTAAAGACCCAAAATTCCCAAATAAAAGCCCCAAACCCCCTAAATCTCCTCAGGACCCCTGCAAAGCCACCCCTTAGCCCCGCCCACTCCCCCTCTAGCCCCGCCCATTTCCCCTTTAGCCCCGCCCCCTCCCGGCCCTGCCGACCCAAATTCCCCCCCAAAACCCCCCCAAAACCCCCAAAATTCCAAAAAAAAACCCCCCAGAGACCCCCAAAAATCCCCTTAAAGACCCAAAATTCCCAAATAAAAGCCCCAAACCCCCTAAATCTCCTCAGGACCCCTGCAAAGCCACCCCTTAGCCCCGCCCATTTCCCCTTTAGCCCCGCCCCCTCCCGGCCCTGCCGACCCAAATTCCCCCCCAAAAACCCCCCAAAACCCCCAAAATTCCAAAAAAAAACCCCCCAGAGACCCCCAAAAATCCCCTTAAAGACCCAAAATTCCCAAATAAAAGCCCCAAACCCCCTAAATCTCCTCAGGACCCCTGCAAAGCCACCCCTTAGCCCCGCCCATTTCCCCTTTAGCCCCGCCCCCTCCCGGCCCTGCCGACCCAAATTCCCCCCCAAAAACCCCCCAAAACCCCCAAAATTCCAAAAAAAACCCCCCCAGAGACCCCCAAAAATCCCCTTAAAGACCCAAAATTCCCAAATAAAAGCCCCAAACCCCCTAAATCTCCTCAGGACCCCTGCAAAGCCACCCCTTAGCCCCGCCCACTCCCCCTCTAGCCCCGCCCATTTCCCCTCTAGCCCCGCCCCCTCCCGGCCCTGCCGACCCAAATTCCCCCCCAAAAACCCCCCCAAACCCCCAAAATTCAAAATAAAAACCCCCCAGAGACCCCCAAAAATCCCCTTAAAGACCCAAAATTCCCAAATAAAAGCCCCAAACCCCCTAAATCTCCTCAGGACCCCTGCAAAGCCACCCCTTAGCCCCGCCCATTTCCCCTTTAGCCCCGCCCCCTCCCGGCCCTGCCGTCCCAAATTCCCCCCCAAAAACCCCCCAAAACCCCCAAAATTCCAAAAAAAAACCCCCCAGAGACCCCCAAAAATCCCCTTAAAGACCCAAAATTCCCAAATAAAAGCCCCAAACCCCCTAAATCTCCTCAGGACCCCTGCAAAGCCACCCCTTAGCCCCGCCCATTTCCCCTTTAGCCCCGCCCCCTCCCGGCCCTGCCGTCCCAAATTCCCCCCCAAAAACCCCCCAAAACCCCCAAAATTCCAAAAAAAAACCCCCCCAGAGACCCCCAAAAATCCCCTTAAAGACCCAAAATTCCCAAATAAAAGCCCCAAACCCCTTAAATCTCCTCAGGACCCCTGCAAAGCCACCCCTTAGCCCCGCCCATTTCCCCTCTAGCCCCGCCCCCTCCCGGCCCTGCCGACCCAAATTCCCCCCCAAAAACCCCCCAAAACCCCCAAAATTCCAAAAAAAACCCCCCCAGAGACCCTCAAAAATCCCCTTAAAGACCCAAAATTCCCAAATAAAAGCCCCAAACCCCCTAAATCTCCTCAGGACCCCTGCGAAGCCACCCCTTAGCCCCGCCCATTTCCCCCTTAGCCCCGCCCATTTCCCCTTTAGCCCCGCCCCCTCCTGGCCCTGCCGACCCAAATTCCCCCCCAAAACCCCCTAAAACCCCCTAAATTCCAAAAAAAAACCCTCCCAGAGACCCCCAAAAATCCCCTTAAAGACCCAAAATTCCCAAATAAAAGCCCCAAACCCCCTAAATCTCCTCAGGACCCCAGCAAAGCCACCCCTTAGCCCCGCCCACTACCCATCTAGCCCCGCCCATTTCCCCTTTAGCCCCGCCCCATCCCGGCCCTGCCGACCCAAATTCCCCCACAAAAACCCCCCAAAACCCCCAAAATTCCAAAAAAAACCCCCCAGAGACCCCCAAAAATCCCCTTAAAGACCCAAAATTCCCAAATAAAAGCCCCAAACCCCCTAAATCTCCTCAGGACCCCTGCAAAGCCACCCCTTAGCCCCGCCCACTCCCCCTTAGCCCCGCCCATTTCCCCTTTAGCCCCGCCCCCTCCCGGCCCTGCCGACCCAAATTCCCCCCAAAACCCCCCAAAACCCCCAAAATTCCAAAAAAAAACGCCCCAGAGACCCCCAAAAATCCCCTTAAAGACCCAAAATTCCCAAATAAAAGCTCCAAAGCCCCTAAATCTCCTCAGGACCCCTGCAAAGCCACCCCTTAGCCCCGCCCATTTCCCCTTTAGCCCCGCCCCCTCCCGGCCCTGCCGACCCAAATTCTCCCCCAAAAACCCCCCAAAACCCCCAAAATTCCAAAAAAAACCCCCCCAGAGACCCCCAAAAATCCCCTTAAAGACCCAAAATTCCCAAATAAAAGCCCCAAACCCCCTAAATCTCCTCAGGACCCCTGCAAAGCCACCCCTTAGCCCCGCCCACTCCCCCTCTAGCCCCGCCCATTTCCCCTTTAGCCCCGCCCCCTCCCGGCCCTGCCGACCCAAATTCCCCCCCAAAAACCCCCCAAAACCCCCAAAATTCCAAAAAAAAACCCCCCAGAGACCCCCAAAAATCCCCTTAAAGACCCAAAATTCCCAAATAAAAGCCCCAAACCCCCTAAATCTCCTTAGGACCCCTGCAAAGCCACCCCTTAGCCCCGCCCATTTCCCCTTTAGCCCCGCCCCCTCCCGGCCCTGCCGACCCAAATTCCCCCCCCAAAAACCCCCCAAAACCCCCAAAATTCAAAAAAAAAACCCCCAGAGACCCCCAAAAATCCCCTTAAAGACCCAAAATTCCCAAATAAAAGCCCCAAACCCCCTAAATCTCCTCAGGACCCCTGCAAAGCCACCCCTTAGCCCCGCCCATTTCCCCTTTAGCCCCGCCCCCTCCCGGCCCTGCCGACCCAAATTCCCCCCCAAAAACCCCCCAAAACCCCCAAAATTCCAAAAAAAAACCCCCCAGAGACCCCCAAAAATCCCCTTAAAGACCCAAAATTCCCAAATAAAAGCCCCAAACCCCCTAAATCTCCTCAGGACCCCTGCAAAGCCACCCCTTAGCCCCGCCCACTCCCCCTCTAGCCCCGCCCATTTCCCCTTTAGCCCCGCCCCCTCCCGGCCCTGCCGACCCAAATTCCCCTCCAAAAACCTCCCAAAACCCCCAAAATTCCAAAAAAAAACCCCCCAGAGACCCCCAAAAATCCCCTTGAAGACCCAAAATTCCCAAATAAAAGCCCCAAACCCCCTAAATCTCCTCAGGACCCTGGCAACGCCACCCCTTAGCCCCACCCACTCCCCCTCTAGCCCCGCCCATTTCCCCTTTAGCCCCGCCCCCTCCCGGCCCTGCCGACCCAAATTCCCCCCAAAAAACCCCCCAAACCCCCCAAAATTCCAAAAAAAACCATCCCAGAGACCCCCAAAAATCCCCTTAAAGACCCAAAATTCCCAAATAAAAGCCCCAAACCCCCTAAATCTCCTCAGGACCCCTGCAAAGCCACCCCTTAGCCCCGCCCACTCCCCCTTTAGCCCTGCCCATTTCCCCTTTAGCCCCGCCCCCTCCCGGCCCTGCCGACCCAAATTCCCCCCCAAAAACCCCCCAAAACCCCCAAAATTCCAAAAAAAACCCCCCCAGAGACCCCCAAAAATCCCCTTAAAGACCCAAAATTCCCAAATAAAAGCCCCAAACCCCCTAAATCTCCTCAGGACCCCTGCAAAGCCACCCCTTAGCCCCGCCCATTTCCCCTTTAGCCCCGCCCCCTCCCGGCCCTGCCGACCCAAATTCCCCCCCCAAAACCCCCCAAAACCCCCAAAATTCAAAAAAAAACCCCCCCAGAGACCCCCAAAAATCCCCTTAAAGACCCAACATTCCCAAATAAAAGCCCCAAACCCCCTAAATCTCCTCAGGACCCCTGCAAAGCCACCCCTTAGCCCCGCCCACTCCCCCTCTAGCCCCGCCCATTTCCCCTTTAGCCCCGCCCCCTCCCGGCCCTGCCGACCCAAATTCCCCCCAAAACCCCCCAAAACCCCCAAAATTCCAAAAAAATACCCCCCAGAGACCCCCAAAAATCCCCTTAAAGACCCAAAATTCCCAAATAAAAGCTCCAAACCCCCTAAATCTGCTCAGGACCCCACCAAAGCCACCCCTTAGCCCCGCCCATTTCCCCTTTAGCCCCGCGCCCTCCCGGCCCTGCCGACCCAAATTCCCCCCCAAAAACCCCCCAAAACCCCCAAAATTCAAAAAAAAAACCCCCCAGAGACCCCCAAAAATCCCCTTAAAGACCCAAAATTCCCAAATAAAAGCCCCAAACCCCCTAAATCTCCTCAGGACCCCTGCAAAGCCACCCCTTAGCCCCGCCCACTCCCCCTCTAGCCCCGCCCATTTCCCCTTTAGCCCCGCCCCCTCCCGGCCCTGCCGACCCAAATTCCCCCTTAAAAACCCCCCAAAACCCCCAAAATTCCAAAAAAAACCCCCCCAGAGACCCCCAAAAATCCCCTTAAAGACCCAAAATTCCCAAATAAAAGCCCCAAACCCCCTAAATCTCCTCAGGACCCCTGCAAAGCCACCCCTTAGCCCCGCCCATTTCCCCTCTAGCCCCGCCCCCTCCCGGCCCTGCCGACCCAAATTCCCCCCCCAAAACCCCCCAAAACCCCCAAAATTCCAAAAAAAAACCCCCCAGAGACCACCAAAAATCCCCTTCAAGACCCAAAATTCCCAAATAAAAGCCCCAAACCCCCTAAATCTCCTCAGGACCCCTGCAAAGCCACCCCTTAGCCCCGCCCATTTCCCCTTTAGCCCCGCCCCCTCCCGGCCCGGCCGACCCAGATTCCCCCCCAAAAACCCCCCAAAACCCCCAAAATTCAAAAAAAAAACCCCCCAGAGACCCCCAAAAATCCCCTTAAAGACCCAAAATTCCCAAATAAAAGCCCCAAACCCCTTAAATCTCCTCAGGACCCCTGCAAAGCCACCCCTTAGCCCTGCCCATTTCCCCTTTAGCCCCGCCCCCTCCCGGCCCTGCCGACCCAAATTCCCCCCCAAAACCCCCAAAATTCCAAAAAAAAAACCCCCCAGAGACCCCCAAAAATCCCCTTAAAGACCCAAAATTCCCAAATAAAAGCCCCAAACCCCCTAAATCTCCTCAGGACCCCTGCAAAGCCACCCCTTAGCCCCGCCCACTCCCCCTCTAGCCCCGCCCATTTCCCCTTTAGCCCCGCCCCCTCCCGGCCCTGCCGACCCAAATTCCCCCCCAAAAACCCCCCAAAACCCCCAAAATTCAAAAAAAAAACCCCCCAGAGACCCCCAAAAATCCCCTTAAAGACCCAAAATTCCCAAATAAAAGCCCCAAACCCCCTAAATCTCCTCAGGACCCCTGCAAAGCCACCCCTTAGCCCCGCCCATTTCCCCTTTAGCCCCGCCCCCTCCCGGCCCTGCCGACCCAAATTCCCCCCCAAAAACCCCCCAAAACCCCCAAAATTCCAAAAAAAACCCCCCAGAGACCCCCAAAAATCCCCTTAAAGACCCAAAATTCCCAAATAAAAGCCCCAAACCCCCTAAATCTCCTCAGGACCCCTGCAAAGCCACCCCTTAGCCCCGCCCCTTTCCCCTTTAGCCCCGCCCCCTCCCGGCCCTGCCGACCCAAATTCCCCCCCAAAAACCCCCCAAAACCCCCAAAATTCCAAAAAAAACCCCCCAGAGACCCCCAAAAATCCCCTTAAAGACCCAAAATTCCCAAATAAAAGCCCCAAACCCCCTAAATCTCCTCAGGACCCCTGCAAAGCCACCCCTTAGCCCCGCCCATTTCCCCTCTAGCCCAGACCCCTCCCAGCCCTGCCGACCCAAATTCCCCCCCAAAAACCCCCCAAAACCCCCAAAATTCCAAAAAAAACCCCCCCCAGAGACCCCCAAAAATCCCCTTAAAGACCCAAAATTCCCAAATAAAAGCCCCAAACCCCCTAAATCTCCTCAGGACCCCTGCAAAGCCACCCCTTAGCCCTGCCCATTTCCCCTTTAGCCCCGCCCCCTCCCGGCCCTGCCGACCCAAATTCCCCCCCAAAAACCCCCCCAAACCCCCAAAATTCAAAAAAAAAACCCCCCAGAGACCCCCAAAAATCCCCTTAAAGACCCAAAATTCCCAAATAAAAGCCCCAAACCCCCTAAATCTCCTCAGGACCCCTGCAAAGCCACCCCTTACCCCGCCCACTCCCCCTCTAGCCCCACCCATTTCCCCTTTAGCCCCGCCCCCTCCCGGCCCTGCCGACCCAAATTCCCCCCCAAAACCCCCCCAAAACCCCCAAAATTCCAAAAAAAAACCCCCCAGAGACCCCCAAAAATCCCCTTAAAGACCCAAAATTCCCAAATAAAAGCCCCAAACCCCCTAAATCTCCTCAGGACCCCTGCAAAGCCACCCCTTAGCCCCGCCCATTTCCCCTTTAGCCCCGCCCCCTCCCGGCCCTGCCGTCCCAAATTCCCCCCCAAAAACCCCCCAAAACCCCCAAAATTCCAAAAAAAAACCCCCCAGAGACCCCCAAAAATCCCCTTAAAGACCCAAAATTCCCAAATAAAAGCCCCAAACCCCTTAAATCTCCTCAGGACCCCTGCAAAGCCACCCCTTAGCCCCGCCCATTTCCCCTCTAGCCCCGCCCCCTCCCGGCCCTGCCGACCCAAATTCCCCCCCAAAAACCCCCCAAAACCCCCAAAATTCCAAAAAAAACCCCCCCAGAGACCCTCAAAAATCCCCTTAAAGACCCAAAATTCCCAAATAAAAGCCCCAAACCCCCTAAATCTCCTCAGGACCCCTGCAAAGCCACCCCTTAGCCCCGCCCATTTCCCCCTTAGCCCCGCCCATTTCCCCTTTAGCCCCGCCCCCTCCTGGCCCTGCCGACCCAAATTCCCCCCCAAAACCCCCTAAAACCCCCTAAATTCCAAAAAAAACCCTCCCAGAGACCCCCAAAAATCCCCTTAAAGACCCAAAATTCCCAAATAAAAGCCCCAAACCCCCTAAATCTCCTCAGGACCCCAGCAAAGCCACCCCTTAGCCCCGCCCACTCCCCCTTAGCCCCGCCCATTTCCCCTTTAGCCCCGCCCCCTCCCGGCCCTGCCGACCCAAATTCCCCCCAAAACCCCCCAAAACCCCCAAAATTCCAAAAAAAAACGCCCCAGAGACCCCCAAAAATCCCCTTAAAGACCCAAAATTCCCAAATAAAAGCCCCAAACCCCCTAAATCTCCTCAGGACCCCTGCAAAGCCACCCCTTAGCCCCGCCCATTTCCCCTGTAGCCCCGCCCCCTCCCGGCCCTGCCGACCCAAATTCTCCCCCAAAAACCCCCCAAAACCCCCAAAATTCCAAAAAAAAACCCCCCCAGAGACCCCCAAAAATCCCCTTAAAGACCCAAAATTCCCAAATAAAAGCCCCAAACCCCCTAAATCTCCTCAGGACCCCTGCAAAGCCACCCCTTAGCCCCGCCCACTCCCCCTCTAGCCCCGCCCATTTCCCCTTTAGCCCCGCCCCCTCCCGGCCCTGCCGACCCAAATTCCCCCCCAAAAACCCCCCAAAACCCCCAAAATTCCAAAAAAAAAACCCCCCAGAGACCCCCAAAAATCCCCTTAAAGACCCAAAATTCCCAAATAAAAGCCCCAAACCCCCTAAATCTCCTTAGGACCCCTGCAAAGCCACCCCTTAGCCCCGCCCATTTCCCCTTTAGCCCCGCCCCCTCCCGGCCCTGCCGACCCAAATTCCCCCCCAAAAACCCCCCAAAACCCCCAAAATTCAAAAAAAAAAACCCCCAGAGACCCCCAAAAATCCCCTTAAAGACCCAAAATTCCCAAATAAAAGCCCCAAACCCCCTAAATCTCCTCAGGACCCCTGCAAAGCCACCCCTTAGCCCCGCCCATTTCCCCTTTAGCCCCGCCCCCTCCCGGCCCTGCCGACCCAGATTCCCCCCCAAAAACCCCCCAAAACCCCCAAAATTCCAAAAAAAAACCCCCCAGAGACCCCCAAAAATCCCCTTAAAGACCCAAAATTCCCAAATAAAAGCCCCAAACCCCCTAAATCTCCTCAGGACCCCTGCAAAGCCACCCCTTAGCCCCGCCCACTCCCCCTCTAGCCCCGCCCATTTCCCCTTTAGCCCCGCCCCCTCCCGGCCCTGCCGACCCAAATTCCCCTCCAAAAACCTCCCAAAACCCCCAAAATTCCAAAAAAAAACCCCCCAGAGACCCCCAAAAATCCCCTTGAAGACCCAAAATTCCCAAATAAAAGCCCCAAACCCCCTAAATCTCCTCAGGACCCTGGCAACGCCACCCCTTAGCCCCACCCACTCCCCCTCTAGCCCCGCCCATTTCCCCTTTAGCCCCGCCCCCTCCCGGCCCTGCCGACCCAAATTCCCCCCAAAAAACCCCCCAAACCCCCCAAAATTCCAAAAAAAACCATCCCAGAGACCCCCAAAAATCCCCTTAAAGACCCAAAATTCCCAAATAAAAGCCCCAAACCCCCTAAATCTCCTCAGGACCCCTGCAAAGCCACCCCTTAGCCCCGCCCACTCCCCCTTTAGCCCTGCCCATTTCCCCTTTAGCCCCGCCCCCTCCCGGCCCTGCCGACCCAAATTCCCCCCCAAAAACCCCCCAAAACCCCCAAAATTCCAAAAAAAACCCCCCCAGAGACCCCCAAAAATCCCCTTAAAGACCCAAAATTCCCAAATAAAAGCCCCAAACCCCCTAAATCTCCTCAGGACCCCTGCAAAGCCACCCCTTAGCCCCGCCCATTTCCCCTTTAGCCCCGCCCCCTCCCGGCCCTGCCGACCCAAATTCCCCCCCCAAAACCCCCCAAAACCCCCAAAATTCAAAAAAAAACCCCCCCAGAGACCCCCAAAAATCCCCTTAAAGACCCAACATTCCCAAATAAAAGCCCCAAACCCCCTAAATCTCCTCAGGACCCCTGCAAAGCCACCCCTTAGCCCCGCCCACTCCCCCTCTAGCCCCGCCCATTTCCCCTTTAGCCCCGCCCCCTCCCGGCCCTGCCGACCCAAATTCCCCCCAAAACCCCCCAAAACCCCCAAAATTCCAAAAAAAAACCCCCCAGAGACCCCCAAAAATCCCCTTAAAGACCCAAAATTCCCAAATAAAAGCTCCAAACCCCCTAAATCTGCTCAGGACCCCACCAAAGCCACCCCTTAGCCCCGCCCATTTCCCCTTTAGCCCCGCGCCCTCCCGGCCCTGCCGACCCAAATTCCCCCCCAAAAACCCCCCAAAACCCCCAAAATTCCAAAAAAAAAACCCCCCAGAGACCCCCAAAAATCCCCTTAAAGACCCAAAATTCCCAAATAAAAGCTCCAAACCCCCTAAATCTGCTCAGGACCCCACCAAAGCCACCCCTTAGCCCCGCCCATTTCCCCTTTAGCCCCGCGCCCTCCCGGCCCTGCCGACCCAAATTCCCCCCCAAAAACCCCCCAAAACCCCCAAAATTCAAAAAAAAAACCCCCCAGAGACCCCCAAAAATCCCCTTCAAGACCCAAAATTCCCAAATAAAAGCCCCAAACCACCTAAATCTCCTCAGGACCCCTGCAAAGCCACCCCTTAGCCCTGCCCATTTCCCCTTTAGCCCCGCCCCCTCCCGGCCCTGCCGACCCAAATTCCCCCCCAAAACCCCCAAAATTCCAAAAAAAAACCCCCCAGAGACCCCCAAAAATCCCCTTAAAGACCCAAAATTCCCAAATAAAAGCCCCAAACCCCCTAAATCTCCTCAGGACCCCTGCAAAGCCACCCCTTAGCCCCGCCCACTCCCCCTCTAGCCCCGCCCATTTCCCCTTTAGCCCCGCCCCCTCCCGGCCCTGCCGACCCAAATTCCCCCCCAAAAACCCCCCAAAACCCCCAAAATTCCAAAAAAAAACCCCCCAGAGACCCCCAAAAATCCCCTTAAAGACCCAAAATTCCCAAATAAAAGCCCCAAACCCCCTAAATCTCCTCAGGACCCCTGCAAAGCCACCCCTCTAGCCCCGCCCATTTCCCCTTTAGCCCTGCCCCCTCCCGGCCCTGCCGACCCAAATTCCCCCCCAAAAACCCCCCAAAACCCCCAAAATTCCAAAAAAAAACCCCCAGAGACCCCCAAAAATCCCCTTAAAGACCCAAAATTCCCAAATAAAAGCCCCAAACCCCCTAAATCTCCTCAGGACCCCTGCAAAGCCACCCCTTAGCCCCGCCCCTTTCCCCTTTAGCCCCGCCCCCTCCCGGCCCTGCCGACCCAAATTCCCCCCCAAAAACCCCCCAAAACCCCCAAAATTCCAAAAAAAAACCCCCCAGAGACCCCCAAAAATCCCCTTAAAGACCCAAAATTCCCAAATAAAAGCCCCAAACCCCCTAAATCTCCTCAGGACCCCTGCAAAGCCACCCCTTAGCCCCGCCCCTTTCCCCTTTAGCCCCGCCCCCTCCCGGCCCTGCCGACCCAAATTCCCCCCCAAAAACCCCCCAAAACCCCCAAAATTCCAAAAAAAACCCCCCAGAGACCCCCAAAAATCCCCTTAAAGACCCAAAATTCCCAAATAAAAGCCCCAAACCCCCTAAATCTCCTCAGGACCCCTGCAAAGCCACCCCTTAGCCCCGCCCATTTCCCCTCTAGCCCAGACCCCTCCCAGCCCTGCCGACCCAAATTCCCCCCCAAAAACCCCCCAAAACCCCCAAAATTCCAAAAAAACCCCCCCCAGAGACCCCCAAAAATCCCCTTAAAGACCCAAAATTCCCAAATAAAAGCCCCAAACCCCCTAAATCTCCTCAGGACCCCTGCAAAGCCACCCCTTAGCCCCGCCCATTTCCCCTTTAGCCCCGCCCCCTCCCGGCCCTGCCGACCCAAATTCCCCCCCAAAAACCCCCCCAAACCCCCAAAATTCAAAAAAAAAACCCCCCAGAGACCCCCAAAAATCCCCTTAAAGACCCAAAATTCCCAAATAAAAGCCCCAAACCCCCTAAATCTCCTCAGGACCCCTGCAAAGCCACCCCTTACCCCACCCACTCCCCCTCTAGCCCCACCCATTTCCCCTTTAGCCCCGCCCCCTCCCGGCCCTGCCGACCCAAATTCCCCCCCAAAACCCCCCCAAAACCCCCAAAATTCCAAAACAAAACCCCCCAGAGACCCCCAAAAATCCCCTTAAAGACCCAAAATTCCCAAATAAAAGCCCCAAACCCCCTAAATCTCCTCAGGACCCCTGCAAAGCCACCCCTTAGCCCCGCCCATTTCCCCTTTAGCCCCGCCCCCTCCCGGCCCTGCCGACCCAAATTCCCCCCCAAAAACCCCCCAAAACCCCCAAAATTCCAAAAAAAACCCCCCCAGAGACCCCCAAAAATCCCCTTAAAGACCCAAAATTCCCAAATAAAAGCCCCAAACCCCCTAAATCTCCTCAGGACCCCTGCAAAGCCACCCCTTAGCCCCGCCCACTCCCCCTCTAGCCCCGCCCATTTCCCCTCTAGCCCCGCCCCCTCCCGGCCCTGCCGACCCAAATTCCCCCCCAAAAACCCCCCCAAACCCCCAAAATTCAAAATAAAAACCCCCCAGAGACCCCCAAAAATCCCCTTAAAGACCCAAAATTCCCAAATAAAAGCCCCAAACCCCCTAAATCTCCTCAGGACCCCTGCAAAGCCACCCCTTAGCCCCGCCCATTTCCCCTTTAGCCCCGCCCCCTCCCGGCCCTGCCGTCCCAAATTCCCCCCCAAAAACCCCCCAAAACCCCCAAAATTCCAAAAAAAAACCCCCCAGAGACCCCCAAAAATCCCCTTAAAGACCCAAAATTCCCAAATAAAAGCCCCAAACCCCCTAAATCTCCTCAGGACCCCTGCAAAGCCACCCCTTAGCCCCGCCCATTTCCCCTTTAGCCCCGCCCCCTCCCGGCCCTGCCGTCCCAAATTCCCCCCCAAAAACCCCCCAAAACCCCCAAAATTCCAAAAAAAAACCCCCCAGAGACCCCCAAAAATCCCCTTAAAGACCCAAAATTCCCAAATAAAAGCCCCAAACCCCTTAAATCTCCTCAGGACCCCTGCAAAGCCACCCCTTAGCCCCGCCCATTTCCCCTCTAGCCCCGCCCCCTCCCGGCCCTGCCGACCCAAATTCCCCCCCAAAAACCCCCCAAAACCCCCAAAATTCCAAAAAAAACCCCCCCAGAGACCCTCAAAAATCCCCTTAAAGACCCAAAATTCCCAAATAAGAGCCCCAAACCCCCTAAATCTCCTCAGGACCCCTGCAAAGCCACCCCTTAGCCCCGCCCATTTCCCCCTTAGCCCCGCCCATTTCCCCTTTAGCCCCGCCCCCTCCTGGCCCTGCCGACCCAAATTCCCCCCCAAAACCCCCTAAAACCCCCTAAATTCCAAAAAAAACCCTCCCAGAGACCCCCAAAAATCCCCTTAAAGACCCAAAATTCCCAAATAAAAGCCCCAAACCCCCTAAATCTCCTCAGGACCCCAGCAAAGCCACCCCTTAGCCCCGCCCACTACCCATCTAGCCCCGCCCATTTCCCCTTTAGCCCCGCCCCATCCCGGCCCTGCCGACCCAAATTCCCCCACAAAAACCCCCCAAAACCCCCAAAATTCCAAAAAAAAACCCCCCAGAGACCCCCAAAAATCCCCTTAAAGACCCAAAATTCCCAAATAAAAGCCCCAAACCCCCTAAATCTCCTCAGGACCCCTGCAAAGCCACCCCTTAGCCCCGCCCACTCCCCCTTAGCCCCGCCCATTTCCCCTTTAGCCCCGCCCCCTCCCGGCCCTGCCGACCCAAATTCCCCCCAAAACCCCCCAAAACCCCCAAAATTCCAAAAAAAAACGCCCCAGAGACCCCCAAAAATCCCCTTAAAGACCCAAAATTCCCAAATAAAAGCTCCAAACCCCCTAAATCTCCTCAGGACCCCTGCAAAGCCACCCCTTAGCCCCGCCCATTTCCCCTCTAGCCCCGCCCCCTCCCGGCCCTGTCGACCCAAATTCTCCCCCAAAAACCCCCCAAAACCCCCAAAATTCCAAAAAAAACCCCCCCAGAGACCCCCAAAAATCCCCTTAAAGACCCAAAATTCCCAAATAAAAGCCCCAAACCCCCTAAATCTCCTCAGGACCCCTGCAAAGCCACCCCTTAGCCCCGCCCACTCCCCCTCTAGCCCCGCCCATTTCCCCTTTAGCCCCGCCCCCTCCCGGCCCTGCCGACCCAAATTCCCCCCCAAAAACCCCCCAAAACCCCCAAAATTCCAAAAAAAAACCCCCCAGAGACCCCCAAAAATCCCCTTAAAGACCCAAAATTCCCAAATAAAAGCCCCAAACCCCCTAAATCTCCTCAGGACCCCTGCAAAGCCACCCCTTAGCCCCGCCCATTTCCCCTTTAGCCCCGCCCCCTCCCGGCCCTGCCGACCCAGATTCCCCCCCAAAAACCCCCCAAAACCCCCAAAATTCCAAAAAAAAACCCCCCAGAGACCCCCAAAAATCCCCTTAAAGACCCAAAATTCCCAAATAAAAGCCCCAAACCCCCTAAATCTCCTCAGGACCCCTGCAAAGCCACCCCTTAGCCCCGCCCACTCCCCCTCTAGCCCCGCCCATTTCCCCTTTAGCCCCGCCCCCTCCCGGCCCTGCCGACCCAAATTCCCCTCCAAAAACCTCCCAAAACCCCCAAAATTCCAAAAAAAAACCCCCCAGAGACCCCCAAAAATCCCCTTGAAGACCCAAAATTCCCAAATAAAAGCCCCAAACCCCCTAAATCTCCTCAGGACCCTGGCAACGCCACCCCTTAGCCCCACCCACTCCCCCTCTAGCCCCGCCCATTTCCCCTTTAGCCCCGCCCCCTCCCGGCCCTGCCGACCCAAATTCCCCCCAAAAAACCCCCCAAACCCCCCAAAATTCCAAAAAAAACCATCCCAGAGACCCCCAAAAATCCCCTTAAAGACCCAAAATTCCCAAATAAAAGCCCCAAACCCCCTAAATCTCCTCAGGACCCCTGCAAAGCCACCCCTTAGCCCCGCCCATTTCCCCTTTAGCCCCGCCCCCTCCCGGCCCTGCCGACCCAAATTCCCCCCCAAAAACCCCCCAAAACCCCCAAAATTCCAAAAAAAACCCCCCCAGAGACCCCCAAAAATCCCCTTAAAGACCCAAAATTCCCAAATAAAAGCCCCAAACCCCCTAAATCTCCTCAGGACCCCTGCAAAGCCACCCCTTAGCCCCGCCCATTTCCCCCTTAGCCCCGCCCATTTCCCCTTTAGCCCCGCCCCCTCCTGGCCCTGCCGACCCAAATTCCCCCCCAAAACCCCCTAAAACCCCCTAAATTCCAAAAAAAACCCTCCCAGAGACCCCCAAAAATCCCCTTAAAGACCCAAAATTCCCAAATAAAAGCCCCAAACCCCCTAAATCTCCTCAGGACCCCAGCAAAGCCACCCCTTAGCCCCGCCCACTACCCGTCTAGCCCCGCCCATTTCCCCTTTAGCCCCGCCCCATCCCGGCCCTGCCGACCCAAATTCCCCCCCAAAAACCCCCCAAAACCCCCAAAATTCCAAAAAAAACCCCCCAGAGACCCCCAAAAATCCCCTTAAAGACCCAAAATTCCCAAATAAAAGCCCCAAACCCACTAAATCTCCTCAGGACCCCTGCAAAGCCACCCCTTAGCCCCGCCCACTCCCCCTTAGCCCCGCCCATTTCCCCTTTAGCCCCGCCCCCTCCCGGCCCTGCCGACCCAAATTCCCCCCAAAACCCCCCAAAACCCCCAAAATTCCAAAAAAAAACGCCCCAGAGACCCCCAAAAATCCCCTTAAAGACCCAAAATTCCCAAATAAAAGCTCCAAACCCCCTAAATCTCCTCAGGACCCCTGCAAAGCCACCCCTTAGCCCCGCCCATTTCCCCTGTAGCCCCGCCCCCTCCCGGCCCTGCCGACCCAAATTCCCCCCCAAAAACCCCCCAAAACCCCCAAAATTCCAAAAAAAAACCCCCCAGAGACCCCCAAAAATCCCCTTAAAGACCCAAAATTCCCAAATAAAAGCCCCAAACCCCCTAAATCTCCTTAGGACCCCTGCAAAGCCACCCCTTAGCCCCGCCCATTTCCCCTTTAGCCCCGCCCCCTCCCGGCCCTGCCGACCCAAATTCCCCCCCAAAAACCCCCCAAAACCCCCAAAATTCAAAAAAAAAACCCCCAGAGACCCCCAAAAATCCCCTTAAAGACCCAAAATTCCCAAATAAAAGCCCCAAACCCCCTAAATCTCCTCAGGACCCCTGCAAAGCCACCCCTTAGCCCCGCCCATTTCCCCTTTAGCCCCGCCCCCTCCCGGCCCTGCCGACCCAGATTCCCCCCCAAAAACCCCCCAAAACCCCCAAAATTCCAAAAAAAAACCCCCCAGAGACCCCCAAAAATCCCCTTAAAGACCCAAAATTCCCAAATAAAAGCCCCAAACCCCCTAAATCTCCTCAGGACCCCTGCAAAGCCACCCCTTAGCCCCGCCCACTCCCCCTCTAGCCCCGCCCATTTCCCCTTTAGCCCCGCCCCCTCCCGGCCCTGCCGACCCAAATTCCCCTCCAAAAACCTCCCAAAACCCCCAAAATTCCAAAAAAAAACCCCCCAGAGACCCCCAAAAATCCCCTTGAAGACCCAAAATTCCCAAATAAAAGCCCCAAACCCCCTAAATCTCCTCAGGACCCTGGCAACGCCACCCCTTAGCCCCACCCACTCCCCCTCTAGCCCCGCCCATTTCCCCTTTAGCCCCGCCCCCTCCCGGCCCTGCCGACCCAAATTCCCCCCAAAAAACCCCCCAAACCCCCCAAAATTCCAAAAAAAACCATCCCAGAGACCCCCAAAAATCCCCTTAAAGACCCAAAATTCCCAAATAAAAGCCCCAAACCCCCTAAATCTCCTCAGGACCCCTGCAAAGCCACCCCTTAGCCCCGCCCACTCCCCCTTTAGCCCTGCCCATTTCCCCTTTAGCCCCGCCCCCTCCCGGCCCTGCCGACCCAAATTCCCCCCCAAAAACCCCCCAAAACCCCCAAAATTCCAAAAAAAACCCCCCCAGAGACCCCCAAAAATCCCCTTAAAGACCCAAAATTCCCAAATAAAAGCCCCAAACCCCCTAAATCTCCTCAGGACCCCTGCAAAGCCACCCCTTAGCCCCGCCCATTTCCCCTTTAGCCCCGCCCCCTCCCGGCCCTGCCGACCCAAATTCCCCCCCCAAAACCCCCCAAAACCCCCAAAATTCAAAAAAAAACCCCCCCAGAGACCCCCAAAAATCCCCTTAAAGACCCAACATTCCCAAATAAAAGCCCCAAACCCCCTAAATCTCCTCAGGACCCCTGCAAAGCCACCTCTTAGCCCCGCCCACTCCCCCTCTAGCCCCGCCCATTTCCCCTTTAGCCCCGCCCCCTCCCGGCCCTGCCGACCCAAATTCCCCCCAAAACCCCCCAAAACCCCCAAAATTCCAAAAAAAAACCCCCCAGAGACCCCCAAAAATCCCCTTAAAGACCCAAAATTCCCAAATAAAAGCTCCAAACCCCCTAAATCTGCTCAGGACCCCACCAAAGCCACCCCTTAGCCCCGCCCATTTCCCCTTTAGCCCCGCGCCCTCCCGGCCCTGCCGACCCAAATTCCCCCCCAAAAACCCCCCAAAACCCCCAAAATTCAAAAAAAAAACCCCCCAGAGACCCCCAAAAATCCCCTTAAAGACCCAAAATTCCCAAATAAAAGCCCCAAACCCCCTAAATCTCCTCAGGACCCCTGCAAAGCCACCCCTTAGCCCCGCCCACTCCCCCTCTAGCCCCGCCCATTTCCCCTTTAGCCCCGCCCCCTCCCGGCCCTGCCGACCCAAATTCCCCCTTAAAAACCCCCCAAAACCCCCAAAATTCCAAAAAAAACCCCCCCAGAGACCCCCAAAAATCCCCTTAAAGACCCAAAATTCCCAAATAAAAGCCCCAAACCCCCTAAATCTCCTCAGGACCCCTGCAAAGCCACCCCTTAGCCCCGCCCATTTCCCCTCTAGCCCCGCCCCCTCCCGGCCCTGCCGACCCAAATTCCCCCCCCAAAACCCCCCAAAACCCCCAAAATTCCAAAAAAAAACCCCCCAGAGACCACCAAAAATCCCCTTAAAGACCCAAAATTCCCAAATAAAAGCCCCAAACCCCCTAAATCTCCTCAGGACCCCTGCAAAGCCACCCCTTAGCCCCGCCCATTTCCCCTTTAGCCCCGCCCCCTCCCGGCCCGGCCGACCCAGATTCCCCCCCAAAAACCCCCCAAAACCCCCAAAATTCAAAAAAAAAACCCCCCAGAGACCCCCAAAAATCCCCTTAAAGACCCAAAATTCCCAAATAAAAGCCCCAAACCACCTAAATCTCCTCAGGACCCCTGCAAAGCCACCCCTTAGCCCTGCCCATTTCCCCTTTAGCCCCGCCCCCTCCCGGCCCTGCCGACCCAAATTCCCCCCCAAAACCCCCAAAATTCCAAAAAAAAACCCCCCAGAGACCCCCAAAAATCCCCTTAAAGACCCAACATTCCCAAATAAAAGCCCCAAACCCCCTAAATCTCCTCAGGACCCCTGCAAAGCCACCTCTTAGCCCCGCCCACTCCCCCTCTAGCCCCGCCCATTTCCCCTTTAGCCCCGCCCCCTCCCGGCCCTGCCGACCCAAATTCCCCCCAAAACCCCCCAAAACCCCCAAAATTCCAAAAAAAAACCCCCCAGAGACCCCCAAAAATCCCCTTAAAGACCCAAAATTCCCAAATAAAAGCTCCAAACCCCCTAAATCTGCTCAGGACCCCACCAAAGCCACCCCTTAGCCCCGCCCATTTCCCCTTTAGCCCCGCGCCCTCCCGGCCCTGCCGACCCAAATTCCCCCCCAAAAACCCCCCAAAACCCCCAAAATTCAAAAAAAAAACCCCCCAGAGACCCCCAAAAATCCCCTTAAAGAAAAAAAATTCCCAAATAAAAGCCCCAAACCCCCTAAATCTCCTCAGGACCCCTGCAAAGCCACCCCTTAGCCCCGCCCACTCCCCCTCTAGCCCCGCCCATTTCCCCTTTAGCCCCGCCCCCTCCCGGCCCTGCCGACCCAAATTCCCCCTTAAAAACCCCCCAAAACCCCCAAAATTCCAAAAAAAACCCCCCCAGAGACCCCCAAAAATCCCCTTAAAGACCCAAAATTCCCAAATAAAAGCCCCAAACCCCCTAAATCTCCTCAGGACCCCTGCAAAGCCACCCCTTAGCCCCGCCCATTTCCCCTCTAGCCCCGCCCCCTCCCGGCCCTGCCGACCCAAATTCCCCCCCCAAAACCCCCCAAAACCCCCAAAATTCCAAAAAAAAACCCCCCAGAGACCACCAAAAATCCCCTTAAAGACCCAAAATTCCCAAATAAAAGCCCCAAACCCCCTAAATCTCCTCAGGACCCCTGCAAAGCCACCCCTTAGCCCCGCCCATTTCCCCTTTAGCCCCGCCCCCTCCCGGCCCGGCCGACCCAGATTCCCCCCCAAAAACCCCCCAAAACCCCCAAAATTCAAAAAAAAAACCCCCCAGAGACCCCCAAAAATCCCCTTAAAGACCCAAAATTCCCAAATAAAAGCCCCAAACCACCTAAATCTCCTCAGGACCCCTGCAAAGCCACCCCTTAGCCCTGCCCATTTCCCCTTTAGCCCCGCCCCCTCCCGGCCCTGCCGACCCAAATTCCCCCCCAAAACCCCCAAAATTCCAAAAAAAAACCCCCCAGAGACCCCCAAAAATCCCCTTAAAGACCCAAAATTCCCAAATAAAAGCCCCAAACCCCCTAAATCTCCTCAGGACCCCTGCAAAGCCACCCCTTAGCCCCGCCCACTCCCCCTCTAGCCCCGCCCATTTCCCCTTTAGCCCCGCCCCCTCCCGGCCCTGCCGACCCAAATTCCCCCCCAAAAACCCCCCAAAACCCCCAAAATTCCAAAAAAAAACCCCCCAGAGACCCCCAAAAATCCCCTTAAAGACCCAAAATTCCCAAATAAAAGCCCCAAACCCCCTAAATCTCCTCAGGACCCCTGCAAAGCCACCCCTCTAGCCCCGCCCATTTCCCCTTTAGCCCTGCCCCCTCCCGGCCCTGCCGACCCAAATTCCCCCCCAAAAACCCCCCAAAACCCCCAAAATTCCAAAAAAAACCCCCAGAGACCCCCAAAAATCCCCTTAAAGACCCAAAATTCCCAAATAAAAGCCCCAAACCCCCTAAATCTCCTCAGGACCCCTGCAAAGCCACCCCTTAGCCCCGCCCCTTTCCCCTTTAGCCCCGCCCCCTCCCGGCCCTGCCGACCCAAATTCCCCCCCAAAAACCCCCCAAAACCCCCAAAATTCCAAAAAAAACCCCCCAGAGACCCCCAAAAATCCCCTTAAAGACCCAAAATTCCCAAATAAAAGCCCCAAACCCCCTAAATCTCCTCAGGACCCCTGCAAAGCCACCCCTTAGCCCCGCCCCTTTCCCCTTTAGCCCCGCCCCCTCCCGGCCCTGCCGACCCAAATTCCCCCCCAAAAACCCCCCAAAACCCCCAAAATTCCAAAAAAAACCCCCCAGAGACCCCCAAAAATCCCCTTAAAGACCCAAAATTCCCAAATAAAAGCCCCAAACCCCCTAAATCTCCTCAGGACCCCTGCAAAGCCACCCCTTAGCCCCGCCCATTTCCCCTCTAGCCCAGACCCCTCCCAGCCCTGCCGACCCAAATTCCCCCCCAAAAACCCCCCAAAACCCCCAAAATTCCAAAAAAACCCCCCCCAGAGACCCCCAAAAATCCCCTTAAAGACCCAAAATTCCCAAATAAAAGCCCCAAACCCCCTAAATCTCCTCAGGACCCCTGCAAAGCCACCCCTTAGCCCTGCCCATTTCCCCTTTAGCCCCGCCCCCTCCCGGCCCTGCCGACCCAAATTCCCCCCCAAAAACCCCCCCAAACCCCCAAAATTCAAAAAAAAAACCCCCCAGAGACCCCCAAAAATCCCCTTAAAGACCCAAAATTCCCAAATAAAAGCCCCAAACCCCCTAAATCTCCTCAGGACCCCTGCAAAGCCACCCCTTACCCCACCCACTCCCCCTCTAGCCCCACCCATTTCCCCTTTAGCCCCGCCCCCTCCCGGCCCTGCCGACCCAAATTCCCCCCCAAAACCCCCCCAAAACCCCCAAAATTCCAAAAAAAAACCCCCCAGAGACCCCCAAAAATCCCCTTAAAGACCCAAAATTCCCAAATAAAAGCCCCAAACCCCCTAAATCTCCTCAGGACCCCTGCAAAGCCACCCCTTAGCCCCGCCCATTTCCCCTTTAGCCCCGCCCCCTCCCGGCCCTGCCGACCCAAATTCCCCCCCAAAAACCCCCCAAAACCCCCAAAATTCCAAAAAAACCCCCCCCAGAGACCCCCAAAAATCCCCTTAAAGACCCAAAATTCCCAAATAAAAGCCCCAAACCCCCTAAATCTCCTCAGGACCCCTGCAAAGCCACCCCTTAGCCCTGCCCATTTCCCCTTTAGCCCCGCCCCCTCCCGGCCCTGCCGACCCAAATTCCCCCCCAAAAACCCCCCAAAACCCCCAAAATTCCAAAAAAAAACCCCCCAGAGACCCCCAAAAATCCCCTTAAAGACCCAAAATTCCCAAATAAAAGCCCCAAACCCCCTAAATCTCCTCAGGACCCCTGCAAAGCCACCTCTTAGCCCCGCCCACTCCCCCTCTAGCCCCGCCCATTTCCCCTTTAGCCCCGCCCCCTCCCGGCCCTGCCGACCCAAATTCCCCCCCAAAAACCCCCTAAAACCCCCAAAATTCCAAAAAAAACCCTCCCAGAGACCCCCAAAAATCCCCTTAAAGACCCAAAATTCCCAAATAAAAGCCCCAAACCCCCTAAATCTCCTCAGGACCCCTGCAAAGCCACCCCTTAGCCCCGCCCATTTCCCCTTTAGCCCCGCCCCCTCCCGGCCCTGCCGACCCAAATTCCCCCCCAAAAACCCCCCAAAACCCCCAAAATTCCAAAAAAAAACCCCCCAGAGACCCCCAAAAATCCCCTTAAAGACCCAAAATTCCCAAATAAAAGCCCCAAACCCCCTAAATCTCCTCAGGACCCCTGCAAAGCCACCCCTTAGCCCCGCCCACTCCCCCTCTAGCCCCGCCCACTCCCCCTCTAGCCCCGCCCCCTCCCGGCCCTGCCGACCCAAATTCCCCCCCAAAAACCTCCCAAAACCCCCAAAATTCCAAAAAAAACCCCCCCAGAGACCCCCAAAAATCCCCTTGAAGACCCAAAATTCCCAAATAAAAGCCCCAAACCCCCTAAATCTCCTCAGGACCCCGGCAACGCCACCCCTTAGCCCCACCCACTCCCCCTCTAGCCCCGCCCATTTCTCCTTTAGCCCCGCCCCCTCCCGGCCCTGCCGACCCAAATTCCCCCCCAAAAACCCCCCAAACCCCCCAAAATTCCAAAAAAAACCATCCCAGAGACCCCCAAAAATCCCCTTAAAGACCCAAAATTCCCAAATAAAAGCCCCAAACCCCCTAAATCTCCTCAGGACCCCTGCAAAGCCACCCCTTAGCCCCGCCCACTCCCCCTTTAGCCCTGCCCATTTCCCCTTTAGCCCCACGCCCTCCCGGCCCTGCCGACCCAAATTCCCCCCCAAAAACCCCCAAAACCCCCAAAATTCCAAAAAAAAACCCCCCAGAGACCCCCAAAAATCCCCTTAAAGACCCAAAATTCCCAAATAAAAGCCCCAAACCCCCTAAATCTCCTCAGGACCCCGGCAAAGCCACCCCTTAGCCCCGCCTATTTCCCCTTTAGCCCCGCCCCCTCCCGGCCCTGCCGACCCAAATTCCCCCCCAAAAACCCCCCAAAACCCCCAAAATTCCAAAAAAAACCCCCCCAGAGACCCCCAAAAATCCCCTTAAAGACCCAACATTCCCAAATAAAAGCCCCAAACCCCCTAAATCTCCTCAGGACCCCTGCAAAGCCACCCCTTAGCCCCGCCCACTCCCCCTCTAGCCCCGCCCATTTCCCCTTTAGCCCCGCCCCCTCCTGGCCCTGCCGACCCAAATTCCCCCCCAAAAACCCCCAAAACCCCCAAAATTCCAAAAAAAAAACCATCCCAGAGACCCCCAAAAATCCCCTTAAAGACCCAAAATTCCCAAATAAAAGCCCCAAACCCCCTAAATCTCCTCAGGACCCCTGCAAAGCCACCCCTTAGCCCCGCCCACTCCCCCTCTAGCCCCGCCCATTTCCCCTTTAGCCCCGCCCCATCCCGGCCCTGCCGACCCAAATTCCCCCCCAAAAACCCCCCAAAACCCCCAAAATTCCAAAAAAAAACCCCCCAGAGACCCCCAAAAATCCCCTTAAAGACCCAAAATTCCCAAATAAAAGCCCCAAACCCCCTAAACCTCTTTAGGACCCCTGCAAAGCCACCCCTTAGCCCCGCCCACTCCCCCTCTAGCCCCGCCCATTTCCCCTTTAGCCCCGCCTCCTCCCGGCCCTGCCGACCCAAATTCCCCCCCAAAAACCCCCCAAAACCCCAAAATTCCAAAAAAAACCACCCCAGAGACCCCCAAAAATCCCCTTAAAGAAAAAAAATTCCCAAATAAAAGCCCCAAACCCCCTAAATCTCCTCAGGACCCCTGCAAAGCCACCCCTTAGCCCCGCCCACTCCCCCTCTAGCCCCGCCCATTTCCCCTTTAGCCCCGCCCCCTCCTGGCCCTGCCGACCCAAATTCCCCCCCAAAAACCCCCAAAACCCCCAAAATTCCAAAAAAAAAAACCATCCCAGAGACCCCCAAAAATCCCCTTAAAGACCCAAAATTCCCAAATAAAAGCCCCAAACCCCCTAAATCTCCTCAGGACCCCTGCAAAGCCACCCCTTAGCCCCGCCCATTTCCCCTTTAGCCCCGCCCCCTCCCGGCCCTGCCGACCCAAATTCCCCCCCAAAAACCCCCCAAAACCCCCAAAATTCCAAAAAAAACCCCCCCAGAGACCCCCAAAAATCCCCTTAAAGACCCAAAATTCCCAAATAAAAGCCCCAAACCCCCTAAATCTCCTCAGGACCCCTGCAAAGCCACCCCTTAGCCCCGCCCATTTCCCCCTTAGCCCCGCCCATTTCCCCTTTAGCCCCGCCCCCTCCTGGCCCTGCCGACCCAAATTCCCCCCCAAAACCCCCTAAAACCCCCTAAATTCCAAAAAAAACCCTCCCAGAGACCCCCAAAAATCCCCTTAAAGACCCAAAATTCCCAAATAAAAGCCCCAAACCCCCTAAATCTCCTCAGGACCCCAGCAAAGCCACCCCTTAGCCCCGCCCACTACCCGTCTAGCCCCGCCCATTTCCCCTTTAGCCCCGCCCCATCCCGGCCCTGCCGACCCAAATTCCCCCCCAAAAACCCCCCAAAACCCCCAAAATTCCAAAAAAAACCCCCCAGAGACCCCCAAAAATCCCCTTAAAGACCCAAAATTCCCAAATAAAAGCCCCAAACCCACTAAATCTCCTCAGGACCCCTGCAAAGCCACCCCTTAGCCCCGCCCACTCCCCCTTAGCCCCGCCCATTTCCCCTTTAGCCCCGCCCCCTCCCGGCCCTGCCGACCCAAATTCCCCCCAAAACCCCCCAAAACCCCCAAAATTCCAAAAAAAAAACGCCCCAGAGACCCCCAAAAATCCCCTTAAAGACCCAAAATTCCCAAATAAAAGCTCCAAACCCCCTAAATCTCCTCAGGACCCCTGCAAAGCCACCCCTTAGCCCCGCCCATTTCCCCTGTAGCCCCGCCCCCTCCCGGCCCTGCCGACCCAAATTCTCCCCCAAAAACCCCCCAAAACCCCCAAAATTCCAAAAAAAACCCCCCCAGAGACCCCCAAAAATCCCCTTAAAGACCCAAAATTCCCAAATAAAAGCCCCAAACCCCCTAAATCTCCTCAGGACCCCTGCAAAGCCACCCCTTAGCCCCGCCCACTCCCCCTCTAGCCCCGCCCATTTCCCCTTTAGCCCCGCCCCCTCCCGGCCCTGCCGACCCAAATTCCCCCCCAAAAACCCCCCAAAACCCCCAAAATTCCAAAAAAAAACCCCCCAGAGACCCCCAAAAATCCCCTTAAAGACCCAAAATTCCCAAATAAAAGCCCCAAACCCCCTAAATCTCCTTAGGACCCCTGCAAAGCCACCCCTTAGCCCCGCCCATTTCCCCTTTAGCCCCGCCCCCTCCCGGCCCTGCCGACCCAAATTCCCCCCCAAAAACCCCCCAAAACCCCCAAAATTCAAAAAAAAAACCCCCAGAGACCCCCAAAAATCCCCTTAAAGACCCAAAATTCCCAAATAAAAGCCCCAAACCCCCTAAATCTCCTCAGGACCCCTGCAAAGCCACCCCTTAGCCCCGCCCATTTCCCCTTTAGCCCCGCCCCCTCCCGGCCCTGCCGACCCAGATTCCCCCCCAAAAACCCCCCAAAACCCCCAAAATTCCAAAAAAAAACCCCCCAGAGACCCCCAAAAATCCCCTTAAAGACCCAAAATTCCCAAATAAAAGCCCCAAACCCCCTAAATCTCCTCAGGACCCCTGCAAAGCCACCCCTTAGCCCCGCCCACTCCCCCTCTAGCCCCGCCCATTTCCCCTTTAGCCCCGCCCCCTCCCGGCCCTGCCGACCCAAATTCCCCTCCAAAAACCTCCCAAAACCCCCAAAATTCCAAAAAAAAACCCCCCAGAGACCCCCAAAAATCCCCTTGAAGACCCAAAATTCCCAAATAAAAGCCCCAAACCCCCTAAATCTCCTCAGGACCCTGGCAACGCCACCCCTTAGCCCCACCCACTCCCCCTCTAGCCCCGCCCATTTCCCCTTTAGCCCCGCCCCCTCCCGGCCCTGCCGACCCAAATTCCCCCCAAAAAACCCCCCAAACCCCCCAAAATTCCAAAAAAAACCATCCCAGAGACCCCCAAAAATCCCCTTAAAGACCCAAAATTCCCAAATAAAAGCCCCAAACCCCCTAAATCTCCTCAGGACCCCTGCAAAGCCACCCCTTAGCCCCGCCCACTCCCCCTTTAGCCCTGCCCATTTCCCCTTTAGCCCCGCCCCCTCCCGGCCCTGCCGACCCAAATTCCCCCCCAAAAACCCCCCAAAACCCCCAAAATTCCAAAAAAAACCCCCCCAGAGACCCCCAAAAATCCCCTTAAAGACCCAAAATTCCCAAATAAAAGCCCCAAACCCCCTAAATCTCCTCAGGACCCCTGCAAAGCCACCCCTTAGCCCCGCCCATTTCCCCTTTAGCCCCGCCCCCTCCCGGCCCTGCCGACCCAAATTCCCCCCCCAAAACCCCCCAAAACCCCCAAAATTCAAAAAAAAACCCCCCCAGAGACCCCCAAAAATCCCCTTAAAGACCCAACATTCCCAAATAAAAGCCCCAAACCCCCTAAATCTCCTCAGGACCCCTGCAAAGCCACCCCTTAGCCCCGCCCACTACCCGTCTAGCCCCGCCCATTTCCCCTTTAGCCCCGCCCCATCCCGGCCCTGCCGACCCAAATTCCCCCCCAAAAACCCCCCAAAACCCCCAAAATTCCAAAAAAAACCCCCCAGAGACCCCCAAAAATCCCCTTAAAGACCCAAAATTCCCAAATAAAAGCCCCAAACCCACTAAATCTCCTCAGGACCCCTGCAAAGCCACCCCTTAGCCCCGCCCACTCCCCCTTAGCCCCGCCCATTTCCCCTTTAGCCCCGCCCCCTCCCGGCCCTGCCGACCCAAATTCCCCCCAAAACCCCCCAAAACCCCCAAAATTCCAAAAAAAAAACGCCCCAGAGACCCCCAAAAATCCCCTTAAAGACCCAAAATTCCCAAATAAAAGCTCCAAACCCCCTAAATCTCCTCAGGACCCCTGCAAAGCCACCCCTTAGCCCCGCCCATTTCCCCTGTAGCCCCGCCCCCTCCCGGCCCTGCCGACCCAAATTCTCCCCCAAAAACCCCCCAAAACCCCCAAAATTCCAAAAAAAACCCCCCCAGAGACCCCCAAAAATCCCCTTAAAGACCCAAAATTCCCAAATAAAAGCCCCAAACCCCCTAAATCTCCTCAGGACCCCTGCAAAGCCACCCCTTAGCCCCGCCCACTCCCCCTCTAGCCCCGCCCATTTCCCCTTTAGCCCCGCCCCCTCCCGGCCCTGCCGACCCAAATTCCCCCCCAAAAACCCCCCAAAACCCCCAAAATTCCAAAAAAAAACCCCCCAGAGACCCCCAAAAATCCCCTTAAAGACCCAAAATTCCCAAATAAAAGCCCCAAACCCCCTAAATCTCCTTAGGACCCCTGCAAAGCCACCCCTTAGCCCCGCCCATTTCCCCTTTAGCCCCGCCCCCTCCCGGCCCTGCCGACCCAAATTCCCCCCCAAAAACCCCCCAAAACCCCCAAAATTCAAAAAAAAAACCCCCAGAGACCCCCAAAAATCCCCTTAAAGACCCAAAATTCCCAAATAAAAGCCCCAAACCCCCTAAATCTCCTCAGGACCCCTGCAAAGCCACCCCTTAGCCCCGCCCATTTCCCCTTTAGCCCCGCCCCCTCCCGGCCCTGCCGACCCAGATTCCCCCCCAAAAACCCCCCAAAACCCCCAAAATTCCAAAAAAAAACCCCCCAGAGACCCCCAAAAATCCCCTTAAAGACCCAAAATTCCCAAATAAAAGCCCCAAACCCCCTAAATCTCCTCAGGACCCCTGCAAAGCCACCCCTTAGCCCCGCCCACTCCCCCTCTAGCCCCGCCCATTTCCCCTTTAGCCCCGCCCCCTCCCGGCCCTGCCGACCCAAATTCCCCTCCAAAAACCTCCCAAAACCCCCAAAATTCCAAAAAAAAACCCCCCAGAGACCCCCAAAAATCCCCTTGAAGACCCAAAATTCCCAAATAAAAGCCCCAAACCCCCTAAATCTCCTCAGGACCCTGGCAACGCCACCCCTTAGCCCCACCCACTCCCCCTCTAGCCCCGCCCATTTCCCCTTTAGCCCCGCCCCCTCCCGGCCCTGCCGACCCAAATTCCCCCCAAAAAACCCCCCAAACCCCCCAAAATTCCAAAAAAAACCATCCCAGAGACCCCCAAAAATCCCCTTAAAGACCCAAAATTCCCAAATAAAAGCCCCAAACCCCCTAAATCTCCTCAGGACCCCTGCAAAGCCACCCCTTAGCCCCGCCCACTCCCCCTTTAGCCCTGCCCATTTCCCCTTTAGCCCCGCCCCCTCCCGGCCCTGCCGACCCAAATTCCCCCCCAAAAACCCCCCAAAACCCCCAAAATTCCAAAAAAAACCCCCCCAGAGACCCCCAAAAATCCCCTTAAAGACCCAAAATTCCCAAATAAAAGCCCCAAACCCCCTAAATCTCCTCAGGACCCCTGCAAAGCCACCCCTTAGCCCCGCCCATTTCCCCTTTAGCCCCGCCCCCTCCCGGCCCTGCCGACCCAAATTCCCCCCCCAAAACCCCCCAAAACCCCCAAAATTCAAAAAAAAACCCCCCCAGAGACCCCCAAAAATCCCCTTAAAGACCCAACATTCCCAAATAAAAGCCCCAAACCCCCTAAATCTCCTCAGGACCCCTGCAAAGCCACCTCTTAGCCCCGCCCACTCCCCCTCTAGCCCCGCCCATTTCCCCTTTAGCCCCGCCCCCTCCCGGCCCTGCCGACCCAAATTCCCCCCAAAACCCCCCAAAACCCCCAAAATTCCAAAAAAAAACCCCCCAGAGACCCCCAAAAATCCCCTTAAAGACCCAAAATTCCCAAATAAAAGCTCCAAACCCCCTAAATCTGCTCAGGACCCCACCAAAGCCACCCCTTAGCCCCGCCCATTTCCCCTTTAGCCCCGCGCCCTCCCGGCCCTGCCGACCCAAATTTCCCCCCAAAAACCCCCCAAAACCCCCAAAATTCAAAAAAAAAACCCCCCAGAGACCCCCAAAAATCCCCTTAAAGACCCAAAATTCCCAAATAAAAGCCCCAAACCCCCTAAATCTCCTCAGGACCCCTGCAAAGCCACCCCTTAGCCCCGCCCACTCCCCCTCTAGCCCCGCCCATTTCCCCTTTAGCCCCGCCCCCTCCCGGCCCTGCCGACCCAAATTCCCCCTTAAAAACCCCCCAAAACCCCCAAAATTCCAAAAAAAACCCCCCCAGAGACCCCCAAAAATCCCCTTAAAGACCCAAAATTCCCAAATAAAAGCCCCAAACCCCCTAAATCTCCTCAGGACCCCTGCAAAGCCACCCCTTAGCCCCGCCCATTTCCCCTCTAGCCCCGCCCCCTCCCGGCCCTGCCGACCCAAATTCCCCCCCCAAAACCCCCCAAAACCCCCAAAATTCCAAAAAAAAACCCCCCAGAGACCACCAAAAATCCCCTTAAAGACCCAAAATTCCCAAATAAAAGCCCCAAACCCCCTAAATCTCCTCAGGACCCCTGCAAAGCCACCCCTTAGCCCCGCCCATTTCCCCTTTAGCCCCGCCCCCTCCCGGCCCGGCCGACCCAGATTCCCCCCCAAAAACCCCCCAAAACCCCCAAAATTCAAAAAAAAAACCCCCCAGAGACCCCCAAAAATCCCCTTAAAGACCCAAAATTCCCAAATAAAAGCCCCAAACCACCTAAATCTCCTCAGGACCCCTGCAAAGCCACCCCTTAGCCCTGCCCATTTCCCCTTTAGCCCCGCCCCCTCCCGGCCCTGCCGACCCAAATTCCCCCCCAAAACCCCCAAAATTCCAAAAAAAAACCCCCCAGAGACCCCCAAAAATCCCCTTAAAGACCCAACATTCCCAAATAAAAGCCCCAAACCCCCTAAATCTCCTCAGGACCCCTGCAAAGCCACCTCTTAGCCCCGCCCACTCCCCCTCTAGCCCCGCCCATTTCCCCTTTAGCCCCGCCCCCTCCCGGCCCTGCCGACCCAAATTCCCCCCAAAACCCCCCAAAACCCCCAAAATTCCAAAAAAAAACCCCCCAGAGACCCCCAAAAATCCCCTTAAAGACCCAAAATTCCCAAATAAAAGCTCCAAACCCCCTAAATCTGCTCAGGACCCCACCAAAGCCACCCCTTAGCCCCGCCCATTTCCCCTTTAGCCCCGCGCCCTCCCGGCCCTGCCGACCCAAATTCCCCCCCAAAAACCCCCCAAAACCCCCAAAATTCAAAAAAAAAACCCCCCAGAGACCCCCAAAAATCCCCTTAAAGAAAAAAAATTCCCAAATAAAAGCCCCAAACCCCCTAAATCTCCTCAGGACCCCTGCAAAGCCACCCCTTAGCCCCGCCCACTCCCCCTCTAGCCCCGCCCATTTCCCCTTTAGCCCCGCCCCCTCCCGGCCCTGCCGACCCAAATTCCCCCTTAAAAACCCCCCAAAACCCCCAAAATTCCAAAAAAAACCCCCCCAGAGACCCCCAAAAATCCCCTTAAAGACCCAAAATTCCCAAATAAAAGCCCCAAACCCCCTAAATCTCCTCAGGACCCCTGCAAAGCCACCCCTTAGCCCCGCCCATTTCCCCTCTAGCCCCGCCCCCTCCCGGCCCTGCCGACCCAAATTCCCCCCCCAAAACCCCCCAAAACCCCCAAAATTCCAAAAAAAAACCCCCCAGAGACCACCAAAAATCCCCTTAAAGACCCAAAATTCCCAAATAAAAGCCCCAAACCCCCTAAATCTCCTCAGGACCCCTGCAAAGCCACCCCTTAGCCCCGCCCATTTCCCCTTTAGCCCCGCCCCCTCCCGGCCCGGCCGACCCAGATTCCCCCCCAAAAACCCCCCAAAACCCCCAAAATTCAAAAAAAAAACCCCCCAGAGACCCCCAAAAATCCCCTTAAAGACCCAAAATTCCCAAATAAAAGCCCCAAACCACCTAAATCTCCTCAGGACCCCTGCAAAGCCACCCCTTAGCCCTGCCCATTTCCCCTTTAGCCCCGCCCCCTCCCGGCCCTGCCGACCCAAATTCCCCCCCAAAACCCCCAAAATTCCAAAAAAAAACCCCCCAGAGACCCCCAAAAATCCCCTTAAAGACCCAAAATTCCCAAATAAAAGCCCCAAACCCCCTAAATCTCCTCAGGACCCCTGCAAAGCCACCCCTTAGCCCCGCCCACTCCCCCTCTAGCCCCGCCCATTTCCCCTTTAGCCCCGCCCCCTCCCGGCCCTGCCGACCCAAATTCCCCCCCAAAAACCCCCCAAAACCCCCAAAATTCCAAAAAAAAACCCCCCAGAGACCCCCAAAAATCCCCTTAAAGACCCAAAATTCCCAAATAAAAGCCCCAAACCCCCTAAATCTCCTCAGGACCCCTGCAAAGCCACCCCTCTAGCCCCGCCCATTTCCCCTTTAGCCCTGCCCCCTCCCGGCCCTGCCGACCCAAATTCCCCCCCAAAAACCCCCCAAAACCCCCAAAATTCCAAAAAAAACCCCCAGAGACCCCCAAAAATCCCCTTAAAGACCCAAAATTCCCAAATAAAAGCCCCAAACCCCCTAAATCTCCTCAGGACCCCTGCAAAGCCACCCCTTAGCCCCGCCCCTTTCCCCTTTAGCCCCGCCCCCTCCCGGCCCTGCCGACCCAAATTCCCCCCCAAAAACCCCCCAAAACCCCCAAAATTCCAAAAAAAACCCCCCAGAGACCCCCAAAAATCCCCTTAAAGACCCAAAATTCCCAAATAAAAGCCCCAAACCCCCTAAATCTCCTCAGGACCCCTGCAAAGCCACCCCTTAGCCCCGCCCCTTTCCCCTTTAGCCCCGCCCCCTCCCGGCCCTGCCGACCCAAATTCCCCCCCAAAAACCCCCCAAAACCCCCAAAATTCCAAAAAAAACCCCCCAGAGACCCCCAAAAATCCCCTTAAAGACCCAAAATTCCCAAATAAAAGCCCCAAACCCCCTAAATCTCCTCAGGACCCCTGCAAAGCCACCCCTTAGCCCCGCCCATTTCCCCTCTAGCCCAGACCCCTCCCAGCCCTGCCGACCCAAATTCCCCCCCAAAAACCCCCCAAAACCCCCAAAATTCCAAAAAAACCCCCCCCAGAGACCCCCAAAAATCCCCTTAAAGACCCAAAATTCCCAAATAAAAGCCCCAAACCCCCTAAATCTCCTCAGGACCCCTGCAAAGCCACCCCTTAGCCCTGCCCATTTCCCCTTTAGCCCCGCCCCCTCCCGGCCCTGCCGACCCAAATTCCCCCCCAAAAACCCCCCCAAACCCCCAAAATTCAAAAAAAAAACCCCCCAGAGACCCCCAAAAATCCCCTTAAAGACCCAAAATTCCCAAATAAAAGCCCCAAACCCCCTAAATCTCCTCAGGACCCCTGCAAAGCCACCCCTTACCCCACCCACTCCCCCTCTAGCCCCACCCATTTCCCCTTTAGCCCCGCCCCCTCCCGGCCCTGCCGACCCAAATTCCCCCCCAAAACCCCCCCAAAACCCCCAAAATTCCAAAAAAAAACCCCCCAGAGACCCCCAAAAATCCCCTTAAAGACCCAAAATTCCCAAATAAAAGCCCCAAACCCCCTAAATCTCCTCAGGACCCCTGCAAAGCCACCCCTTAGCCCCGCCCATTTCCCCTTTAGCCCCGCCCCCTCCCGGCCCTGCCGACCCAAATTCCCCCCCAAAAACCCCCCAAAACCCCCAAAATTCCAAAAAAACCCCCCCCAGAGACCCCCAAAAATCCCCTTAAAGACCCAAAATTCCCAAATAAAAGCCCCAAACCCCCTAAATCTCCTCAGGACCCCTGCAAAGCCACCCCTTAGCCCTGCCCATTTCCCCTTTAGCCCCGCCCCCTCCCGGCCCTGCCGACCCAAATTCCCCCCCAAAAACCCCCCAAAACCCCCAAAATTCCAAAAAAAAACCCCCCAGAGACCCCCAAAAATCCCCTTAAAGACCCAAAATTCCCAAATAAAAGCCCCAAACCCCCTAAATCTCCTCAGGACCCCTGCAAAGCCACCTCTTAGCCCCGCCCACTCCCCCTCTAGCCCCGCCCATTTCCCCTTTAGCCCCGCCCCCTCCCGGCCCTGCCGACCCAAATTCCCCCCCAAAAACCCCCTAAAACCCCCAAAATTCCAAAAAAAACCCTCCCAGAGACCCCCAAAAATCCCCTTAAAGACCCAAAATTCCCAAATAAAAGCCCCAAACCCCCTAAATCTCCTCAGGACCCCTGCAAAGCCACCCCTTAGCCCCGCCCATTTCCCCTTTAGCCCCGCCCCCTCCCGGCCCTGCCGACCCAAATTCCCCCCCAAAAACCCCCCAAAACCCCCAAAATTCCAAAAAAAAACCCCCCAGAGACCCCCAAAAATCCCCTTAAAGACCCAAAATTCCCAAATAAAAGCCCCAAACCCCCTAAATCTCCTCAGGACCCCTGCAAAGCCACCCCTTAGCCCCGCCCACTCCCCCTCTAGCCCCGCCCACTCCCCCTCTAGCCCCGCCCCCTCCCGGCCCTGCCGACCCAAATTCCCCCCCAAAAACCTCCCAAAACCCCCAAAATTCCAAAAAAAACCCCCCCAGAGACCCCCAAAAATCCCCTTGAAGACCCAAAATTCCCAAATAAAAGCCCCAAACCCCCTAAATCTCCTCAGGACCCCGGCAACGCCACCCCTTAGCCCCACCCACTCCCCCTCTAGCCCCGCCCATTTCTCCTTTAGCCCCGCCCCCTCCCGGCCCTGCCGACCCAAATTCCCCCCCAAAAACCCCCCAAACCCCCCAAAATTCCAAAAAAAACCATCCCAGAGACCCCCAAAAATCCCCTTAAAGACCCAAAATTCCCAAATAAAAGCCCCAAACCCCCTAAATCTCCTCAGGACCCCTGCAAAGCCACCCCTTAGCCCCGCCCACTCCCCCTTTAGCCCTGCCCATTTCCCCTTTAGCCCCACGCCCTCCCGGCCCTGCCGACCCAAATTCCCCCCCAAAAACCCCCAAAACCCCCAAAATTCCAAAAAAAAACCCCCCAGAGACCCCCAAAAATCCCCTTAAAGACCCAAAATTCCCAAATAAAAGCCCCAAACCCCCTAAATCTCCTCAGGACCCCGGCAAAGCCACCCCTTAGCCCCGCCTATTTCCCCTTTAGCCCCGCCCCCTCCCGGCCCTGCCGACCCAAATTCCCCCCCAAAAACCCCCCAAAACCCCCAAAATTCCAAAAAAAACCCTCCCAGAGACCCCCAAAAATCCCCTTAAAGACCCAACATTCCCAAATAAAAGCCCCAAACCCCCTAAATCTCCTCAGGACCCCTGCAAAGCCACCCCTTAGCCCCGCCCACTCCCCCTCTAGCCCCGCCCATTTCCCCTTTAGCCCCGCCTCCTCCCGGCCCTGCCGACCCAAATTCCCCCCCAAAAACCCCCCAAAACCCCAAAATTCCAAAAAAAACCACCCCAGAGACCCCCAAAAATCCCCTTAAAGAAAAAAAATTCCCAAATAAAAGCCCCAAACCCCCTAAATCTCCTCAGGACCCCTGCAAAGCCACCCCTTAGCCCCGCCCACTCCCCCTCTAGCCCCGCCCATTTCCCCTTTAGCCCCGCCCCCTCCTGGCCCTGCCGACCCAAATTCCCCCCCAAAAACCCCCAAAACCCCCAAAATTCCAAAAAAAAAACCATCCCAGAGACCCCCAAAAATCCCCTTAAAGACCCAAAATTCCCAAATAAAAGCCCCAAACCCCCTAAATCTCCTCAGGACCCCTGCAAAGCCACCCCTTAGCCCCGCCCACTCCCCCTCTAGCCCCGCCCATTTCCCCTTTAGCCCCGCCCCATCCCGGCCCTGCCGACCCAAATTCCCCCCCAAAAACCCCCCAAAACCCCCAAAATTCCAAAAAAAAACCCCCCAGAGACCCCCAAAAATCCCCTTAAAGACCCAAAATTCCCAAATAAAAGCCCCAAACCCCCTAAACCTCTTTAGGACCCCTGCAAAGCCACCCCTTAGCCCCGCCCACTCCCCCTCTAGCCCCGCCCATTTCCCCTTTAGCCCCGCCTCCTCCCGGCCCTGCCGACCCAAATTCCCCCCCAAAAACCCCCCAAAACCCCAAAATTCCAAAAAAAACCACCCCAGAGACCCCCAAAAATCCCCTTAAAGAAAAAAAATTCCCAAATAAAAGCCCCAAACCCCCTAAATCTCCTCAGGACCCCTGCAAAGCCACCCCTTAGCCCCGCCCACTCCCCCTCTAGCCCCGCCCATTTCCCCTTTAGCCCCGCCCCCTCCTGGCCCTGCCGACCCAAATTCCCCCCCAAAAACCCCCAAAACCCCCAAAATTCCAAAAAAAAAACCATCCCAGAGACCCCCAAAAATCCCCTTAAAGACCCAAAATTCCCAAATAAAAGCCCCAAACCCCCTAAATCTCCTCAGGACCCCTGCAAAGCCACCCCTTAGCCCCGCCCACTCCCCCTCTAGCCCCGCCCATTTCCCCTTTAGCCCCGCCCCATCCCGGCCCTGCCGACCCAAATTCCCCCCCAAAAACCCCCCAAAACCCCCAAAATTCCAAAAAAAAACCCCCCAGAGACCCCCAAAAATCCCCTTAAAGACCCAAAATTCCCAAATAAAAGCCCCAAACCCCCTAAACCTCTTTAGGACCCCTGCAAAGCCACCCCTTAGCCCCGCCCACTCCCCCTCTAGCCCCGCCCATTTCCCCTTTAGCCCCGCCCCCTCCCGGCCCTGCCGACCCAAATTCCCCCCCAAAAACCCCCAAAACCCCCAAAATTCCAAAAAAAAAACCCCCAGAGACCCCCAAAAATTCCCTTAAAGACCCAAAATTCCCAAATAAAAGCCCCAAACCCCCTAAATCTCCTCAGGACCCGTGCAAAGCCACCCCTTAGCCCCACCCACTCCCCCTTTAGCCCCGCCCATTTCCCCTTTAGCCCCGCCCCCTCCCGGCCCTGCCAACCCAAATTCCCCCCCAAAAACCCCCAAAACCCCCAAAATTCCAAAAAAAAAACCCCCCCACAGTGTCGGGAAAGGCGCGGGAGACGAGCTCATGATTTCATGATCGGCAAGCCTCGATTTTATTGTCTTTTCATCTCTTATTTATACAACACTTAAACAGCTCATACATATTGCAAAACCTGAGCTCACGATTGGTCATCTTCTCTCGTGGGAACAACACACCCCGCGGTGATGGTTTCCTCATTCCAGTCTGCTCTGGCTTGTGTCCTGTTGGACACCTTGATGATAAGAAACCCCTTTTCCCACGACAGGCTAACTCCTACATCCTGCAAGGCTCTATCTTATCATGTCCTCTGCTGCGCAGCCATTCCTCAGATAAGCTCTCTACACTTCCCCCGTTTTCTTTATGTGCTATCATGCTCAGAGTTGTTGTTTTTAGCAGTACCCTCTTGATACAAGTTAGAGCGCAGCTGAACAGGATTAATCCTACCAAAACCATGATCAATAAGAGAAACAATGTTTTTACCATGCTTTTTACCCAACCACCCAATCCCAGTTCACTGACCAGCCCATCTAGGCCAAAGAAACCTGTATCTTCCTTAATTTTTTGAGAGTGATTTATAAGCTGTTGAATCTCTGCATGAATAGAGCGAGAATGATCATTTAGATCCATGCAGCATAGTCCCTCAAATTCTTCACACCCGTGTCCATGAGCTAACAACAGAAAATCAATAGCAGCTCTATTTTGTAATACAGCATGTTGGACTGTGCTTAAATGATCTGCAAGCGCGGACAGTACTCTACTTGTTCCATTTGCTTGCTTCACTACCCAGCAGCTTAATCTCTCTATATTGCGATG
This sequence comes from Aphelocoma coerulescens, assembly GCF_041296385.1. Lineage (NCBI taxonomy): Eukaryota > Metazoa > Chordata > Aves > Passeriformes > Corvidae > Aphelocoma > Aphelocoma coerulescens. The sequence continues at coordinate 161,138 of NC_091034.1, forward strand.
AGCTCAAGCTGCTTTCCTTGTCCTTTTTCCGGCGTCTGTGAATGCAGTAATGGCATTGTGGATAGGCTTATCTTCTCGCAAGGGTTTTGAAATCCAGTTCCATGCTCCTATCCAGTGTAATGCCTTGGGAAACAGGGGACCGGTCCGAATTTTAGCTCCTGAGGACAACAGGGCTTCCGTGAGTAATGAAGAATTTAGCAAGTACCAGTCGAAGGCAGGTTTTTCCATCGGGAGATTGATGCACTCAGGTTCTTGTCCTCCAATTTCCAAAATGCGCAAACGTCTTTTCTTAATTAAATTAGCCAAATTTTCAAGTTTTGTGGTAATAGTTTTTCGTTGCTGCAGCTGTGGTGATATCCATTCTAAAACCGCCAGCTCCCCCGTTTTCTTTAGCTGCGTAATTGCGCCGAGGAGGTGAGTTTCAGAATTCCAAATAGTAAGAGAGAGGGGGATGTCTGGATTAAGACGCGAAACAAAACCGTCTGTGATACAGGTGGTGATTTGTTGTAGAGCTTCTCGCTGCTGCGGCGTCAGGTGTACTGGTGTGCATGGATCTGATCCTTTTAGTAAGGGACGGAGCTGGTCTAAAAGAACATTAGGAATTCCTACTATTGGCTTTAACCACTGCAGATCACCTAACAGTTTTTGAGCGTCATTTAAAGTGGTGATTGAGGCTTGGATATGCAGTTTTTGAGGCTTCACTCTTTGATTGGTGATGACCCATCCTAAATACTTCCACGGGGAGGATATTTGAATTTTGTTAGCAGCTATTCCATTCTTGAAGAGAGGAGGTAATAAGCTGAATTTCTGTTTGGTCAAAAGGCTTCTTCTGCGCAAACAAAATATCATCCATATAATGATAAATGATGGTCTGAGGTAACTTTTGTCGCAGTGGCTGCAATGCTGCATCGACATACAATTGACATATGGTGGGAGAGTTGCGCATTCCCTGCGGCAATACGGTCCACTCAAAACGTTTGTCTGGTGCACCACGATTAAGAGCAGGCAATGAAAAGGCAAATCGCTTTGTATCATCTGGATGTAGTGGAATTGTGAAAAAGCAATCTTTTAAGTCAATAATAAGAAGAGGCCAATCTTGTGGCAACATTGCTGGATTAGGGAGTCCTGGCTGCAGCGCTCCCATAGGCTCCATACGAGCATTGACAGCTCGAAGGTCTTGTAGCAGACGAAACGTGCCATTTTTCTTTTGGATGACAAAAATTGGGGTGTTCCATGGGCTTGTCGACGGCTTGAGATGTCCTTGTTGAAGCTGCTCATTGACTAGAGCGTATGCTTGAAGCAGATTTTCCCGTTTTAAAGGCCATTGCTTAACCACTACAGGGTTATTGTCAGTCCATCTTAGTGGAAGCGGGAAATTCCAAGCAACGGCCCTTAGCAGAAATGGTGATCATCGGTAAGCACAAAACTCATTTGGGCCAATACATCTCTTCCAATGAGGCAGTCAACTGTGGGGGGTAGAGGGGCGATAGAAAAAGTTGCGGTAGTTTTCTTGCCCTCAATTTCTACAGTTATCAGCGGAGATTTGTGTGCTAGTTTCATTCCTCCGACACCAGTGATGGCTGTCATTGCTGGCAGAAGAGGCCAATGTGAGGGCCATGTGTTCACATCGACAATGCTGGAGTCTGCCCCTGTGTCTAGGAGGCTCTGTAACGTGATTGTTTCTCCTTTATAGGTTAGGGCACACGGCTTCCGTGGACGGCTATTAAGATCGATGGTGAGCAAGGTTAGTTCCCCAGTTGAGCCGTAGCCTGTATGAGCATTTGGTTGAGCCTGCAAGGGTTGCATGCCTTGTGTGGCTTGAGGCAAAGGTACAAATTGAGCTAGTCTTTGGCCTTTAGGAATCCTTACAGGTGGATGAACAGTATAAGCCAGTATGAAGATATCACCTTGTGAGTCAGCGTCCACCACGCCTGGTTGAACGAACAGTCCTAGGGCAGTGGCAGATGATCGGCCAAGAATCAAGCCTCCTACTGGTGTACCATTGAGGCAGATGGGTCCTGTTAGTCCTGTAGGGATGTTATGGATTTCAGACGTCAGGAGATCACAGTCTACTGAGGCTGCCAAGTCCAGGCTGATGCTGCCACTTGTTGCTGGCTGGAGGCAGGGCAAGGGTTTGCAGCTGCTACTTGTGTCCCTGCGCGGCTGCTGGACGCGCTGCTCCGGGAGTTTCCCCGCTTCTTGTTACGGCAGGCATTTGAGTTATGCGTGTTGGATTGGCATTTGTTGCACCAAACTCCGGATGCTGGGCACTCCCGACGAATGTGGCCCAACTGGCCACATCGATAGCATCTCATTCTGTTTCTCTCTGGAGGCAACCGGGGGCGCGTGGCTGCTGCTTGGAGGGGAGCAAGGGCGGCCATTACCTGCGTCTGAGCACTAGCTGCTTGTTCCTTCAATCCCTCCCCCAGCTTTTCTAACGCGTGGACTAAAAAGGCTTGAGCACCTGAGGGCAAGGTCGCAGCTTTATCTAGTAATGCCTGAGTGGTCCAATCACCAGGTATAGAGGTAATCAGAGATCTAGTGGCAGGATTGCTATTTTGCAAAATGCACTGTCTTAAAATAGCATCTTGCATATGGTCGGGTGTCCCTGCCCTAGAGATAGCATCCATAACCTTATCAACAAAGGAGCTTAACGATTCATCACGACCCTGCTTGATGCTCATATATAGGGGGGTCCCTCCCGATGTCCTGACTTTATCCATTGCCCTCTTAGCTACTGCCATGGCCTCCCTAAGTTTATGTGGCCCTAGTCCAGCTTGAGCTTCAACTCTGAGATACGGGCCCTGTCCCATAAGCTCGTCTACAGTAAGGCCTGTTAAGGGGTCCCCTTGGGGTCTGGGGAGATTAGCGCTACTTGCCGCTTCCTCTCTCCACCTTGCCTCAAAAAGCAATCTCTGAGAGGGGGTGTAAATGAGTTTCGTGATAGCCAGGATATCGGCAGGCAGAAGAATGTGGGCATTAAAAAGATAATCTAACATCTGCTTAGCTGGTTCACTAGACACCCCAAAGTTACTGACTGTTGCTCTCAGCTGGGACAGGAGTTTCCAGTCGAGATGCGCAAACTGCGCATTCTGGCCCCCTTGCGCATTAGTAGTGAAAACAACAGGGAAAGCCATCGCTTCTTGTGCCGCTGCTAGGAGCTCGGAATCTCCCCTTTCCATGCCGTCTCGGGCAAGCGCCTGCCACAACTCTCTCCTCCTTGCTGCCATAGCCTCCGCCGGGTCAGATTCTGCCCCAGGGACAGGCTTCGTGGCATTAGAGGGGTCGGGCGGCAGCGGCGGGCATGAGGGGGTTAATGCAGAAACGGCGATTGAAGCGGAAGGCGGGGGAGCAGGCAGGGGGGTAGGCAGCGCGGGGGATTGACTGTCAGCGGGGGGTGGCTCTGGAGGAATCTCAATAGTGGCAAAGGCGGGGGGGTTGGGGGCCGTAGGGAAAACCGAGGAGTCATTATCTTGGTTACGGGAATGCGCTGTCTTAAAACCTATGACTGCTCGCTTCTCTGCCTGCACTAACAGTAGCTCATTATGAACTGCTTTCCAAAGTTTGCTTATTTTCTTGGCTGACTTATCATCGTCTAAAACAAGGCTAAAGAGTTCATCCCCGTACCTCCGCCATTCTGCTAATTCGTGAATGCTGTGAGGGTCGTTAAAGAAACCATAGGAACGCGAGTGAGTTAGTAGGGAAGGGAGGTCTTTTTCTAAGTTAAAGGCTTTAAAGTAAAGCATAAGAAGAAAGACTTTAAATAAATCCTGTGCTGCTTGCCTATCCATACTTACGGTACCGTTGCTAGCCCTCCAGGCTTCGGCAGCACGTATCAGCGAACCCACCGGTGTGGTCGTTCGGGCACGGAGACGGAAACACGGTTGTTCTCCGCTCTTATTGCCGTCCCTCTAGCTGCAGGACCTGAACCCAACGCACCTTTCCTTGTGGAAGTGGGGGTAGGGGGGGGTACATGACGTGCCTTCTGTTCGGGCGTCAGATGTCGGGAAAGGCACGGGAGACGAGCTCATGATTTCATGATCGGCAAGCCTCGATTTTATTGTCTTTTCATCTCTTATTTATACAACACTTAAACAGCTCATACATATTGCAAAACCTGAACTCACGATTGGTCATCTTCTCTCGTGGGAACAACACACCCCGCGGTGATGGTTTCTTCATTCCAGTCTGCTCTGGCTTGTGTCCTGTTGGACACCTTGTTGATAAGAAACCCCTTTTCCTACGACAGGCTGACTCCTACATCCTGCAAGGCTCTATCTTATCATGTCCTCTGCTGCGCAGCCATTCCTCAGATAAGCTCTCTACAGTTTTCCACCACTGAATTCCTCCGTCCTGATTCCAAGGATTTCTTGAATACCACGGGGCTTTTCTCAAGATTTACCCCCACAACCTTCCCTACGTGCCCACTGCTCACCACCTCATTTTTCCCTCAATGTCTTCGTTCTCCACCCCAGAGAGTTTGTCAAGTGTTGCCTCCAAAATGTTCCCCCTCTGTCCACTACTGAGTTCCCCATTTTGCCTTCAAAATATTCATTCTGTCCCCTCCAGATTGCATCCACTTTTACCCCCAACATTTTACTTCCTCTACAATATTGATTAAACCTTTTCCACCCCAAAAATGTGCATTCTCTCCCCTAAACAGCACCTCAGCTTTTCCCTCAAAAATGCCCCAGAGAGAAACTCCGATTCAGCCCCCAAACTCCCATTTTCCTACACAAACAGTTCTTGTGGCCCCTCTCAATTCCCCCAGGCTTTCAGCTAAAGGAATAACTGGAAGCCTATTCCCTCATCTCTGCCCTCCTTTTGCTTTCCCGGAAAACCTTGCCATCCCACACTTTCTCCAAGAGATCTGCTGCCAGTACTGCAAGGTCTGCTCTGTCAGAGTGCCAGGGGGGTTTACAGCACTTGCTCCTCTGCATCTTCACCCTTTCATCAGCTTTCCCCTGGAACGGTGTTGTGGGAGAAGCTTGGAATTACCAGAAATGGATCAGGTTCACATTTTTTCCCCACCAGTTTTTATCTGGTTTGAAATTCCTGGAATTACCCTCAAATGTGCCCTAGAACAGTGCTGTGAAAGGATCAATCAGAAGAACAGCCTGAAAGCAGAAAACCACCTCCAGCAGCAGCCGGAATGATCCCATTTCTGTTCTTACCTGGTCCTGCCAGAGCTCCCAACGGCCCTTCCCATTCCAAAACAACAGCTATGCAAGACATTCCTGCTGTCCGTGAGGGTGAGGTGCCAGTTCTGGATGTTCTTTGCTGCGGAATCGGACAACAAACAGAGCGTAAATGATCTTGGTGCCTCTTCCAAGCCAAACCACCCCGTGATTCCATGCGTGGATCAGCACCTGTCCCAACTCCATTCCAGAAACCTCCTCCCACTAACCCAGAACTTTCCTTTTTCCGCTCAACATCAGGGATTTGCTGCCGAGTGCCCCGGGCAGGGGACGCCTCAGCATTCCCCGGGACGCCTCAGCCTTCCCTGGGACACCTCAGCATTCCCTGGGCTGCTGTTCCACGCCGATCCCGTGTCCAGCGCCGTTCCGGGCTGCAGTGCCGGGCTCTCCCCACAAGGCGGCAGCACCGGGAGCGAGCAGCCCCGGCCGGTCCCGTTGTCCCGGGGCAGCTGCGCCTTTAACCCGCACGGAGCCGGCGGGGCCGTGAACACAGCGGGCAAAAACCCCACCGATCCCCTTTATTTCACCTCCAGAGGCACAGGATCGCAGCATTCCCTGGGCTGGAAGGGACCCGCAGGGAGCATCGAGTCCACATCCTCGTCCTGCACCCCAAGAATCCCACCCTGTGCCCGAGAGCCTTGTCCAGACCCAAACTCTGCCCCCAGGATCCTGAAAACACAGCGGGGCTGGGAGAAGGGTAACAAGGGAGGATTTTTTACATAGTTCTCCTTGTACGGTCGTTATATAATCTTATTAGATAGTCCAGCAACCCACCCCTGTCCCGGGACACCCACCCCTGTCCCGGGACACCCATCCCTGTCCCGGGACACCCATCCCTGGGCCGGAATACCGATCCCCCGCGGCCCCCACCGTCCGCTCGGGACTGTCCCCGTTCCCCGCTCACCTCCGAGCCCGCAGCACCCGCCCCGGTGCCCCCGGCCCGGCCGCGCTGCTCCCCGGACTCCCCGCCATTGCCGCGTCGGGCGAAGAAGGGCGGAAATTACCGGTACCACACCAATGTGGCGATGCGACCTTCTCAAGATGGCGGCGGTGGAGGACCCCCCCCCCCCCCCTCCGGCTATTCGGCTGCCTGAATGCTCCCGCCTACCCCAGGCGCCGCTGACCCCACAGTCGGTGTCTGCATAGCGGGAAACGCCTCAGAAAATTGCGTGCAAGCGCTGGGCTGGCGTCGGTGTCGGCGTCGCGTTCAGGCAGCCGAATAGACGCAGCTAGAGGGGGCCTTCTCTGCCACCATCTTGAGAAGGTCAGAAAACAGCGTAAACGACCGCCATTTTTGGTGTGGCGATGATCTAACTTCCGGTTTTTGCCGCCATCTTGGGTGCTGGCAGAAGCCACTTCCGGTCGAGCTGCCATCTTTAGTGTGGTACGCACAAGGCCCCCGCCCCTCACAAGGGCTTCTGTCTATTCAGCTGCCTGAATCCGGCCAGGACTCCGACGGCGGCCCCGCGCTTTCCGCGCGATTTTCCGCGGTGGTCCCCGGTGCGAGGACACGGGTGGTGGGGTCACCGGCGCCGGAGGCGGGCGACGGCCCCGCGACCGTCGGCAGGCATCGGTGGGGACACCTCTCCCAGGGGCCTAGTGCGTCCACCATCTTGAGTGTGGCGGAAGTGTCACCCACCCTCTGCAAGGTCCTGGCAGGTTCGAATAAAAACGCCACTTACGCCGTCCCGAAAGCGCCGAACTGCGCCTTCCTTTCCGAGCCGCCCCCTTGAGAGCGGCACGCGGGCGGCTCTATTCCGACCGTGCTCGCCCGGTGCTCCCCGCCCCGGCTCGCGCTGCGACCGCGCCTCTGCTGCCCGGCAAAACCGGCCCCGCCGGGCCGCTCCCCGCGCTGTCATTCGTCGCGGTCACCGCCCCGCACGGCGCCCGCTCCTTTGCAGCGCTCTGGCCCCGCTCATGCACGCCCGTGTCCCTTGGCGCTCCGAACCGTCCTTCGCCCCTCCCCTCCGCTGCCAGACGCGGCCCCGCTCGCTCCTTGCCCTTGCCACGCCCGGCAGCCACCGAGGCCGCCGCCCTCTCGGCTCCCCCGGCCCCGGGCGGCAGCAGCGCCGGGGCGCCGTGCCGGGGCCGGCAGTGCCGCGCTCTCGCCACCAGGCGGCAGCAGCGCCGCCCAGCTCAGCCCGGGGCCGGGCCGCGCTGCGGGGCACGGACAGAGCAGAGGCAAAAGCCGGCTCAGGGCGCTCTGCAGCTCCTGCAGCCCGAGCCTCTCGGCTCCTGGCGCCAGGCACTCGCTTCTTCCCTTCCTACAGAAAAACGCCGCCTCGTTATTCTCAAAACTTGCTCATCTCTATTCCCAGCTTCTTATATTCCTATATGCAACAGAGTAGAGAGACAGGGCTGGCTTATTTCAAAATGAATCTACATTTAAATCAGTAGCATTTGTCTATAGATGTAAAAACAAAGAACTTGACAGGTTTGGGGATTCCACACTGTCATACACACATCCCTCCCGGTGGATTTTCTGGCAGTTTTGGGCCCCTCTGGGGGAGGGCACCCAGCAATGGCCCCCCTCATTCCCCACTCACCTGCTCCTCCACTGCATCGTGGCTCTCCCAGGGACATTGGGGTGCCCCAAGTGACATTCAGAGCCCCCGAGTCTCCACCCCCGCCCCCAGCCTTTTTTCCTCACCCCCAAAGAAGGCACAAAACTGGACAAACTTTCATAAAAAAGCAGAACGGCACTTTAATAAAGCCATTTCCATGCATACATCCCCCAAAAAGGGGCTTGGCTGGAAACACGGGGAAGGCGCAGCAGAGGGATGGGGAAAGAGAGGGATGGGCAGCAGGACAGGGGGCTCTCAAGAGAAGGGCACCATGAGGGAGAGGGACCGAGCAGCTGATGCAGACAGGGACAGGCAAAAGGACAGTGAGAGGGACAAAGAAATACAGTCACACTGCAGCACAAAGGAAAAAGGAGAGCAAGAACAAAGGAAAGAGAAAGATGCGGGCGGCGAGGGAGACAGAGACAGAACAGGGAGAGGGATTGAGCAGAATTTATTCAATAAAGGTCAGTATGGATTTCTTAAAAGAACACCAGGACATCCCTATCACGGAACTCTGCTGTCTGCTTCAACTTCACAGCTGTAAGGGAACATTTCTCCCCCCTCTCCTCTCTGCGGTGTTTATTAAATAAAGAGTGAGTATTTATTTCTTAAAAGAAAAACAAGAGAGAGGAGGCAGTGAAAGGCAATGGCATGGGGAGCACACAGGACAAGAAAGCAACACAAAAGACACACTGGACAGAGAGAAGAAAAGAGCTGGAAAGTTGGATGCAAGAGTGAAAGAAAATCAGGAACAAACGCCAGGACTTTCATTAGAGAGTGTGGCTGATGAACGTGCCAGTAAAGCACCGGCTCGAACAGAACCTGCTGCTGGCACGGCTCGGCCTGGCACTCACTAATTAACATCTGTCTCTCGGCAGGGCCATGAATCCCCTGCTGGAACAGGAGGGGAAAGCCGAGGGGATGATGCGCACCGGGGTTGGTGCCGCTCAGCCCTAATCCCAGCCCGTGGCGCCAGTGAACGCACCCCGATCTCCGAACCTTCTCTCAGGGAAATCTCATCTTTACCCCTTCTCTTCCCCTCCCGGTATCTCCGTGTGCCCGGAACAAACACGAGGAGAGGTTTCTCTGTTGCAGGTTCTTTGGAAATCCTACACTGACTTTGAGAATGAGCAAGAAGAGCAGAAGACAACCAGGAAACTTTGCTGCCAACCAACATCAAACCCCTCGCACCGGAGAAGAACGAACAGCTCGTTTTTACGCGTCCAAATCCCTTCAATTTTCAGCATTGTCTGTTTCCCGGCCGGCACTGTGGGAACTGCTGCGCACGGCACCACGAGTAAAACGCTCTCGTGTTCAGAAGGCACAATTGCAGAGAACAGACAGCAAAGCCGTCTCAAGGCAATTTGGGCACACAAAACCCCCCTTTTTGCACCCTGAGCTTTCTGTTAAGCCACACCTGAAATTCCAAGTTTCTCCGTACTCTGCCCCAGTGCTTCTCTCTTCCGTCAGCGCCATAGGCAGGACTGATTCCATACTCACAAACCCCCCTTGCCACGATCGGCGCTCTCTGCCCACCAAGGACACGGCACCAGGCAGGGACATTTCTCCCACTCCCCAGCAGAGACCTCCTCCCGCCACATCCAGGGAACTGCAGCCGCTCAGGGAACACCAACTTTCTCCTGAGCTGGGAAGAGGAACCTGCAGCAATTAAGGCTGCACAGTCCGCAGCAGCGAGAGCTCAGCACATGTCCAGAGAGCCAATTCCAGCACCTAAATTAAAAAAGAAGAAAAAGTTGATGACTTTTTTTTAAAGTTACTCTAAGTTCTTAAAACCAAACCAGCCTTTGCTCTTGATTTTGGCTCACTGATGCACACACACACACAAGAGGCCAACGGTCACACAGGGCCTGCTTGCAGAATTCCTGATCCAAACCCTCGCCTTTCCTGCCCAGCACTGAGGGAAATCTGACAGAGGATTCATAAAGAGCCCTCGCTGAGAGCAGTCATCGCCCCAGGCCTTCAGGCTTGGCAAGATTCTGTAGGGAACGGACCCAAATTCAATTCCCAAATCTCAATCTCTGACAAGTCCTGTTGGAAAGACAGCGGACAGTCCATCAGAACACGGAATTAAAAGGCTGCACAAGGAATAACAGAAGCTTTCCCAGGAATAGCCCAAGTTCCTTTTCTCCCTCACCGGTCCGGGGCCGTGAGACCGAACCTTGGGCCCCAGGAGACAGGAGAGGTGTTATCAACACTCGAACCTCCCAAGCGTTGTTATTGCTCAGAGAGCTGCGCCGGCACTGAGCTACTCCCATGCGCCTGCAGGGCTTTGGGGAGGGGCAAGACCACGTCCCACTCCTGCCTGGAGAAATTTCAACGCCCTAAAAAGTCATTTCCCTTCTCTCTCTCTGACCCAGGGCCAAAGCAGCTGTGCAGAACAACCCGGGGGATTTATGGGAGGGTGATTCTCTCAGGAAAGACCCCAGACCCTGAGGAAACAAAACCATCCCCAATTTCCAGCTGAAAACACGCTGCTTCCTGAACGGCAGCGCACAAAGCTCTCTATAGCCAGACAGGAGAGGACAGACTGGAAAAAGCCAAAAGATGTGCTCTGCCTGCATGCACTCTCTGACTGGTAATTCCAAAGGAAATTCCCCACAGATCGTAAGCAGTCACCTACAATTTGTCCTCTGCATTCATGACTGCCTTGGCTTTCTGTAGAAGTGTGTCAAACATCCATGCAGGCGTCAGGGCCTGGGCTGGCTCGTTTATGGCTCTTCCTGACAGGCCCAGGCCAAACCCAAGCACCCCCCTCACTGCTCCAGCCCCACTTTCAGGGAAATACTGACACGGCTTAGAAATACTCTCCTTCCCTGCAACTCACTCCCTCCCCGCGCATCCCCGGAGAGGATTTACTCCGTCCTTTGTTCCCGACAGCACCTCTCCAGCGCAAATCCCACTTCACACAGACACTGACTAAGCAGACCTAAGGCAGTGGTTCCAATCCCCAGCTGCAAGCCCCAACTCCCTGTCTCCTGCACAGCTCGTCCAAGCACTCCCAGCAATCTCACCTCAGCCCAGAGACTCTCTGTCCGCAGAGGGAAACACAACCCGATGGCACGCAGCTCTGGCACCACATTCCCTCTTCCCTTCTCCCTTTTTCCAGCACACCAGGCTGCTGGAAACGGCATTCCCTAGGCAGTTCATCCCAACACAGAGAAAAGGAGCCTGTGACTTACCCACACCATGGGCAGGACAAGGGGGGCCCTAGCTGGCTTTGGCTGCTCCAACACCAAAGCTCTTGGTCCCAAAGATGGGACGAGTTCAGTCCTGAAAGAGAGCAGAAAAGGGAAGTTAATCCCACTGTGGAATCCGAGACTCCTGCATTTCACATTTCCACTCTGGTTGCTCACCATGGAGTTGTAGCCGTGAAAAAAAAGGGACAATGACACCAAATCAAATAAAAAGTGCCTTTTTTCCACCATTTTTATACCAGGCATTAAAAGGATGCTCATTTCTCTTCCAGCATTGTTTCCCTCATTTTAGCAGAATCGTTTTCATCCCAGACCCCCCTCATCAGCTGTTCAATCCTCTGGCACTGGATTTGGACAAAGGAAGGGACGCACCTGGACTGCGGGAAATCACGGAGAGAAACCCCTCCAAAACCTGACAGAGAAAAACAACAGGAGATGCAGGAAGACACATCCCTCATTTGCACGTCTGGAATGCTTTTGTAAAGACTTCTCTGCATCTGGATGCACTTTGCACTTGGCTTTCTTTACAGGAATGCATTTGCTGCTAAACACATCTCAGGCCCTTGTTTGATCAGGATAAGGCGGGATGGAGATGAAGACTCACACAGGGAATAGCCAGGGAGATTCCCAGATCTCTGAGCTCCTTCACAAGGCAGGAGATCCATTTGGCCCAGGAACCGAGCCCTCCCGAGGAATTGTCTGATGCCATCTCCACATTTCACAGCTGATCCTTGTGCTCAAAGGATCCCCCTTTCTTCCCTCCAGCCAATTCCAAGCCTCGCTGCCCCCAGCCGGGAACAGTCCCCAGGCCGATCCCTGCAGTCTTCCCTGCCAGGATCCTGCTCAGGAATCCATGGGAATGTAAGAATTAATTCTTCCCACCCCTGCCCAGTTCTAATTCCAAAGGATTTGGTGGCTGCCTTACCCGGCTGGAGCCTGCTTCCAACTCTGCTCTTGCTGCTTCTGCTGCTTTCCATTTCCCAGGAATTCCACCAACGGAGCGACAGCGTTTTCCACCTCCTCCTCCAGGATTCCCTCTGTTGCGTTCGGGTGCTGGAAGGATATCAAAACCTGGGCCTCACTATCAGGAATTATATCCCCGGATTTGTTCCTTTCCAAATGTCACCTCTTCCCAACAAAGCACTGGCCATCCAAGGAATTCTAGAGAGCGATGTGCTGACCGCTGCTTACTCCTCTGGAATGTCAGAGCTTGGAAAAAAAGGGCAGTTGAGGCTTTTCCTGGTGCTGCCCATGAAGTGTATTTTACCTAAGTGCCCCTGCCCATGCCTTTGCCTGTATCCACCAAAAATCCACCCGTTCATTCCCCAGCTGCTGCCTCCCTCTTTTCCTGGATCCAATAGAATTTTAACAGGTGAATATTCCCCTCTGGAAGAGCACCTTTCATTCCAAACCTAAGAACAAACAAATGAATCACTTTCCTTCGACCTTCCTTATTAGGATTCCACTGAGAGCAGTGGATGGAAAATGATCCTCTCCTGGTCCCTGCTGGATTCCAGGAGCAGGGATCCTTTCCCTCTTTCCCCCCACCCCCCGCGGTGCCCTCCTCCCCCTCCCGCCCCACCCCGCACCCTTTTCAGCCTTTGTTCCACAGCTTTTGCCTCCGGACCTCAGATCCTTTTGGTCTCCAGGAGCTCCCAGCAGCTCCACAGCCTTTCCTCTCCCATCCTGATCCTTTCTCCAGGAATGGAGCTCTGCATTGCAATTCCCTTCTCTTTTCTCCGACAATTCCCACCAACCCAGACCTAAAGCTGACACAAGGAACGCTCGGTGCCCACAAATCCAAATCCAGACCCGGCCATCCCTAAACCAGCAACTCCCAGACAATTTGCGTTCATTCCAACCTAACACTGAGGAGTCACCCAATCCTTCAAAATTCCCAAGAAATATCCCGTTGCCTTCAGCTCCCCGGGGATTCTGCTTCGTGCTCACACGGATTTGGGACTTCCCTGAAAAACCCGTGCAGGGCACACTGGAATCCCCGATCCCATGAATCCGGGGAGTGTGCAAAGCTCGGTCCAGCCTGGGCCCCCAGAAATTTTTGCCAAATATCCCCCAAGTCCTCAGGATAACAGAACTCTCTGGTACTGCATTTTTGGCATTGTAAAGCCTGGAATTACTTTATTCCTAGTGCTGGGCTCTGGATGTGGCCGAGAAAATCCCGGCCTCCACACAGACCCAGATTCCAAACTTTTTGATACATTTGAGCAAACCGAGAAATTCCCCTTCCCTGCTTCTTCTTAAGGGCATCCTTCTCTTCCCTTACCCGGCCTGCTCTCTCCCACTGGGCTGGGTTTTTCCCTTCCCATGCTAATTAGTCCCCACTTCTAGGAGGTTTAGGTACCTTTCTTCCCCGGCAGGGATTTCTTAACACAGCTACCGAGGCTTTGGGAGTCTTCTTTATCTTCTACTTTCTGGAAACACACCCTCTGATCCATAAATGCCACAATCCAGATGCCCAACTTCAACAAGACATCCTTTTCACCTAAAAACACTCACTCTCAACTCTTAGATCTTTTAAAGTTTTACCCCCGCAAAATTCCCCTGGTTTTCCACCGCTGAATTCCTCAGTCCTGCTTCCAAGGATTTCTTGAATACCACGGGGCTTTTCTCAAGATTTACCCCCACAACCTTCCCTACGTGCCCACTGCTCGCCACCTCATTTTTCCCTCAATGTCTTCGTTCTCCACCCCAGAGAGTTTGTCAAGTGTTGCCTCCAAAATGTTCCCCCTCTGTCCACTACTGAGTTCCCCATTTTGCCTTCAAAATATTCATTCTGTCCCCTCCAGATTGCATCCACTTTTACCCCCAACATTTTACTTCCTCTACAATATTGATTAAACCTTTTCCACCCCAAAAATGTGCATTCCCTCCCTTAAACAGCACCTCAGCTTTTCCCTCAAAAATGCCCCAGAGAGAAACTCCGATTCAGCCCCCAAACTCCCATTTTCCTACACAAACAGTTCTTGTGGCCCCTCTCAATTCCCCCAGGCTTTCAGCTAAAGGAATAACTGGAAGCCTATTCCCTCATCTCTGCCCTTGTTTTGCTTTCCTGGAAAACCTTAGCCCCATAGAACCTTCTAGAACCCCACAGAAGCTTCAAAACCCCATAGGACTCCATAGAACCTTCTAGAGCCCCACAGCACCCCATAGAACCTTCTAGAGCCCCATAGAACCCAATGGGACCCCACAGAACCTTCTGGAGCCCCACAGCATCCCATAGAGCCCCACAGAACCCAATGGAACCCCACAGAACCTTGTAGAGCCCCATAGAACCCAATGGAACTCCACAGAACTTTCTGGAACCCCACAGAGCTCCACAGAACCCCATAGAACCTTCTGGAGCCCCATAGATCCCCATAGAGCCCATAGAGCCCCATAGAATCTTCCCGAGCTTCACAGAACTCAGTGGGACCCCATCGAACCATCTGGAGCCCCACAGCGCCCCACAGAACCCAATGGAACCCCATAAAACCTTCTGGAGCCCAACAGTGCCCCATAGATCCCCACAGAGCCCTACGGAATCTTCTGGAGCCCCATAGACCCCAATGGGACCTCACAGAACCTTATAGAGCCTCACAGCACCCCACAGAGTCCCATAGAAGCCCGCAGAACCTTCTAGAGCCCCACACAGCCTAATGGGACCCCACAGAACCCACAGACCCCCATAGAACCTTCTAGAACCCCACAAAACCTCCTGGCGCCCCATAGGACTCCATAGAGCTCCACAGAACATTCTAGATCCCCATAGAATCCCATAGAACCTTCTAGAGCCCCACAGCACCCCATAGAACTGCATAGAACCCAATGGGACCCCACAGAACCTTCTGGAGCCCCATAGAACCCCATAGAGCCCCCCAGAACCTTCTAGAGCACTACAGGACCCCACAGAGCCCCATAGACCCCTGTAGAACGCCAGAGAACCTTCTGGAGCCCTACAGCACCCCATAGAACCTTCTAGAACCCCATATGACCCAATGGGACCCCATAGACTCCCATAGAACCTTCTAGAGCTTCATAGGGCCGCACAGAACCCAATGGGACTCCACAGAACTTTCTAGAACCCCACAGAGCTCCATAGAACCCCATAGAACTTTCCAGAGCCTCACAGCGCCCCATAGATCCCCATAGATCCCCATAGAACCCCATAGAGCCCCATAGAATCTTCCAGAGCTCCATAGAACCCAATGGAGCCCCATAGAACCCAATGAGACCCCACAGAACCTTCTGGTGCCCTGCAGCCCCCCCATAGACCCCCACAGGACCCCACAGAACCTTCTAGAACCCCATAGAACCCAATGGGACCCCATAGACTCCCACAGAGCCCCACAGAACCTTCTAGAGCCCCATAGAGCCCCATAGAATCCAATGGGACCCCACAGAATCTTATAGAGCCCTGTAGAGCCCCACAGAACTTTCTGGAGCCCCATAGAACCTTCTAGCACACCATGGGACCCCACAGCACCCCATAGACCCTCACAGAACCCCATAGAACCTTCTGGAGCCCTACAGCGCCCCATAGAACCTTCTAGAACCCCACAGAACCCAATGGGACCCCACAGAGCTCCAGAGAATCCAATGGGACCCCATAGAACATTCTGGAGCCCCACAGAACCCAATGGGACCCCACAGAACGCCACAGAACCCCATAGAGCCCCACAGAGTCTTCTAGGACCCCATAGAGCCCCATAGAACTCCATAGAACCTCACAGAACCTTACAGAACCCCACAGAGCCCCCCAGAACCTTCTGGAGCCCCACAGCACCCCATAGAGCCCCATAGAATCTTCCAGAGCTCCATAGAACCCACTGGGAACCCACAGAACACCACAGACCCCCACAGAACCTTCCGGAGCCCCATAGAACCCAATGGGACCCCACAGAACTTTCTAGAACCCCACAGAGCCCCATAGAAGCCATAGAACCTTCTGGAGCCCCACAGCACCCCATAGAGCCCCACAGCACCCCATAGATCCTTCACTTTGCCTCAGGTGCTTCTGTCACCAGCCCAGGGATTTTCTCTCTCCCAAGGCTCCTTTCCTAGCTGGAGGCTTTTCTGATCCTCCCCTGACTTGTGACCCAGGTGTGGGACATCCCCTCCCAGAGCGGGGTTCCCAGAGGATCCCCAGCGGGAGGGATGGGGTCCATGGGGTGCTGACTGCTGTGACCCACCTGGGGACAGTGGGCACAGCCTCTGCAGGCACCCTCTGGAAGGCCCGGAGTTGATGTCACAGCCCTGTGCAGAGCTTTATCAGGCAATAAACATTAACATTCCTCAGCCCCAACTGCCAGAGCGTTGCTGGAATGGATTTGTTATTTTTACGAAGGAGAAGATCAAAGACTGGCGGGAGAGAAGGCCCCAATAACCTGGATGCCACCTGACTGAACACCTCCATCCTCCCAAAACACAGGAGTGTTTTATACCCAGCCCTTTGTTGGTTTTGAGTGATCCAGCCTCAGGAACCAGGATCTGCAATTGCCCCTATTTCACACAGAACAAACATTATTCCTGCCATAAACCCTTCGAGGCAGGGCTTGTGTTTTATTTGCATTCATTTGTCCAGCCTCTTTTCCAAGCCAGCTGTCTCCTGACATCATGTACTCACAAACCCCACAAGTGCCTCTCAGAGATGCCAGCCCCTGACTGATTTAACTGATGGCTCTTTTGATGCTGCTCCTCGTGGGGAGGTGCAGGATCTGGGACCCCAGCAGAGGCAAGGCTGCCACAGGCCCACCAGGCTCAGCAACGCTGTGTATCTCCAGTAGCTGCACATCAGCCCAGTAGCTGCTCCTGGATCTTCCCTGTTGGCCCCTCCAGACTCCAAGATCTTTCCATCAATTGGCCAGGCCCCTCTGAGCCTCTGGCAGTCAAATCCTCTGGTTTTCACGTCCTTGTGCACATGCAGACTCCTGGCTCCCAAGGCTCTTACCTGGCTGGATACTCCCTGGAAGTGCATTCCCACACTCCTACACAGCTCTGGCCCCTGGCACGCGAGCTGTATTGCCTACAGTTCCACTCTGGGGGGGGCTCTCAGACTTCCCTTCAGAGGGAATACAGTCCCTGACCCAGGAGAAGATTTAGGAGTGGAGGTTAATGAGAAGCCAGGTCACAGTGTGCTGATCAGGATCACGCTACCCAGTGAGCTCTTTACACAGCACTGGCTCTTGTCCCCTGGGCCTTATTTTTGTCCGGTGTTTCTTCCTCTCCAGATTCCATCAACCCCTCCATTTCCCCACCTTTGGTTCTTCCCCTAAGCTTCCTATAGTAAGTGTAATGGGATCCTGAACTTCCCTTCCCCTGCACTTCAGAATGTTTCCTATATACCCATGCAGGGAGAAAGGGAGAAGAGAGGTTGGTTGGAGGGACCTTAAAGGTCATCCAGTCCCACCCCTTTGCCATGGGCAGGGACACCTTCCACTATCCCAGGTTGCTCCATACCCCGTCCAACCTGGCCTTGGACACTTCCGAGGATGGGGCAGCCACAGCTTCTCTGGGCACCCTGTGCCAGGGCCTCACCACCCTCACAGCCAGTAATTCCTTCCCAGTATCCCATCTATCCCTGCCCTCTGGCACTGGGAAGCCATTCCCTGTGTCCTGTCCCTCCATGCCTTGTCCCCAGTCCCTCTCCAGCTCTCCTGGAGCCCCTTCAGGCCCTGCAAGGGGCTCTGAGCTCTCCCTGGAGCCTTCTCTTCTTCAGGTGAACACCCCCACCTCTCCCAGCCTGGCTCCAGAGGGGCTCCAGCCCTTGAAGCATCTCCATGTCCCTCAGAGGCCTTTGTTGACTGGCAATGACAAACTTTAGGTCGCATCTTCAATGTGCATGAGATGTCCAGAGTTACCTCGGGCTGCTCCCTAGACACAAGCTATTTTGCTCCTGGAATGCAATGGGAAGAGAATTCTTTGTGTGATGTTCTGTGAATTCCCCTCTCTCTGGTGATGAGTTATCTCAGCTGTTGACTTACCAGGGTTCAGACCTTCCTCCCTTCCCAAAAACAATCTGTTCAACAGTTGGATTTCCAGAGTGCATAACCCTTTGTTATTCCTGCAAGTCCCTGTTGTTCTCTGTGCCTTTGTGTGCTCACTCACCCACATCTACTGAGTTCATTCAGAGCCATCACAAGAGCTCTACTGAAGGCCCTGAAGTCTGAGTCAACAAGAGATCAAAGATAAGAAGCAGCTTTAGAGCACAAAAAGCCAAATGATATCGGACAAGGGGAATTTAGTGAAATGATCAGGCAGTGGGTTCAGAATAATCATTTCTTTTTCACCAACAAATATGCACCACACTCGGTACAAGCTTCCAAAGTAATAAAAAAACTCTTCCAGAGCTATTAAAACCCAATGTGGCTCATGAGCAAACTGAGACATGGATCCTTGGAAGTGCCATGGAAGTATCACTGGATGTGCCTTTCTGAAGGATCTGGAAATAAGAGACCCTCCCGTGATTAACCTGTTTATCACAATTTCCCCCTTCACTTTTTTCCTCTCCTCTTTCCCAGATTAAAGAAGTTCATCTCCCCCCACCTGATGCGCCACAGACCTTTCACCACCTCCGTCACCCTGCATTGGATTTTCCAGTTTTTTTCACAGCTATCTCCCAGGAGAGGGGTTGGACATCTACCAGAAGATATCAAAAAGTCAAAGTTGTCTGGGCTAAGTCACCTGACTGACACCAAAGTGTAGGGTATTTGCTATTTAAAGCAGATGAATGCTAACAGGGATATTGGGATTCACTGTGTCACCTTATCCACTGAAACGGCAAAGCAGACATTTAGTGATCTGGTCAAAAAGTGTCTCACCACGACAGGAATGAAAACAGCAAAAAAATACTTTTATCAG
Source organism: Aphelocoma coerulescens (assembly GCF_041296385.1). Classification (NCBI taxonomy): domain Eukaryota; kingdom Metazoa; phylum Chordata; class Aves; order Passeriformes; family Corvidae; genus Aphelocoma; species Aphelocoma coerulescens. Next base: position 179,972 of record NC_091034.1, read on the forward strand.
CAATTCTGATAAATATCAGTGCCTGATAGTGCAAATATCCCAGGCAGAGGAGAACATGGGATTTGTCTTTCAGATTCCTGGGAAAAAAGCCAAGTTAAGATCCTGGAAAGATGTAAAGATCAAAGAGTGTTTCTATTTTGCCCCTGATATTTTTTATCAGAACATGCAAAATATTTAATGCAAATTCTCCTTGGGTGTGCCACTGCTTTTATGGACTTTTTACTGCTTATAAACCAAATCACGTCATCGCTGGTACTTTCTCTGACCCTTTAGTTAAAATGTTACCCCAAGGACAATCATATCTTTGTGTGCTCAGTGTTTGCTGAGTACTTCAGGATCCTTGGATTTGCATGGGGTAGGAGCAGAGGCCCACCCAGGGATAAGACCAACCCCATCAACACTGCCTGCAATCGTTCTGCATTTTTTCCAGGAAAAGCTTCATTTGAAATTAGCAAAAACTTCTTCTATTTCCTAGGTGGGGGCAGGTCAGAAATTCACTGATATTAAACAAAAAGACAAAAAGAAGGGTGACTGAGCACTGGAATGGGCTGCTCAGAGAGGCTGTGGAGTCTCCATCCTTGGAGACATCCAAAAGTCATCTGGAAATGGTCCTGGGCACTCAGGCCCCAGGGAGGTGGGACTGGATGACCCCCAGCATCCCTTCCAACCTCAGCCACTCCAGGATTCTGTGAAGAAATGGGTTTCAGCCTTCATATTTTTGTACCTTTGAAAGGAAGAAAATTTTTTTGCTGCTAAAACAACTTCTTTTCCTGCTTGCCTCAAATGCTGTCTGGATTTATCCCTTTATGGAAAACTAAAAAAAAAAAGGGGGGGGGGGAGGAAAAAAACAAGTGTTAACAAACATTCTGAACTACAGGAAGAGTATGGGCAAACCAGGACAACCTCTGGGAAGACAGAGGTCAATGGGAATAGAAGCAGATAAACACAGCATTTCTGGATAGAAGGGGTACAGGAGTGGGACTAGAGGGTAATGTGGGTGGGAATTGGAAAGAAATGATGGGATTTGTATTTTAATAGGATCTAAAGCTGGTTGGTTGAGAACACTGGTGGCTAGAACTAGAGAAGAGATTAAAACTATGGGAAATATGTAGAAATTATATGTTTTAAACTAAGAAAAAATGATCAGTCCAGGGAATTCTGAGCTTCAGTGGAATACAGGGAGAAATGGGCAGGGAAATCCCATAAGGACCAAGGGAGTCATGGGGCAGGAATGAAAGGGGAGGAATAATGAAAGCTGGGGAAAGAGCCACATTGTAGAATCAAGGAGAAAAAAAACCAACCCAAACTCCAAAACTTAGAGATAAGAGACAGGGGATGGTGCCAGTAGGAAGGAGCAGAACTGGCAGCCAGTAGGTAGAATAAATGGATGTATCAGGCAAGGCTTGGATAATGTGGAAATGTGGAAGAGCCAGGCAAAGTGAGGAGAAGGGTAAGAGAAATTTGGGCAGAAATGGGAGGCAAATTTAAGGGAGAACAGGCACAAAAGTCTGTGCATCCAATAATAGTGAGAAAAGGGGAAATCCCACCTTCCTGATGACTGTGGACATCATAACACGGAATTACACAGCGATAAAGGGACGAGGGGAATCAGGGCAGTGCTGGACACAGGGAAGAGCTGCCAGTGTCTGGATTATCCAGTGCTTCAAGGAGCTCTCGGAATTACAGAATTGATGGAATTTGTCATCTCAGTGCTCAACAGCTGCAAAAAAACTCCCGTGTTGGGAGTTGGCAATAAAGGAGCTGTTAATATTGCTGAGGTTCAGGCCTGGGGGTGTCAGGGCAGTACAGACCACACTGCCCCTCCTATGGATGGAAAGGAAGAGGGAATGACTCAGAAAGAAGAATTCATTGATTCTAAAGCCTAAAAGACCCCTTTGCAGATGCCCAGTGTGAACTGGGATTTAACATGTGCTAGAGAAAGGTGTGCACGTGTTAGGGAGGAATTCTTGTGTGGTTAAAGGATGTGGATGTAAAGTCTGTGGTTAAGAAAGATAATACAGGCAATATTTAATTAGCAGATGCTCAATCTCCCTTGCAAGCTGCTCATTATTTAATCACACACCCTGAAAGGAAATGGTGTCTAAAACCATTTTGTTACACCCCTGACATAAAATCCCCCTTTTTATCAATCAGCTTTCCCTGTGTGCAAACCTCCCCCTGTGTCAGGGAGTTCTCTTGTCCTGGATAAAGTAACTTATGTAATACCCACTGCTGTACACGTTCCACAGGCAGGATCACCCGGCTTTGGGAAGAGCTGCCAGCTGTGGCTGCTGTCCTTGTGGACAGCCTTTTGTCCCTACCTCTGTTCAGTGCTTCTACTCCAGAATTTCTTCTGAAGATCTGATCTAAATCTCCCCTCCAAGGCCATTCTCCCTTACCCTATCACTGCCTGCTCTCGTAAAAAGTTCAAGCTCTTCATCAGAAGAGCAGAGGACTTTGTTCCAAAAAGGAGTGTTTGCCACCATGATCACTAAAGGCTTTGAAATCTTTATCCCATATTTTTCTTTGGAACTCAGCCCTAAACCTCCTTTCAACTTCCCCCCTCACCGTGCTGCAGAAATGGGGCAGTTTTAGTAGCCAGCAGCAGGAGAGTAGAAAGTTCCTTTTTCTCCCTTCCCAGCTGTACAATCTCCCTCCTGCAGCCCTGTGTTATCATCTCATATCAACAGAATTGGCTTGCACGTGTTCTCATGAGCAAAGAATACAGATAAATTTGTGCTGCTTAATAGGGGCACTGTTATGCTATGAGAAGTACCCTATAAACTGGAGCAAATTCTCCCAAGTAATTAAAAAAGACATCATAGAAAATTATCCATTTGTGTCCCTTGTGTTTTTTTCCCTTTTAAAACAATGTTAGTCCTTTAAAGGAGTGAAAATGTGCAGAATAGCGGATTTGGGCATAAACATGGGCAAGTCCTAAATTCCAAAATTGGACTAAAACTGTCTCAGATCAGCCCATAAAAGCCTGTATTCGCTTAAAACCTGATTATAGAACTGAGTATCTGGGCATTCCAGTATACTGGATGAGAACTCAGAACCAAGGCCAAGGACAGCTGCTGAGAAAACCCCGTTATATTGGGACACTTCCAAAAAACTGGGTGTACTCAAAGTTTTTTCCAGTGGCATGTTCCCTTACCCAGCTCCCAGAGACAAACTTCACTACCAGAGATGTGTCCATGTCTATCCCATCCATCATTTGCAGTTGAACTTGGAGACACAACTGCAGCCTTGCTGAGACATGAGAAACTCCCGATGTACAAAAACTGCTCAGTATTCCCTGGGATTAGGCTTCCAGGGGAATGTGCTGAAGATGATTGAGGAAACCCGGACATTTCTGTGCTATACCTTCCAGAGCAGTGCTGGTGGTGTCTGTCACTTGCCTGACCTCCCTATGGCATCACTGAGCCGTGAGAATGAATACTGAAGGAAGCGGATGTGTGCGACGAGGAATAAAGGACAAGGGATGCCTGTGATCAGCTCCAAGGGTTGAAATATGATTGCACCAATATTCAGGTTGTGTTACTCTCCTCAAAAAGCCCAGTCTGCACAAGACCAGGCATTTCTGCTGGTGAATATATTTACCTTTGAATTCCATTTCCCTCCTGAGAGGTGTTTCTTGGACACACTGCTCTGATTTAATGCTCTTGGTTTAGTGCTGTGCACAATAGGTGGGATTTAGAAGGAAATTTTGTGTCCTCCTGATTCACTTCCATCACAATGCTGATTAAACTCTGCCAACACTTCCCAAGTAGTTCTGGCAGACAGGGAGACATGCTGGATTTAGAGTTTAGCACTGTGGGAAGAGCCCCAGTGACCCAGCCTGGACTTTGGTTAGAGGTAGACTAGAATTACGGTATCGATCCTTTGCAGGATCTGTTCACCCACTCCTACAACTTTCCTTGCCTTATTCTGCCCTTTGCCCCCTTGTCACCAGTTTTGCATATTCCTTATGAACAGCAATACAGAAATATGATACAGAATTTTCTAACCAGAGCCAAGAGTTGATTGTAAATCTCATATGAGGAAAAGATAAAGACATCAGCACCAGGCTGACGTCTGTCCTCTCCTTAGTGATTAAACGTTAATAGCAAATCAGAGAATCGTATCAGAGAATCGTATCAGAGAATCCCAGGCTGGTCTGGGTTGGGAGGGACCTTGAAGCCCATCCCATCCCATCCCATCCCATCCCATCCCATCCCATCCCATCCCATCCCATCCCATCCCATCCCATCCCATCCCATCCCACCCCTGCCATGGGCAGGGACACTTTCCACTCTACCAGGTTGCTCCAAGCCCCGTCCAACCTGATCTTGGCTCCCCATCCCCACAAAGCACTGGGATTCAGAAGTCACTTATAGATCACAAGTGGAGAAAAGGAATATAATAAGCGGAACTGGGGAAATAATGGATTTGGAGGTAAGAAGGGTGCATGAGGTAACACAAGCCTGATGGTTTGGTGAAAAATAAGGGAATCAACATCATCTTTTCTCATAATACAAGTTACCCAGTTGAATTGCCAGTGAGACAATTCATTGTAGCTCACTCATTTTTCAGGGACTGAGATGTTGAGGAATCCTAGAATCACAAAATTGTTTGGTTTGAAAGGGACCCCAAAGATCATTTAGTTCCAGCCCCTGTCCTGGGCAGAGACACCTCCTACTCTCTACCTACTACGTCCTACCTCTTACTGGACCCCTCAGGAAGGGCTTTGCATTGTGACCTGATGCCCAGAGGTCAGGTCTGCCCAAAATCAGTTCTTTCTGATGTGGGATTTCGGTCAACTCAGCATTTGGGCTATAAACACAAACCTCATGAGATGCTGTCAGAGCACTGAGATCCATCTGCTCCCTGTGGGTTGGGGGCTGCATATATAAAAATGGAGATAATAGTTCAACAGTCAGGAGGGAAACATTTAAAATGTCTGATATGGACTTGCATTATGAGGATGAACCTGGGGGTACTCAGCCTAGAGAAAAGGAGGCTCAGGCAGGACCTCCTGGCTCTCCACAACTCCCTGACAGGAGAGGGCAGCCAGGGGGGTCAGGCTCTGCTCCCAGGGAACAAGGGACAATACAAGAGGGAACAGCCTCAAGTTCTGCCAGGGGAAGGTTGGGTTGGACATCAGGAGGAATTTCTTCGTGGAAAGGGTGGTCAGAAATAGGAAGGGGCTGCCCAGGGCAGTGGTGGAGTCCCCATCCTGGAGGTGCCCAAGGAAGGACTGGGTGTGGCACTCAGTGCTCTGGGCTGGGTGACAAGGTGGGGATGGGGCACAGGCTGCACTCAATGATCCTGGAGGGCTTTTTCAACCCAAATAGTTCTGTGATTCGGTGACTACAAATTGGTTTCAGTTCAGGACATTATTAAAAGCTACATTTTATTCAGGGAAGCCCCAGACATGAAGCCCCTTATATGGGGAAATAGCAAGTAGGCAAGAAGAGTATCCTAAAACAAAACCCACCCCCAAACCCAGCAATAACAAACAAAACAAAAGAAAATCCAAATTAATGCTAGTTTTTATTGCTTATACAGCATATAAACATGGGCAGATCGTTTCTTCACGATCTTGCCACCAATAAATAAAACAACAGGCAATGTTTTCATTTCAGTGTGATTCTAGCACTACACTTTGGAATTTCTTTCTCCCAAAGAGAGTTTAAAGAACCTTGATATCCAACCAGGGAAGAAGTGTTCCTGTGCTCCTCTACACCCATTCCCTAAATCAACAACAATCAGTACAAGGAACAGTCTGATTTCTGGCTGTCAAAGTGTTCCTAAACACCAGGAATTTGTCCCAAGTTATTTGTTGGCGTTCTGCTACAAAATCAAAGGTGTCACCTGCAGACAGGTGGAAGGGAAAGGGATCCAACACACTGGGAAGGAGGGACTGGGAAAGGGAATAACCCAGTGATGTTGTGTGTAGGGGAGGCCAAATCACAGGCAGATATTAATGATTAGATACTACTTATTGGACATTAAATATTAGCTATTAAAAAGGTCGCAGGGGATGCTGAGTTTCACCCAGCTTGTTCAAATCCAAAGGCAGAATAGTGGGAAATGGAACCCAGGGCTTTTCCATTCCAGTGTCACCCAACTCCTGCAGCACTTGCACCTCTCGGAGGAGTCACAGCCTCCTTGTTGGCAAAACTCCTCTGCTGGTGGCACCTGATTCAGGTGCTGCAAGACTGCAGGGATGTCCCCACGAGCTGGCAGCTCCAGTTTGGCTGGAGTGGGAGATGAAGCCCAGGAATATTGATTGGTGAAAGTACATGATCTCGCCACAGGAATGCACAAACTTCCCAGCTGGACACATCTTCTGTGGGGTTTTCCATCTTCACTCAGAAGCAGCCGGCGCAGGCAGCGTTGGCACAGATCTCACACAGGTCGTCCTCAGCAGCCAGGCCTGTCCGGGAGAAAGGAGGGATTCAGGCAGATGCCAGGAGGGCAGAGCCACTGTCAAAGCACTTGGAGACGCCTTTGCATTCCTGTTTTATCATTTTTAAGATCCTTGTAAGTAATACTGCTCTAAGTAAAATTGTCTCATGCTAAAGTATGGCTTAATGAATGAAATCATACCTAAATTCCTTGGGAAGCAATGGGAACATGTGGAAGCAAGAGGACAACGGGGCATGGCAGAATTTCATCCTAAAGTGTCCCTTGTACTGGGCAGTAGATAAATGAAATATAGTAACATAAAAAAGCAAACACTGCAGCAGCAGCAGCCCATGGCGGAGGGACTTTGGACAAGGGGGAATGGATTAAGCTGAAGAAGGGTAGATTTAGATGAGATACTGGGAGGAAATTCCTCCCTGTGAGGGTGGTGAGGCCCTGGCACAGGGTGCCCAGAGAAGCTGTGGCTGCCCCATCTCTGGAAGTGTCCCAGGCCAGGTTGGACGGGGTATGGAGCAACCTGGGATAGTGGAAGGTGTCCCTGCCCATGGTAAAGGGGTGGGATTGGATGAGCTTTAAGGTCCTTCCAACCCAACCATTCAGTGATTCCGTTATTCTACTTGGATGAACTTTTCCATGGTCACAGCAGTGGGATGTGCCCGGGGAACAGCTCAGCTCAGCACTGCAGGAATTTTCCTTAGGGGGTTCGTGGAGCCCAACCCTTGCAGGAGAAAGGGCAGCACAAAGGCAGCACAAACCCTCCCAGCTGCCCTAGAAGTGACACAGCAGTAATTCCATGGCTTTGCCTCCTGCTATTGGAATGTTAAAGGTTGAAGAGTGTGGTAAAAATGAAAACTACGAAATACAAACTACATACTCAGCCTCCTAAAAATCATGGGTGCATCCTCCCTCTTGCACACAGGCTGGAATTCCTCTGGGAGGTGTTTTTCTTGGCATGGGGAATAGCTGGCTATGGGAACCATCATGCGAGGGTTGATGTGTCTGTTCCCATCCATGAGCTCCTTCAGCTTCTTCACGGACTCCAGGGAGAATTTCAAGTCACCATCCTGTGCAGAAGAAAGAGGTGTCAGGAAGTCAGGCCTTTGGCAAATCCATTCCATGTCAACCAGGAGCTCTCCCAAAAAATATAACAGAGGGAAAAGACGGTGTTGAAAGAAAGCCCAGATAAAACCTGTGCTGAATGAGGGCAGTGGACAGAGGGAGAATTCGGGCCTGGCTCATCCCCATGAGAAGACCCATAAAATCTGGGATAGGAAGATCCAGGCTGGGAATCTTCAGCCTAGAAAAGAGATGGATTGTGTTGGAAGGGACCTTAAAGCTCTCCTCATTCCACCCCCTGTCACAGGCAGGGACACCTTCCACTAGACCAGGTTGCTCCAAGTGCCGTCCAGCACTTCCAGGGATATGTGGTAGAGATCTACAAAATCATGAGCTCAATGGGAGTAAATGGGAATTTATTTGGTTCACTCTTTCTCCTGACACAGCAGTGGAAGTGGCAAGTGTTGGCTGTGACCTGGCAGGGCGTGACCACACAAAAGGAGCTCTTCTTTCACACCACACATTGTTAAGGGCTTAAACCCTTCCCCCTGACACCTTGTGGAAAGTTTCCATTAATTTAGAATCACAGAATCTCTTGAGTTGGAAGGGACCCACAGGGATCTTTGACTCCAGCTCCTGGCCCTGCACAGAAAGCCCAACAATCCCCCCCTGTGCCAATTTAAAACTTGCCCACACAATTCATGAAAAACGAGGTTTTGGAAGCATAAATATTACACTTCTGACTCAAAGCTCACACTAGAAACCACCTAAGGAAGCTGGGACAGGACTCTGAGAAATATTACTCTATGTTTTCGTTGCTTGTCCCTGTGCATCAGTTAAGGGTCATTCCCTCAGTTTCAAGAGAATTCCCCTTTTTGAGGTCATAAATTTATGACCTCATGTTATATATTATGTTGCAGTTATTGCAGCTGTTTAGCCAAGTGCACAAAGTCTTTGCCCGTCTGCAGGTAATCAGAGTTTGGCCTAGAAGACAGAAGAAGCGTTTTCAAACTGATTTTTATCTGCTGTTTTAACGTGGTTTCATGGCCAACATGAAGTCAGTAAGGTGACGTGGAAGGTTCCAACCCCATGGCAGGGTTTGGAACGAGATGAACTTTAATATCCCTTCCAACCCAAACCATCCTGGGATTCTGGGATCAAGTAACAGCTCCTCATCCAAAGAAATAAAATTCAGTGACTCTGATACAGCACAAGACCAAATATTAGCATTTGTTTCACATCTCAGGAGTCCAGTGGGGAATGGTGTGATATAAGTGGGGAGGGGATTTGATTCTGACTGGGGTTTTGGGGGATTTTTTACAGAATCACATTAAGTTGGTGCTAAAGGTTTAAAAAACCCAATCGGATAGACTTTGGATGTGCCTTAACTAAGTAAAATTCCTTTCTCTTGCAATCAGTTTATGATCTTACTCAGGTTAATTTATCAGTTGAACTCAATGATCTTAGAGATCCTTTTGAACCTTCATGATCCTATAAAGGTTGATCAGGCACTAGCACCGGCTGCCCATGGCAGTGGTGGAGTCACCATCCCTGGAAGTGTTCGAAAAACATGTGGATATGGCACCCAGGGACATGGTGGATCTCTTGGTGCTGGAGGAACAGTTGGATTTAGTGATCTTAAAGGGCCTTTCCAACCTAAACAACTTTCTGATTCTGTGATCAGCCCTGGCTGCCTATGAAAAATTCACTTTTCCTGTATAAAGGCAGCTCTAGATTCAGCTGTTGGCCACACACCTGAGAAGCAAAACCCACAGAACTAAAAAAGAGTGGATTTCCACAGGCACAGCCTCAGAGAAAGCAGGACTTGGGAACAAACCCTGAGATCTGCAGGTCCAAGGGACAAAAAAGAACAAAGGAACAGCAAAATAGAAACAAACCCCTGCCACCTCAAGTAAGAAAGATGTATTAGAGAGAGCTAAATCTGATGTATTATGGGCCAGGGAAGGGAAATCTAGGAAACTATTTCAGGGAAGAAGAGTGGAAGCCGACTTTGTGTAGTGAAGAGTCAAAGAATCAGTCAGACCTAAAAGAACTGAGGTGAAAGGAGTACAACACACTCAGAGTTCACTGCAAGTACAGTGGAGAAAACACAGATTTAATGATTAATGAGAGAAGAATTCCGGCTCAAACTCCAGAGCTGCACTTCCTACTCTTTTACACAACCTAGAAGCAGCCATTCTCATCTATTAATTTTTTTTATGGCTACAAGTAGAAAACTGGGATGTTTTTCACTGGGTAGGAAGCTGTTTGCTCCTCTGGAGACCGTAAATGTTGAAGAATGGTTTGAGAGAAAGCAATAGCTTAAACCTGCTACCTCTGGATACCTCTGCCATCCAAAGGACAAAAAGAGGATAGTCCAGGACACAAACATACCTTGTCCCTGGAAACCTGCTGCAGACACACAGAGTCAATACCTGTTTAACAGGTATTAGTTTTCCTGGCTCCCCGAGGAAGTCGTTCATATTGCAATCAGACTGAAATCTCCCACACTGTTTCTCACGAGTGCAGAGAGATCCAAAGCTCTCCCAAGGACAGACCAGGGCCCTGAAGTACCTTCTTAACCCCTTCCACATTGCATGGAATATCGGCCGTAGGTGCTGTGTACTTGGAAAATTTTATTGAGTCTTCTCTAATCACTTTTCTGCCTATTAATATTTAATTGGATCCAACTAAGCTCTTCTTTGCCCTTTTTTAACAGGCTCCATCCCCTAAACTCACAGATCATTTCCATAAAGAACTTCCTGCCTAGAACCAGGTAACACAAGACAATTTCTCCTTTGTCACCCCTTGTTTGCATCACTCTCTAAAGTCAGCACTTTCACTGCACGTGGCTTTAGGTCCAGGAGAAAACTCCAGGTATGAAACGCCTCAGTCCCTGAGGGATTTCAGAGCAGAGATATGGCTGGAGAAGGTAAAAAACCAGCAGCAGCATTTAGTGATGCCTGAAGTGTTTCACAGAAGGAAAACCCAGAGCACAGGGAGCTGCAGGTGGAAATCAAGGCAGAGCAAAGCAAAAATTCAGGTCTATTAATTTAGTTCAAAATTCCTGTTTCAGCCAGAAGTTTAAAAAATATCAGCACTTTGTTGAACTCTTAATATCAACAAATGAAAGAGGAAAAGACTCACCTGAACGTAGACTGCCTGGGAGACGTGCACCAGGACAAGGACTGCCAGGACTGTCCAGGAAAGAAAGATTTTCATAGTGCCTGCAAAGCCAAGCCTCTCCTCACCTGGATAGATTTTATTTCCTCTGCCTTTGGCGTTTCTCCACCTTTTTTGTGTCTCTCTGACTTTCCCTCTTCTCCTGAGCTCTCAGAGTGCCCAGCAGTCTGAGCTTTATAAAGACTTCACACAGCATTAGGTTGGTAATCCATTAATCCAAACTTTTTATTGACATATCATAAAGCCTGAGGGGACTCTCCGTTATCTGCTCAGTAGCACAGCAGGTCAGTCACACCCAGGGCAGATCCTGGGATTTATGAGTTGCTCGCACTTTGAGACACTGGCCATGACGTGGGTGGGCAAAACATTCCAAACTGCCACAAATAAGTGGTGGAGATAGAGCTCAGGCAACACCTGGAAGTCCCCATAATTCTGGCCACTTTCTGCAGAGCTGGGAGTAAAAAAAGAAGTTTGGAAAACCACAGAAAAAAACCACAGAAAAAATCCAGTCAGTTGCCTGTTCTGGGAGTTCCAGGAACTAAGAGTGTAATCACAGAATCATGGAATTGCTAAAGTTGGAGAAGCCCTCTAAGATCATTGAGTCCAACCATCAACCCAGGACCTGGTGGTAGGTTGTTCACCATTAACCATGTCCCCAAATGCCACATCCACGTGTTTTTTGAACATTTCCAGGGATGGTGACTCCACCGCTGGCCTGGGCAGCCCCTTCCAGTGCCTGACCACCCTTTCCACAAAGAGAATTCCCGAACATCCAACCTAAAGCTCCCCTGGCACAACTTGAGGCCATTTCCCCAGGTCCTGTCCCTTGTCACCCCACTCCTGTTAGGGCTTTGGAGAGAGCCAAGTACCAAGGCAGAGAAGCCCAGGCTGTGCCTGCACATGCCCAGCTACAAAATGTCATCTTTGCTCTTTTCTGCCCCCAGTTAAGATGCATGTGTTAAAAGGCACGGGAGGTGTCATTAAGGACAAAGGCTGCCAGGAATCAAATCCATTTCTCTGTGACCTCCATGCTTATATAGAAACATGGGAGAGTCACACGGATGGAGAACACCAACGTGCCTCAGCTCGGTTCTGACATCAAGCTCAGATCCTTTAATCTGTAAATGATTTCTGGAATTTTGTGGGTTTGGATTAACACAGACACCCGGAGAACGATGTTCCTGATCCCAGCAGAACAGGAGAGGGCAACAGTCACCCACTGAGCACCTTCCTCAAATCTCAGCAGTGCTTTATGCCCCAAAGGCTCCAGTTCTTGCTGTAACCCAAATTATTTTTCAAGTTACAGTGAAAATCATCTTCCTGCTTGGAGTAAAATTCCAGAATCCAAAGCAGCCAAGTCCCCAGGAAGGGGGCTTGAAGGGAGGGAATGGGACTTTTCGGATTCATTATAACCCAAAAATTACTTGAAGAGTTGAAGCAGAGCTGACAATGCAGAGTGTGGGCTAACAGACTTTGCTTCTCTCCTCTCCTCCAGCCTCATCCATGAAATTTAAACCCCTGAAAGGATCTGTATTCCAACAAAACAAGCCCGTTTCCTCTGCTGTAATGATTTCTCTGTTTTCTGCTGCCCTGGCCAGCAGCCAACAGCATTTGCAACCCCACAGCAGCTCAGGCCTCTGCCCTTAATTACTTTAATGTGGGTTAAGGGTGGAACAGCATAGGGCAGAGTAAAAATCTCTGAGAACATTTCCACTGGTAATTTTTACAACCATTTTCTTCTCCAAAACCTGGTTTATCCTCAACCCTTTAAGCCCTGAGTACAGCTTGGTGGAAACTAAACAACAGATTAAAGAGGCATTGAGGGAACCAGAGAATTGTTAAGGTTGGAAAAAAACAACAAGATTATCAAGTCCAGCCTTGGAGAGAACCCAAGGAGAGGGACAGGCAATTTTGGAGAGCTGTCACAAGAGACAACACTGAACCAACAGATGCAGACAGAGCTGTAGTCAATGGTTCTATGTCCAGTGAGGGGTGGTGTACCTCAGGGTCCTGCCTTGGACCAGTGCTCTTTGATACCTTACCAAGGACACGGTGAGGTCGAGCACACCCTTAGCCTGTTGGCACGTGACAGGAAGCTGAGCAGGACAAGTGATGCACCCAAAGGATGGGGCCATCCTGGAGGACCTGGACAAGCTCAAGAAGTGGGTCCATGGGAATCTCATGAGGTCCTGCACATGAGTTGGGAAAACTCCCAGTCTCAATCCATGCTGGGAATGAAGGGCTTGATAGCAGGACTTGGAGTGGAAGAAGGACAAGTGAGGGACAAGCTCATTTCTGGACTGATACTGAAGTTGCCCCAACCCATGTTCAGGACCTTGTATTTGGCTGCCTTGATCCTCCTGAGGTTCCCATGGGCCCACTTCTGGAACTTGTCCCGGCCCCCTGAATTGCATCCTGTCTCCCAGGTGTGTCACCTGCACTGCTCAGCTCGGGGTCATCTGCCAGCGTGCTGAGGGTGCCCTTGGCCCCGCTGTCTTTGTCATTGATGGAGACATTAAAAAGCACTGGTCCCACTATGGACCCTGAGGGACACCCCTTTGTCACTGAGCTCCATCTGAGCCCTTCACCACTATCCTGTATGTAGTACATCCAACCAACTCCTTATCCCCTGAGCAGTCCATCCATGAAATTTGAATTATTCCAATTTAAAGAGAAGGATGTTTTGGCTTTGTTGTGCCCCTTTGCTCCTCAGGGTCACAGTGCAGGTCCGTGCAGGGCCATGACCCCACACCACACCCATGTCCCAGTTCCACTTCTCTCTGGGGTTGTGGAGCTCCAGCTGCTTCACCAAGCTTGGGGGGGACCAGGAACTGGTCAGTTGGATGTAAAGGGATGAGGGCAGAAACCTTCTGCTCACCAGGTCTGCTCCTGGAGATTCTGTGGCCTCTGAGACACCCCTGCCCTGCAGGTCCAGCCCTGCCAGCTCAAGACTTGGGAGAGGCCAGGCCCAACACCAGAGGAACACACCCGTGTTCCACCTGCCCCGTCCTGCTTGTGGCCATCCTGGGGCTGGAAGGTGGGTCTGGTTGTCCCAATCCCAGGCTCATTCCCTGCTGGGCAGAGCCAGTTCCCACCCCGAGGTGAGAGACCTCTGTATCTTTATTCCAGTTTGTGCACAGCAGGACCTGAGTGGTTCCCACAGACTTTGGCTCCCCCGTTCATTGGAGCTTTACGTTATTTTTACATTTTAGCAAACAAAGGCCTCAACATTCACTGGCTACATGTTACAGAGTTCTCTAATTAATATTCTATCTTCTATTGGTTAAATGATTGTCTCCCTTCTCACACTAATTAGTCCACAGGCTCAGTCTTGTCCATCTTTGGAGTCGGTGGGATTCTGGAGCTGGTGGCCGTCAGTCAGTTGTCATGTTCCCCCCCTGCCAAAATCACCTTTCATAGACTGAACAGCTTGGACTGGCCCTGTTTGTTCCTCCTTAGGCCCAGCCTCAAGGGCCCTGAGAGCTGTGCAGCCCTCAGAGGGACCTGAACAGGTTGGGGAGATGGGCAGGGAAGAATCTTCTGAAGTTCAACAAGGGAAATGCAGGTCCTGCACCTGTGGAGGAACAACCCCAGGCACCAGCACAGGCTGGGGGTGACCTGTGGGAGCAGCTCTGCAGGGAAGGACCTGGGGGTCCTGGAGACAATGAGCTGTCCCCGTGCCAGCAGAGGGTGTCAGGAAGAGCACTGCCAGAAGATGAGGGAGTGCTCCTACTCCTCTGGTCAGGGAGGAGGGGCAGGAAGCACATCTGGAGTGCACATCTGCAGTGCTGTGTCCACTTCTGGACTCCTCAGCACAGTAGGGACAGGGAGCTCCTGGAGCGGGGCCAGTGGAGGCTGAGGAGATGAGGAAGGGCCTGGAGCATCTCCCTGCCCAGGAAAGGCTGAGGGAGCTGGGGCTCAGGAGGAGACACAGCTGAGAAGGGCCCTCATCCCTGTCTGCCCCTGTCTGCAGGGAGGGCTTAGAGCAGGGACCAGGCTCTGCTCCAGGAGTCCTGGCAATGGGACAAGAGGAACAGGCAGGAACTGATGACCAGGAAATTCCAGCTGAACATAAGGCAGAACTTCTTTGCTGTACAGTGACCGAGCCCTGAACAGGTGGTCCAGAGAGGGTAATATCCTCGGTGGGGATATTTCAGACCCATCCAGACACAATCCTGTACCATGTGCTCTGGGATGGCCCTGCTAGAGCAGGGAGGTAGGACCAGACGAGCCACTGGGGTCCCTTCCAATCTCACCCATCCTGGGATTCTGTGACTGGAGGTGTCCAGGTCCACCAGTCCCATCTGGATCACCAGACACTGTTGTCCCGACCAGGGGCTCAGTCCCTGGTGTGGAGCAACAATTCACACACCGAGGTGATGGATTTCTAGGTCTTTATTTCTTTTTCCGTGGTGTCATGTGGTATTCCTTGTTCCGTGGTGTCATGTGGCTGCCCCCATGTCTCAGTTCCACTGTCCTCTGTTTGTGGAGCTCCAGCTGCTTCACCAAGCTCAGAATCAGGAGCTGTTCAGGATTCAGGGAGGAGGGCAGAGAACTTCTGCTCACCAGGTCTGCTCCTGGAGGTTCTGTAGTCTCCCAGACACCCCAGCCCTGCAGACCCAGCCCTGCCAGCCCAAGACCTGGGAGAGGCCAGGCTGGACAACAGAGGAACCCACCCACATCCCTACCTGCCCCATCCTGCCTGAGGCTGTCACCCGGGACTGGAAGGCACGTCTGGTTCAGCGACAGCTCCAGGACCCCCAGCAGCACAGACAGTGCTTCTCGGGGACTGCTGCCAGGCAAGGGAGGAATGTGCTGCCACAGGAAAACGCATCCAGTGCTTGGAAATACTTACCAAGGAAATTGTCATAGGACCATTTCCGTAACAAGTTGATCTGCAAGGCCTTCTTGCACTGCTCCCGGGCAACTTTGTATGGCTTCAGATTTAGCAGGACCTGTTTTGCTCGTGGGGTCCTGCAAAGCAGGGACAGATTCCGCTCTCACTCCCTGGCTAGAATCCTGCCTGGCCCAGTTCCCGCTGCTCCTGTGTCCACATTCCCTTTGGCCCCACCACCCCCTTCAGCATGGCTACATGGGACACCAGGATCAGGGGCTATCCCAGGGCATGCCCATGGCGGGGGATGTCCAAGGGACAATATCCAGCCCAGGGTTCAGGGCTCCACTTCCTCGATCCCAAAGGGGTCCCTCCCACCTGTCCAACCCTCCCTGGCCCTGCTAGGTGCTGCCACACTCTTACCTTGGCTGTGGTCTCCCCCCACGAGGGGATGGTGTCTTCTCCTCCTTTCTCTCTGGGGACAGAGCAGCAGCCACTCCTGCTACAGCAGCCACTCTCTCCTTCCTTAGCCTTTCAAATCCTCCAGGATAGGAGGCAGCAGCCTTCCTCAGACTCCTGTGCTCTGCCAGGGGTGGAAGCTGTTCCATGAATTAAAGGGAAGGCAGCTCAGACATTTTGGCAACAACAAGGGTCCCATCCCGCAGCCCATGACCCAAGGGACAGTTTGGATTCCTGCTCTCTCCCCCAGAGTTCTTGGCAGTGACCCTCTGCTTCCTGAAGAAGCCTGGACACCGTAGAGGTTCAGTTCAGAGAAAGATTCCTTGCAACACGGTACAGAATGATGAAATTGTTCCCACGACTGAATGGAGGACCCAAAAGACATCCCAGAACAAACACATCCAAAGGGATCCTTTCAACAGCCTCCCTGCAGTGATGCAGGACGCAATCCTACATCCATGTCACACACCTGGACACGTCTGCCCTGCCTGGTGGGAGCTGCCAGCCCAGCTTTGGGTGCTTCCATCCCCTCGGTGGCTCTGCCCTTCTTCCCAGAGTTCTCAATTGGAGGCAGCAAACTGCGAAGACACCACACAAGCATTTTGTCTGAGAAGAGTGGGAGCATCTTCTCCAGTGTGTTTTCCAGGCCTCTGCAAAACTCTGCTGCCTGCTTCCCATGCCACAGGAACCAAGGCCTTGGGCACGTGCCCATATCTGCTCTCCATAAGTACAAGCAGCATGGCCAAAGGTGACAGCTCCTCACACCTGTCCAGAAGCACAGGATTACCCAAAGCCAGCTCCCAAACTCTCACCTTCCTCTCTGCACTCCACCATCAGCCTTTTTCTTTTCTCTTCCCTTCACTTTCACGTCACATATCCGACTTGGAGAAAGACGCGGACGAAGGAGGAGGTGTTGGCTGGGAGGGTTCCCTGAAGAAGAAAAAGAGAAAGCTCCTCTCAGCTGCATCTCCAGAACATTTTGGACATGAGGGATCTCCCAGCCTTCCTGTCCCAGCCCAGTCCCCTTCCCTGAGGGCCGTGTTGCTCCATGGTCCTGTCCCACTGCCTCCTTGGGTCCCCATTCAGAAAAAGAGGGACCTGCTGGGACACTTTTCTGGCAGGAGACAGAATTCCCTTTGGCACAGAGGACGTCAGTTCCTAGGAGGGAACACACCTGGAGTTGTTCGGCGCTTGGTGTTGGTTTTGCTTGTGGTTCCAGTGCCTAGTAGGGAAGCGCTTACAGGATGTGGCTGGGACTTCCCATCTGCCTGCACAAAGCTGCAAAGAAGGTGGTGACACCAGTTTGAGTAAGGGCAGCAGAGTCCATGGCAGCCTCTGGGAAGAAGTTGTTCCCAGGCATCCAGTTTTCCAAAGGAGACATAACACTGGAGCACAGGCAGGAGAGCCTCCCTGCACAGCGCTCCTCTCAGCCAGGTCTGGGATCCCCCTTGTCAGAGACGCTTTCCAGGGAAAACAAACCCGCAGTGACTGAGGACATCTCAGGCTCTGGGGCATGTTGGTTCTCACTCTTTCTCAAGGGAAAAGGAAGGAGCTGGTGGAGCTTCCATGCCCCCCAAGTGTGCCTCCAGGGTCATTCCCACAGAGGTGGGAAGATAAAGAAGGCCCTCTTCCCAGGGAATCCACCTGAAACACTCCCCAAAGAAGCCAGAATGGCCACGGACCTTACACAATTTCAATTCCACCTCCAAAATTAAATACATCCAAGGATTCCTCCCACACGGGAGAAGCCTGGACAAAAAGGTGTCGCTGGTTATCACCTCCCATGTACAGAAACAATTGCACTCACTGCGGCAACACAAAGACACCTCCAGGAGGAATCTGGGAAATGTCCTCTTCTGTGTGGTCTATGAATAACGGCTTCAGATTTGGGGACTGCAACAGGGACAGAGACATAACAGGATCCACAGGGAATTTACCTGCTGTTCACAAGGCACAAAACCCCTCTGCCACTGCCAGCCCCAGCTGCCCCTCCTCAACCCCCAGCCCCAGCTGTTTCTCTGCCACCCCGTGCCCCTACATCATCCCAAATCCATGAGCATCTCCAGCGCCTTGGCTTTCTGGCATAACAAGGCCACACCAGCAGCATCTCCACAGGAGCCAAAGCCCAGGGCTAATTCCCTGGGAGCAGGAGGGCAGGCTCAGCTACCAGGACCATGGAAAGCTACCCAAGGCCACAGCTGTGTCCCCAGGAGTTTGAGGGCACACGAAATACATGCAAGACTCACCTGGAGCAAACCCTCGGCCAGGTGCTCCGACTGAGCCACCTCTCGGATCAAGCCTTCAAAGAACCTCATGGCCACGTGGCTTCCCCGGCAGACCAGGACGCCAATGTCCTTGAACACAAAGTCGAAGTTCTGGCCGCTGGCCAAGGCCCACGCACAGATCTTTAAGGTGGCCTCAATGCACATCACGATGGTGGCCTTGGGCTTGTGCAGGCGCAAGGACACCTCGGCGCAGACCAACTCATTGGCTTTGGAGAGCCCTGTGGAGAAACCACCCAACACAAAGTCACTCACTCAGCCCTTCTGTGTGGCCCCTCAAGAGTTCACCAACCCCCTCCCACCACAGTGACTCTTCACCCAGCAGCAAATGTCCTGCTTTTGTGCCATGAGCCCCTGTCCCTGCACCGCCAGCTCAACCACCATGCTCCAGCCCCACAGAACCTCCCAGGTGGCTGCAGGAGCCAGCAGGAATTCTGGTTCCTGCCTTCCCAAGGTCGTGGGGATCATCAGCCTCACTGGTGCCAGGAGATTCTCAGGAACACCTCCAGGAGCTCTCCGGCAGCAGCCAGCACACCCCGGCACCCAGAGAGCCCTGGAGAGGCTGCTGAAGGGACCCGTTAATGTCCAGGGGGAGCACGGGGCTGAAGGGCTCATCTTACCAGGCACGGGGCTGTTCCCACAGAGGAGCTTCTTCCCCACCAGCAACGGCTTGTTCAGATCAAACTCCAGACTGTCCACCATGAAGCCTTGCCTTTCTCCATGCCAGATGGGTCTT
Source organism: Aphelocoma coerulescens (assembly GCF_041296385.1). Classification (NCBI taxonomy): domain Eukaryota; kingdom Metazoa; phylum Chordata; class Aves; order Passeriformes; family Corvidae; genus Aphelocoma; species Aphelocoma coerulescens. The sequence goes on from NC_091034.1 coordinate 198,933, forward strand.
TTCATAGTGTGTATGGTACCCAGGCCCATCAGCCCAACTCTCTGGAAACAAAAGCAGGCAGTCACAGGGCAGACAGGAGGGAAAGCTAAGGGTGATCTGTGGCCTTTCCAGCCCTGCAGCTCCAAGGCCTGAGATGGAGGCTGGTTCTCAGGAGAGCCAGGAAGGCTTTGGAGAAGAGCCTTTCACTCCAGATGGTTCCTCACTCCCTCATCTCCAGGACCTGCAGGGTGCAAGACATGTGGGAGAAACTCCTGGAGCCTGGGAAAGCAAAGGAGTGCAGGAGCACTGCCTGGGCATCCCTCCTTTCCAGCCATCCTGGGGAAGACTCCAAAGAGGAAACCCAATGTTCTCCGACTCAAGCGCCACTTGACTTCTTGCCTGTGCTCACAGTGGGTCTCTGACCAAAATTCAGGGTCTGCCTGGGACACTTCTGCCCTCTAGGCTGGGTGAGGGCCAGGCAGGATGGGGAAGGATTGGGAAACCCCCATGGTCTGAGGGAGGACCACGAGGAAACCAGCCCCACCTTCTTCAGCAGCAGGTCTTGGCGATAGCATTCAGACACACAATCCCAAACTTTAGTGATTTCTGTCGGAAGACAAGAAAGGGCCACGTTGAAGTTATGAAGTTCATCATCCCCCCCTCACATTCCTAATGGCAGATCCCCTTCTCCAAAGGGACCTTCTCCCTGGGCAAAGCCACTAACACATTCCCACCCCAGGGAAAGGAGGATGCTGGGACCTCAGAGGATCTCAAGGCCTTACCATCTTTGTGGAAGTACACAAGGTCCGGAGACAGCGCGAGGAGGAAGCTAGGGTAAACCTCTGTCGTGGCTGCGGCTCCTCCTGCCCGACTTCTTCCTCTCCTCCTGTCCATCCCACCACGGCCCCAGGACGGGGGGACCTGTTGGTACAGCGGGGCACCACAGCTGGACTGGTCTCTGGCTCTCAGGGAAGTGGGTGTTACGGTTCCATGGAAGCAGAACGCCCCATTGTGACCTCACATGCGTCACCGAGGGGCTGCAGAGCCACACACAGACACGCCCCTGCCCCCAGGCTTCACCCTACAGTGCTAGGAGGCTGTACTTATCATTTTGAGGGGCTGGCCCACCCAGCCACTGCCTTTCCCCACGAGTCTCCCACAACCACTGGTGAAGCACACGGGAAAATCGGATGGAAATCAATTCAGAATGATTTACACGGACACTGGGAATTGCTGTGTTACAAGTTAGAAATTTGGCAGAAAACAAACCTAGTGTCCCAGCTGGTCCTGAGGGATCAGAGGGGCTGCAGGCAGCAGGGCTGAATTCCTGATAGGAGCCAGTTCCACCTGGCAGGTCTGGTCACATCCAGTGGGAACTTTCACAAACACAGATTCACCAACAGTGCAGTTTACTGGAGCAGCGGGTTACAGACTCTTGTTAGACTGAGAGTGATAAATGCACTGACCTGCAAAAGCTGCACAAGACAAATGTTCCCAGGAATTCCTTGATGCAGCTGGAGACACAAATCTTTGATAAGGGGTGTCCCCGCTTTGGGGAGGAAGGAGGAGCAGCCAATTTATCTGTAAATGAGGGATATCAAGAGTGATAACGAGAGAGATTACAAAGGCTCTGGGTCTTGGCAAGGGCAGAACAGAACGTGACACCTGAGCATCACTCCCTCTTCCACCTGGCAGATTCCAAGGATAGGCCTCTGCCTGATAACCCATCACCCCCTCAGCAGGCGATCACACCCAGGTACTCCCATCACCACATATCCCATGGAAATCCCTTAGGTTGTGGCCCTCATTCCTACACAGGCACGGAGCTGCAGCACAGGAGACCTCCAAGGCACTGGTGTTTGCAGGGTCAGGAGATGACTGGCTTCAGTCATCAGTAAGTTTCCATCATGGCCAGAATCCAAGTTACCTGAAACATCTGGAAATTGTTTTCAAAACTCCAGCACCAATGGTGCCGTTCCACTCAGGCTCTGACTCATGTAGGGACTGTTCCAAGGCTGTCAGGGAATGCCTGATTATCCTTTGTTCCCCACCTTGGACAGGCAGCTGCTGTTCCTGTTGCACTCAGGAGTTCCTGGTAGGGTCAGGGGATACTTCACCTTATCAGGTGCTTATCAGGAGCTCCCATAGAGCAGGGGGAGGAGGATGTACCACAATAGGTTATTGCAAAAACAGCCACAGGGCTGATGTTGGATGCACAAGTAGTCCATGAAGTGTAGTTCTGGTGGGGTTCACCCAGAGCAGGGTTCACTGAATGTGACACACAGGGTAACTGATCCCAGTTAACTGGATAAGTGATTACCAGTTATGGGGATCCCAGTTACCCTGTACCAGATCTATTCCTATGCTGGGCATAAAGAAAACAAACCTGCAGCACAGTCCCAGAGAGCTCCAACAATGCCATCACAATCACAGATTCATTTCCTGTGTCAAAACACTTGACGTGGCTTTACCCAGGAATTTACCCAGGGGCATTCCTTCTGGAAAGGGGACTACCCAAGGACATCCCTTCTGGGCAGGATGAAGGGGACAACCCCATCAAATTGTCCCTCCAAATTCCAGGTTGAACTCTCATCCCCTAGGTAGGTACAAAATTGGGGTACATTTCATACCTTATTAACCACGACCGTGCTAAGTGCTGTGGGTGGGATCGTGGTCAAACCTCCTGTTCTCTGTGGTCCCAGAGTATGGAATATTCCTTGGTAGGGGTTGTTGGGTATCAAGCAGAAAAACGAGACCATGCCCTGCTCCACGTTTCTCTCACTGCCACAGCAACACAAAGCGCAGGGCTTCACTCGCGTTCTGTATCTGCACCACGGGCCCTGTCACAGTCGGAGCTTTGCATTTTCTTCCCTGTTTTATGCTTCCAGCACTGGGGAGGCCCTACCTCGAGTACTGTGGTTGTTTTGGGCCCCTCGCTACAAGACAAACCTCGAGGCAATGGAAGGTTGTGGAAAATTGCCCATCCTGTTGTGTGGGCACGGAGCTGCTGTGAGGTGGGGGAGAACTGATGGAGCTGTTCCGAGCCATCTCTGAGGTGGGATAACCCAGGTTCTTGGGGCACCCTTGGAATGGATGAGAGTGAAAGGACGTTGAATGATTGGTGTTTATATACATACATGCATACATATTTATACATATGTCACATTTATTTTAACACTTGGGTTGCAATGGAACTCACCTATGTGGCCATTTTGGTTATTTCCTTTAGAGATATACCAATATAAAAGTATAAAAATAACACTTTAGAAAATACATAAGGAAAAGAAAGAAAAAAAAGAAAGGATAAAAGTAGAGAGTGGAGAGGAAAGGTCTCACCACCCATGAGTGCAGTGACAAGACTTGGTTGTTGCAATTTCGGTGTCCATGGTCAAAGTGATGGTCACAGTCTGGATCCATCAGGGGTGGGGGAAGCTCCAAAAACACAAAGTTCAGTAGGTTAATACAGGCTCAGGCTCGGTGGGAATACCCAGGTACCTTCCCTGGGGTCAGGAGTTTTACACTGTCTCATGTAACACTGGGGTCACACCCTGTCCTCTGGCGGAAGGCCCAGAAATGAGTCTGTGGGCCCTTCAGGGTCTCTGATGGTTTGTGCCCCTTCTAAGACCTGACTCTGCCTCTCCCTGAGTGTGGCTGAGCCAGTTCTGCCCCATCAGAAGGGATGAAACCCTTCAGCCCTCCAGGGGAGTGTTCCTGATACCTACCCCGGGGTCTGGGGTAGTCCAGGGCACAGCCAGAGGGCTGAGGATGCACTACAGCCCACCCTGTAAAGGCCAGGCAGAGCTCACGCACTCCGGGGTGTGCAGAGGAGCCCAAAGGCACACCCAGGGCTCTGTGACACAGAAAATCCCATGGAGAGGCTCTGTGCACCCCAAAAGGCTCCTTGAGGGCTGTGGGGAGCCCAAACAGGCACAGCCAGGGGCCACAGGCACCCAAAGGCAGCGCTGGGGCCTGGGCATGGCACAAAAAAACCAAGAGGTGGGGTTACCCCAAAATGGACACCAGGGCTTGGGATACCCTCTAAGGGACAGCCAGGGTGCAGAGGGAGCACACCGAGGGGTCCAGGGCTCCCCAAAACACACAGGGAGAGCCCAGGAAGCACAGAAAGGCCCAGAGAGGTGCGCAGCCACACTCTGTTCCCACCTGACCTGCAGTTCTGATCCCACTGCTTCCCTCTTGGCATCCTCAGAGCCCCTCCACTCCCTGCTTTGCATGGCCTGATCCTTCCCACTCCCACTCAAGCATCCTCAGAGATCATCTGTTCCAGATGCATTTCCTTTCCTTTCCTGGATGCTCAGATCCCTCCTCTCTTCTGCCCCTATTCCATTTCCCTTTGCCCTTCCATCTCCCTTTACCTCATTTCTGATCCCTCTGCCCATCACATCCTGCCCCCAGAGCTTCTCTTCCCCATCCCATGTTCCTTCCCTACACATTCCCATCCTCTCCCCAGTGCTCAGCTGTCCCGTTCACCTCTGCACAAAGCAAAGGGAATGCTGAGAGCACGGACAAAGGGGAATGACACTGTGTGGGCATGGATTGTGGGCACAGGGTGAAAGGGAACTTCTCCAAGTTATATTTATAAAAGGTATAGATTTGGACTGGACTGGACAGGGAATTAGGGTTGAGGGAAGATACTCTTCACCCCACCCCTCTTCCATTGTACTGAGTTTATCTGCAAATTCCAGCCTCCAGTGGATCTGGGATCACACACACACTTACAGGTGGGCAAGTGAAAAAAAACAACCTGTGGAATCATTTAGTTGGAATATATCCCAGAAATCATGGGGTCAGTCCATTTGGCAATTCTCTTTGCAGGCTCTGTCATCCCGTTGCCCCAGGAGCCCAAATCCTGCAGTCCAGGTAAGGCTGCACCAACATTCCCAGCTCAGAAGTTCTCGGAGCCGAGGCTCTGGCTCTCGTCCTGCAGCGGTGAGGCTGTGGGGGCTGGGGTATCCCCAGGAGAGGCCACATTCAGGTACCCGATCTCCGAAGGCTGTGAGGGGGACAGGCAGAAGGAGGAGTCCTGGCTTTCAGCCTCTCCCTCAGGCTTTGTGTTCTGCGGGGCCTTCAGGGCGCCAAGGAGCTCTGGGAGATCTCGGGGTGGGAAGCTGGAAATAAATTTCCATTTCCTGTCATTCCATGGAGTCTGGGAGACCCTTACCCAACACCTCTGAGCAGCACATGGCGATGTTGATGCTTTTCTCTTGGATCAAGACTCCACATTCCTCCTCCAGCCAAGGAAGGGACACCCTCAGCCAGCCCAGAACCTGCTCGGGCCATCCTTCACCCCAACGGCCGCTGGGGCTGTTACCAAACCCCCTGAGCTGCAGGGTCCCTCTGCCTTCCCTTCACATCTGGTTTGGCATGGATTGGAATGGAGGAGCACATCCCAGTGTGATGTGGCACACAGCTCTGGCAGCACTAGGGCTCCAAGTCTCACCACCTCTTGTATAGACTCTTCCAAAGCCCCTGAGCACCAAGACTCCTAAATCCCACAGTGTTCCCCAAAATATTCTGAAAATTTGACTTCTCCATCCCATCAATTGACTGGTTTTAATACCATTTTAATGCCATTTTAATACCATTTTCCCTAAAATTTGACCAAAAACAAACAAAAAAGGCTTCTGGGAGGTGAATGCACAGTGTGGAGCAGCCAAAATGCCCAAGTGGCCACTCCCTGGCTCCTCCTCCCCCCCACGGTACCTGGCACGAGGAGGTGGCAACACCTTACTCTGTGGTTGGCGTTCAGAGCCAGGAATGATCTTCGAGCCCTGGAAGGAGGAACAGAGACTTTGAAAGGAGGAGGTGCAGGTCAGACCCTGAATTCCAAAAGTTCCTGGTCTTCCAAGCTCTCCCCCAGCTTCACTGAGAGTCCTGTCCACCAACTGCAGCCCCACAGGGGTGCTAATCAGGGATTTGTCCTTTGGGTGTGAATTTAAACTAAAAAATCCAAACCAAGCCCCACCAAGGCCAGGTGAGCCCCAAACAGCCCTTTCCCCCTTAACAGCTCATTTCCAACCTACCTGGGTTCTATCCAAATTAAAAGTCCCAATAAACTCCTAAATCTACCTGGTTGATTTGAAAACTCTTTGATTTCCTGGATTGTCTCCACCTCTCCTGCCAAAGTTCTTCATTAACATGGCCAATACCTTCACTTGGCTCAGGAATTATCACTCAGCTTGGCCTGAGGGAGGAACATTCCTCCTGGCAAGAGGAACATTCCCAACCTTGCACTTGGGGTTGGTTCTCCTTTCCTAGAGCCAACTTTACAACTGAGGCCTTTGAAAAGCTCTAAATGTGCCAAGTGAGATTCCTGTCCCTGTGGAAGGGGATCCCATGGGCAGCAGCTCAGGGATGAGCAGGGGCTGAGTGTAGGGAGCCTTCAGCTTCTCACAAAGCCCATCCTCACCATAGCTGTTGGTGAGCCCTTTCCATCCCAAGGGTTGGATCCAGCTCTTCCCAAGCCCCTCAGACATCAGGTTCTGTGATTCCTGCTGATCCCAGCCCTCCCAGGGTCTCACCTCTGTGTTGGGAGCAGGGCTGCTCCTGGGAAGGTGCTGGGAGGTGGCCACATGGCTGGAGAGCTGGAGCTTGTCATGCAGCCGAACATTCTCCTCCTCCAGGATCTTCCCTCTGGGCATGGCACAAGGCACAAGTTACTTTCCTTCCAGCCATGCTCCGTTTTCAAACAGGAATTTTCTTGTCCAGCCTCAGAGCTGTTGCTCTCCACAGCCTCCAGCTCAATGGCGAGGTCTTGGATGGGAAAACGGGCTAATTACAGCCATGAAAGCCACTGCACCAATGGCTGGGGCACAACCCAAACATTCCTCTGGAACTCTTAAGAGGCACAAAACCAGGCAAAGGGAGAATCCTAGGGGATGGAAATCAGCAGGGGCCTACCTGCTCTGCAGGGAAGGAATCCCAGACCGGAGGCTCAAAGGGGACTCCTCCTGGTCTGATATTCTTTGTAGGAGCCGTCGCCTCTCCTGGAGTAATTTCTCATTCTCAGCAGTGATCTGGGCAATCAGCACCTTCCCCTGAGGGTGGTGGAGAAGGAAAGAACAACCACCAGTTACTCTTGACTCTTCTCTGTCCTCTGCAAACCTCGGGGCTTTCCCAAGGGATCACCATCAAGGACGCCAGCTCCTAAAAGCTCGGAGTCACCACCCCTGCAAGTGCTCAAGAACTGTGTGGACGTGGCCCTTGGGGACATGCTGTAGTGCTGGTGGATGGATGGTTGGACTTGATGAAGATCCACATCTTAAAGGTCTTCTCCAGCCTCAACGACTCTGCAATTCCATAGTCTGTTCGATGTAAAATACCCCAAAAAGAGGCTCTGGGGTCACTTCCCAGCAGGAATTGCTGAGGCAAAGGAACATGGAGTTCAGCCAGTGTCAGACTGGGATTTGAGGATGTGGCTTCCCCCAAGGTCAATCCTGAGCCAGGAATTTCCTTTTGGCTTTTTGTTACTATAGATTGGTGCCCCTGGTCCCTTCCTGCAAGGAGGGACTTTAGACAAGAGCCTGGAATGCAGGACAAGGGGGAATGGCTCCCACTGCCAGAGGGCAGGGTTAGGTGGGATATTGGGAAGGAATTGTTCCCTGGGAGGGTGGGCAGGCCCTGGCACAGGGTGCCCAGAGCAGCTGTGGCTGCCCCTGGATCCCTGGTAGTGCCCAAGGCCAGGCTGGATGGTGCTTGGAGCAGCCTGGGACAGTGGAAGGTGTCCCTGCCCATGGCAGGGGCTGGGATGAGATGAGCTTTAATGTCCCTTCCAACCCACACCATTCCCTGAATCCATGATTATTTTGGAAGCAGCGGTGCCCCTGCAGCCTCCCTTTGCAGGAGAAGCCCTCGATGTGTCCTCTCACCTTTTCCACTTGGAGCTTCGACTCACTGAGCTCATTTTCCAGCTGTTTGATCCTGCTGTCCCTCTGTTTCACCTCGTGGATGAAGGTCTCCTTGGCCCTGCGGATCTTGTCCTTGTGCCGGAGCTGCATCTCGTTGTATTTCCTGGGAAAGCAGGGACAACCATCAGGCTGTGAAAGGCTCTTTTGCTCAGGGTCACCACCCAGGCAGGAGTGTCCTGGGTTATTCAGGCTCCTCAAAGTCCAAACTCAGAGTCTCAGCCATTCCCCAGCTCCTCCTGCCTGCCCAGAATGAGCACATGGACTGTCTGGACTCTTTCAGTGATCAGTTTGGGGGTGTTTTTGTTGGAAATTTTAATTTTTAAGTGTCAATCAAATGGAAATTGGTAAGGACCCAAAGCATTTCCAAAAGTGACTCCCAGCTTTACAAACCCTTGTGCTCACCCCTCCCAGCTCTTTATAACAAATACGGTTATAAGGGCACCAAAACTGGAAGTTCCAGGGAAAGGGTAAGTTGGTTTTGTTGGTGGGGATGTGGATGGTTAAGGAAATGACTTTTGAATAGGAAGAAAATTTAGGAAAACCCTCTAAGATCATCAAGTCCAACCATTCTCCAGTACTGCCAGGGCCACGCCCTAACCATGTCCCCACGTGCCACATCCACACATTGGCTGGAAAACTAAGAATTCTAAACAGCAATGGACAGGCCAAGAGGAGCAAGAAGAGCCACTTCAGTGGGAGCTTCTTTGAGCTGGGACACTGGGGACAAATACTTTTCCCTCCTGACACTTCTGATTTTTGCTCTTCCCCTCTAGTCCATTTGGGCAAAGTTCTTGTTTATTTTTATCCGGTTGGGATAGAAGGGAAAATAACACCAAAAAAGAAGAGAAATTTCTACCATATAAGGGACATTTGCCCATGTTTGCTCAAAATTCATGATAAAAAAACTGCTTCAAATTAACCAAAAGGGCTCTGAGGAGAAAGGAGCAGCTCCAGGGAGTGTCTTTGCTGACACCAGACCCCAACCAACACCCTCCTGTGCTGCCTTCAGCTGCCAAGGAGAGCAGGACGGCTGGGAGAACTGGGGGTGCTCACCTGGAGAAGAGAAGGCTCCAGGGAGACCTCAGAGCTCCTTCCAGGGCCTAAAGGGGCTCCAGGAGAGCTGGAGAGGGACTTTGGACAAGGGATGGAGTACCAGAACAAGGGGAAATGGCTTCCCACTGCCAGAGGGAAGGGATAGATGGGATACTGGGAGGACCTACTGGCTGTGAGGGTGGTGAGGCCCTGGCACAGGAGGCCCAGAGAAGCTGTGGCTGCCCCACCCCTGGAAATGTTCCAGGCACGGTTGGACAGGGCTTGGAGCAACCTGGGATAGTGGAAGGTGTCCCTGTCCCTGGCAGGTGAGTGGAACAGCATGGGCTTTAAGGTCCCTTCCCCCCCAAACCAGTCTGGAGTTCCCTGACAGCAGACAAGGAGGGTGAGCTCACTGCACACAGGACTAGTGGATTTATTGCTAAAAGCCTGAACACTGGACAGGAAAATCCACACCACAGCCAAATCCAGCAGCAGGCCCAGAAGGGGCCATTCTTCGGCAGGTTTTTGGGCATTACCTGACATAGAGATCCTTCTGGTTCAGGAGCCGGACACCTTCCTCATACAGGGCTTTGTTCTCCTCCTTCAGGAGTGCCAGCTGCTCCAAGAGCTTCTGGTTCTCCTTCTGGCACTGCACATGCTGGAAAAGGGTTATTTTTAACTCGTGTGTGTGGCCCCAACTGGAGGGGCCCCTCTGCCTCCCATCTGCCTGGTCTCCAAAGCTTCTCTCTCATCAATCCCAGTGGTTCCCACTACAGCCAATATCCAGCCAGCCAGCCAGCCCCCCAGACCACTCCCTCCTCCCCCTAACAAGGAGCAGTGGGATTTTGTTGCAGAGAGAGGCAATGAACCCTCCCAGACAACAGACTCTGCTGAAATTTCCAAGCAAAAACTCTAAGCTCTGCAAGAAAAAGGGAAGGAAGAAACCACCCAGCCTTCCTGTGCCCTCAGAGCGGCATCCTGAGAAACCAACTGGCAATGGGATGCTGCTTTTCCTCCAGCTCCTATTGAAATCAGTGGGATCTGCAAGGGCTCAGCCCCGATCAGATGCTCCCAATTCCAGCAGCTCCCAGGAGCAGATTCCAGCTCGTGATGGTCCTGTTCCCCCTTGCATGACGAAGAACCCCATCACTGTCACTCACCTCATCAGCATCCAGCTTCTTCTCATCCTCCAGGACGTGCAGGGTCTTGGCCTGGAGCTCCACGTGCATCTTGGCCAGCGATGCCTCCGTCTCCCGGGAATGCCGGAGCTGCTGCCGCAGCTCCTCCACCTGCTGCTCCAGCAGCCTCCTGCAAACACAACGGGCTGACAGTGAGAGCTGGAGGGGGATGTGCAACCTGCCCCCAAGGCGTCTGTCTGTCACCCAAACACGCCCTGCTCTCCTCCTGCCCCAGCTGCCATGGAGGGGACAAAGGAACCAGCACATCCCAGTTGTCCCCATGTCCCAGTGACACAGAAAGGGGGGATGATATACTGGGATCATTCCCAGCTGCACAGGGAAGGAGGCTGTTGGCATCACTGGGCTGACAGTGACACCACGGCCCTTCCAAGGCAGATGAAGCCTCCAAAAATCTTTTATATCTCAGGCGGGGGGAATCCCTGGAGAACTCCAGGGACAAGGCAGGCCCAAAGGGAAGACAGGAGGTCAAAGCAGTGGTTTGTGTATCCCTGAACCCTCCCAGGGCAGCCAGGAGCTGCCAGAGGCTCCCGGGGCTGGCACAGCCCCTGTACAGCACAGAGACCTTTTCAGCTGCTCCTCGTGAAGTTCCTGCTGCACTCGAGCTTCATTTTCCCGAGCTTCCTTCAGCTCCTCCTCCAGAAGCTTCTTATCAGAAACACGGGCCTCTGCCAGCAGCAGCTGGTGCTGGGAATCCTTCAGCTTTTGCTGGAGTTTTGCGATCTTGGATTAAAATGGACATGGATTAAACTTTCTGAATGTACAGGCCAGCATCTGAATCAGACCCCTCTGATCCCCCAGTGTCTGACGCATGGGAAGGAAAGATTTCCTTGTTTTGACTCAGTCCATTAAAAGCAAAACCTCTGGAGATTTTGGACCAAATACTATGTCAAATTCTCAGCAATCCTTTTTTGACCCAATTTGATCCTGCACATTTCAAAAGATAATCCAATGATTTCTGAGGAGCATGGCAGAATCAGTGCCATGGAAAACACAAGGTTTTGGAATTTTCCAGCCAGTAAACAGTATGAAATCTCCTCAGTAAAAACAGAATCGGGGTTCCCTGTGCCTGCCAGCCCCACTATCAGTATTTCAGAGACATTGGGTTATCAGATATGGCTTCCATTGCCTTGATTGTGCTCCCACTAATTACAGGCTTTTTTCCTAGAATATTAAGCCAAGGGATCACAAAAAGGAATTTGGGGAAGCAAGCCTGCTTGTTTTCTGCACTAGAGCTGCACAGAACTGTCAAACACACGCCAGCTTACACTCACCTTCTTTTGTGCTTCTCCTGCTCTGGATTTCTCCTGGGCCAGCCTCTCCTGGAGGCTGCTCTGGAGCTTGTCAGCCTGGGAGCACTTGGAGAGCTCCAGTTCCAGCTCCTTGACCTTCTGCTGGCTCCTCTCCCACTGTGCTGAGAGGGAGGAACATGTTTCTGTGGTGTCTGAGAGTTTGGCCCGGGCCTGCTTCAGCTCGGCTTTGACCTGAGATCCCAGAGAAAAAATCGGGTTTATACTTCAGCATAAATCAGCTGGAATGGCTTGGCTAGGAAAGGGGGACAGGATTCCAGAATGAGCAGAAGAGGAACCATAGAGGAAGTAAAGCATGTTTTATTTGGAGGCAGTGAAATTCATCACAGAATCCCAGAGCGGTTTGGGTAGGAAGGATCAGCTGGTTCCACCCCCTGCCATGGGCAGGGACACCTTCCACTATCCCAGGTTGCTCCAAGCCCTGTCCACCTGGAACATTTCCAGGGATGGAGCAGCCACAGCTTCTCTGGGGATCCTGTGCCAGGGCCTCAGCACCCTCACAGCCAAGAATTCCTTCCCAATATCCCATCTATCCCTGCCCTCTGGCAGTGGGAAGCCATTTCCCCTTGTTTTGGTACTCCATCCCTTGTCCAAAGTCCCTCTCCAGCTCTCCTGGAGCCCCTTCAGGCCCCTGAAGGGGCTCTGAGGTCTCCCTGGAGCCTTCTCTTCTCCAGGTGAACACCCCCAGCTCTCCCAGTCTGGCTCCAGAGGGGCTCCAGCCCTCGTGGCCATAATTCCCATGGAGCTGAGGCAGAGCACACTGGGCAGCCTGGCTCTGTCCCTACCTTGGTGCATTCCTGCTGGAGCAGCAGATTTTGCCTCTGGAGGTCAGCATTCTTCTCCCTCTCATACCTGAGCTCCCTCTCGGCGGAGCTGCACAAGTTCTGCACCCGCCGCAGATCTTGGCGCAGCTGCTGCAGCTTCTCCTCCTGCTGCTGGAACCTCTCCTCGCACAGACCCTGCGAGAACGGCAGAAGCGACATTAAGGCAGGATAAAGGTGATTAATGATAGCAGAAGCCAGTGGGATTTAAGGGCATTTGGGCAGGGAGATGGGTAAAGCCCGGTGTTTCTCTGTCCCTACACCATGTCCTGCTCCCTTCCCTGTTCCTGCAGGGTTTTAAGAGCCATGTGGATGTGGCACTTGGGGACACGGTTTATGGTGAATATGCAGTGCTGGGTTAATAGTTGATCTTAGAAGCCTTTTCCAAGTTCAGTGATTCAATGATTCTCTCCATCCCCTCAGAGAAGCCAATACAACTCCTGAGGCCAAAGGTGAAGAGGTGATAGCCTGGATGAGGAAAAGTTTAAAAAAAAAATCCCCTATTAGAACAAACCTGTCCAATCAAAGCAAAACTACTAGGCCACTTTGGACTCTTGCACCAGAGTCTCACTCAGGCATCCAAGCAGGAGTGATGCAGCCAGGCCAGCTCGCAGAGGGATCAGGAACAGGAGAAAGGTGAGTCCTGGCAGCAGGACAGGAACACAGCAGGACAGAGCCTGGACACTGGGAGGTGTCACCGATGGTCTGCAATGGCTCTTGGGAGATAATTGAGCTCCTTGGTTCACCCACCTTCCTGACACACATGCCAAAATCTCTGCTTGGGTTATACCAAAGCCTTTCTTTCCAGCATCACTGTCAGCCACCTCCGGATCTGCATTCCCACTTTGCGCCTTCACCCTCTGCTCTTGGGACCGGATGGAATTCCCTGAAGACCAAATCTGCCTTCTCACGTAATCCCCAGACAACTTCCCAAGCTGGGAAAAGTCTTGATCCAGCACTGTGGGATCTGGCAGTGTAAGTTATCCTGGAGGTCCATTGGCTCCATTGGTTTTGGGGGGTTTTCCACATTTGTTTCTATCAGGATCCCTTCCCACATCCACTGCACTCCTTGTGTCTTGCTCTGCTCCACCTGGATGGATTTGCTGCTTCTTGTACACAACTGGACTCCTATCCTCTACTTCCCACTCCCACCCTGGCCTTACGGACCGCCCTGACCTCTCTTCTCCCCCAAATCCTTGCACAGAAGCTGAGCTCCTCCTCAGTCTCCCCATCCTGAGTTCTTCCATAATTTCCTTCCCGTTAGGCAGGGACACCTGCACCTCCCTTTCTCTTTCAGCTCACAAGGTGAGAAAGATGAACAAATTCCATTTAAATCACTTATTTCTGCCATCTGCAATCAGTTCAGTTTATCCAAGTTCCCACCACATCCAAAAGCACAACACAAGGAAATTAACACATCCCTAATTTCCAACCATCGCTCACACCACAGGACTGGCTTCCAGCCCACTTTAATTAAGTTTTGCCACTCAATTAGTGACAAAAAGCAGGATGCAGATGACAAAGCTGCCCATACCTGTTTAAGGCTCCCCTCTAAACTGCCTGCCGAGTTCTGCCATGGGAGAAACCTGCTTTCCCTCTGCTCCAAGCCTGGGATCATCCTCCTCATGTCTCCGCTGGGGCCCTGCTCCTGGGCACTCCGGATGTCACATTTGAGCTGGGCAATTTCTTCCAGCAACATCCGTTTCTCTTCATTGCTCTCCTTGAGCTGCTTTTCCAGTTCCTCCTTCTTCTTGTTGCTCTCTAGTAATTCAGAGCTTGAAGGAAAAATAGTAAAGGAGAGAGATAACTACACACATCCAGGGAAAACACCGTTAAAGGGGAAAAACTTGGGAGATGAGAGTCCAGTGAAACACTCAGGCGCCTCGGGAGGCTCCAAAGGGGATTCAATCCTGGTGCAGCAATTCTGGGCAAGGGTCAGTCTCCCTGGGACACTTCCCACAAAACCACGTGCATCCAAAGGCTCAGCTCTCCCTGGGAGGAGGTAACGGGCTGGCTAAGGAACCCTCACAAAGGCATGGGAGCTGCTCTGGACTCAAAGCCACAGGAAAGCACTGGAATAGGGGCTTGGGTGTCCCAGTCCCACTGCCTGACTTAATCTTCACCCAAACTCCATCTCCATTTTCTCCATCCAAGCCCAAAGCTGTGGCTGCCCCATCCCTGGAAGTGTCCAAGGCCCAGTCGGATGGGCTTGGAGCAACCAGGGATAGAGAAAGGTGACTCTGCCCATGGCAGGGGATGGAACAGGATGAGCTTTAAGATCCCCTCCTCCCCAGAACAGTCTGGGATTCTGTGATTCTATGTGCTGGATGTCCAGGCACTGGCACAGGCTGTCCAGGCTGGAATCACCGTCTGTGGAAGCGTTCAAAAAACCTGTGGCTGTGGCACTTGGGGACATGGGTTAGGGGTGAACATGGCAGTGTTGGGAAATGGCTGGACTCGATGATCTTGGAGGGCTTTTCCAGCCTGAATTCCATGATTCCTTAGCAGCTCCCTACCTGCCTTCTGCTGGTTGTACTTTATCCCAGTACCAGTAACCCAGGTCACTGTAACCATACTGGACTTAATCCAAGCTTTTATTTACTAAGGAGAGCCTGAGTCCAGATGCTCCAGCTCCAAATTTGTCCTGATCTACTCAAAAAGGGGAGTCAGACAAACACCTGCTGACACCTCCCCTCCAAGGATACCCAGATTCCAAGGACTCCCCAAATCTCCAGTGGGACTAGGACCACCAACTTCTGCCAGCAGTGAGCCCTGAGGAGCCTGAACCCACAACAGGAGAGTTTTGGGACCCCGTTAGTCCAACTTCAAGGGAAGAATCTTCCTCCCTAAGGACAGCTCCCATTTAGGCTGCTCACAATCTGGAAGAGCTGCAGAAAAAAACCTTTAATTCTGGCCGATCCTGATGGCACTGAGGGAATTCACCAAAATCAGAGATGCTGACCCGAGGACAACACAAAGATGCCAGGCCCATTTTTGCCAGGAACAGCCCCATGGGGATTTGAAAAAAAAAAGACTCAAAAATTTAGTCAGCAAAGACAAGGAGCAGAAAATACCACAGGCTTTGTTAAGGTTTACCAGAGCAGTTCTTGTTCTTCCCTCAGGTTTTTGATCTGTTCTTCCAAAAACACTACTTTAGCCATCTGTTCCTCATAGGTCTTTGCATCTGCACAGGGATCTTCTTGTTTCTGCTCCACTTTGGGACTCTGTTCTCTGTCTTGCAGGATTTCAGAGGCCTATAAGGTCAGAAAACACCACAACTTGGATTTCCTTTGCTCTGATGGAAATCTTTTGAGCAGCACAGGGCAATCTGGGGACTCCAGCAAGACATGGCTTGTGATTCTGTGGCTAAATTATTGCAGTTCTTCCCCCTCGGAGACACGTGCGAGTCCTTTTTCCTGCATGGAAAGTAGCTGTGTCTAACTACTACCAAGCCATGGTTCTTTATTTGATTTCATCCTACTGTGGCCCATCTGCAGCTCCCAGGGATTTAC
The DNA here is from genome assembly GCF_041296385.1 of Aphelocoma coerulescens. Taxonomy (NCBI): domain Eukaryota; kingdom Metazoa; phylum Chordata; class Aves; order Passeriformes; family Corvidae; genus Aphelocoma; species Aphelocoma coerulescens. The sequence continues at coordinate 214,708 of NC_091034.1, forward strand.
AGCACGTGCCAAAGCTCTTTACACAAGCAGCAGCTCTTGGCAAACCAGGAGGAGCACAAGGTGTGGATTCAGATGGCTCTCACAGAGGTGCTCCAACTCTACCCAAAACACCTCTCTAGGGACGGCTTCTCCACTCCCAGCGTCACCTAACCCTGTAACACCAGGTAACAGCACACCCTGAACCTGAGACTTGAGGAGAAGATGCCAAGAAAAAAAAGGGGCAGGAAAGGAGGAATGCATCAGGACAGAATCACAACTGGAGTCCACCCAGTGTCAGATCTGCTGCTCAGCACTGACGGACCCAAATCTTTCAGACACAAACACTATTACCCTCACTAAACACCAACAGCAACTTTGATTCCTAAAGCTTTTTAATCAACAGCTCTTCCTGAGCTTTCAATCCCAGGTATTTCCTGGTATTTCAATTCCAAGGCGTCTTATCTACACCAGGACAAATTTGCTCATATCTGAGCAACTCACCCCAGCAGCTCCTGCCTGCATCAGACACCACAACAACTGGGAATTCTTTCCATGTCTCACCTCTGGATCTAACAAAGCACTGTCTTTGTGTAGCTTCTCATGGGATACATCCACAAGATCCCTGCTGGCTGATGTTCTCTGGAGACTCGGGAAGGTGTTTCTGTGGCTTGAGAGCTCAGAGTGGGAGTCAGGCAACCCCTGGAGAGGAAACAACAGAGTCAGTGGATGAAACACACCCCGAATGAGAAGCTCAGAAAAAGATTTCTCCTCTCAACTGTCCAAAAATCTCTTAAAAACAAGAAGAGATTTCCAGGTGACAGAACCCAACGATTTCATGCCAAGCTTGTTTCCAGCACTGTTGGGAAATGATTCATTGCAGCTGCTCCATTCAAAGGGAATGAGCCCATGTGGGAAGCCAGGAATCCACCAAACACATGCAGAAGTCTCTATGCTAAAGGCTGTTCCAGTCTAACACAGAGCTCTGTATTCCATCTCCTCCTGAGCCTTTTGATGGGAAAACAGCCCCTCCTTCAGGGAGAGCAGTGGCCAGTGGGTGACTGAATTCCAGTCAGACTTTCAGGGGTGGATGATTTGGATTCAAAGGTCCCTGGATCATGAGTAGGTTGAACTACTGGGAGGCAAGGGTTAAAAAAGGACTCTTCCCATTTTCCCCAACATCCCCCAGATCAGACAATTCCTTTCCATGTGTGTACTGACAGACTGACCCAGCCTTTTCCTCCCAGCCAGGCTGCTTTCATCCCGAGCTTTGATCCCGAGTTTCAGTGTGGATTTGTTGCAGCCCGACCAACCCCTGGCCTCTAGATGCCACTGTTCCTCCAGCAGCGCCTGTCTGTGCCAACAGCTCAGGACTTCCACGGATTTTTACTTGGATTCAAGGAAGTGACAGGACTCACAAACTGATCTAAGGCCTCTCAAAGTGCTAAAAAATGGGTTTTGTCATGGCTGTGACCACCATTGCCAGTCTCCCATTGCCAGGTCCCTTTGTCCAGGTCACGGATCTGCCAATCTCCTAAATTTTTACCCTCATTTTCAGCCCTTGTCCTGACAGCCCTTGGACAATTTTGCTGGCACCACTCACTGTCTCTCCTCTGTGGCCCAGCTGGAATACAAGAGTTCCATCAAAATTCCCAGCAGGGAAATCCCCAGGAGTTGATTTAGCACCTAAATTGGTTCAAGCCAAGTGTGCTGAGGTCCTTGGGGAAATCCCAGCAGGATGTTCATTTGGCTCTGGGTGTTCTATTCCTGCAATCAGTACCTGAGCCTGAAAACTCCCTCTCTGCTCTCCAGAGAATCAGGGTTTTGGCTACGAAGTTGGAATTACTGATTTGGTATTAGATTCACTGAAAGGAAAAGTAAATTCTGGAGTTAGAGATGGTGCCATGAGAGCAGCTGGATTGAAAACCCTTTGCCAAAGGTTTGAAAGTGGCTGGGCTAGAGAAATGCATCAAGAGATGCCAAGCAATGAGCTTAGGGGGCACCTGGGGATGTTTCAAGGAGCACCCAAAGGCAGCTGGCTCCTGCAGGGAGTCCCACCACAGGGGCTGGACATACCTGGCTGCCCAGAACCACCTTCTCAGCCTTCAGATCTTCCCGCAGCAACTCCAGCTCAGATGCCAGTTGCTTTCTCCATTCTCTCCTCTCTCCCAGCTGACTTCCCAATTTGTCTATGGTTTCCTGACAGCTTTCCAACATCTGGAACAAGAAATGTTAAGAGTCACTGCCACAACATTGTTTTTTCTACGCAGAGAGAAGCAGATTGCAGGAAATCTAGGAAAAAAGAGGGGAAAAAAAGGGTTCTCAAATGTTGCCAGTGGAATTCCTACATGGCTTATCCAGGGCTGGCAGAACCTCTACTGACCCAAAACACCTTGGGAAGCTCCTCCCCCATCTCTGCCTGGCTGACACACCAGGCAGATCCAGTTGTTGGGCTGGCAAGGAACAAATGGACAGGAAAGTTAACCCAGAACCTGATGGGAATCAGCTTTAAATGTACCTACACATCCCTTGGTTTCACTAAACCTTAAATGAGAACTGAGCACCTTCACACAGGTAAAAACTTCACTCTTGTGGGGAGACAACAAACTCCTCAGCTGACAGAGCTGAAGGCAAGACAAATTCCTACGGGGACAGTCTTCATGGAGATCATGGTGTCTGCTTTCCTCCAAAAATCCACCCATCTGCATGAGCTGAGGGGCTACAAATCCTCAGCAGATGGTGACAAAGAGCATCCCCAGGAGAGGGTCACTTCAGATGCTCCTTTAAAACATTCACCTCATTTAAGATGCTCATTTAAAACATTTCTAAACAGAACAGTTCATTTCCCAAGGAAAACCTCTCACCTCCTGCATCTCCTGAGCTCCAGACACCACCTGCTCGTTCCCCTTCATCTCACTTTTGTTCTTCTGCACCTCAAGCAACTCTGTCTCCAAACTGGTGATCTAAACATGGACAAATTCCAAGTTAAAACCAAACCAGGACTCACAACTAAATGCACAACTACTCCTAGAGTGCTCCTTGTGCTGCTGTTACGGGATAAGCCCCATGTTGGAAGGAAGGAACAGGAGGGGGTTGCATGGCCAGCTCCAGCTCATCCCTCATCCTGCTGCTTCCAAGGAGGAAGGAGCCATCTGGACTCAACCCAGAAAAAGACGGAATTCTGCTGCAGGCACATGGTGAAAACTCAAAGCTTCCACACACTGTGGTGCTCCCCCAACATGGAGGACCCCGAGACACCCCAGTTTAGGTGCTGGGTCATCCTTGTTCCCTGTGCTGGGAGTGCTGATCTCATCCAAGCAGATGTTCAACCTGGTCCATCAGGACTCATCCTGGTCCCTTCCCTGCTCATAGGAAGTTGTCAGTCCCTACAGAAGGGCTCCAAGGACTCGGGATTTGGGACAGCAAAGTGCTGACCTCTGTAACCACTGACTTCTGCTCCTCCTGGCACCTCCTGGCAGGTGGGAGCTTGGACAAGGTCTCACTCTGCATTTGGATCACCCCCCAAGGACATCTGCTCTTGGGGGGAAAAGTTTTTTGGTCCTGAAGTTAAAAAAGGCTCAAAGGAGCTTGGAGCAGCCCAGCTAAGGATCATCCCAGGGGAGCAGCTCAGCTTCTCCTCCCCATTAGGGATGCCACAGACCCTTTTCCAAAATCCAAGTCTTGGCACTGGCAGCCCCCCTGCTCTGCTGCCAGCAGGAGCCTGGGCAGCTTCCCTTTCACTCCTTAGGCTCGAAATCCTGTTTGGGCTTATTTCTAAACCCCCAGGATGAACTGTCCAACTGCCTGAGCTTGGCTCTCCTGGAATGAGCTGGGACACTGGAGGGAGATAAAATCCAGCTCCATGGAACCCCAGACTGGTTTTGGTTGGAAGGCACCTTAAAGCCCATCCAGTCCCACCCCCTGCCGTCGGCAGGGACACCTTCCACTATCCCAGGTTGCTCCAAGCCCCATCCAACCTGGCCTTGGACACTTTCGGGGATGGGGCAGCCACAGCTTTGGGGGATCTCAAATGCAAAACACACCTCCCCTCCTCACCCCCAGCCAGCCTTTGGTCAGAAGTTGTATCCAGCAATGCATTTCTTTATTCTCCCGCCAAGCCATTAACTTTTAAGCACTTAATTTGTGCTCCCAGTCCCATGCCAGCAGCAGAACAATCCTCACTCTGTATCCCGCTGTCCTGGTCCTGAGTCACAGCCTGACCAGCCAAGGCTTCTGCAGCTGTGCCAGGACCAAAAACCCTCCCAAGTCCTTCCCAGCCGGGGCAGGGCTGGCAAACACCCAGCCACACTGCCTTCCCCAGGCTCCAGCTCCTTCCCTCCTCATCTCCAGGGCTCTTAAGGCCCGTTGGGAATGCAGGACACAGCTCAGCAACCTCCAGCTATCCAGATGGATCTATCCAAGGGTTAAAACCCACCTCCTCATCCATCCCGTCTCTGCTCCATGGCCCTGCATCCCTCAAAATGGTTCTTTTCCAGCTGCAGCAGCTGCCAAGCCTCTGCAGCCAAAATGTCTCACATCTCCTTGGCTCCCAAGCATGGCATTCCCAGGGATCTGTGTGACAACCCACAGATCAAAGCAGTGATTTGTCCAAACTGAAAACACATCATGTTTGATTTGTGGAGGCCTGTGTTTACTCTGCTCCAAGGGGGAAGACTTTGGCGTGAGCTGAACAAACCCCAAGTTAAACCAAAGCACTGCCATGGTGGACAGACCCTTTTCCATCCCATCCCAGAGCTGGCCCATGGATCCTCTGAGACAGGAGACAAACAAGGTGCCACTGGCACCCTCATTGAGGCATTTGAACTTGCCTTCAGCCTGTGTTTAGAGGCTTTTCCAGAGGCTACTGACAGGGGATTCCTCATCTCTTCCTTTGAACAATCCAGCTTGGAGATGTGTATCCACGTGGGATACACCAGCACCATCTCCTACACCATGTTTTAACCCAACACCAGGTGTTAGGACACATCATTCCTGACTGAAAACCTGGGGGGGGTCTAAAACCTCACCTCAGAAATCCCCTAGGGGCACTCTGGACTGGTGCAGCTGCCAGTCAGGAAGGATGGATCAATCCAGGCCCACTGCAGAGAGGGTTTCCAGCACAGATAGAGGGCAGAGGGCAAGAGCCCCAGCAAGGAAGAGCTCCTGGCCAGGCAGCAGAGCCTCAGCCCACAGGAAGGACCTTCTCAGCCAGCCTTTGGGGGGAGAACCCCACCTACTCACCTGGCCAGACCAAACTCTGTTTTCCTCTGTTCTCTCTGGCTGTAAATTCCCCAGCTGCTCCCCCTGTAAGGGATCGGGTGCCCTGGCAGTGATGCTCCACATGGAATTTTCCCTGGGGAAGCAGTGCCAACCCAGCCTGTAGTGCCAGTACTCCTCACAGAGCTACTCCAGAGGGATGGAGAGTCCCTCCAGAAAACTGAGGCTAAAAACCACCCTGACAAAGGCAGCAGCAGCCTGACAGGCTTCAGCCACAACTCAGTCCTTGCTCAGAGGATGGAGGTGGCCTTGCAGGTGCTCAACGAGGCCCCCAGTGTTGCCATGGTTCTGGAAAACCAGATGTTCAATGAAGTGCTTCACATCCATGATTTCCCAAAGGTTCCCATTTGTCACATGCAAATAATATAGAGCTTCTATCCACCTCCAGAAGTCAAAGCATGATTTGAGTGCACTTGTCCTATGAACAGAAATAGATCCAGGTTGCCCTGGGATGAGGGTCCCCAAAATCAAGTAGGATCCAGGTTAGGAAGAGGTTGCTGAGGTCACATCTTGATCGAGCAGAGCTTCTCAAGATGGATCTCAGAGCTCTTCCGAGACGTGACCAGCCCCCCTCACAGCAGCTGCTGCACCACGAGATAGGAAAAATTCCCTATCCCTCGATTTGTGTGTTCAGAGGGATGTTCCAGGCACTGCAGATCCTGGTCCTTCACACCCAGCACTGTTTGACACATCTCCAAGATCCTGTCCCTGGGGAAAAGCCAAAGTGGAATGTTCTGCCACCAGGACACTTAACTGCTGATATTTCCTGGGACCAAGGAGCACCACTGCCCCAGACAGTAGGGTCAGATGGGATACTGGGAAGGAATTCTTCCCTGGCAGGGTGGGCAGGCCCTGGCACAGGGTGCCCAGAGAAGCTGTGGCTGCCCCTGGATCCCTGGAAGTGCCCAAGGCCAGGTTGGACAGGGCTTGGAGCATCCTGGGATAGTGGAAGGTGTCCCTGCCCATGGCAGGGGGTGGGACTGAATGGGCTTGAAGGTCCTTTTCCAGTGAAACCAGTCTGGGATTCTGTGAGGGGGAACAGGAGATGGAAAAGACAATTTTGCCATAACACTGGGGAATCTGCACTTCCAACCAAGAGTCATTTACTCCCTGCTGGGATTTTTTCCTTCCTTCCCCCTCTCTCCCAAACTGGCAGGTTTTTCTGGCTGTATTTCTTGTCAAACTAAACACAGCAGAGTGCAGGGCCAGGTCAAACATCATTTTATTCTTCTGATCAGAGAGCAAAGCAGCTGGAATGAAAGAAACCCAAACCTTGTCTCTCCTACTCCTTACTCACTTTCTGGTGCAGTCCCTCCACCTCGCTCTCCAGCTGTTCCTTCTCTTGCTTGGTTTGGATCTGTGTCTCTCCCAGAATTGATTCCAGCTCCTCATTGCGCTCAACCAAACCCTCGCATTCCTGCTCCAGTTTTTGCAGCTTGTGAAGGAGCTGGGAATTCCTGCCCTCGATGTTTTCCACGGCTTCCCGGCACCTGCACATCAAAACCCAGCATGACCAGGACTGGAACTGCACCCCAACTGCTCCCCACCAGCAAGGAAAAGCTGAGGTTTTCCTCACTCTCTCCTGCTGATTTCCAGTCTCACATCCACCATGGTCTGTGCCTGTCCTTATTTAGAAGGGAATTAGGGGTGATGGGATCTACATGAGGAATTATGAAGGTCTCAGCAGGAAACAGGTCAGGCACAAGGCTGCCAACAGCAGAGAGACAACAGCAAATGCTCTTTGAGCTGCTTGAGGTGGAGAACAGGCTTGGGAATCTGAAGGGAAAAATCCAGAGGGATGGGATCAGCCCCCCTCTCCTCCCTGAATCTGCCAAAAGAGGTGTGGCAGCTCCTGACCAGGTATTGGGAGAACAAAGCTTTGAATTCCCTTAGAAATTCCTGTTTACATATTTATGGTTGAAAGCCAGGTGTTTTGGTGCACTCCTGGAGAGCATCCAAATCCAGAGAAGACTTCCCAGCACCAAAACAGGTTTAAAGACAACACTTTTGTCTGCAGAGAGCCCCAAAAGCCCAACTCCCTTCTTTTAGGAAAGCAACAAACTGGAGGAAGTGTCAGCATTTAACTGGAGGAAGTGATTCCTCAGGACTGCATCACCTCCGAATTTTCCCATCTGGAAGCAGAAGAACAAAGTCCTAAAGTGTATTTAAAACAATTTAGTAACCAAATAATCCTGCAAGACAGAGCACCAGAGGCACAGCACCAGGAACCAGTGGAAGTACAAGGGGTGAAGAATTTCTACACCTCTCACCTTTTGTGGAGAATTTCACCACCCTGATCTCCGTGTTCCTGATACGGGGCAGCTCTGCTGGCACCAGCGTCTCCATCGGCTCCTGCTTCTTCCCGTGTGCCCTGTGCCTGAGAGAGAAAATCAACATTAGCACAGAACTAGGATTGAGATCCCAGAATCCCAGGATGGATTGGGTTGGAGGGACCTTAAAGCCCATCCTGTTCCATGGGACAGGGACACCTTCCACTATCCCAGGTTGCTCCCAGCCCTGTCCAACCGGGCCTTGGACACTTCCAGGGATCCAGGGGCAGCCACAGCTGCTCTGGGCACCCTGTACCAGGGCCTCCCAGGGAAGAATTCCTTCCCAATATCCCATCTAACCCTGCCCTCTGGCAGTGGAAAGCCATTCCCCCTTGTCCTGACACTTCAGAGCCTTGTCCAAAGTCCTTCTCCAGCTCTCCTGGAGCCCCTTTAGGCCCTGGAAGGGGTCTAAGGTCTCCCTGGAGCCTCCTTTTCTCCAGATGAACCCCCCCAGCTCTCCCAGCTTGGCTTTAGAGCAGAGGGGCTCCAGCCCTCGGAGCATCTTCCTGGCCTTCTCACTCAGCTCCAACAGCTCCACATCTTTCCCATGCGAGCACAGAGTGATTGCAAGGCCACCTGCGTCTCTCAGAAATAAAACACGAGTCACATCAGCTTCATCTCTAGGCCCTAGGAGCAAAACCCTCCAACCACAGAACATCCAGGTTCTCACAGAGAGCTAGGGTCAGGGATGCAGAGGGGACCCTGTTTTTCTGGAATGACAAAGAGCGAGCCCTTGGAAACACCTGCAGTGAGGCTGCTCCGACTCCCTCGGCCCGTGGAGGCTCCGGCCTCTCGCTCCGCTGGTACTCACAGATCTCCTCCTTGAGCTGCTCCACCTGCAACACAAAACACCTGCTTTGAGTGTTGGTGAACATTCCATTTTCATATTTATTATTAATTTATTGCTATTCCTTATCCTGAGGGATTGCTGAGATCCTGTGGCTGGCTCCAGCTGCCGAATGGCCTCAGACAAGGAACAGCGAAAGTGGGAATGTGCAATCCATTAAAGGGTGATTTTCCTGAATTTATTTTGCTTCCTGACCACACCCACATTGTGTCAGCTTCCAACTGCTATTTCTGAGGACACCTTTCAGTGTCTTCCATCCATGAGATCAATGGAATTCCATTACCGGCAGCAGCTCTTCACCCCACAGTCAGAGCTCATCCCAGACCAACTGCCCACCCTGCTCCTCCCCTGCTCTTCATAACCCACAGGCAAGAAAACACCTTTCAGGACACAGAGCTGATGTAGTTGGTAATAAATTATGTTTTCTATAAATTAAAAATTGAGGGGTTCTCAACTTCTGTGCCAACAGTTAAACCCCATTCCTAAGGAATAAAGGCAATTTGCTTTTAGCTTAACCTGTGACTGGAACTGATCTCAGTCTGGCTACATTTTTTCCTGTTTGGTGACCACAATATGTTACATGTATCTATATGGTTTTTGTCTATATAGACATATATAGACAAATAAATAGATTTTAATATTATATTTCTATTTTATTATAATCTATACATACACATGTGCATCCATAATGACTGAAAGGAGCAATGTCCTACAGAACGGAAAACATTATTGGGAATAAAAAAAGGAGTAAACAGAGGAATTTGAACTAAGCTATGTTTTTTTGCAGCTCCAGAAAGAGACCGTGCTGTAAACACAAGGTTTGTGGTGGCAGACATGGAAGAACCAGCAAGTTTTTTAAATGCAAGGAACAAAACTATAAAAAATTCTGTACTATAAAAAACTCTGTAAAATTCTGAACCCCTAAAATGGGAATAAATCCTATTCAAGATATTATCTGATATATTATTATTTGACAAGCTATATTCTCAGAGATACTTGTATTAATTTAACGATACTCATTTGATGTGAGAGAACTGCAAGACAGCCAAGAACTCTCAGTGCTGGGATGGCAGAGGCAATTCCAGGCTCTCAAAGGCTGATCTAAGGAAATCAGGAAATAAGAACAGCAGCAGATTTTGTGTACAATGACACATTTTAATAGGAAGGAGACTCCTATATCCCTTCCCTGTTGGCAACCTCAGTAAGGAATTATCTGGCTGATAGTTCCTTAATTCTAGGTGGCATTTAGAGAATCCTGGCTGTATGACACTGAGCATTTACCTGATAATAATGTAATAGTAATGTAATAGTGAGTCATTCCATTAAGAGAGCCCACAGAAAATAAGCAAATTAATCAATGTGGCCAAGTTAAAAACTAAAGGGGCTGAGAGGGATCAAAAATGAGCATAAATTTCAAATGGATTTCAAACCAGCTCCTGAGGGGTTTAAAGATAAACTTAGGTAAACTGAACTCTTTAATCCAGTCCAGGGAAAGGCACATGTGTTCCTTACTCTGTTTACACACCTGAGTTGGGGTAAACACCAACCAGGAGCAGGGAGCTGATCCCTCTCCACAGGCACAGGAAAATGTGTCCCAAAATCCTCAAGCCCCCACTCAGTTAGAATCCCTCCAACTCTTCCTGCATGGAAGGAAGCTCCCAGAGCTGCATTCTGCCTGCTTCCCAAATTTTACTGCTCCATGAACCACAACACAGCCAAACTGCAGCTCTGGAAAGACTGGGCATAGAACAGGGAGGGGAAAGGGGAAGGCAGGGCAGGTTTGGGAGCAGGGATGACTTCCAGGAGCCAGCCCACGATTGTTGGCTTGGCTTGGTGGATCCTCACCAGCTCCAGGAACGCTTTCCTCTCCAGGTCGAGCGTCTGGACCCGCGCCCGCAGCGCCAGGATCTCCTTGTCCAGCCGGCTGTTGTGCTCCATGGCCCTCTGCAGCTCAGCCCTGTCTGGAGACAGCAGCACCAGGAAAGTGGTCACTGGCCTGGCCCTGCCCACACCGATCCCACACATGGGAAAGGTGGGAGGCAGCATGGACATGTCCTCATGGGAACACATCCCACATCCACTGGAAACACGTCCCACATGGGAACACATCCCACACCCGTGTGGGAACACATCCCACACCCATGTGGGAATACATCCCATATCCACTGAGAATACATCCCACATCACTGGGAATGCATCCCACATCCACTGGAAACACATCCCACATGGGAACACATCCCACATCCACACGGGAATACATCCCACACCCATGTGAGAATACATCCCATATCCACTGGGAACACACCCCACATCCACGTGGGAACACACCCCACATCCACATGGGAACACACCCCACATCCACGTGGGAACACACCCCACATCCACGCCCTCTCCCTCCCACAGCAAAGGATGTCCCTGGAGATCCAGATTCAACAGCAGTCTCTCCATCATTATTCCAGGGATTCGGTTCACCTCTGGATCATGGAGGTAAACCTCATTTAAATCACTCACCTCATTTCATATGGGTTTCACAAACTCTTTAGAAAACCCAAACAGCCGCATTTTGAATTTTCACCATAAAATCCATCATTGCCACAAGCAGGAACACAATCCCAGCCAACGTATCCATGTTGTCCAGGCATTAAAATTTAATGGAATGGCTACAACTGGAAAAATTGCACACCAAGCCTTCAAGCCTGGATCAATGAATAAATTAATACCAAAACCAATTAATGCAGATTCCCAATATTTCCAGGGCAGAAACAGGAAAAGGTGTTTGTACTAAGAGCACATGTTGAGGACACACTGATATCCTCCCAAAAAACAGGGAGACAAATTTCCTTAGAGAAAAGGGAAGAAATATTTTTCCCTTTTAAGCTTAACACTGGGCACAGGAAATTTTAGTTTAAATTTGATGTCTATTCAGGAAAAAATAATAAACAAATCTCCTTCTTTGGTTCCAGTTCGGAAAAAGCAACAAATTCCTTTTTCAAACAAGGATTCTGATGTCAGATTTTCAGTTGTGTCATTTAAAATAAAAAGCAAAGAACATCTTCACAGAATCATAGAATGGGTTGGATTGGAAGGGGACCTTGAAGATCATCTCCTTCCAACCCCATCTTCCACCAGAACAGAAATTTTACTCAAAAGCCTGTAAATCACTACACAGATTGATGATAAAATTTTGCTAAAATGATGATTAAAAGGATGATAAAAGGATAATAAAATTCCAGCTCTTTTCCTCTTGTAAAAATCCTGACCACCCCCTATTTTCCCATTCCTTCTCCTGTTTTTCCCCCTCAGCTTCCTTCAGGGTCGACCACAGGGGTGATTCCACAAGGAGAACAGTGTTTGGATGTGGCAGCCTAGTTCTGCTTTGGAAAAACCCCGCAGCATTCCTTATGCACTTTGTTAAATACCATTTAAAGCCCTTCCTCGCCAAAATCCCACTAACTGGGCTCAAACTGGTCAGGAATTCTTCCCTCTAATGCACACAAGTTATCACTGAACCAAAATATGCTGTTTGAGGGGGTTGTACTAAAGATCAGTGATCCCAGTTTAGGTTTTTAGTAGCAAATCAATTGATTCCCAGAGCAGCTGTCTCGGAGCTCGCCAGGAGGAGAAGCCATGCGGAGACAGAGAACCAGGGAAGCCCCTGGGGCTCTGCCACCCTCATTTTGCACACACAGCACAACAAATCCCAGAGACAAAACAAGCATTAAACCCTTACTCACCGTTTGCAAAGCCTTGTATTCATCTGACACCTCAGAAAGCACAGATTTCCCTGAGCAGGCTACAACCTGTGAGAGTCCCAGGCTGGAGCCCGTCCGTGCTCCAGAGAGCCAGCACTGGAGCTGCCACACCACTCACCCCATCCCTGGGGACTATGGATCGATCCCCACCCAGTACAGGGATGAAAAGGCAGCAAATGATGGGGCTGGAGGCTGGAGAGGAGCTTCTGGGGCTGGAAATGAGCTGCTAGGGCTGGAGAGGAGCTGCTGGGGCTGGAGAGGAGCTGCTGGGGCTGGAAATGAGCTGCTGGGGCTGGAGAGGAGCTGCTGGGGCTGGAGAGGAGCTGCTGGGGCTGGAAATGAGCTGCTAGGGCTGGAGAGGAGCTGCTGGGGCTGGAAAGGAGCTGCTGGGGCTGGAGAGGAGCTGCTGGGGCTGGAAATGAGCTGCTGGGGCTGGAGAGGAGCTGCTGGGGCTGGAGAGGAGCTGCTGGGGCTGGAAATGAGCTGCTGGGGCTGGAAATGAGCTGCTGGGGCTGGAGAGGAGCTGCTAGGGCTGGAGAGGAGCTGCTGGGGCTGGAGAGGAGCTGCTGGGGCTGGAGAGGAGCTGCTGGGGCTGGAAAGGAGCTGCTGGGGCTGGAGAGGAGCTCTCAGGTCCTGGTACTGTGTGTGTGAGCTCCAAGGGGAGCCCCAGGACCTGCAATTGTGCCCTAAACCTGCCCGAGGTAGCGCCAGGGAAGGGAGCTGGTCCCTGGAAAGGCACATGGGGCTGGGATGAGTCACCTCATCCCAACTGCTGTTCTCCAATGAAATTCTGCATCACAGATTTGGGGACAATGCAAGGAACCCCACAAAAGAGCATCTAGACACCTGTGTATCGCTAAGGACGTTTTCCATGGACATTTCACTCCAAGAGCAGCTTTACCACCAGAAAACTGTTTATTTCTACAGTCAGAATTTATAAAAAATCCTACTAATAAATAACACTTCAGGGCTGGTCAACAGTTATTTCAAGAAGGAGGTGAAGGGAATATTCTCAGCAAGGACAATGTACCCAGTCACTTCCCCACTGCTGCACTTGCTAAGGATCCTATGGAGGCAACATCCCAAACTGCACCTGGAGAACCCTGGGATGAGGGGTCCAGCTCTGCTAACTAACCCTGTGCACATGGTAATTCAGCTACTCTGCTTCCAGACCAAGCCATCATTCCCTCTCCATCCCCTCCTAGGGCAGAAATTTCTCCCTGGAGAGGAGCCAGGGGTAGGAAATTAGTCCAGACTGTGCAGATGCATCACAGAGCAGAGAAGCCCAGTCTCAGAATTAATGGATTTGTGACTGTTAACGACTGCATTCCCACCTCCTAGCGAGCAGGCTGACTCCTGGCACTGATTTTCCCACATTCCAAACAGAGAGGACACAGGACAGGCTGCACCCCACCCCCGCCCCGGGCTAAGAGCAGGCCAGGAGTGGCCACCAGAGCAGCGCTTACCTGCTCCACTCTGCTCCTTGCCTGGTGCTTCCAGCTCCTCTGTCACCCTCTGGATATCTTCCTGGGCCACCACCAGCCTCTGTGGGGCCTCATCCAGATCTCCCACAACTCCTGCAGGCAATGCTGGTTCCCCCTCCAGCTCTTCCCTGCAGAACTGAAGCACAAGGGTTAACGTGCCAATGGAAATGAGAAACCCTGTGGTGATGTTGATGCCTTAGGTGGGGGTCAGGCTCTGCTCCCAGGGAACAAGGGATGGGACAAGAGGGAACAGCCTCAAGCTGTGCCAAGGGAGGTTTAGCTTGAATAGTAGGGAAAATTTCTTCATGGAAAGGGTGGTCAGATGTTGGAATGGGCTGCCCAGGGCAGTGGTGGAGTCACCATCCCTTGGAAGTATTCAAAAACCCTGTGGATGTGGCACCCAGGGACTTGAGTTAGTGGTGGCCCTAGCAGTGCTGGGGGAATGGTTGAACTCAACGACCTTGGAGGGCATTTCCAACCTTGCTGATTCTACGAAATCTCAACTATGAGCCAGGTCACCAGCAGGAAAATGTGTATTTCCTTATTTCTGTCTCCCCAGGAAGCTGTATGCATTCCTGCTGCTCTGGGAATTCAGCTCCCAATGCCTGACAGGTGTGAGCAGAGCCAGCCTTGCACAGAGAGATGTTCCTGAAGAGCAGCACCACCAGCACAGGGCCACGTGTCCCTTGGCACTGACACGTGTCCCTCAGGACCACTGAGGGGGATTTTCAGTTCCAACCTATCTTGACTAGAAGGGGTTTTATTATCATGCCTTATACTTGGTGGGAATGTTTCAACCAGAGTTATCCCAAACCCTTGTGAAAATCCCTCAGTTTTCCCAGCTACTCTGGGGGGTTCTGTGGGTTCACTACTTTTTTAAGACCTCTGATCTCCTGGGCCTGCCCATGAGAGCAGGAGGGCTCAGTTTTGCCCCAAGTGTTGGCACTGAGTGTGATTGGCTCACTTTGTCAGAGTAACACTGGGAGACCTGGAATCATGGGATCATAGAAAGGCTTGGAGTGGAAGAGATGTTAAAGACCTTCCAGTTCCACCCCCTGCCATGGGCAGGGACACCTTCCACTATCCCAGGTTGCTCCAAACCCTGCCCAGCCTGGCCTTGGACACTTCCAGGGATGGGGCAGCCACAGCTTCTCTGAGCACCCTGTGCCAGGGCCTCACCTCCCCCACAGCCAAGAATTCCTCCTCCATTCCCCCTTGTCCTGGCACTCCAGACCCTTGTCCAAAGCCCCTCTCCAGCTCTCCTGGCACACCTTTAAGCACTGGAAGGGGCCTTAAGATCTCTCCAGAGCTTTCTCCAGATGGACATCCCCAGCTCTCCCAGCCTGGCTCCTGAGAGGCTCCAGCCCTCAGAGCATCTCCATGGCCTTGCTCCAACAGGTCCTTCCTATGCTGGGGTCCTGGAGCTGGAGCAGCACTGCTGGGTGGTCTCTCTGTAGTGGGAACAGAGTCACAATGCTGTTTGGCCTTTGGGGTGCAAACACACACTCCTGGCTCATGTCCAGCTTTCTGTAAGAACTCCCAAATCCATCCTGCAGGGCTGCTCTCCATTAATTCCTCCCCCAGCCTGTGCTCATTTTGCTCAGATTGCCTCAACCCAGGCACAGGGACTTGAATTCCATGAGGTTCCCTGGACCACTGCTCCATGTTCCTCTTTTTTATGGAGTTACACACTCCTGTTCCACTGCATCTGCACTGAGGGTTCCACTGCATCCTAAGGCTCAGCACGTTGGTTGCCATCAATATGCAGCACTTCGGAGGGTGAGTGAGCTGGCACACGCCACAAATCCAGAAGGCATTTCCCTATGGATTTCCCGGAGCTGACCACACAGAGAGGCAGGTTTGTATCCCGCCTTCCTGCTTTCCTGGGGATGCAATAAAACAATCAATTCTGCTTGAGCAGTCTGGCTAAAAGCTGAATTCATCCCTGTACCAGACAGGAACGTGTCCGGCCCTTCGTTCCGGAGTGGAACCGGCCAGCTGGGAACAAGCAAGGCCACGCATTCCAGTAAACAGAGTAAGAGGAGCAATTAACACATGAACCTGTTACACTGCAGCAACTCTAATGGTTCTGCAAAACAAGTGGGATGCTCTGGGGAACAATGGAGTGTTTAATCAACAGTTTCTGCTCCACAGGCACAGATAGCAATGACATCACTGGGGAGAGTAATCAGTCCTGTCAGGGAGACAGTTTGCCAAGAAAACACATCTCCAATGTGTCCATATCTGGTTAAAACCACAGAAAGAGTGCCCAGTGTAAGAACTGTGGAGAAGCTGTGGTTGGTTGGAAACAGTGAATATTAAATTTGTAACAATTCCCTGGAAGTGTTCAAGGCCAGGTTGGAGCAATCTGGTCTAGTGGAAGGTGTCCCTGGTCCCTTCCAATCCAAACTGCTGTGTCATTCCATTCCTGTCAGCAGGAACAAACAGAAAGGAACAAGAGCAGGAGCCCTGACCCCTATTTGAGGTCTTGCACCCTCCTCACTGTTTGGGAGCTCAGGGACAAAGAGCAGCTCCCAGAATCCCAGAGCACTCCTGGACTCCAGCTCCATGGAGACATGGCCATAAGTCAAGAGTAGGTGGAAATTGGTGACCTTGGAACCATAGAACCACAGAATCTCCTGAGCTGGAAGGGACCCACAAGGATCAGAGTCCAGCTCCTGGCCCTGCACAGACACCCCAACAGCCCCACCCTGGACACCCCTGGCAGCGCTGGCCAAACACTCCTGGAGCTCTGGCAGCCTCGGGGCCGGGACCATTCCCTGGGGAGCCTGGGCAGTGCCCAGCACCCTCTGGGGGAAGAACCTTTCCTGATATCCAACCTAAACCCTCCCCTGACACAGCTCCAGCTGCTCCCTCAGATCCTGCGCTCCTGCTCACAGAGAGCAGAGATCAGGAGCAGCTGCAGCCGCCAGTGAGCTCTGCCCTCAGCCTCCTCTGCTCCCCCTGAACCCAGAGAAAGTCATTCTTACCCAGTGAAGATCCTCACCCCAACCACATCACAAACTCCTCAATATAGTATTACAATTAATCCATTTCACTGTCCCTGTGCAGATGTGGGAGTAAATCAAGTGCAAAGTGTGAGAATTAAGAAAGGCACCGACTTAGAATCCTGGAATCCCAGACTGGTTTGGGGTTGGGAGGGATCTTAAAGCTCATCCCATTCCACCCCCTGCCATGGGCAGGGACACCTTCCACTATCCCAGGTTGCTCCAAGCCCTGTCCAACGTGGCCTTGGACACTTCCAGGGATCCAGGGGCAGCCACAGCTTCTCTGAGCAGCCTGTAGCAGGGCCTCACCACCCTGCCAGGGAAGAATTCCTTCCCAATATCCCACCTAAACCTATTCTGTCCATTTGAAGCCATTCCCCCGTGTCCTGGCATTCCAGGCTCTTGTAAATACTCTCCCTCCATCTTTCTTGCAGCTCCTTCAAGTATTTCAGCCCCAAGACTCCACAGTGGCCTCAAAGACAGGAGAAGTTTTCATAACAGCAATATCCAGAAGATACTCCCTTCCCAGAAGCTCTCAGGCAGCCAGAGCCAGAGAGCAGGAGGTACCTGGAGTCCATCCACGATGCTGTGGGATTCCAGCTGCTGGGCTGCCACTTCGAGCTTTCCTAGCAGCGCCGCCCGCTCCACCAGGAAATACGCGACCTGTTCGCTGGCAGCGCTGCAGGAGATCTGGGATAAACCCTCCTGCTCCAGCATCTCCTGCACCTCCTTCAGCTGTATTTCTGCAAGGCAAGGCAAGGCTTGGTGTCAGAAGAGGAACAAACACAGGGCAGGGTTTCCTCGAGATCTATCCCAGCTCCTCTAAACATTCCTCACTGCAACAGCCCCATTTCTCCTGGAGCCCAACAGCTCCTCAAGTCTTTCCTGCTTCCCAACTCCCTCACTGCCTCCCATTCCCTGCTATCCGTTATCTCAGCCCTATTCCCTCTCTCTCAAGGTTTCTCTTCACATACCCTTCCCTGCCTGCCAAGCATGTGATAGGACCTGCTCCCCCCAGTCAGAGTTCTGCCAACCTGGTTTATCCTCAGCCCCTTCAACCCTAAGTACAGCTTGGTGGAAACTAAACACCAGTAAACAGATACTGAGAGAACCAGAGAACCATTAAGGTTGAAAAGACCTCCAAGATCATCAGTTCCAACCCTGAGATCATCAAGTCCAGTCTTGGAGAGAAAGCAAATAGACAGACACAGAGTCACAGACATGTTTTCTTTGGCAGGAGACACTCAAAAAACTAGATCACTCCTGGAGAGCATCACTATTTTCCCAAGGAATGTCTGGAAAGGAGGCAGATCTGAATATCTTTAAGAATTAAACTGCCAGTGCTTCACCATTTATCTAAAATTTATAGCCTGGAAGACTCTGTACTGGGAAAAACTTCCAGATTCAAGGGTCTCTAAGGCAAAAACGTGACAACAAGACTTGCAGAAGTCAGTTTATGGCTGGGCACCATTGTGTTTGTGCAGTTGTTAAAAAGACCCCCTTGTTGGTGTGGATGGAATTTACCTGCCAGGAGAAAATGAGGAACCTTTGGTGTCTGGCATGGTGAGGGCAGCAACTCCTGCATTGGATCCAGCAGCTTGTGGAGCCAGGGGAGGGCTTTTCAAACCCTCCCTGTGTAATTCATATTAAAACCAAAAGCAATAGACCAAATATCTAGCCCAAACCAGATTACAAAGGCTTCCAAGTGTGGTAAGATGAGAAGTGCAGGGAGCTGTATAGAGGTAGGAGGGACATTCCCACTCTTTCCCTGCTCAAGGATCTACAGTTGGACAGCAGAGGTTCAGCAGAGCAAAGATTCCTCGGACACAGGACATACACAGCCCTGGACAAGCCTGTCCCTCACTCCCATGCACTGATTTAACACAGGAGCCAGCACAATCACATCCCGAGGCTCCGATCGATCCCATGTTTCCACTCCGCGCTTCGCAGCCGGCTCCATCCAGCCCTGTGGATGGAAAACACCCTGCGGTTTCCTGGGCATCTTCCCCAGGGACACAAAGCACAGCCTGGTCAATACAGGGTCAAGCAGGGCTCCCCAGCAGCTTCCTGCTGCAGCAGAGCAAACAAGGCAGTTTGCAGGACCAAAACTGCTCTGTGTGCCTCAGGAAGGGCCCATGGATCACACTAAACTGAGCCCCACCCAACCTGCCTGGCACTTTCCTCCCACGGTTTTGCCAAATTCCAGCTAAAATGAACAGAAACTGCTCTGGTTTATGGCCAGGATGGGACCCCCTGTGCCCTGAACCACCTTCACCTGCCAGTGCTTCCCTTGTTCCCAGCCTGCAATGCAGGATGAAGTGGTATCATATTAGATCCCAGACATATTCCAAAGGCTGGAGAGAAAAAAAGGATTTGTGAGGATGAGGGGGGTCTGCCCACACAGCACAGGTTACCTATGTGTAAACCCCACTGATTCCTTACAAGCCCTTTCCCTCCCCCATCCAATGTCTGGGAAGAGCCAATCCCCGCCCCAGGCACTGTCACACCACAGCTCCACTGGCATCTCCCACCTCCGTCCGCAACTTTTACATTAATATTTCTATTTTCCTACCCCAAGAATACTCTCAGAAACAGCAGCCACCTCACCCCACCACAGCCCTGCATCCTCCAGACCTGCTGGGTGTGTTTAACCAGCCCAGCTGTTACAACAAGCTCAGACCATGACTGCTTATTCTTTATATTCCACTTTTTAAACAAATCCAGGCAGCTCCCCCAGCGCTGTGTTTTGCTGCCATTCCAGTTGTTTTTCAGGAAGGCTTTTGGGAGCACCATCGATCTGCCCTCCAACAACACCCAGCGCGTTCAGCGAGAGCATCAGAAACGGATCAGGAACTGCCTGGAGGGAAGGAAAAATGTCACCCTGGGCAGAGGTATCAGATGAGGTGACACTCAGCTCAATAGCCCAGCATCAACCAGCCTTGGCTGCTCCCTGTAGGAACCTGTGAGCCCAGGATGGGTACAGAGCAAACGTGTGAGCAGAGATTGACTTTTTATCTCCAGAAACTGCTCAGTTTCAGTCACCAGCACTAATTATCCTCAGGGTCTAAAGGAGGGCTGGAGAGAGACTTTGGTCAAGGGCCTGGAGTGACAGGACAAGGGGGAATGGCTTCCCACTGCCAGAGGGTAGGGTAAATGGGATATTGGGAAGGAATTCTTCCCTGTGATGGTGGTGAGGCCCTGGCACAGGGTGCCCAGAGAAGCTGTGGCTGCCCCTGGATCCCTGGCAGTGTCCAAGGCCAGGTTGGACAGGGCTTGGAGCAGCCTGGGACAGTGGGAGGTGTCCCTGCCCATGGCAGGGGGTGGGATGGGATGAGCTTTAAGGTGCCTTCCAACCCAACCCATTCCATAATGCCATGATTTTATGAAACAACTTTTAGCAGATCAAGTTGCTCTGAGTGATGCCAGACCAAGCAGAGTTTCTGATCCGTTTGCCTGCTGTTGGAAGAGGGAGTGTGCTCAGACCTGAGAGCCCACTCGGAGGTCTCCAGGCTCCCTTCCCCAGCTCTCAGCTCAGATGTCTCAGGACAGATCCTGTCCCTTGCCCTGCATCATTCACAGCTCAAGCCCCTCCTTCGTACCACTGGCTTGAACCAGCCCCAGCTGCCCCTTCCCACTCTCCTTTCAACACTTCCAAAAGCTACCAACCACCATCCTGTCCTCTTGCCTTGCCCACATTTTTAACAATCCCAGCAGACCAGGGTCTGTCTTTCCACAAAGCCCCTTCTCCAGGCCGATCCCCTGGATCATCCTATGCCTGATGAGACATCCGGGTGTTTTGCAAAAATAACAGGGGGAGCAAGACTTGGAGCACAAATCCTATGGGGAGCAGCTGAGAGCTGGGGGGCTCAGCCTGGAGCAAAGGAGGCTCAGGGGGGACCTTGTGGCTCTGCACAAGTCCCTGACAGGAGGGGGCAGCCGGGGGGGTCGGGCTCTGCTCCCAGGGAACAGGGACAGGAGGAGAGGGAACGGCCTCAGGCTGAGCCAGGGGAGGCTCAGGGTGGATATTCATGGAAAGGCTGGTCAGGCACTGGCACAGCTGCCCAGAGAAGCAGAGTCACCATTACTGGAACTGTTCATAAAACATGTGGATGTGGCACTTCGGGTGAACCTGACACTGCTGGGGGAATGGTTGGATTTGACAAGATGATGATTCCAAGAACTCTGACGAAAAGCAGAGGCCTGGGGAACAGACACAGGGATGCAGCATAGAACCCTGCAGCAGGGATGCATCAGAGACCTGGAGCAGCCCAACAGAAGCCTTTGGGATTGTGCAGCATCTCCAGCACAAGCACGTCCATGCACTCCGTAATGGAGATGGCCGGGGGGATTTTTTAAAGAAGAGGATGACCTAGAACCATGGAACCACAGAATATCCTGAGCTGGAAGGGACCCACAAGGGTTATCCAGTCTGACCCCTGGCCCAGCGCAGACCCCCCAACAGCCCCACCCTGGACACCCCTGGCAGCGCTGTCCAAACGCTCCTGGAGCTCTGGCAGCCTCGGGGCCAGGACCATTCCCTGGGGAGCCTGGGCAGTGCCCAGCACCCTCTGGGGGAAGAACCTTTCCCAATGTCCAACCTAATCCTCCTTGGCACAGCTCCAGCCTTTCCCTCGTGTCCTTTTCTTGGTCCCAGAGAGCAGAGATAAAATCCTCCTCCAGAGGAGCTGCAGCCTCAGCTCACCCTCAGCCTCCTCTGCTCCAGCTGAACAAACCTGGATGAAAGGACCAGTCACTCAATAAAGTGCTCCACAAGGACCCAAAACATCCCGGGGTTGGCACCTCTCCCTGCAGGTGACAGCCCAGAGGGAGCAGGGTTTCCAGATTCTTAAATTATCCACACTCATCCCAGCATGGCAGCCAATGCCAGCAGTGAGTCAACAAGTCCTGAACCTCAAAATCAGAGTGATAGCCCCAAAAAAGTCCCTCCAGAAACACTCTGCAGTACCAAAGCCACCCCCCACCCAAGGACAATACACTGGGAACAACTGGATGGCAACCAGTAATCCCCCCCGGATACACCGAGATCCATGGACAACGATCTCAGCTTCCATTCCAGAGGTACTCATTGCTCAGCAGCCTCAGGAATCCCCAAGAAACGGAGAAAGTCCAGAGGAGCAGAGCCGCCAGCAGGAAATGACCGCATCCCAGCTTTGGGGATATTCTGTCTTTCTACTGACACCTTGTGGGAACGGAGAGAACCAGGAACAGTTTTCTGCCACAGCGAGGCTCCCAAGAGCTCATTATTCATTTTAACCTTTGTAAGCAGCCTTTTCACCACAAACCACGGCTCTAAGCGCCCAGAAAAATCAAATTTTTAGATAAATCCCTCTTTGGAAAGTTACGCCACCAGATGTGCTCCCTTGAAAACACAACCAATGCTCAAAATTTTCCCCAAACTCCTGTATTTGCTGCCCCCAAAAAAGCCTGAATCACAAAGAAAATCTTTAAGTTGTGCCATCACTGCCAGTTTTATCTTAGGGCCCAGGATGATACAGGTCACGAAGGGAGTTAATGGTGACATGGGCTATGAGCACCAGAAGACTGAAAAAAAATCAAGAATTAAACCCAGCAAAAGGGGCCCTAGAGTTTGAAAACAAATTATTCGAAGTTAAGTAAGTGAAATAATTTGTTTAAACAAAATTACTGAAGCTCTGAGGGGCCCTGACCAACTTGGTCTAGTGGGAGGCATCCTGCCCATGGCCAGGGGTGGAACTGGATGAGCTTTAAGGTCTCTTCCAACCCAAACCATCCCGGGATTCCATGACAATGAGCACACCCAAGTTTTGAATCGCCAGAACAAACAATTCCTGTCCCCTCACATTGTTTTAAAAAATGTGGAGTTTGTGTAAACCAAAACCAAGAGCAAATTCACTGACTTGGTGGGAGCAGGTAATTCAGAGCTGGAAACCAAAGAGCACCATCAATTCTGGTCTTCAAACAGCCTCTAGAAGATGCTTTGTGCAACAACAGAGCTACGTGCAGAACCTGCCAAATTCCCTGAATAAAGGCAGCAAAAGCAGGCAAGAACCTCTAAATCAATTACAAATCTGTTTGAACAGCTCAGTAACACTTTTAGCAACTTCTTGAACAACAAACCACTGAGAACTCCCTTAGAACTCCCCAAAAAACGCTTCTCAGCTCTCCAAGAAGCTCTCCAGACCCAAACACCTGCCAGGGCATTCCTGGGGCCCACGCTCTGGAGGGAAGGGAGTACCCTGCTGCAGCTGTAGCTGTGCCAGCTCCAACCTGAGCTGCTCATTCTCCTTCTCATATTCAGAGGCAATGGCATCCCACTCCTCTGTCAGGGTACGGACATGGCCCACGTAGCTTTCCACCTGAAATACAGAAAATCCAGCTACTTCCATGTCTGCCAGCACCTCCAGTGAGTCAGCAGCACAAAAAGTTCTCCACCCCATCATGTTTACAGGATAACCTCAAATATTTGCAGGACAATATGTCTTACGCCTTTGGAACACCTGGGGATGGTAAAACCTTGACTGGGAGGCCAGCAGGTCGTGCAGCTATGAGGGTCCTGGCATGTGTGGAGCTTTTGACCATGGCTCTGTGGGAGCTGCTGGGCTCACCAGGTGCTTTGTGATGCCCAACATGAGGAATGGGGACATAAATCCTGAGCTCCCGAGGGCAGCAGTGTGGCAGTGACACCGCTGAACCTGCTGCTGCATAGAGGGGGATCAGGTGGGTTAACTCGGGGGGGTATCCCACAACCACTGAGGTTGGAAAAGACTCCCAAGAGTCCAACCTGTGATGAAAGTCCACCTCGTCACCAGACCAGAGCACTGAGTGCCACATCCTGTCGTTCTTTGAACACCTCCAGGGATGGGAACCCCATCACTCCCCTGTGCAGCCCCTGCCAAGGCCTGACCACTTTCTCAGTGAAGAAATTTCTCATGTCCAGCCTGAATGTCCCCGGACGCAGCTTGAGGCCGTTCCCTCTCCTCCTGTCCCTGTTCCCTGCGAGCAGAGCCCGATCCCCCCCGGCTGCCCCCTCCTGTCAGGGACTTGTGCAGAGCCACAAGGTCCCCCTGAGCCTCCTCTTCTCCCTTTCCCAACTCCCTCAGCCGCTTCTGGTGCTCCAGCCCCTTCCCCAGCTCCGTTCCCTCCCCAGGACAGGCCCCAGCCGGGCCCGCTCTCCGGCCCTTACGTCTCTCATCTCCTGGGCCCGCCGCCGCTCCAGCTCGCCCAGCCGGGTCTCCGCTCGCCGCAGAAGCCGCCAGGCTAGGCCCAGCTGCTCCTCGGCGGGGGCGGCGGGGTCGGCGCCCACCGCCCGCAGCCAGCGCCGGATGGTGTCCGCCGGCACCGGGGGTTCCGCCGGCACCGGGGGCTCCGCCTGCGGGGCAGCGAGAGGAGCCGTGAGCGACCGGGGGAGCGCGAGTACCCCCACAGCCTCGGGCCGATCCTGGGGGTACAACCGACCCCCCGGAATCCCCCCCCCAGGCCGGGCCGGGGGTACAACCAACGCCCCGAACCCTCTCCTGGGCTGCTCCCGGGGGTACAACTGGCCCCCGACGCCCCCGGGCCGGTGCCGGACACCCACCGGGGCGGCGGCGGCCGCGTCCATGCGGCGGGACCGAGCCCGCCCGGCGCCATGGCAACAGGCCACGCCCCGGCCACGGCCACGCCCCGGCCCCGGCCACGCCCCGGCCACGGCCACGCCCCGGCCACGGCCACGCCCCCGGCCACGCCCACGCCCCCGGCCACGCCCCCTGGTCCGGCCGCGCCCCCCTGGTCCGGCCGCGCCCCCCTGGTCCGGCCGCGCCCCCCTGGTACGGCCCCGCCCCCCTGGTACGGCCCCGCCCCCCTGGTACGGCCAAGCCCCTCTGGTCCGGCCAAGCCCCCCTGGTACGGCCACGCCCCCCTGGTACGGCCAGCCCCCCTGGTCCGGCCAAGCCCCCCTGGTCCGGCCAAGCCCCCCTGGTACGGCCAAGCCCCCCTGGTCCGGCCACGCCCCCCTGGTACGGCCAAGCCCCCCTGGTCCGGCCAAGCCCCCCTGGTACGGCCAAGCCCCCCTGGTCCGGCCGCGCCCCCCTGGTCCGGCCAAGCCCCCCTGGTCCGGCCGCGCCCCCCTGGTACGGCCGCGCCCAATCCGCACTGCCGCGAATGGGCTGCGAGGCCACGCCCCCATGTGACGTCACGCGTAGTTTGGGGGTCCCCGCCACGCCCCCTCCTCGCTCCGTGACGCCCCCTGGCGGCCGGCAGCGCGGGTCAGCCCTGGGTCACCAAAACGGGCCAAAAACACGAACAAAAGGAGCCCAAAGTTTTCCCGATTTTCTTCTAAACCCCAAGTGAATCTGCTGGAGCTGAAGGGGAAGCGGGCGAGTACATGGAGCTGAGCCTAGATAAGAGAAGGCTTTAGGGAGACCTTAGAGACCATGCCAGTTCCTACTCCAAGAGAGCTGGAGATAGACTTGGGACAAGGACATGGAGTGACAAGAGAAGAGGGGATGGTTTCCCACTGCCAGAGGGCAGGGTCAGATGGGATATTGGGAAGAAATCCTTCCCTTTGAGGGGGGAGGCCCTGGCACGGGTTGCCCAGAGAAGCTGTGGCTGCCCCATCCCTGGAAGTGTTCCAGGCCAGGTTGGACAGGGCTGGGAGCAACCTGGGCTAGTGGAAGGTGGAATGAGATGAGCTTTAAAGCCCCTTGAAACCCAAAGATGATTCCATGAGATTGAGGAACTGCAGAGCAAAGCAGGTCCACCCTGCAGAACTGACTCACTGGCTGAAGAAACTGCACAAAGGGATGGCAGAGAAAGGAGAAGGCCAAGACATGGAGAAGAGGGACATGGCAGAGTCCAGTGAGGACCTTCCACTGGGCCCTGTGGGATCCTCAGAAAGCAACAGACAGGCCCCGGACTTGCAGGAGCCACCTCCAGCTTAGGTACCACAAGCGGCATTCCCGGAGCGCTGGTGCCCAAACACTGCCAGGGTAGGAGCACTCATGGGCTTGGTTTAACCTCCCACACGGAAGAGGTGCATCCCTGACATGGGATTGGGATGGCTGGGGCTCAGACCGAGCTTAAAGAACCTCCCCAGCCTGCACTTCACAAGTAGGGGCAGACACAATGCTGGAAGCCCAAAAAATGTTCCCAAGCCCAATGAAACCCCAAGATTCCCAGGGCCCACTGCCCCAGTTGGCTCCTCAAAAAGCTCAGATTATTCCTCCCCTTTCCAACCACTTCAGAGAAATCCCAGGACACTCTGAAGACAGTGTTGGCATTTCTCCCATCCCTTGTCCCAAAACTCCTGCAAGGGCATGTTCAACTTACACAAATTTTTACATTCTCATCCCTGCTGACACATCCATGCTGTCCATAGAGGCTCTAAGACAAGGGAAATCCCAGACTCGACATTCCCATCAATTACATACTGGGAGATGAAGACAGGCAGTTCTCGGAGCTTATTCACCTTCTGTATCAGTCCTGGTCACAGAGAAGTTGTGAGTTCCTTCTCCTGACTCAGTTAACCAGCTGGATCTCTCCTCTCCTGACCAACCTGGACCTCTCCCATCACTGACAGGATCCACTGATCCCATCCTTGTGCTCTTTTCTTGCTCTTCTGGCTTTATTTTCCTTGTTTTTTGAGCATCCCTCACTTTCAGGGAATTGGTGTTATTACAAAATCACTGCTGCCTCCTATTCCATGGTTTCACCCAGAGCACAGTCTTGCCTCTGGAAATGCTTCCAGCATTCCCGTGTGCTGTTGTCCTTCTTTCCAGGATCCCAGTGAATTTATTTTGATGATAGCCTGTGAGCAGACACACAGTGGACAGCAGGGGAGCTGCAGTTAAGTTTCCTGCAGGCGTGAGGAACACACACTTTGAAGTTGGTAATCGTTGGAAGAGGGTTTAGACAAAACCAGGAACATTCCAGTTCTAACTCCACACAGCCAAAAAGGAAGCGTCCCCTTCCAGGGTCAATCACTGCCACCCCTTCTGCTGTCAGAGAATCATGGAATAACTAAGCCTGGAAAAGCCCTCCAAGATCTTTAAATAAAACCATTCCCCCAGCACTGCCATGTTTACCCTAAACCATGTCCCCAGGTGCCACATCCACAGTTTTTCTGCACACTTCAAGGGATGGTGACTCCACCACTGCCCTGCGCAGCCTGTGCCAATACCTGAACACCTTTGCATGAACACTTTTCCCAATATCCGCCCTTGAACCTCCCCTGGCACAGCTTGAGGCTGTTTCCTCATCCTCTCCCTTGTTCTCTGGGAGCAGAGCCCGACCCCCCCGGCTGCCTCCTCCTGTCAGGGACTTGTGCAGAGCCACAAGGTCCCCCCTGAGCCTCCTTTGCTCCAGGCTGAGCCCCTTTCCCAGCTCCCTCAGCTGCTCCTGGTGCTCCAGTCCCTTCCCTGGACACCACCCCCCTCAGTGCCCACTTCACTTCTCCAACCTTGGCCTCAAGCTTGGATCCATCCTCTGTGCTCTGAGCCAGATGTGGCCTTGCCTTTGTTTACAGAGCTCTGCAGTGACACTTGAGCCTTGTTTGGTGAGAGCTGACCAAACACTGCTTTGGAAAACTTCCTGGTGTAAATGGAATACGAAGCAAAGCAACCTACAAATACCTGGGATAGAAGGAAAACCTTTGAAACAGCTGCTTTAGGGATGCTGCTGAAGCACCTGAACTGTAGGAACATGGGATCTCTCCCAGGATCTTTCCTGGCCCAAGACCTGCTCCCCCAAAGTCGCTGTCACCTCATTCTCCTTTTTGCCACCCTCTTTCCTTTCATCATCCACTCTCAACACCAGATGATTCCCCACTCCAGCCATAAAACCAGCACATCTTTCCTGCAAAGCCCCATTCCTTCCTACAGCCATTCCAAAAGAAACTTCAAAGAGGGAGATTCAATAAATTCTTTATATACAGAGACCTTCATCATTTCTCATCTTCCCAGTTCTCCCAGCCCACGGGACTTCTAGAAACGAGCTCCTTTTCTCCTGTAAACACCAGGACAAATATCCTTGGAATGGTTTCTCTTCCATGTATTTCTCTTTTACAAAGCCGCAGTAGCCGTGGCCAAGCTGTAGAAAGTGACACAGTGTTGGACAGCTCTCCTCAGTGTTCTGTGGGGATTGGTTTATCTACCTGGACAGGGAATCACTCCGGTCCCACTCCCTCTCCAGCACAATTCCCTCGTTTCCTCCGAGCTGCTCCTCAGCCATTTCTCTCTATGAAGGCCGTGTGCTGGCCCTGGAGGTAACTCACAATCTTCTCCTCTATTTCCATGCCTTGTGCTATTTCCTCCTCAGACAGGGATAAGGGAGTCTGCGAGTCCCTGGTGACGATGATGACGGAGGTTCTCCGGGATTCCAGGACATTGGCCACCACCACCTGGTGCCGGTATTTCTCCAGAGCCTGCTGAGATTTATCCAGGAGGATCTGGGGATCTGTCTCCAGTTTGAAGGAAATCACAAAGGCCTCCGGGGCCCAGTCTCTGACCAGGGGTGACAGCATTTTTGGCACCATCTTCATTGTGATCTGCAGTGGGGAAAGATAAAAAGAAAAAATCAGTAGAAACATTACAGGGAGTTCTAACAGGAGATGGGATGGGAAAGAGGGAAATTCCAGCTTTGTTTCATATTCCATTTACACCGGGAAGTTTTCCGAGGCAGTGTTTGGGCAGCTCGCACCAAACAAGGTTCAAACGACACTGTAAATTTAAGTTAAATGACCCATGTGGTGCTCACAATCAGGGGGTTCTGAGGCTGGGCCACAGGAACTCTGCATTCCCAGAGCTAACCCCACGGGGGGAGTATAAACATGAGGAGAGAAGATTAAAAAAAAAAGCATTACAACTGCATGAATCTGAGTTTTCAGCTCTCCAGAATCCAGGCAGTTTATCCCACCTTCACCTTTCCTTCTACCAACTCCTTAACATACATGAGGCATCACAGTGCCAAAGCATGGGGGAAAAACAGTAGGAGACTTTGTTCTCCAGCCTCCCAACCTCAAGATCCGTCACTGGCAATCAGGCCAGGTCTCATCTTTCCAACGCTAACAATAAAGAACGAAGCCCAGCAACTTCTTAGAAGGTAATTAATAAAATAAATTTTTATATATTTGTTATACAAAGAATTCCAGAGCCACCTGCTCCCATTGCTGAGAGGGACCTCGGTGCTGCAGTGCTGGACTGTCATTTGTACAAGCAGGATGGATCCCGAGGTCATGGAATGATTTGGGGTTGGGAGGGACCTTAAATCCCGTCCCATTCCACCTTCCTCTACGCCAGGTTGCTCCAAGCCCCACCCAGCCTGGTCTTGGACACTTCCAGGGATCCAGGGGCAGCCACAGCTTCTCTGGGCACCCTGTGGCAGGGCCTCCTCACCTTCACAGGGAAGAATTTCTTCCCAATATCCCATCTAAATCTATTCTGTCAGTTTGAAGCCATTCCCCCTCACCCTGCCACTCCAGGCCCTTGTCCAAAGCCTCTCTCCAGACAACAGGCAGCAACTCAAGTACTCCAGGAGCTATTCTTGGAGCACTTCAGCTCTCTGAGACCCATCCTCTCCTCATCTCCATGGAAGCACAGGCAGCTTTAAAGGACAAAGCCAGAAGAGCAGGAGGCACCGCAGGGGCCCCTCTTCATGTGCCACACCACAACTGCAGACATGTTGAAGCTGCTCTGTATCAGACAGAGCGGCACTGACCTCCCTGCAGATAACCCATGGCACCACTCATCCCTTCATTCCTCCCTAAAAATAAACCTGGATCAAAGCAGAGCAGGGCTGACCCTGCCCTGCCCTCTTATCTGGGCCCCTCGGTGCCAGATAAGAATAAAACAACGCAACTCCAGGATTTCCACAGGGTTCCGTTCCTGGGGGATCTCACCCTCCCGTTCCCTCTGACAACACACACGAGCTTCTGCTTTGCAGCTTTCCCAGGTTTTATCCACAGCCAGTTCTCAGGAGAAGGACCCTGGGAACAAGGAGGGGACAGGTGAGGGGGGTGGCAGAGAGAGCCGTGCCCAGGGGGGCCTCACCTGCAGGGGCCCCTCCGAGGACTGGATCTTGTGCTCCGGCATCTCGGAGGCCGGGATGTAGAAATCCGACACGGCGGCTGCCAGGTAGAACATGACACTGGAGCCTGTGGGAACACGACTGCTGTCCCCCACTGCCATGGCCTGTCCCTGTCACCCCCGAGCCAGCCGGGCTGCCACCCACACACAATAAACAGGGGAGACCAGGGCCTCCCCCAGGGACCCCCCACCCCCAGCACTGGCAGCACTGACCCCACCCTGGGGTCCCCTAAGACACACTGTTCTCCACTGGGGTCTGTCTTGTCCGCTCCTCCCAAACCCCAACAGCCCCCAGGGACAGCCCAGACTCTCATGCTGGGGTGCAGGAGCCCTCCAAGCAAGGGCCCCCCACCTTGTCCGCTCATGCCAGAGCCTGACAGGCCCCGGGGTCACCTCATACCCGGGCCCTGGGGCTACCGCGAGGGGGTTTTATCACCTACCCCATGCCGGTAGACCTCTGCCCCCACAACCACCATATCCCCTCGTTCTTGGTCCTCCTGTCCCCTCACAGTGGAGATCCCCATGAGAGCCTCATCCTTTCTCATCCTGGACCTTCTCACAGGACCACCCTGTTCCCTCATTCCTGGGCTCCCTCGCACTGGAGACCCACATGGGGGCTTCATCCTCTCTCGCCTTGTGCCCTACGAACACGGTGCCCATCCCGTCCCTCATTCCTGGGTCCCCCCCGTGCCCTCACGCCCAGGCTCTCCCCGTACCGAGCGGCGCCAGGGCTCGGGCGGCCGCGCGCAGCAGCGCCAGGTACTCAGCGAGCCCGGTGAACTCGATGGCGAGCAGCGCGCCCGCCTCGGTGGCGCGCTGGTACTCGCGGAGCGCGGGCAGCAGCGCGGGCAGCGCGGCGGGGGCGGCGGCCACGCCGGGCGGCGGCCCCGGGGTGAGGCGGAGCGCGTCGAGCAGCGCGGGGCCGTGCGGCGGCAGGGCGCGGGCCCAGGGGAAGGCGGAGCGGGCGCGGTGCAAGAAGCACACGCCGTACCCCGCCCGCACGAGCCGCTCGGCCGAGGCGGCCCCGCGCCGGCCGCTGCTGAAGTTCTCCAGGAAGCGCACGGCGCGCGCCTCCAGCGGCACCTGCGTCCCGCCCGACGTCACCAGCGCCACGCGCCGCCCGCGCGCCGCCTGCGCCGCCGCCCAAGCCCGCACCCGGCCCTCGGTCGCCGCCGCATCCACGTCGTTGTCCACGTCGTTGTCCTCGTCCTTCTCCTTCTCCTCCTTCGCCGCCGCCATGACCGGCCCGCCCGCCCCCGCCGGAAATCACGTGATCGCCCTCCCCGTACCGGAAGCGTTGCCTTCGCAACGGCAAGCCCGCGCTGTCGTTCGTGGTTGCCGGAAGTGATGTGTTTTCGCCTCGCCGGAAGCGTCGCCCCGGTAACCAGGGACGCGTCGGGGGTTCAGGGCCGGCCATGGCGGGGCTCCCGCGTTGCGAACTGTGCGGGGCCCGAACGGCCCCGCTGCGCTGCCCCGGCTGCCGCCTCACCTACTACTGGTGAGAGACCCCGGGGGGAGGCCCAGGGAGCAGGATGATGTCTGGGGCACAGGGACAGGGCAGAGGCCAGGGATTAGCTCCAGGGTGAGGCTCGAGGCACAGGCAGAAAGCTTGGGATAAGGCTTGGGATTCAGGATGAGGCCCAGGAAGGAGGAGGCAGGAACAGACTTGGGACAGGACGAGAGGCAGGACACAACAAGGCTCAGGACACGAGGCCCAGGATGTGGCACAAAAGGCAGGAACAGGCTCAGGACGCAGGAGAAAGGGCCGGGAGGCAGGGACCGGCCGAGGGCAAGGGCTGAGAGACAGGATTAAAGCTTGGGATGTGTTCTGGGACACAGGAACAGGGCAGGAGGCAGACATTAGCCCCAGGATGAGGCGTAGGGCACTGGAAGAAGGCCCAGGGTGAGGCCCAGGAAGCAGGAACCAGCCACAGAATGAGGCTCAGGACACGTGGAGAAGGCCCAGGATGAAACGTAGGAGGCAGGTACAGAACAAGGACAGAGAGACAGGGACAAAGCCTGGGATGTGGTCTGGGACATAGGCAACAGGCAGGGATTATCCCTGGGATGAGGCTCAGTACAGGGACAACCTCCACAAAGCCCAGGACTCAGGGTGAGATCTGAGACAAAGCTCAGCCGGCAGGGATGGGCTCAGGAGGCAGGGACCAGACTCAGAATGGAGCCTGGGAGCCTGGAGAGGGCCCAGGGTGGAGCTCAGCCAGCAGGGCAGCAGCAACTGGAGCAGACACACTCACCTGGGATGTTCCTGCTCCCTTCCAGTGGCTCCTGCATCAGGCAGGCAGCAGAGCCGGGAGCTCTGGAGTGTCACACAAACACGCCTCAGATGCCCTCAGAGCAGTCACTGAATTCCAGAACATTCCCTGTTCCCACAGTGACCCGGGGTGGGTTGGTTTGTGGTTTTTGTTTTTCCAGTGTTGGAACTCAGGGACTTGCTCAAACCTAGCTGTATCAGAAGTTCAGGGAGTGATTTAAATAAGGATTTTTAACACAGAGAACTGTGGAGATGTGGCAGGACAGCGCTGTGGAATGGAAACATTTGGAAATATCATGTACTGGGTGCCCTGTAAACAGCCCAGGGGCTGTGGGTAATTGTTGTGGAGAAAGTCCTGAAATACAGTAGGGAATAATCTTTCCTTACATCATATCCCAGCAAATATCAGTATCCTTCTCCCCTTGTTTTGCCAGCGATGTCTCCCACCAGAGAACCGACTGGATCAGCATCCATGGCCATATCTGCCAGCTGCTCCTCCCAGTCCTCGGGCCCCAGCCCTGTTTCCATTCCGAAAAAGACAGAAAACTTGGCAAGGAGCAGCTGCTGAGGAGGCAGGTGGGTGCAGGAGGAACAAGCACAACTTTGAAGTGCTGCCAGGGAAGGAATTCCAGCTCCTCTCCCTACCCTGGCTGTACATGGTGGGACACACCGGGGGCAGACTGCGCTCACCTGGAATTTTCAGCCACACAGGAGTCTCCAAAGCAGCTTGGGCTGTCACTGCCTAGTTCCTATAAAACTGAAAGGAATTTCTTGCCCAAAACCAAGCAGGGCTTTTGCCTTCACAGGATCCACCCCTTTAGAATTCCTCCATCTGGATGCTCCCAAAGAAGAGGATGGCACCTCCTGGGTTGATTTGGGACTTGATTGCGGAGGTTTGGGGGTTGTTTTTTTAAAACAGAACCTCAAAAGTAAGGGGAGTGGGATTATCCTCTCTGTCAGTCCTGAGCCTCCAGCCTTTTCCACCAAGTGTTTACTTGGTGTCCTGAACTTCCTGGGGCAGCAGCAGTCCTGGATTTCCCACCCTGCCAGGGAGCTGGTCCATCACCCTGGTTAGTCTGGGATCCAGCTGAGCTTTGCTTCTTCCAGGCTGTTTGATGGGAGGGTATCCCCTTTCCCAGAGCAGAGAGGCAAAGAAACCAAGTCCCCTCCCTTTGTTTTCCTGACCAACTTGGAACACCCTTTCCCACTAAGTGCAGCCTTTTATCTCCATCAGGCCTCAGGGATGTGCAGATGTGCAGCTCCTTTCCAGCCCCAGTGGTTTGCAACTCCTTCTTTTTCTGTTTATGGAGTGGCAGGAGCTGCCGTTCCACATTGTTGCTAAAATAACCCACCCAGGTGCATCTGCTCCTGAAAATCCTCCCTATGGAAATAATTTTCCCTCTATAACAACTCCCAGACACAGAATAATGGGGCAGCATTGGAACAATCCAATGGTGCACCGAGGAGAACATCCCTAATCTTGAATTTTATAGGAATTATTATTTTTAAGGTGTTTCTGGCCCAGCTGTGGGGCTTTGGGGACCAGCTCATTTCTGTCACCTGTCTTGGGAGCTTCCAGAAAGACAAAGTCCAAAGGCAAAAGTCCTGCTTGGTGAGAGTTCATGACAGGCTTTAGGCAGCAGATTCCTTTTGGTTTTATAGGAATTGGGCAATGATATCACAGGCTGATTTGGGAACTTCTGTCTGGCTGAAGATCCCAGGTGAGACTGTTGAGCAAAGTCCACGGAAGGTGTGTCAGGCCAGTGTGTCCCAAAGGGAAAATGAAAAACTTCCTTAGTTCCAGGTTCTGTTTAAGTTGTTCTTTGTAAAGCCTGCAAGGAAGGTTAAAATGGGTGTCACGGGGCTGTGGCAGGATTTTGCATCCAGAAGTGCTTGAAGCTGTTCCAAGAAGCTCCCCTGCTATTGAACACTGATGTCGACACTGATTACATCACCAACTTTACAGCAACTAAAATTATCTCCATACATTCCAACAGGCCACGTGGCTGCCAGCTGAGGGAAGTGCTCCTTCATTAGCTGGAAGTTAATCTGCTGGTTTAATTAGGTGAAAGGAAAGACAGCAGGAAGATAGGGCTGGTGGAGAGAAAGTCACTTGATTGGGGTTCACACTGGGTCAGCAAACAGCAGCCTGGAGCAGGAGCCTGGGCTGGGAATGGCTCCATGGGCAAGGTGGGGAGAGCAGACTCCGGGGCTTTTCTGAAGTGGAGATTTTTATAGGCTCCTTAACAACATCTGCTCTTTGACCTTTGTCTCCAGCCTATTTAAATAAAATAGATTGTGAGAAGGTCTGTGCAGGGACACTTGGCTTTCCTTCTCTCCAAAGAAAGGAGGGAGACAGGAAATCCCTCGGTTATCTGCTGGCTTTCCCAGCAAGAGGGGAAGTTCCTTTTTGTCTGGCAGGGTTTGGAACAGCCAAGTTGGGCCTGGGCTGGCTCAGAGATATTGGGAGAGGGGGAGATTATTCAGTGCCTTGTCTCACTGGCTGCATCACATTCCTATTGCAGATTCAACAAAAGTGCTTTAAAAAGTTCTTCCCTGTGAGGGTGGTGAGGCCCTGGCACAGGGTGCCAAGAGAAGCTGTGGCTGCCCCTTGATCCCTGGGAGTGTCCAAGGCCACGTTGGACAGGGCTTGGAGCAACCTGGGATAGAGGAAGGTGTCCCTGCCCATGGCAAGGGGTGGGATGAGATGAGCCTTAGGGTTCCTTCAACCCAAACCAGTCTAGGATTCTATGCAAAAAAGGCCCTTGGAGTTGAGGGAAAAGCTCTTCAGTCTCATGGTAACCAGAGAAAAAGCCTTCTGCCTGAAGCCTGCCTGTGGGTTTGCTGCTTTTTGAATATTTCTGCTGTACTTCACCCACTCCTGCCCCATGTTTGTTTAGAAAACACAGAGCTCCAGCCTCAGTCAGGACACAGGGAACCTGGGCACATCCAAATGCCCTGTGGCTCAAGGAGCAGGGAGCTGGGAGCCAGGAGGCTTTATGAGTTTCATTCCTCGTCTGTGCTCCAAAGCTTTGTTGATAGAAATCTGCTTCTGTCAACATAGCCGGGGGGGAGCCTGCAGACAGCGCCTCCAAACTGACAGAACTCCAAGTTTCTGTTTGGAGAAGAGCCTCACCTGCCTGCGTGATGTCAGCTCCCCACAGCTCCTGGGCATGGGAAAAGGTCCAGCCCAGCCAGCCACGGCACTGCTCTGGCTGTAGGTTCAGCTCCAGCTCACTGGAGCCTTCCCTCTTCCTGAAATCCTCATTTCTTCAGACACACCATCAGTTTTGGTGCCTCCGTGTGAATAATGGAAGTGGCACTGAGCCCTGAGTGTGTTCCCAAGCCCCGGCTCCCACCTGGAGCAGAGCTGGGGTCCTCAGCCCCCTCAAGCCCCAAAAGCTGTGTGGCGGCGCCTTCAGAGAAACCTCAAATTGCAACACATGGAAAGAGCCCAAAGTGACAGGGCCAGGGGCAAGGGGGAAACCAGGGCAGGGCCAAAAAGAACTATTCCCCCAGGGCTCCTCAGGGCCAAAGGAAACCATCCTCCAAGGCTTGGAACTGTGGTCGGAAATATTCACCGCTCCAGGGCTCCTCTTGCCTCCCGCCCTTCCTTCTCCTCCTGGAAGCTGTGCCAGAGTCCAATTCCCAGCTTGTCCTCACTGCAGATGTTTCAGGCCATGGGAAGCAGCGATGGTACCATTGACAATAGAGTAAAAAAAGAATGATCCCGATCTCCAGCACCTCCCAGATGCCAATCTGGGCGATGCCCACGCACCAGGGTCTGCGCTGGTTGCACCAGACTGGCACAGAGAGCCTGAGAAATACCAGCTTTTCCTGCTGCTGCCCCAAGCCTATGCTGGTTTTCTCCTGGACACCACCTGCTCCCTGGACATAGTTCGTGTTTCACAGAATCCCAAACTGGTTTGGGGTGGAAAAGACCTTAAAGTCCATCTCATTCCACCTCTTGCCAAGGGCAGGGACACCTTCTACTATCCCAGGTTGCTCTAAGCCCTGTCCAATCTGGCCTTGAACATTTCCAGGGATGCCACAGCTTCTCTGGAAAACCTGCCTTTCCCCTCTCCATATTCTGGTAGCTCAGGAATGGGTGCTGTGTTTTCTGGCTCCTGGCTCTCCTCACTGGAGATGGGGCTGTTGCTCTGGGCTGTGTTCTTCCACAATTGCATTTATCCAAGCAGGTGTCTCTTTACCTTAGCCAGGATCTCCAGGAAACACTCGCAGGCTGTCCCAGAGTTGCTTCTTCACCCATGGCACAGCTCTGCCTCACTCCAAGCAGGTCAAGCTCAGCCAAATGCCAAAGCCTGGCCTCCAGGAGCTCTGAGATTGGTGTCTCTGCCCATCTCAGCCCCAGCTGGAGGCAGAGGGTGATAAAGGGGTGAACTGGTGTTTTCTCAGGGTCCCACTGCTCTCCAGCAGCACCACTGCTTCTCAGGCACCTTTCCTGCTGCACCACTGCTGGGAAAAGCTGATGAAGAAGTGTTAGTAGCTGGCTGGATGGGGCTCTGAGCAACCTGGTCTAGTGGAATATGTCCCTTCCCATGACGGGGGGGTGGAAAAGACGAGCTTTAAGGCCCCTCCCAACACAAACCTTTCTGGGATTCTGGGATTCTGCAAGGATCCTGGTGCTTTTTCCTTGGCATCCCTGTAAGGGCACAGCATGCACAGCTCCTGGCAGGGAGCAGGCATTGGGATGAAGATCTGTTTGTGGAGCTGGCAATTACATCAGCTGCTGCTAACAGTGGAGAGGCCAAATGGTGTGG
The DNA here is from genome assembly GCF_041296385.1 of Aphelocoma coerulescens. Lineage (NCBI taxonomy): Eukaryota > Metazoa > Chordata > Aves > Passeriformes > Corvidae > Aphelocoma > Aphelocoma coerulescens. The sequence continues at coordinate 251,493 of NC_091034.1, forward strand.
ACTGGTAGGAGCAGCAAAAGGCAGGGAGCAGCTATACCTGGATAAGTACAGGATAAGTTACGGATTCTGACAAACTCTGACAAAGGCTGCAGAAGCTGCTGCACCACCAACTCCGACTGGGGATGGATTTGCTGAGTGTAACACATTCGGATTTTGACCAGTTTTCAGACTCTGCACACAAAATCTCAGCCCAGGACCAGCCAGGAGAGGGTGGGATGAAGCTGCAGTTCCCTGTGAGGCGCTCTCTCCTCACTCGCTGGCCATGTCTCCAGCAGTTGGAGATGTGCCGTGCTGGCACCACAGGGCCTGGCTGGCTCTGAGTCACGCTGGAGCCCCTGGCTCTAATCTCCTTTCTGGTCTTGTGATGATCGTTTTCTGTGCTTCACAGCTTTTATTGCTGCAGCCTTATGAGACCTTGTCAGGAGGTGTAAAGGATTCTTCGTCCCAGAAGACACCACATGACCTGTGAGGATATCCAAAGCTGTTCCTGCTCGGAGCAGGAACGCAGCCAGACTCTAATATGCTCTAATATGACAGCTTTAATGTCTGTCTATTAATTACAGCCACAAACTACATTACAATTGATGCTTTATAACTTGAAAACTCGATTTTAAAAAGATCCTGTGCGTCTGTAACCACCTGGTCTAGTGGAAGGTGTCCCACGGGAGGGGATGGGTTGAGATGGGCTCTAAGGTCCCTCCAACCCAAACCATTGTGGGATTCTGTGATTTCCTTTCTCCCTGTCTTTTCTCCCTCTGCCCCTGCTCTGTTTCCCTGCAGGAATCCCTCATTGCTGTGGCATTGAGCACAGCCCAGGGTTTTTTGTGGGCAAGGAAGCCCCTGGAAGCAATTCCTGCAGCACTGCAGGCACTGCGCTTCAGCTCCAGAGTGTTTGGCTCCGGCTCCATGCAGCTTGTGCCCATTTATCTGCTCCTGGCTGAGGCCTCCACGGGTGAGCATTGTCTACATGGGAATGCTGGCAAGGGCAAGGCCTCCCGGGTCAGGTTTCTGGTTTCCATTTGCCATTTATCTGGGAAGGAGCAGCTCTGGGCCCTGCTCTGCCTCAAGGGCATTGCAGAGATTTGAGCCGTCCCAAACACACACCCCCCTCACACCCCTTTTCTGTGGCTCTGGGGAAAAGAATCTCTCAGCACTCAGGAGATCAATGAAAGCAAATGAAATGTTTTCTCCCTCTCCACCAATTCCCACAAGAGAAGCCTTATGAAAGTCTATTCTTTACCTCCGTGGCCTCGGGTGACTCTCCAAAGCATTAAATTCCCGAAGGTGGTTGGTTGTGCTCTTATCTCAGGGAACCAGCAAACATTTCAGAGGCCATTGCGCCCGAAGAACTCCCCGGTTCATTCACAAATCTTTCTCTGCCTGAGCAGAGCCTTTTCTCATTGTGTGCTTTGGAAAACATGGCAAATGAGGGCATGGGAGCTGCTCTCCCAGCAAGAGAGATCCCTGTAAATCACTGCCATTCCAGGAGCACACACAGGGCTCTGCTGGCACAACGGAGCTGGCTCAGAGGTTGTCGTAAATGGTGTGGTGAGAGCAGGGAGAAAAAATCCTGTGAGTAATTCCAGTGTGACAAGGTGCGAGTCATCAGTGCCTGCCCAGAGTGGACTGGTCTAGGCCACGTATTCCAGAGAGATTGAGACCGTCTGCTCTGGAGCCAGGCTGGGAGAGCTGGGGTGTTCACCTGGAGAAGAGAAGGCTCCAGGGAGAGCTCAGAGCCCCTTCCAGGGCCTAAAGGGGCTCCAAGAGAGCTGGAGAGGGACTTTGGACGAGGGTCTGGAGTGCCAGGACAAGGGGGAAATGGCTTCCCACTGCCAGAGGGCAGGGATGGATGGGGTGTTGGGAAGGAATTCTTAGCTGTGAGGGTGGTGAGGCCCTGGCACAGGGTGCCAAGAGAAGCTGTGGCTGCCCCTGGATCTCTGGGAGTGTCCAAGGCCATGTTGGACAGGGCTGGGAGCACCCTGGGATAGAGGAAGGTGTCCCTGCCTGTGGCAGGGGGTGGAACTGGATGAGCTTGAAGGTCCCCTCCAATCCAAATCAGTCTGGAATTCTGTGGCTTCTGGCTCCTTTTGGAGTTCTCTACATATTCACCTGTCTGTAAATGAGACTTTAGACACCTGGGCAACTCAGAAGCACTTGTGAAAGAAGTGGGGAATCCCCAAATTGCAGCTCCATATCAAGCTACCCCAAAGGGACAGCCAGCAGTGTTCTCTGACTTTCCAGTTTAAAAAATGCTCCTTATCCTCCTTATTTCCCTGATTATTCCTACATGTCATTCCAGGCACTGGCCGTCTCCGACAGGCAGCCAAGTATCTCTCCCAAGCCCGGTGGATCATCCTCCAAACCCCAGACTGCAGTGCTGCTCTTCAGTCTAAGTTACACCGTGGGCTGGGGCTTTTCTCTGTTGCTGAAGGAAACCTGGACCAGGCTTTGTATCACCTGGCCAATGATGTAAGTCCCTTGGAGTACAGGAGCAAGCAACACTTCCATTTTAATTCTTTCTCTCCTCCCACATCGATATGGAAATGCCAGCAGGCAGAATTGGGATCTTGAGAGGGTTCACATTACATTACCTGAAGTGGATAGATCTGAGACACCTGTGGATCCATGTGTGAGCTAAAGATGTGTTTTGCCAGTTACCCCTATTCCCGTGAAAAAAATCATGGAATCACTATGGTTGGAAAAGCCCTCCAAGATGATCAAGTCCAACCATTCCCCCAGCACTGCCAGGTCCACCACTAACCCAGGTCTCCCAAGTGCCACGTCCGCACATTTTTTTGAACACCTCCAGGGATGGTGATTCCACCACTGCCCTGTGCAGCCTGTTCCAATACTTGAACACCCTTTCCATGAAGAATTTTTCCCGATATCCTTACTTGAACCTCACCTGGCACAACTTGAGGCCCTTTCCTCTCCTCCTGTTCCCTGGGAGCAGAGCCTGACCCCCCGCCGTGGCTGCACCCTCCTGTCAGGGAGTTGTGGAGAACCAGAAGGTCCCCCCTGAGCCTCCTCTGCTCCAGGCTGAGCCTCCCTCAGCCATTCCTCATATGTTTCTTGCATTCCTTGTCTTTACTGCTTCTCCCTATAAATTTCTCCATCAGCTTCATTACAGTGCTGAGATGCCCAGACATTCCTGCCCCAAACTGATGGAGTTGCCTTTTATTCCACAGATAATTTATATTCTGGCTGTTATTTCCCTCAATACTTTCCCAGGTCTGTCACCCATTATTTAATTAATGCATTATTTCCCTACTTCAGTATCTGGTTCGATGACATTTTCTCCAATTTTACCTCTTTAACCATGAAAACAGTTTGTTACACTGGAAGTGGTCATTGCCAGCTGTGTTCCTGAGGATGCTTTGCCTGTCATTTGATCCTCCAAAGCCAGATGAACTTCTCCACATCCTATTTCTGTCCCATGTAGACTAAATTTATCCAGTGCAGAGTGATGTATCCCCACTCCTGTGGAATTTGATAGTGGCTTTGTGTGGGTATAAATGATGACATAAAGGGAGAAGAATTAGACCCTTTCTATTATAACACACAAACCTGTCTCTGCTTAGTCTAGAAACCCTCTGGGAATTTGAGAATCCTGCACAGGAGTCTCCCAAAAGGCTTGGGAGATTCCCAAAATCCTTTTTTTTTTTTTTTTAAGATTCCCTAAATGTGGTGCCTGAAAGGGCACCAGGTAAGAATTTTTTTGCTCTTAGCAAGTTCAGGACCTGCCTGGACCTTAGCTGCGTGTCTGGGATCTGCTGAGAGTCACACGCCAGCTCAGAATAGCTGGAATGCTCCACTGCCTTCCCACTGATCCTCCAGGGCTCCTGGGGAAGAACCAGCTTGGCTGGGGGCTGGGAAAGCAGCAGGATGGGCTTTGGGAGAGATGGCACAGCAAGAGGGGGAGAGGGGGGGAATCCTGCCCTGGGCTTTAGACAATGAACCAAGCAGGTGCCTCTGCCCCAGACAGAGGGGATTTAGGGTGTTGCATTCCCATGGATCAATCCCAAAATACAGCTTTTTAGTATGTTCCTATGGATGAACTCTGTGAGCTAAGTATATTCCTATGGATCCTATGGATAAACCCCAAAATACGGTTCTCAGGGACCTCATTCCCATGGACAACCCCAAAATACAGAGTTTTTATACCTTATTCCTATGGATAACCCCCTGCAAAATACAGCTTGTTAGTACCTCATTCCTATGGATAACCCCCAAGTAGAGTTTTTAGTACTTCATTCCTTTATATAACCCCCCAAAACCAGCTTTTAAGTACCACATTTTCCAATCACTGACAGCTATAATCTACCCTGAACATTTGCAATATTATTAATCCACACTGAAAAACTTCCCAGGTTTGACATGAACATGAACCTGCTGGGATTTCTTTTTTGTTTAATATTGATTTCAGGTTTACCTAGCTACTGCTGAGTTTGGACTTAATTCTGTTGAGGTCTCTGGAGGGTACTTCCACATGGCCAACATTTTCTTCCGCCAGAATAAAATGGATGCAGCAAACTCGCTCTATACTGAGGTTGGTAGGACCAAAAATCATCCTCTGAGTTTTTCTCAGCTTTTTTTTTGGTGCTCTTTCCAATGGTTTTTCCATTTCCCTTTAAAGAGATGATGACTATATCAAGTGTCAGTGTTACCTTTAAGGATCAATCCCAGAAACCCTTTTCATACTTAAATAATTCTCTGAGTTAAAACCAGGAGACATTAATCCTGTAATCAGTCCAAAATTCTTAATAAACTGTCTTCAGCCAAACCTTGTCAAAAACCAGCTTTGCTACCAAATTCCCTGTCCCAGAGGGTCTCTGAGGAGCTCCTAAAGCCAGGGAAGAGTAGGATACAAACAAGCCACCTAAAATTTACACTGGGAATCAGTGAAAAGTCACACTGATAAAAGATTTTCAGAATGGATTGATCAAGCAAGGAAAGTAATAATTATCTACTTGATTTAATAACTGAAAAAAACCGAGCTTTTATTTGTTTAAATCAATTTTGGTGGAAATAAGGTGCTGGGAGCTGCAAAATCCACCACCATTCCTGTCCCAAACTTCAACTCAACTAGCTTTTGGTTAGATTTGTTCAAGTTAGGTGAAAATCCCTAATCAACTGGAGAAGTGAGGGATTGCAGCTGGGGCTGTGTGGGAGAGGAGCGGTGCGATCCCTCCGGGAACATCCAGCCTAGCTCAGTGACCCGCAGGCACTCAGAGGGGATGGGCCCTGCAGGGACATTGTTTGGAGAACAACTGAATACCAGGGATTCACAGGAGTGAAATAATTCCCATGCTTCCTGCCAGGTGAGTAGCCTCTGGCATGACTGGCTGCTGAGCACCCTTCACAGGCACCAGCGAGCGCTCCAGGCCCACGTGGGAGCATCGCCCTTCTCTGAGGATGAGGAAGGCATCGAGGATGGGATGAGTAAGAGCTGCTCTTGCTCCAAAACCTTCGGGAAGTGGGGGGGTTAAAGAGTCCCTGCACCCTACAGGTCATGTTGGCAGTGTTGGGGTTGGCATGGTGTTTCCAGAGGCTGAATTTAATGGGAATGCCAGGTGTTCTTGATGTTGGTGCTTGGCAGATTGCCACAGGCCACTTGAGGAGTGAGAGTGTGCCGTGGAAACCCAGCTTTGCCCTTTCTGTTTGCATTCTCCGTTTCACAGCTCCCTTGGCACTGACTGGAGCAAAGCAAGATTTGATCCATGGAATCATAGAATCATTTGGGTTAGAAAGGACCTTTAAAATCATCAAGTCCAACCATTCCTCCAGCACTGTCCTGTTCACCACTAACCCACTTCCCAAATGCCATATCCACACGTTTTCTGGACACTTCCAGGCATGGTGACTCCACCATCTCCCTGGGCAGCCTGTTCCAATGCTTTGCATGCCTTCTAATATTCAAAGTAAACCTCTCCTGGTGCAATCTGATACTTGAACGTTCTCATTTCTCTGCAGTTCCTCCGTCTTCCTTTAATAATGGATGTGACATTTCACCTCACTTGGGAGCAGTAGGACATGGTGGAATAGCCTGTACAGATAATTGGATGTATTAATCAGGAAAGTACTCTTGAGGGAAAGGCTGGGGAGTTTCTCACTGGCACGTAAAGGTGCAGAAAGCATCAGTGTGCCCCTGGTACTACCTCAGGCTCCACTGAAGCCAGACCAGACTCTGGTTCTTGGCTCCTTTCTACCATCTGTGCTAATAAGGACATTGTCAGGAACGGAAATAACAATTTCTCTCCCTGGAATGTTCAAGGTCAGGTTGGACAGGGCTTGGAGCAACCTGATCTGGAAGTGGAAGGTGTCCCTGCCCATGGCAGGGGGTTGGAATGAGATGGTCTTTAAGGTGCCTTCCAACCCAAAGCAGTCTGGGATTCTGTGATTATAAGAGAAACATTTCTGTAAATCCCATTTCCTGGCACTACCTCCATCAGGAGTTCCCAGAGTAGGAAGAGCACCAAGGCAGGGCTACAGGAGACCATCTTTGGTGTGACAGGAGTAGAAAAGTAGTTCTTTTCCTGCAGCTGTTGTGACTCCACATCCTCTCTAAAGGCTGATCAACAAAAACAGTGACTGGATGAAAGGAGTCCTGTTCAAGGGCATGGAATTTGCATGAAGCTGGGATCATAGAATCCCAGCTGGTTTGGGTGGAAAGGACCTTGAAGTTCACCTAATTCTACCCCTTCCTCTGTCCCAGGTTGCTCCAAGCCCCATCCAACGTGGCCTTGGACACTTCCAGGGATGGGGCAGCCACAGCTGCTCTGAGCACCCTGTGCCAGGGCCTCCCCACCCTCAGACCATGTTGATGTTTGTAGTAGAAATACTTTGCTGTCCAGAAGAGCCAGTTGGGCAGTTTTGAATGTATTCTATTGCCCAAATCCATCCATCAGGATCATTTCTTTCTCCATGCAGCCAAAGCCCAGCGTGAGGAAGGAACACGGGTGCTGTGGGCGGTGCTGAAGGTCCGGGAAGAGGGACCACTGCATCATCCCAGGGAAACAGCCCGAGTCCTGCATGCCCTGGCCATGATCCACTACCTGGGCCTGGATTTAGCCAAGGTAGGTTGTGTCTGAAAAGGTTCAGGAGAATTGGCCAACTGCCCTGGGGGTCATCCTATCTCCTGGACCTCTTGTTCCCCAGCACCTCTCCTGAGCCCACAGTGCTGGTGACTGAGGACAAAGTGCCTCGTAGCTCTCAAACCAACAGTTTGGGTGGGATATTGAGAGGAAATCCTTCCCTGTGAGGGTGGGCAGGCCCTGGCACAGGGTGCCCAGAGCAGCTGTGGCTGCCTCTGGATACCTGGAAGTGTCCAAGGCCCAATTGAATGGGGCTTGGAGCAACCTGGGACAGCGGAAGATGTCCCTGCCATGGGACATGAGATCAGCTTTAAAGTCCCTTGCAAGCCAAACTATTCCATGGTTCTGTGATCTGCACTCTGTCAAGGCTGACAGTCCTGGCGGATGTGTTTTGGTCTCTGCCAGGCCAGTGGATTCTGGACTTATTCATCCTTTATCTGGGCTATCCTGGCATTGTAGCTGCCTTTAGACCTGAGCTCAGGGGTTACACAGAGAGCCACACCTGGGGCTCACAGACCTGTCCTTTAGCCAAATTCCCCTGAGTTCAAAGTTCAGTCTATTGGAGTCTGTAATTCGAGTTTGGAACCTGCATTCCTGAATCTTTCTGGCTAAAAAAATTCACAGGTGACTGGTAACTTCTGTGCTTTACCAAGAATTGATTTTGAGGAAGTGCTGAGCAGAAACCATCTGGAAATCAGGCCCGTCTGTTTGGGATCAGAGCTCAAAACCCTGGGTTTCTTCAGCCTGGGTTTCTTCAGCCTGGGTTATGAGGAGTGAAAATACAGATGGTGAAAAATACTGTGTTGAAATACTAATGGTGTCTCCATTGTATTATAGAAAGCCACAACTATGGGAGTATTTGGGAAACACAAACAAATTCAAATTAGAAAAAAGACAAAGCTATATAACTGTGAGAGTGTCTGATCCCTGGAAGAGCTACCAAGGGAATTGATTCAGTTCCTTATCAAGAGAAATGAAGGATTTCGTTCAGAGTCAGTGCAGCTGGTTTTTTTCCCCTGACATAGCTTCGGGATTGTTCAGAGGAGCTGTATCAGACAGGAGGTGATGTCCAGCACGGGGGGCTGGGGTCAGTAATCTCCTGCCTGCACCACTGGATCCTAAATATGGGATCTGCTGGCAGCTTTAGGCTCTCCTGTAAAGCAGCTTGTACAGGTCACCTCGAAAAGGGAGCCTGGATCTGCTCCAGGCTGCTACTGCACTGAGCCTCAGCAGGTATTTAACTACCCTGTGACAAAAGCCAGATTCCTGACAATTCCTGGGTGTCTCTTCTGTCCCATTCCAGGCCCAGGAGGTGGGGATGAAAGCCTTTGACTTGGCCAAGCAGCTGCCCCAGCAAGACTCTCTAGAAACCATTGGTCACCTGCTGGAGTTGATTAATGCCCAGTTTTCCCACACCACATAAAAACTGGCTCTGCCAGACCCAGGTGTTTGGCCAGGTTCTCTCTTACCTGGTTTCCTGAACACCACGAGTGTCACAAGCCCTTGGTCCTTCCTGCTGCTGCCTCTTTCCAGCTGCATCCCTGGCTGTCCCAAACTGTTTGGAAAATAAACATTTTGGTCTGAGTTACTCTTCATGTGCTGCTCCACCCCTGTAACCTCTCAGGGAGTAACAGCACCAGGATGAGAAACAAAAGCACCATGAACACACTGAATAAATCATTTATTGACCAGGTTGGGAATAAGCAAACAGCCTCTCACAGTGTCGTGGTGGTTGTCCAGGAGCCAAGGCGAGCTCAGGTGTGTTTCTTACTGGTTTCCTGGCTTTGCTTGCCAGTTTGGTGAGGGAGATCCCATGGAGGGATAGGAGAGGAACACAGGGAAGGGCTGGGGTGGTGGACATCTGCTCCCAGGGACCTGGTTGGCCTTGACAAGGCATTGCAGCTCCCTGCAGAGCCCCTCCATCTCCAAACCAATTTCCAGAGAATCCCAGACTGGTTTGGGATGGGAGGGACCTTAAAGCTCATCCCGCTTCACCCTCTGCCAAGAGCAGAGACACCTTCCACCAGAGCAGGTGCTCAGAATTTTCTCTTTCTGCAGAGCTTCTCATAGCTCTGGGCACTGAGAGACTCCTTTGTTCCACTTCCGTGGGTAGAAGTTCCAAGGAAGTATTTCCATCCAGGAGGGACCATGGGAGGCATGAGGGACTGTAAGCAGTGTTGAGGGAAAGAGAGAAAAGGCTCCCACTGGGCATTCTAACCTAAAGGAGATGTAGTTTCCTTCTGGCAGAGAGCTGACATCCCCTTGGATCTGCCACCAGCCTCTGGTGCTGGTGCCACCCCAAGGCCCATTCCCAGCTGGCTCCTGCCCCAGGGAACAGCGAGACCCCTCAGGACAGAGGTGACCCTGCTGGGGAGGGACAAGGACACCGGAGCAGGGCCAGCCACCAGAAGGCTCCAGAGGCCATGGGGAGTATGGGAAGCACGGTGCAGCCACCAGAGCTCCTGATCCCTCACAGCTGGGAAAGGGGAGAAGGGAATCTTGGCCTGTGCCAGGCTGAGCCCTGAGCTCCGATTAAGGCTCATTTACTTCAGGAGGATTTATGAGAATATTTAATTGCCTCGCCGAGTTGGGCTGGAGTCAAGTGCGCTTTGTAAATGCTTCGTCAAGCTGGGGCCTGAGCAATTAGCAGGGATTGCTGCTGCTGGAAAAGCGCAGGTTCAGCCACGTTCCATTCCAGGGGGTGGGATAAGGCTGCTTGGGGTGCACGGCCCAGGCCTGGGGAAGGGCTAGGAGACCTCCCAACACTTCTGTGGGAGATGCTGGTGGTTTCTCCACCTCATCAGGTGTGGAATAACCACCTCCATGGGGTGGGGGATATTGGAAGGGCTGGAATGGTCATCTCCATGGGGTGGGAGTGCTGGAAGGGGCTGGAACGACCACCTCTGTGGGGCGGGGGATGTTAGGGGACTGTGCCTGCTGGCACAGTGCCCCAGGGCACAGGGATTTGGGTCACCAGGGATTTGGAGCTCGGTCATGGCTGTAATCCTTCCAGTGCTCCCAGGCTGAGCCTGTGGGACCGTGTGGCTGCTCTGGATGTTCAACAAAACAAACCCAGCCTGGAAATGAAGGTTGTGCAGGGCTGAGCATCCCCTGGAGCCAGGAATGAAACAGCAGAGTGAGGAGAGGAGCTCTGGGCACAGAAAGAACATTCTGGGGAGCTGTAAAAGACACTTCAACAGCCATGCCCAGTGTGCGCCCTGCAGGGCAAAGAGCTGCTTCAATAAATAGAAAAAAGCCTGAAGTGACCAAGATCAGCATTTCTTTGCCCGAAAGTGTTTGGGCTTGCAGTTCTTGGCACTTTCTCAGCTGAAGGTGAAAAAACCAAATCCACAGAGCAGCAGCAACCTCCTCCCTCCCTTCCCTTGCTCAGGTGCTCGTGGCATGACTAAAGCTCTGTCCCAGGCCAGGGGAGCAGGTTTGGGATCCACAGGGCAGGACAGCTCCAGCCAGGGCACCCCCGTGATCCCAGCCCAGGCTGCTCCAGGCAATTAAAACCAGGTCGTACACCCAGAGCAGGTATTTTGCAACCAGGTGAGTCGTTCCCGTGGTGGAAAAAGCTTTGCAGGGACACGCACTCCCAGAACCCCCCCCCCCCCCCCACCCCTGGCAGGGCAGGGAAAGTCTGGCTCCAAGAAATAAAGGCACAGGACACCGGGGCTGGGTGGCTGCTCACATTCTCCTTTATTGTTCACACCACACACCTTCCCCTTAGCACTTCACTGCAGGGATTTGCTTAAAAAAAAACCACACACACCCCCACAGCTTGGCACAGCTGTGCCACAACCAGCTGAGCACGGGCATTTTTAAAGAGATTTATTTTACTCCCCCCGCCCCCAACCTTTATTTTTCTTTCACGTGTGGTCAAGTGTCATCACTTCCAAACCAGACAAATAAATTAAAAAAAAGATACTATTAAAAAAAAAAAAACAACAACAACAAAAAAACCCCCCACCCAACACAAACAAAAAAAACAACCCTCCCTGTGGCTTTGGGAATGTGCCAGGAGCTCCCACACCAGCTGCACTCAGGGAAATGCTTTTTTTTTTTGTGTGTGTTTTCAGTTTTGTTTGAAAAGGACAATATTTCTCATGTGTATTTTTTTTCTTTAATATACTACAGCCTGAAATTCAGTGCAATAGATACAACTACAGTGCAGAACTATACAAAAGTCATCCTAATCATGTACAAGCTTTTTTTTCTTAGTTGCTATAGAAACTATAACCTTTTTCTGTACCTTTTGTATACATTATACAGTGTGAATATACTCCGAGAATATTTACAGTACTTGGCTTGTCAAATCAGAAATGCTATAACTTAAATGTCTACTATTAACAACCATTGAACAAAAATATATATAATATAAATATCTTCCAGTCTATACACAGAGCAGGAAACGGCTGTATCCATGCAGTGCTGGATTTTGGTGACTCCCAGGATGGGGGTGGTGATGGAGGGGGATGTTGTCGTGTGCGGCTGCCGCTGGCGCTTCACTGTCGGGCAAATATTGCCGAGATTAATCCCAAAATTCAACAAGAACACATCCCCCTCCCATTTTCCCCTCCCAGCTGGAATTCAGGCGAAAGGAGAGGAGCCTGCGGCAAGGGATTGACCTTTCCAACCAATCCATGCGGACGGCTCCGTCCTCCACGCTGCCCCGGGCGGGAGGTCCCCATCCACGAACCCACTGCGGGGCTTGAAATCAAGGAGACTTTAAAAAATGACTCATTTTCTTGGTAGTTTCTTTTTTAAAAAAATATTAGATTTAGTCAATTTATGCGATTTTTTTTTTTTCCTCTATGATTAGAATGTTAAAAATAAGTTTCCAGCTTTTAAAAAACTTCCTCTATGTGATTTTCTGTTAAATAACTATTGCGTCGTTAATAAAAAAACAGGGAATTGCCCTCCTGCTGGTGGAGGCTGCATGGCTGGGTTTATAAAACACCTATCGGCTTTGAAATCTTGGACGCAAAACCAGCTAAAAAACAAAATAAAAATCATTTCTAGCAGAAAAAAAAAAATGATAATAAAATAGGTCAGTCTGTCCCCAATAAACCACTGGGGGAGGCAGGAGAAGGGGCATCGGAGACGGACCCCCCCCACTCCCTCCTGCCTGGGGTCTGTACAAAGTGTTTTAAAAAGTCCCCCCAGATTCAGGGGGCGGCGGTGCCGGGGGTCCCGGTTACACCTGCGAGTCAGCGCCCAGGCTGTGGAACTCGTCCGGGGTCTTGTCGCTCTGGCCGCCCCCACCCTGCCGGAAGCCCGAGGCAATCTCGTCGAAGGTCCGGCCTTTGGTCTCCGGCACCTTGAAGTAGGTGAAGATGAAGAAGAGCACGAGCAGCACCGTGAAGATGATGAAGACGTAGGAGCCGCAGAGTTGCTGGGATTGAAGGGAAAGGGGGATGTGAGTGCATGGATGGAGGTCACAGAATCAAGGAGCCTGCCAAGATCGAGTCCAACCACCAGCCCAGCACTGCCAGATCCACCCCTAACCCATGTCCCCAAGTGCCACATCCACATGTTTTTGAGCACTTCCAGGGATTGTGACTCCACCACCTCCCTGACCACCCTTTTCATGAAGAAATTTTCTCAATATCCAATCTAAACCTCCCCTGGCACAGCTTGGGGCCCTTTCCTCTCCTCCTGTCCCTTGTTTCCTGGGAGCAGAGCCTGACTCCTGGCAGGTGCACCCTCCTGTCAGGGAGTTGTGGAGAACCAGAAGGTCCCCCCTGAGCCTCCTTTTCTCCAGGTGGAGCCCCGCCAGTTCCCTCAGCTGCTCCTGGTGCTCCAGACCCTTCCCCAGCCCTGTTCCCCTCTCTGGACTCAGAGCGATGGGCCATGGCTGAAGGATCAGCTGGTAGCACCCTGCCCACACCTGCCATGGCCATCCAAGAGCCGGGTCCTCCTTTCAAGGAACATCTCAAGTTCCATAAGGAACACTGAGTCCAGTTCCAGCTCAAGTCCTCCTTCCCAAGGGACCTTAACCCACCCAAACCACCTCAGCCCAGGTTTTAGGACTCAAGGATGTGGCCCTGGAATTCAACACTGGGATCCAGCAGCAGGATTTGGCACCAAGATCTGACACCAGAACACCACACCAAGATCTGGCAACGTGATCCAGCACCAGGAACCAGCAACCAGACCCAGGATTTGGATTTGGCAGCAGGGTCCAGCAATGGGATCCTGCACTGAACTCTGGCGTGGGGATCCAGCTGGACACTCTTTCCATCTCTGATCCAGAACTGGGATCTGGATCCACCCTGAACCAACACAGCCTCAAAGGGTGGGACTGAGACTCCCCTGGAGGATTCCTGGGATCCCCTGGGACTCCCAGATTCCTGTATCCCCAGTCACACCCCCCCCCTCCCCCAGTATTCCAGCCGTGATTACCGCAATGTACTGGAAGCCCATTCCCACGATGAAGTTGGAGGTCCAGTTGGAGAGCCCAGCCACGGCGAAAGCGGCGGGACGGGGGCCTTGGCTGAACAGCTCTGCCACGATGAACCATGGGATGGGGCCTGGGCCGATCTCAAAGAAGGCCACAAACCCAAAGATGGCCACAATGCTGAGGTAGGACATCCAGGGCATTTGATCCTAGGCCAAGGGAAAGGGAGAAGGTCAGTGCCGTGAAGGGAACACATCACCTGGACACCTCAGCTGGTGCTGGCAGAGGAGCCATGAGCTGGAAACTGGAATTCTGGGAGCTCAGGAGAGATGTGACAATGGGGACTGAGTGCTCAGCCATCACCTCAAGGAGGAATAAGTCATTCCTCCACTCCAACCATCCCTCTTCAACCTCCTCCTCCCAGCCTCCCCAGCACTCACCAGCAGTGTGAGGGCGATGGTCATGAGAATGGCACATCCAGCCATCCCCGCCAGCCCGATGAGGTGAAGGGTCCTGCGCCCGGCTCGCTCCACCACGAACAGCTGTGGGATGGACATGGCCCGTCAGCACCTCTCCAGCTTGCAGGAAAGGCCCCTTCTCCCACCTTCCCTGGAGAGACCCTGGGAGGCCCCAAAACTCACTGAGACCACGGTGAAGGCTGTGTTCACCACACCAGAGCCAATGGTGGCGTAGACAGGCTGCTCCACCCCCGACTTCTCAAAGATGCTGGTGGAGTAGTAGAAGACCTACAAAGGGCAGGAAGGTGCCACAAGTCAGGTCCTGGAGCTCTGGGTGAACCAAGCCAACCCCTGGCATTCAGATCCCACCCAGACTCACCGCATTGATCCCTGAAAGCTGCTGGGAGAGCTGCAGGACAATGGCGATGAGGATGGGCTGGCGGTACATGGGTGAGCGGAACAGCTCCATGATGGTGACCTTCTTCTCCCTCATCATCTGCCGGCTCTCCTCCTTCATCTCCTGCAGGTCGCTGCTCACATCCGTTGTGCCCCGCAGCTTCTTGAGGACTGAGAAGGAGAGGTGGGGTCAGGAGATGCCGAGGACCCTCCAGAGTGCCGGGATGGGCCCTGCGGAGGAGTCACTCACCACTCTTGGCTTTGTTCTCCTCGTTGCGGTTGATGAGCAGGAACCGGGGGCTCTCGGGGGCAAAGGGCAGGATGATGCACTGCAGCAGGGCAGGAACGAAGATGAAGCCCAGCAGCAGTGGCCAGAGAGAGTCATTTCCCATGATCAAGTCCAAGCCAAACACCTGAGGAGGAGAAGAGGGATTGAGCCACCCAACCCAGCTGGAAAAGTCCTGGTTGGACACAACTCTGCAATTTATGGTGCACTCCAAGCTGGGACATCCATTGGAGGGACTCCTCTGCTGCTTCCAGGTGGCCAACAGATGTCAACATCCTGATGCTGCCCATCCCAAACCTTCAGATCCCACAGCAACCCTGCTCCTGCTGAGCTCCAGTTCCACCCCTCCCACCCCAGCTCCACCTGAAAGGCAGTGCAGATCCACAGCATCTCATCCCTGCAGGCCCTGATGAGTGTCAGGATCAATAAAAAGGGGAACCCCTCCCCCCAAAACATTCTCCAGTGCTCACCTGTGCGATGAGGATGCCCAGGACAATGCCAAGCTGGTGGAAGGTCCCCAAGGCCCCCCGCAAGGCAGTGGGGGACACCTCACCCACGTACATGGGCACGAAACCCGTGGTGAGGCCAGAGTAGAGGCCGATGATGAAGCGGCCAAGGATGAGCATCTCAAAGGAAAAAGCCATCTTGGAGAAGCCCATGAGGACAGCTGACACAAAGGCTAGGATGTTGGACATCAGCATGGAATTGCGTCTGGAGAGGGATGGAGGAGAGATGAGGAACACCAGGAGAACCCCAAAATCAGCCCTTGGCAGTCCTGGAACGCCAGGGTGGGGTGAGGCAGCACAACCTCCCCACTGAGTGATCCACCAGGGATCCAGCAGGCTCAGAGCTCACCTTCCAAAGCGATTGACAAAGAGACCCACAGAGAAGGAGCCAATCATGCCCCCGACAGAGAAGATGGCAACAGAGAGGGACCAGAGCGTGGTAAGGGTGGCAGGGCTGATGGGCTCCTGGTATCGGTACAGCCACGTGCGGTTGTAGAAATCCTCAATCACCTGGAAAACAAGGAGAGGAACCAAACCACGCATCAAACCCGCCCCCGCTTCGGCCGCGCCGCCAGAGGGACGAGTCCCCGCGGCCACCGCGGCTCACAAGACAACGCGTCACCATCGCCGGGGCCGCCGGTCGAGGCTCGGCTCCAGCCCAAGGGAGGGAACCTGCTGGGATACGTGGGGGAAATGCAGCCGGACGGGTTCTGGACTCACCCTGCCCGGAGAGGGAGAGACTGCGCTGCCAAAACTCGCCGGGCGGGCACGGGGAGGTCACGCTGCTCCCCAGGGCAGGGCAGGAGCCAGAGATGTGCCAGCCCCGCAGAGGAAGGGAAGGAACACAGGGCAGTTCCCATCCCCTTGGACACTCCCGGAGTTGGATTTCCAGGGTTTTTTCCCCCAAGAATTCCATAACACACAATCTCTGCCACGGTTCTGCAGGACTGTGATGCCAACACCCAACACAGGCCTTGGTTTGAAACACTAAGAACAGCCTGGTTTGTGAATTTTAGGGGGTTTTATATAAATTTTTGATCTTTTTATATAAGTTTGGTATATTTTTATACACAAAAAGTATACACATATACAAAATATATACATTTATATACATTTTGTACACTTTTAATGTATTTTTAAAGCCAGCCCATCACTGGTAGCTTCACCAACTTCCCGTCCCTGCCCATGGCTGGGAAATGGCCTAAATGACCCTTTAAAGGTCCCTTCCAACCCAAATCCTTCATAATACCATGATTTAAGGGTCAGTCATCCCCAAACCACCAAAGCAAAGGGCTCCATAACACCCCACCAACCCAAGTTGGAAGGAGCAGAAATTGCAGAGATTCCCTGCTCTGCTGGGCCTCAGGTGGCTCCAAGATTCTGCTGTTCTGAAGGGTTTCACTCCCAATTCACTGTTTACACCATCGTGCTTCACTTTCCACTTTTCCCATCCCTCCAAGCCCAAACAGGAGCCCTGGCAGAGACAGCACAAGAAATTCACACTGCACTGGATACAAGTCCCAGTACTATTATTTTTCTGAGTTGTTCCTTTTCCAAAGGAAAAAAAACCAACCCATTAGAGTTGACATATTTAAGTGATTTTGTTCCCTTCTGTTTCACCTGGAGGTTTGGATGCTTTTCCCAACATCCCCAAAATAAATAATTGATTGGATTATTGGAGAAGTTTGGGCTGGCTCAGGCTCTCAGTAGAGCCAGGGGGTCTCTGAAAATAACACCTCCTCCTAGCCCACTTCCTCCTGAAAAAAGGGATGCTTTGAAGAGTCCAATATTTTTTGGGGCAGAGGAGGGGATGAAAAACGGGTTTAAAGGGAGAAGGGTGAAAAAAAAAATTGTTTTCCCTAAAACTGGGGCTTTTCCCCCCCTTTTCAGCTGAGCATTGTGATGCATCCCCATCCTGCAGTTCCATGAATCCCAATACCAGTGCATCCCAATCCTGTGCTTGGATGCATCTCAATGCATCCCCATGGCAACTCTGCATCCCTGTGCATCCTCATCCCAACCTTTCACTCCAGTTTATCCCAGTGCATCCCCATCCTGTGCCCCAGTGCATCCTGAGGCATTCCTGTCCCAGTCCTGCACCTCCATGCATCCCCATCCTGTGCCCCAGTTTATCCCAATGCACCCCCATTCCAATTCCAATGCATTCCAGTCCTGCACAGTAACGTGTCCCTATCTAAAACCCACACCCAGTGTGTCCCCATTCTTAAAGCTGGGATGAGGCCCCGTGTCCAGCACATCCTGCTGCCCAGGACGACCCTCATCCCATCTGCCTTCATGCTCCCACATGGAGCATCCCAAATCCTTCCACCCAACACAGGTGACTTGTCCTGCACCACGTGACTCCTCCTGGCCTGAGCCCCAGGGATTCATACCCAAAATCATGAGGAAAACTGTGGCAACACCCATCAGGAGGGTCTGGATTTGCTGGGGGCTGCGGGCACAGGAGCTCAGTCCCATGGGAAGCTCACAGCTGATCCCTGCCCATGTCACCCGGAGCAGCCAGCTGTGAGAGGATGAAGAGAAATCCTTCAGTCCAGGGAAACAAAGGTCCTCCTGGGATGGGCTCCGACCAGGGTGGTGATCACAGCATTCCTGCTTCCCACGGTGCCAGAGCTTGGGAAAATGAGGGCAGATGCCAGGGAGAAGCTCCTCAGTGCAATCCCAGGGATTTCCCAGCTCCAACGGTTCAAACACTGCTCCATTGCCTGTCTCCCAGGCAGGGTGCTTAGGGCCACCCAAGAACAAGCATGCCCAACATCAGACCAGTCCATGTGAAAGCAAGGAGGCATCGGGATATTTTAGGAGGTTGATGCCTTCAGCAGCGCCCTGCAGGTTCTGGGTGGGAGCTGCAGCCTCCAGCCACAGAAATTGAATTGCAGGATTCAATACCAGATAATGCAACACCTCGAACAAATTCCTGTTTTTTTTCCTCTTGCCACACTGATGGGGCCTGGGGAATTTTTCCACGGGGTCTTCTCTCCCATGAGGAGTTTTCCCAACGTTTGAGGTGACATTCCAGAGCCATCCACTGGGATGGGATTAAACTCTGGCTGCTGGATCCTGCCCTGGTGGGTTGAATTCTTTGGGGTGGTGACACTTGGGGCTCCCGCCAGAGCCCAGGCTGTCCCTCCACACCTTATCCCAGCACAAGAGCTGTGCCCAGGGAACACCGCAAGTACCACTCGGAAATTCTGAGATAATTTTCCAAGTCTTTAACACCTCAAACAGACACCAAATTTGGGAAAAGTCATGTGGCCATTTTCCATGGCCTACGGGTATCTACCAGCAGCTGGAGGGTCCTGGCATTACTTCAGGGGAGGAGCCAACACCTCCTTCGCTCCATTCCCCTTACAGCACTTCCCAGCCAACCCCCTCTCCTCCCGGGATGCAAAACTCCGAGGTAGGGCTCTCTGTCCGGAGCAGCCACTTGGGATGACTCAAACCTTAATTAGTTACCAAACCTTCACTAAGAGCCAAGGTTAAAAGTTCCACCGGCCACACCCAGAGAGCATCCTGCAGGCACTGCTGGGATTTTTCCCAACAAAAACGCCAAGCAAGGAGGAAACAAATTCTCCCGGGAAGGCTGGAGCTAAATAACTCCCTCTCAAATCCCATTACAGCCCTAAGCTGCCTAGCGGGATGTACTATTTTAGCCAGGCTGGCAGCGGAGGCTGGTTTGTTTTCGGACACGGGGCCGGGGGGGGGGGGGGTGGGGAAGGTGTGGAATTTTGCGACAGAGGGGCTGGAATTTCCCTCCGGAGGGCTCTGGGAGCGCTCACCTTCTGCGGGGCGTTGATGACGCCGGTGTTGTATCCGAACTGGAGGGAGCCCAGCACCGCTCCTCCCACAGCCAGCATCAGGCGAGCCGTCATCTGCCGGGAAAACACGGAGAAGGGGTTAAATCTGGGATCCCCGCAGCCCTGTCTCCCCCACCGCAGCGATCCCAGGGCGCTGCACGAGATGCTGGGAAGGCGGCGAGTACGAATATTCAGGGTAAAAGAGAGAACTCACTTTTTTTTTGGCGATGAGGGGGGAAAAATAATTATAAAAATGTCATTTTGGGAGTTAAAAAAACCCCAGGGTTTGGGGGATTCCAGGAATTCGGCCCTGGAGTGGGGCGGAGGTGTTATCGGGGCTCCAAGGGTCCCCTCGGAGGCTCCCCGTGACCACCGGGCTCCGGGCCAGCGCCGGCCGCTCCCGGGACACGGCGGAGCCTCCGTGCGCTCCCGGCCGAGGATGCTCCGGGAAGCTGTCACTAACAAAGGTTTTCCATCGGAGTCTAATTAAGAGTCGCTGAGCAAAATCCTGGTTAGTTGGCAAAGCCTTCCCAGGCCTCCTCTTCCTCCCGCCTGAGCCGGAGCAACAATCAGAGCCTTGTTCGGGAGCAGGGTCAGGGCAGGCCAGCGCTTGGGCCACCTTCGTTAGAGGCCCAATTATCCCAAGCAGGAGATTTTCCCGGCACTAGAACCAGGATCCGACATTCCCACTTAATCAGCTTTGGGATGAGCCACGTGAAATTTATAAACCCCTTAATTTGAGGGGGGGGAGGAGGGGGGGGGGTGAGAGGGGGTGGTCCTCCCTAAGTACCAACATGTCACCCCCAAGGATGCTTCCATGGGGTCTTGGATTAATATTCCCAAGGGATCGATGTCTCAGATCCCATCTAAATGAGGAGGGGTGACTCCAATTTCCCCACCAAAAGGATATTTTTTTATATTTAAGAACCATTTTCCTCTTTCTTTTAATAATGGAATTAATGCTGCTCCCTGACCTTGCCACTCCGGCCACCACCTCCCTCCGCGTGAAAGTTCCCAGGGAAAAAGCAGAGGGAATGAAGCCAGGCCCCTTAATGAAGCTCATTAATTAGGCTTGGCCCCAACACAACTAATCAGAGAGGTTTTGGCACTTGGATTTGGTCGGTGCTTCAGAATAAATCCACCCCGAGGAGAAAACGCTGCATTTGGGAGGGCACAAACAGGCTGGGAAGTTGGTGGTATCCCAAAAAAACACACAAAAAGCCCCAAAACCACCACAATTCTAACTGTGACCTTATCCATCCCCCAAAAACCTAGGATGGGAATGCTGAAAGCACCTGTTGCTCGGGGAAACCTTATTAAAAAATGAGGGATTTCGGAGATTTGAGTGGGCTGGGGGGGGGAATTGGGAGGTTTTGGGGTGGGGTGATTCTCCTTTGCTTTTCAGGGTTCACCCTGATGTGTTTGGGTCCTGATTTTGCCTTTTCCTGGCTAAAGGGCACCCCGGGAGCTGCCAGGCGCTCCCCTAGGTAGGGCGAGCACAGGTGAGTCACGGCTGCAAGGATGAGGATGCAGCAGCCGGATGAACTTTGCTCCAGGAAGGTGAGAGGTAACAACACGTTGATGCTCCTACACCAGCCACTACCCAAAAAAAAGAAAAAAAAAAAAAATTAAATGCGTTTTTCCATTTTAACATTTAGGAAAAGAGAACTTTTCATGGCTACTAAAAAAGAAAAAAAAAAAAAAAAAAAAAAAGAAAAAAGATTTTTGGATTAAATTCCAGAACAAAACCCTTGTATTCTGATTAAATTCCAGAAGTTTGAAGAGATAAAAGGGTCAAACTGTCAGGAAAATGGCTTTTTGGAGGCTATTCCCGAGTAGGGTCAGGGTGAGTCAGCTCCTGCCGCTCCCTTCCCTGTTCCAAACACGCTGCCCGGCTCCGATCCGGGAGCCTTTCGGCTTGAACGTCGCCATTAAAGGCAAGTTTGGGGGGAAAAAAAATAATTAAATAAATGAAAAAGTAGATTCTTAAGGGCAGCTTAGCCCAGGCAGTTCCTGCCAAACCCCACGTGGGGCTGTGGGGAGATTTTTTTAACTCCTTGCAGGAAAAACAGCTTTATCAGGAATTTTGGGACAAATTCCCTCTTATTTCCAAAAAATAAACTTACTTAAGCCCAACTAGACCCCAAACTCCGGGCTTTATACCTAATAATTCCTCTATGTTATAGGAAAGCCAGAATTTTAATGAATTTATAGTATTTGTTTTCTTCTTAGCTGCTTCCTGCTTCCTCCCCAGCTCCAACACGGAAGCGAGGAGAGTCCAAGGAGGATTGGGGTGGGGGTGACAGGGCCCCCCCAGACCTGCTGCCTTGGGCTTTACAACTCTATTTTTAACCCTTTTTTTTTTTAATCCTCCAGCCTGGAAAGACTTTGGGATACAGCCCACCTCATGGATCAAGGGAATGAATAATCCCTTTAAAAGCAAAATAATAATAATATTGAAATATTAATACAAAGATATTAAAAGAGTGGCCCAGCAGGGAATTCCAACTTTTTTCACTCCAGCACGGAGGATTTTGGGATGCTGCTGCTTCATGGAAAAAGGGAATTCATAATTCCTTCAAAGTAGTACTAAAAAAAAAAGTGTCCCAGAAGGGAATTTGAACTTTTTTTACTCCGGTGCAGAAGAATTTGGGCAATTTTGGGATGCTGATTGTTTCACGGATCAAGTGAATTAATAATTTCTTTAAAAGCAAATGAGCAATAACATGAAAAAAAAAAGGTCCCAGGAGGATATCCCATTTTTTTTTACTCCACCATGGAGGGTTTGGGGATGCTGCTGCCTCATGAAACACAGAAATTACTTATTCCTTTAAAACAGTATTTTTTTTAAAAAGAGTCTTAGGAGGGAATTCAAATTCTTTTTTCATTCTGTCATGGAGGATTTTGGGATGCTATCTGTCCTATGGAGCAAGAAAAAATAAAAATTCCTTAAAAATCAAAATAATAGTTAAAAAAGGGGGTCCCACAAGGGAATTTTGGGAAAATCCACATGACAAAGACACCATTAAAATGATCCATGAGGATTTAAGCAGCAGCCCAGAGGCTGCTCCCGAGTGCTCCCAACCGGGGGTGGAAGAGGGGATGTGGGGAGTGGGTGCAGCCCCTTGCACACTCATTTGCATATTCCTGGGAGCGAGGGCACATGGACAACACGGCTGCAGCTGCCTCCCAGCACGGGAAAAGCTCGCACCCCCACCGAAAAGCGGAAAAAATCCACTCCGAACCCACAGGAGGGGACTTAAACCCAGAGAATTTGGGGGTGGCACTGGCACTGTGGGGACGGGGTGGGATTTGGGCTGTGGGAGAGAACCGGGGGGATGGGAAGAAGCATCGGAGTGGCGGAATGTGATTTTTTTATTTATTTTTCTTCCCCACTTAAAGGTCATCCAGGGACGGCGACACGATCCCGGCGAGTTTTGCAACTGCGACAAGCATGGGAGACGTTTTTGCATGGAATGAGCTGGAAAATACACACGGAATGTGCAACAAAAAAAAAAAAAAAAAAAAACCACCCCATCCTGGGTTAATAATATTAATTATTAAATTTAAAGGGGATTGGGAGTTAGTCCCCCACCTCCGAACCGCCAGCTGCTTCCATGAAAAATCCGGTTTTTTTCCATGCAAAACACACTCTGGATGGAAGCGTCGCCCATCAGCGCTCGGCAAATCAGCCCTGCGATTAATTACCTTTACAAAAATTAATCATTTCTAACCCAAATCCATCCAAGGCGGGGAGTTACAGAGCTGGAAAAGCAGCGGGAACGCGACTCCGACTCCATTCGGGAAGCCGGGAGTTAAAGCGCCTCGGATTTGGGTACGAGACCAAATTTGCGTTTAATTCCTGCCCCCATCACCGCGCTGCCGGCCGGCACGTTCCCGGCTCCCACCCCCGATCCCACCACTCATCCTGGAAAACAGGCGCTGTTCCGAGCCGGCTCGGAACAAAATCATTTAAAAATAGGAGCTACATATACAGATACATATAGAGCCATTAAATTTAAGAAAATTGTGTAGCTCATGTTTAATGGGGGGGGGGGGGGAAGGGGGGGTTGAAATACCAAGGGGGATCGTTCCCGTCACATCTTTAATCAGGATAAAATCACGATTTGGGGGTTATTACACTTCGTGCCGCCACGCAGTCCAATTTCTAAACACATCCCCCCGATCCCTCACCCCCCAAAAACCCACTTGGATTTATCCCCACCGTTCCCAGATGGGAATGCTTGGGAGGACGGGAATGTTTTGGTGGTTGGGATGAAGCAAATGGGGGTTGATAACAGTGACCTGCTGGAATTAACCACCAGGATCGTTTTGGGCTTTTACCCCCCCCAAATTAATTATAAATCAATTAATTTGGGATGGGGAGGGTGTTGGGGGATCCCGGCCGCTGCCGAGCGACCGGGCGAGCTCAGAGCATTTAATAACTCACAGTTTGGGATAAATTAATAGCAATTGGGTCAGGAGCTCCAGGCGGGATGTGCCCAGCTGAACACCAACACTGAGGGGATCCGGAGGGTCCCGGCGGCGTCATCCCAACCTCGCACCCCCCAAAAGCCACCTCGGCCCTTGCCGGGCTCTGGGGCCACCTCCGCCCCCCCCTCCCGAAATAGGGTCAAAAGGGACAGTTTTGGGTCGCTCCCTCGCGGTTCCGCGTTTCGGGGGGGGGGGAGCCCAAAAGTGGCTGCCGAGCGCGCTACGAGACGCCGAGCCGGCATCAGCCGCTCTTTGGAGAGGGCTCCACTCAGGTTTAGGGTAAAAAACAACGCCAAAAGGTGTTCGCGGCGGGCGGCGGGGGCCGCGCGCGTGCGGGGGCGGCCCGGGGGCCGCGCGCGTGCGGGGGCGGCCCCGGGGTTGTGTAACGCAGGGCGGGGGGCGCGGGCTCACCTTGCTGCCGGTGTCCATGGCGGGGCCGTGCGGGCGGCGGGGCCGGGGCGCTGCGCGGGGCGCGGGGCGCGGAGCGGAGCGGGGCGGAGGCGCGGCCGCCGCCCGGGCATTGGAGCCGCTTAAGAGCGCGGGCGGGGGCGGCGCGAGGCGGCGGCGCCCATTGGGCGGTGTCGGGGAGGGGGCGGGGCCGGCGCCGAGGGGGCGGTGCCCATTGGGCGGTGTTGGGGAGGGGGCGGGGCCGGCGCCGAGGGGGCGGCGCCCATTGGGCGGTGTCGGGGAGGGGGCGGGGCCGGGGCCGAGGGGGCGGCGCCCATTGGGCGGTGTCGGGGAGGGGGCGGGGCCGGGGCCGAGGGGGCGGCGGGCGGGGGGCGTGGGAGGGGGCGCGCGGGGGGCGGCGGCGCGTGCGGGGCTGCACGTGGGCGGGGGGGAGGGGCGGGAGCGGGAGCGGGGAGGGAGCGTGGGAGAGTGGGGCTGTGTGTCTGTGTATGTCTGTCTGTGTGTGTGTGTCTGTGTGTCTGTGTGTGTGTCTGTGTGTCTGTGTGTGTGTGTGTGTGTCTGTCTGTCTGTCTGTGTCTGTGTGTGTGTGTGTCTGTGTGTGTGTCTGTCCGTGTGTCTGTCTGTGTGTCTGTGTGTCTGTGTGTGTGTGTCTGTGTGTCTGTCTGTGTGTGTGTCTGTGTATGTCTGTCTGTGTGTCTGTCTGTCTGTGTATGTCTCTGTGTGTGTGTCTGTCTGTGTGTCTGTGTGTGTGTCTGTGTATGTCTGTCTGTGTGTCTGTGTATGTCTGTCTGTGTGTGTGTGTGTCTGTGTGTGTGTGTCTGTCTGTGTGTCTGTCTGTGTGTGTGTCTGTGTGTCTGTCTGTGTGTCTGTGTATGTCTGTCTGTCTGTGTGTGTGTCTGTGTATGTCTGTCTGTGTGTGTGTGTGTCTGTGTGTCTGTCTGTGTGTGTGTGTCTGTGTGTCTGTCTGTGTCTGTGTCTGTGTGTGTGTCTGTGTGTCTGTCTGTGTGTGTGTGTCTGTGTGTCTGTCTGTGTCTGTGTCTGTGTGTGTGTGTCTGTCTGTGTGTGTGTGTCTGTGTGTGTGCGCGCGTGTGTGTGTCTGTCTGTCTGTGTCTGTGTGTGTGTCACTGCGTACAGATGTGTATGTGTGTAAATACACACGCGGGAGCGTGCACATGTGGGGGGTGGTGGGTGTCACTGTGTTTACGTGTGTGTGAGTGTGTGTGTGCAGAGTGCACGTGTGTGTGAGAGAGAGAGAGAGAGCGTGCAGGCGTGTGTGCCACTGTGTGCATGTGTGTGGGACTGAGTGTGTGTGTGTTAGTGCGGGGGAGGAGTGTGTGAGTGTGAGTTTGTGTGTGCACGTGTGCAGCTCTGTGTGTCTGTGTGTGTGTGTGAGTGTGAGTTTGTGTGTGCACGTGTGCAGCTCTGTGTGTGTGTCTGTGTGTGTGTGAGTGTGAGTTTGTGTGTGCACGTGTGCAGCTCTGTGTGTGTGTCTGTGTGTGAGTGTGAGTTTGTGTGTGCACGTGTGCAGCTCTGTGTGTCTGTGTGTGTGTGAGTGTGAGTTTGTGTGTGCACGTGTGCAGCTCTGTGTGTGTGTCTGTGTGTGTGAGTGTGAGTTTGTGTGTGCACGTGTGCAGCTCTGTGTGTCTGTGTGTGTGTGTGTGAGTGTGAGTTTGTGTGTGCACGTGTGCAGCTCTGTGTGTGTGTCTGTGTGTGTGAGTGTGAGTTTGTGTGTGCACGTGTGCAGCTCTGTGTGTGTGTCTGTGTGTGTGAGTGTGAGTTTGTGTGTGCACGTGTGCAGCTCTGTGTGTGTCTGTGTGTGTGTGAGTGTGAGTTTGTGTGTGCACGTGTGCAGCTCTGTGTGTGTGTCTGTCTGTGTGTGAGTGTGAGTTTGTGTGTGCACGTGTGCAGCTCTGTGTGTGTGTCTGTCTGTGTGTGAGTGTGAGTTTGTGTGTGCACGTGTGCAGCTCTGCGTGTCGCTGCACACGTGTGAGTGTGTGTGAGTGCGTGTGTGCAAACACACGCCCGTGATTGCATGGGGCTGCAGGTGTGGCGGGTGTGGGCAGGTGAGTGTCCCGCTGTGTGTGTGTGTGTGTGAGTGCAGGTGTGAGTGCAGGTGTGAGTGCAGGTGTGAGTGCAGGTGTGAGTGCAGGCTGTGTCCTGTGTGTGCTGCACGTGCGGGAGCGCGTGTGCACACGTCTGTGCATGCGAACCGCACTTGTGTCAGGGTTCCTGTGTGCGACTGTGTGTGTGCACGAGCGTGAGCATGAGTGGGATGTGTGTCCACGTGCTTGTTTGTGCCCATGTGAGTGCGCAAGGGCGTGGGCGCATGAGTGTGCAAGGGTGTGCGCTGCTGTACATGTGTGTGAGTGTGCAAGGGGCTGTGTGGCTCTCTGTGTGCTGCAAGGGTTTGCACACCTGCACGCGTGCGAGCGTGCTCTGTGTGTGTGCACACGAGTGTGCAAGGGGTACGTGGCTGTACGTGTGTGCACAAGTGAGTGCACACCTCTGTGTGCCTGGCTCTGCCACCCCCACCCCAAAACTCCCCTTTCCTCCCCCAAAATTTGTATTAAAAAATCATTAGAAATCACTAAAATCCTGAAAAGAGGATGAAAAATGCAATTCCCCTTGTTGTTTAAAAAAAAAAGTCCCCAAAATAAAAAAATGCACAAAAAACGCACAAATATTGAAAAAAACCCACCCCAAAAGCACAGGAAATTATTGTGCAATAATTGCACCACAAAAAGGTAAAAAGAGAGGGGAAATGGCAAAAAAAATGAAAAAAAGTTGACTAAAAGTTGCACAGAAATTGAAGAAAAAGGGAAAAAAAACAGGAAAGGAAAAATAAAGAACAGAGATGTACAAACATTTTAAAAGCCTGACAAAAGAAAGAAAAATCAAATATTGCACCAAAAAAAAATCTTAGGAAAAAACCCACAAAAAATAAAAGCTAGAAAAAATTTTGCACCAAAACACACAAAAATTTAAAGACCGAAACAGGGGGTGAAATGCAAAGAAAAGACACCAAACGAGCAAGTCCCAAAAGCACTAAAAAGACAAAAGCAGAAATTGCACCAAAACCCAGAAAAACTAATACGAATATTAATTTTCTTTCCTAAATCTGCCCGATTTTGCCCCAGATTTGGCCATTCCACGCAATTCCTCATCTGTAAATTCCACTAAGTAACCACTGGCTCCATCGCAGACCCTTTTCCCCCTTTTTGCCCATCCCAAGGGATCCGGGTTGGGGTTTTGCCGACTCGGCGTTCCCGGCGGGACCCCTCCCCGGCGCCGCGGGAATGCTGATGGAGGAAAACGGCCGGAGCGGGATAATCCCGGCGGGGCCGAGGGGCTGGAGGGGATTTAGGGGGATTTGCTCCGGGGAAAAGGGTTAAAATAACACCGGGGGGAGGGCGAGGGGGAGGCCGGAGGCCACCGGGATGGGCTCAGCCATTCCAAGGGATCCGGTTTTGCCGAGGATCGGGGCCACAAGGGTGGGCTCAGGGAGGCGAGCTCTGTCCAGGACAGGTCCCAGGGTGGGATCAGCCTCTCCATGGGACTGGAGTTCTGGGGGAGAGCCGAGGCTACAGGGGTGGGCTCAGGGGGTCCAGTGGTGCTAGAGGACAGGAACAAAGGGATGGGATCAGCCTCTCCGTGGATCCGGCTTGTGTGGGGGACCGGGACAAAGGGATGGGCTCAGCTTCCTCATCCTCATTCCCTTCCCCACCACAGACTTCAGCTTTGACGCCCCCAGCACAGCCCCCCACCCCCACCCCAGGGATGTCTCCTGCAAACTCTCGTTCCCAGCAGACAAGGAAATCCGGGTTCGCGATCTCTTCGGTGCCTTCCTCACGCTGCATCACTCATGACAAGCTCGTTATCTCACTGCCTCTCCCATCCCGACCCAGACTCACCCTCCGGAGCACCAGGGACACGCAAGTCCTGGTGGCACATGGGATTTGGGGAGGGCATTTGGACGCGGCTCCCATTTTTTCAGGTGAAGTCCAGGCTGAAATCATCTTTCCAGGAATGTTTTTTGGGGTAATGAAGCCGGCATCACAGGATGGATCATGGGAGAGAATGTGGCTTGGCTGGGACTTGATGCCGTACGCCAAAAGTCCTGGATTAGGCCTTAAAATATAGGGAATCCTAAGAATTTGACACCCAACGCTGAGCATCCTTGGGATGGAGTTAATCCACTCCAGGGGCGTATTTATTTCAATATTCCCAGTGTCCTCCAACATGTTTGAGCCTCGAGGAGCTTTAAAATATTTCCCTGAGGCAAAAAGTTGGGGTTTATTCTTTTAAAGTCCAACCAAAAATCCCCAAAAATGGGATTTCCGAAGCTCCACCATCCCAATTCCTCCAAATCCCCAAAAAAATCAAGGAAAACATATGCAGGCGTGCAGAATTCCGGTACAACAACCCCAGCCCCCAACAGCTGGACCAGCTGCCAACATCACCCCAGTGATCCTGCCAGCATTCCATGAATTGCGTCAATCCGGAGTGGTTTTCCTGGCGTGAGGCTCTTTGAAGGTGTGGGTTCAGTCGGGGTCGGGTCACCTGGAAAACCGCAGCCCAAGTGATGAAACTGGGGATAAAGTCCATCCAGAAATAGGATTTGTCATAAAATTGGGTTGGGCAATGGCGACACAGCTTCCACAGGGATTTCAGCCTGACTTAAAATGCCCTGGCTTGGCTTTTCCATTGGGATTTTGAGCTGGTTTTGGCTTGTTATGTGGGGGATACTCCTGGAGCCTCCTGGCCCAGCTCTAGGGATGCGAGGGAGCTCCTGAATATCCTTAGTATTTGGATTTAGCAGCTGGATCTCCTTGGATTTCACTTTTTATCCTTAAACCTGGATTAGTTAAACCCCAGGATTAGCAAAACTGGGATTAAAGTGCATTAAACCCTCCAGTCCTTGGGTTAGAGTGGAATGGAGAGAGGTTCTATGTCTGAAAAAGCAGGAACACTGATCCAAATAAAATCAATTATTATAATTTAATGTATCCCAATTAATAAATAAAAAGTTTTCCAGCCCAGGCAGCAACTTCCTTGTCCTAAACTGACCTGGTTTTGTTGGCTTTTCACTCAATAAACACAGCAAGGATGGGAAAACAAAGGGAAATTCTGATTTATCCATGAAAAGGGGAAAATTAACCCCCAGTTCTGCCTCTTCCGAAGGTGGGTTTTCCATTTCATCCCTTATTTTGCCTTTTTAAGGCACCACGAATGGATGAAAACATGGGAAGAAAAGAGGTTGGGGCTAAAAATAACCGGGTGAGTCAGGGCCAGCACCAGGAGCGTTGTGCCAACGGAGCCAGAGCTGAAACCCATGAGGAGAGGAGAAAATCCATTTTCCCTTTGGCTCCACATGTTCATGCACGAGGATTCCCAGTCCTTCTCCGAGAAGAAAGGAAAAGGAGGATATTTGGAGATTATATATATATATATATATATATATATATATATATATATACATGTGTGTGTGTGTCTATAAATGTATATTTAATCCTGCTTTTCTCATTCCATAAACCCCCCCTGGATTTCCCAAGAACCCCTAAAACATCCAAAACAGCAGAAAAAGGGGATTTTCCCTCCTCTTCCACAATACTATGATGAATTAATTCCCACTTGCCTATGACTTTTCCCCTTGGGGAGCTATTTCTGGAGTCAAAGGCTGTTAATGACAATAATTAATCATTAATGATAATAAGTGGATAATGGCCACTCCTGTGGGATGTTCCCTTTATTGTTTAATTTTTGGATTAATTCTTTGATTTTATTTCACCTCGTTGCTGTGATGTGGAGGATGCCATGGGGGAATTTTTTTTGGGAGAGTTGCTGAGGTTTTGGGGTTCAGTCACTGGGATTTTTTCCACCTGGGGAGAAAAAGGTTGGAACAGAGAGGAAAAAAAAGGTGGGATAGGGAGAAAAAAAAGAGATGGATTACAAAGAAAAAGGGTGGAATAGGGAGAAAAACAGGAAGAACAGGGACGAAAAAGGTGGAATAGGGAGAAGAGGTGAAACATGAATTTAAAAAAAAAAAAAAAAGGTGGAATGGAAGGAAAATAAGAGTGGAGTGAAGAAAATTAGTGGAATAGGGAGAACGAAGTGGAATAGGGAGAAAATGGGTGGAACAAAGTGAAGAAAGGGTAGAATAGGGAGAAAACCGGGAGGACTGGAGGTTAAAAAAAGATGGAACAGAGTAAAAAAAAAGGTGGGACTGAGAAAAAAGGTTGGATCAGAGAGAACAAAGGTGGAATAAGGAGGAGAAAAAAGGTGTAACAGGGAGAAAATGGGCAGAACAGGGTGAAAATAGGTTGGAAGAGAGAGAAAAAAGGTGGAACACGGCGAGGGAAAGAGTGGGGAAAGGCCGTTTTTCCCTGTGTCCGCCACTCCCAAGGGCTCAGCCCTGGCCTGCGGCCGGAGCATCGGAGCTTTGGGAGCAGGAATCCTGCAAGGAAGGGGACGGGAGCGGCACCAGAACCCCCAGTACCCCGAAGGAGCATCTTCCCCTCTCCAGCATCACGATCCCGGTGGGAATCCACCCACACCTGCTCAGATTTAGGAATTTTCCAGGTTTGGGGGGGATTTTTGAGCAGCCGATCAGAGCATCCCGCAGAGAAATCCGGTGTTTGCTCCCGGAGTGATGAATTTCTTTACAGGCAGATTTTGATCTTCCCATCCTATATTCCCTGCCAGGCTTGGAAAACCCCTAAATCCTGATTTTTCACTCAAAATAGCCCAATTTGGCAAACGTAAGGCACCCTGACAACCCTGGAGCTGCCGATATGGGGGGATCCTCCTTCTGCCCTTTGGCATCCCTGGAATGCCCAATCATCCATGAGGAGCCTGGAAAAGGGCTGGAGAAGGATTTTGAGGATGAATTTTAGGGGATTTGGGGTCAGAGGGTGCATAAATGTTGGGTTTGAGGGTGGGGATGTGAGCCAGGTGCTGCCGGAGGGCACAGGGTGAGGTGCTCCATGCATCCCACTGCAGATGGAGAAGGAGATCCCATCTTTTGGGATGCTCCATTTTCAATTAATTAATTTAATAATTATTTCCCTCTTCCTGCACAAGGTACATTTCACCCCCTGGGCCCACCGACAGCATGTGGGTGCAGGTGGCTTTGGCATCCCAAGATGGAAAACACTAGGAAGGGGAAGAAAAGCCCCAAAATCCTAATTCCTTCCGTTAAAAATCCCTGAGGCTCCAGACAAGATGGGCTTTGCCTCCCCATCCCTTACTGGACTGGGAAGTGCCCAGTTTGAGCACTGGGAATGGGTCGGAGCAGGCTCCATGGGCAATTCCCGCCCCGCAGGAAGGAGGATTAATCCCCATTACCTAATTAACTGCTTGAATAATAATGAGTCAGGTATTTGTGTGTCATCAGCTCTTGGCTGCAGGGACATGTCGGAGACAGCGAACGCGGCTCAGCGAATCCAGGAGCTAAAAATTCCTCCGATCCCAAATTTCCCGGGGAGGGAGCAGCTCCGCAGGGTGGGGCCGGGGGCTCCGTCCTCCCAGGACGCTGCAACTCCGCTTTTTGGGAACATTGCCCTTCCAGGATGGTGCAGTTTTATTTGGGGGATATCACAATTTCAGGAGAGTGAAATTAAATTTTTTTGGGATCATTATTCTCCCAGGATGACACAATTTGATCTCGGGGGGATATCACCCTCCCAGGATGGCTAGATTTGATTTTTGTGGGGCCCCCCATCCTCCCAGAATGATACAACTTGATTTTTTGAGGAATAGCGCCCTCCCAGTGCGATGTAATTTAAATTTGGGTGGGCAATATGAATTTTTGGGGAGCGTCACTCTCCCAGCATCAGGCAGTTTGAATTCTGAGGGGGTCATAACCCTCCCAGGAAAACACAATTTGAAATTTTGGAGGTGTAACACCCAGCAGACTTATAAAATTTGATTTGGGGGGGGGTCATTGGCCTCCCAGGATAATGCAATTCCATTTTGGGGGGCATCACCCATCCAGGATAATGGAATTCTAATTTTGGGGGATTATTATCCTTCCAGGACCATGCAAATTGATTTATGGGGAAGGTATCAGCTTCCCAGGGGGGTGAACTTTGATTTTTGGGGGGTCATAGCCCAGCCAGGACAATGCAATGGGATTTCTGGGGGGGATTATCACCCTCCCATGATGGTGAAAATTGATTTGGGGGGGGCTAATGGATACCCAGGACAATGTAATTTAATTTTGGGGGGATCATTATCCTCCCAGGACAATGCAAATGGATTTTTTGCAGGATATCATCCTCCCAGGATGATGCAATCGGACATTTTGGGGATCATCACCCTCCCAGGACAACACAATTCAATTCAGGGGGCGTTCATCAGCATTCCAGGATGATACAATTGGATTTTTTGGGAAGAGCACCCACCCAAGACAATGCAACTTGATTTTTGTGAGGTTCTCCCACCACCGCCCCACCTTCTACAGCCTCACCCGCCCTCTCCATAACCCCATTCTCCAAACTCATGATTCAGCAGCTCCCAAAAACCCGGGAGGCAGATTACAAACTCCTTTCCAAGTGGGAGAAGAAGAAAAGCCATGCCGACGGCTTGCTTCCAAAAAATCCCCAAACCTCCCAAAAAATGCCTCTGTCAGCTCAGGCATTTATTGAACTACTTTCTTCTGCTTTATAAATAATCCGGAATAAAAGGTTGGATCGACATTATTATTAATATTATTATTATTAATATTATTATTATTATTGTTGTTGATTATGTGGTTGCTGTTGTCAGCATCGACGGGAGAGACAATGCAGCACTTACAACCCTTTCCTCATGGATTTGGGGACATTCTCCTTATTTTTGGGGGTGATACAGAGCTGCTGGATGAAAGCATTGGAAAATATTCCCAAAAACTCTGGCCTGGGTGGATTTTCTGGCGGTGCCGGGTCACCATCCGTCTGCTTCTCCCAATTAAAAGAATTAAGGGAAGGAAATTGGAAATGTGGCCCCCGCTGCCCCTCGTCGGGAGCAATTAAATCCCGTGGGTTAATGAGCAGGATTTAATTAGGAAAAGGAAAAGGCTCCACTCATTAGATGGAAGTGCAGATAACAGAGTGGGGGGCTTAGACCCCCCAGAAATGTGGGATGATGGAGAGGGTGTGGCTGGAAAAGGGGGGATCAATGGTGTTTGCCATGAAATTCCCATATTTGGCGGTTTTCCCGGCTGGATTTGGCCAAGGAGATGCCAAGAGCCTTTTTGTGCCCTATCCAGGCACTTTGCAGGTTTAAGGATTTTAAACACAAATTTGAGGCTCCAGTGGGTCTGGAATCCACTGACGGCCAAACAGGCTCCTGTGTCTCCCCAGGTGGATTTTCCTTCCCCATTACCGGGGATGTAAATGGGGTGGGGGAGGGTAAAAGCCCTGAGGATGTGCCGGAGGGTGGCCAGCAGTGCCCGGCTCTATCCCCCTGCACCCTGATCCCACCTCCTCCAATCCACCACGCACCTGTGCGAGCGTCTCCTGCTGCGCTCCCAAGCTTCCCGTCCCACACAATCCCGTGCAATCCCATGGAATTCCATGCAGTCCCAGTGGAATCTGATGCAATCCCATGCAGTCCTATGGATTCACCTGATGAAATGCTGTGCAATCCCATCAATAATCCCATTCAGTCATCCCAAGGAGTCCCATTCAATCATCCCATGGAATCCCATGCAACTCCATGGAATCCCATGCAATCCCATGCAACCATCCCATGGAATTCCATTAAATACCATGCAACCAACCCATGCAGTTCCCATACAATCACCACAAGGAATCCCATTAAATAACCTGCAACCAACCCATGCAATTATCCCATGCAATTCCCATGTAATCCATGCAATCCCATGCAAGATGATGAAATCGCAGGCAATCATCCCATGAAATCCCATGTTATTCCTGTGCAATTCCCGTGCAATTCCCATGCAATCCCAAAATCCAGCCCCCACGGGCAGCAGCTCTGCTGCATCCTGCAGGAAGGGTGGGATGGAGCCAGGGCAAAGCCCCCAGCACTGGTTTTTAGCACTGAATTCTTTGCATAAGAGGGAGATAGGAAAATGCTGGAAAAGTGCTTCCCAGCACGTCCTGGCATGCCGGGGAACCGGCCCGGCTGCAACCGTCCCAGTGGGATAGGGGGATGCCCAGAACATCCCATAAAGTCCAAAAACATCCCCCATTGGGGTTCCTGGGGTGTTTCAAGCCACAGTTCTGGGAGAGAGGGGGTTCAGCCATGCACACCGGCATGGTGAGCAATGCCGGCGGGATGGATCCAAAGGTTCGGGAATGTCAAAGCGAGGTCACCCTGGATCTTGCCGGGGCTTGCCCATTCCCACGCAGACACTTTGATCCCTCCCGCACTTTTCAGGCTCTGAAATTCCTGAGGCTTTTGAATTTCACTCTGTATTCCCCAACCTGGGATTTCAGATGGATTCCCACATTTCCTGGCTCACTGAGGGGGATCAGCATTTTAGGGCTTCACCCCCGTTTCCCACAGACCTCCCAAAAATGTGGGTCAGCCAAAAAACTCTCCCTTCCCAAACCCAAGGTCAAATCCCGGTAACACCCCCCCCAAAACCACTCCAGCCAGGAGCTGCTGCGACCTGCCCTGCTTGGCCACCGGAGCCCCAAAATTTGGGGGGTGGGGTCAGGTCAGGGCTTGTTGCCGCCTGTTGCAGGAGTTGAGGCCGGCTTAGAAGCACTGCTCCGGATCCAAGCAAAGGCTGAGTCCAGGGAAGATCATGGCATGGATAGGCACCAGTTCCCAGTGGGAATGGGGGGGGGCCGTGGAGCATAAAGGAGATTGTAGGGTGAAGGACATCTCTGGGGTGAAGGATATCCATGGGGTGAAGAAAATGCATAGGGTGGAAGATGTCCATGGGGTGAAGGACATACATGGAATGAAGGATGTCTCTGGGGTGAAGAACATCCATGGGGGGGATGAAGGACATTCATGGGATGAAGAACATCTGTGTGGTGAAGGATATCTGTGGGATCCAGGACATGTGCAGAGTGAAGGACATCCATGGTGTCAAGGACATCCATGGGGTGAAGAACACCTGTGGAGTGAAGGAAGTTCAGGGAATGAAGAACATCTGCAGGGTAAAGGACCCCCATGAGGTGAAGGATGTGTGTGTGGGATGAAGGACATTCCACGGAGGAGTGAAGGACATTCCATGGGGTGACAATGGGCAGATGTCCTGGAACACCATTTGAGCAGGGTCCCACTGAGGGGTCCTGCACTGGGGACACCCGGGAACAGGTCACTGTGAGGTGGGGTTGGATTTTGGGGTGCGGCCCCGGCCAGGGTCCAGCAGTGCTTCCAGGCTGTGGGAGCAGCAGAGCAGCAGCAGCAGGAGCAGCAGGAGCAGGAGCAGGAGCAGGAGCAGGAGCAGGAGCAGGAGCAGGAGCAGCTCCTTCCTCATTCCAAGCCCTTGCACAAGGGTGGGGTGGGCGTGTGCTGGCCTGACGCAGGCGATGGGCACAGTCTTGCCTGGGAGCTGCCTCCTCCCTGCCTCCTCACCCCCTCTTTGCCCGTTTTTTGGGATGCTCCAGAGCTGGACGGTAGAAAAACCCCCCCAGGATTGGGGAGCAGCATCACGTCCAAGCCCTTTTCCCAGGGTCAGGCTCCCTGGCAAGAACCAGCGGGCTGAGGCGGCTCCCAGCCCCTGCATCTCCCCGTATCCCCACATCCCACCTGCTCACTCAGGAGCCACATTTAGGGAATTTGCTCCCACAAAACCCCTCAAACATTCCCAGCCCCCAAGCCACGGGTGCCGGTGCTGTGTGTGGGTGCTGGGAGCTCATTCAGCTTCGGGGCCCTTTTTTTAGATGGACAGACTTTGAAGTTTCCTTCCTACAAGACTGGGACAACCTAAGGAAAATAGGAATGCTGGGGGCTCGGGGGTGGGAGCTGGCATTGCATGGCCTGGCTGCCCCCAGAGCACCTCACACGGGGCCCTTTCACGCTCCCTTTGCACACTCCCAGCTCACACTCCCTCCCTTTGCACACCTGCTCCATGTGCACACTGCACACACGTGCTCCCCTTTTGGAATTTTGCTGCCCTGGAGCCCTGGTTCCCTTTGCACGCCCGTCCCTTTGCACACTTGTTCCCATGCGTTTGTTCCAGCGCCCTTGCTGCCCTTGCACACTCAGTGCCTTTTCCCGCTCACTCTCCCTCTGTGCTCACTCCCCTTGCACACTCATTCCCCTCCCACTCTCTCCCCCTTTTTTTGGGCTCTCCCCTTGCCCACTCAGGCCCTCTGCAGCTTGGTGCCCTTCTAGAATTGTCCTTGCACGCTCGCTCGCTTCCACACCTGCTCCTTGTGCACTCTCACTTCCCTTGCTCATTTATTTCCTTCATACACATCCTCCCCTTGCACACTCCCATTCCCTTGCACATTCCTGATTCCTTTCCACACTCCCATTCCCTTGCACACTCTCCATTCCTTTCCACACTCCCATTCCCTTGCACACTCCTCATTCCTTTCCACACTCCCATTCCCTTGCACACTCCTCATTCCTTTCCACACTCCCATTCCCTTGCACACTCCCTGCCTTGCACGCCTGCCATTCACAAAGAGCCGTGAGGGAACCCAGGGAAAGGTTTATTCTCTTTGCCCTGAGAATTCCCAACCCCTCCCCAAATGCAGGATCAGAGGGGTGCAGGCCTGGCCCCCCCCCCGGCCTGGAGCTGTGTTTTACCCCCCACGCTGCAGAATCCCAGATTTGGGGTCCCTCCCACAAGGACCGAAGCCCCTTTCCCACGCGCCGGCCCCCCCCAGGGTTATTTTCGCTGCCCCCCACAGTGGGAGCTTTTCTCTCTCTTCCCTTCCCCTGCCCAAGGTTTCCTCCCAGCTTCCTGGCCCGCCTGTTTATTCCCAAATCCCAGATTTCTTTGTTTGCCCGGCGGTAATTTTCCATCGAGGCTCCAAATCCGTGAATTCCCGCATTGCCCACCTGAAAATTTCCCGTCCCGCTGAATAAAACCATCACATTTGTGGGGTTTACAGACACAAACCCTCATTTATTTTCCCTCCAAATCCTGAAAATTCGTTTCTCCAGAAGGTGGGAAAATAAATTTGGGAGAAAGAACAAAAAAAAATAAAGTTATAATAAATATATTCCTGCATGGAGGATCTTGCCCAAAAACTCAAATTTTCCCAAAAATTTGGGGGAAATTATCATTTTGCATCCATCAAAAATGGATTGGCATCAGGATCTGGGATACCAGGGAGCAGTGGAAGGGGTTTATTCCTGGGTTGTGGATTTAAGGCCTATGGAGAAGAATCCTGAGGATGCTGGTTTGGGATGAGCCAGGAGCTGGTACCCAGGTGGAACGAGGGGCTGAGATGCTCAGACACATGAATATTACAAATGTAAATAAAATACTTATTATACATTAATATATAGAAGAATTTGGGTGGAGTTTGCATTAAGAACCTGCAAAATTAGATGTAAATCGATCTATTCAGAGGTTAATTGGGAATTTTTCACAAGAAAGTCACAATAAAACCCGTGTATGGAGGTTTTTGGGGTCATTTTTGCACTAGAAAACTGTAAAATTATATACAAATATAGGGAGTGGGCTTGTGGTGGGTTTTGCAACAGAAGGCCACAAAATTATACATAAATTTAAATATATGGAGGGTTTGGGGTCTTTTTTGTATTAGCAAGACACAAAATTGTATAAAAAAATAATTATATATGGGGGATTGGGGCCTTTTTCCTTAGAAGTAGAAAATTTATATCTGTATTTAATATATGAGATAAAAATAATGTTGGTATGTTGTATAAACATAATATTACTCTAATAATAGTATAAATATAATATTAATTCACATGGCTATGTCATACAATAAATATATGGCAATATAGCATAATGTGATAAAATAATCATATAATATAGGATAATAAAGATATAATATATAAGATATAAGATACAAGATATAATAAATGTATAAGAAGATATAATATAGAATAATAGAACAGAATAAAATGGAATAAAATAATTATCCATATTTCGATATTAATATAATATTATCTAAAGATGACTAAAATAAACAGCATTAATAAAATATACTCAATAAATACTCCCAAAACGACCTATTTTCATCTTTCAAATCCCATGGAAAAACCTCTTCATCCTTTAGTCTCTTTTCCCAAGGAAAAGTGGAGCAAAAACTCCCAGCTGGAGAGAAGGGTGAGCCCATGAAGACACCAGGAGGAGCTGATTTTTGGGGTGGATTTTTCATCATTTTTTCAATATTTCCCCTTTAAATGCCCATGACAGGGAGAATTTTTTTGCGATTTTTTTTTTGGTGCATATTTCCCATAATTTTTCCAAAATTTAACCCTTTGAATTCCACCAATGGGAGGAAACGCGACTTTCCATAAGGTGGATTTTCCATACCTTAGGGGAGCTTGATCCATGGATTCCCCAGCCTGGAGAGAGGCTGAGACCACACAACCTTGTGACACCCATGGAACCGGCTGTGAGCCCTTAAATCCCGCTGGAAGATTCACTGGAATTGTGATATTTGGGGGAGAATTTTCCACAATTTCCCCTTTAAATAGCACTGAGGGGGAAACTGTAAATTTTTTGGTGAAGATTGTCCAAATTTTTTTCTGAAATTTCCCCCTTATATCCCACTGAGGAGGGAAATTGTGACATTTAGGAGTGAATTTTCCATATTTTTTTCTGACATTTCCCCTTAGATACCCCTGAGAAGGGAAATTGTGATTTTTGGGGGGCAGATTTTCAAAGTTTTACCCAAATTTCCCTCTTAAACTCCACCAAGGGGAGGAATTGCGATTTCTGGGGAAGGATTTTCCATCCTCTGGGCGAGGTCAATCCATGGATGAAGGTTTTTTGGGATGTGCCTGCAGCATCCCAACAGCTGTGGGTACCGCAGGCGCTGTGGGCAGGGATGCAGGAACCGCAGCATCCCCTCAAATCCCCAAATCCGCCTTTTTTTAAGGAAAAACCTTTTCTAATGAGTTTAATCCGCGATGGAATTTTTTTCCAGGTATTTTTGGGCTCTTATTCCCCGCCCAGGGAGATGCTGGAGGCTTGGTGCCTGCGTGGGTTGTTTTCCTCTTCCCAGAACAGCCGGAGAACAAACTAAAAAATAATAAAATAAAAAGTAATCAAATCAAGCCCGGCTGGGGCCATTCCCGGGGCAGGAAAATTCCAGAAAGGTGGGGAAAAAAAACGTGTTTATTTAATTTAGGAAACGCAAAAAAACCCCTCCCGGTGCTATTGACGGCGGGATGTGGCTTTGTGGGGGGAACAAAGGGCCGGGAACCCCCGCGGGGAGGAGGAAGAGGAGGAGGAGGAAAAGGAGGAAAAGAGGAGGAGGAAGAAGAGGAGGAAGAAGAGCAGGAGGAGGTGTGAGCGTTCCTCATCCGCTGCAGCGCCGAGTCCTTCCCTCCCTGGAATTCCCTTCCCGGCTCGGCGATGTCCCGGGAGCGCGGGGAGGGGGCAGGGAAATCATAAATCCAATTAATGGAATTCTCGTGTTGGGTTCCGTTTTACCCCCCTGGGTCTGGATTTGGGATTGGTTTATTTCAGTTTTTAGTGTTACTTATTTTCTGTCGTTTTATTAAAGTATTCTTTGTGCTTATTGTTGGTTTTATATTTTATAGTTTTATATTATTTTAATTTTAGTATTTTACTTTTAATAATTTTAATATCATGTTCATTTTTATTAGTTTGTTAATATTCGTTTATTTCTCATTCTGTTTTTCCTGGGTTTTTATGAATTTGTAATATTTTTCTATTCTCTTTTTATTAATTTTTCTATTATTTTATTTTGCATCATTCATTTTTATATTCTTTTGGGTTTAAGTCATATTTTATATTCTCTTACATTTCTATTTCTTTTATTTTTGTATTATTTTATTCCTATATTCTCATTTTTAAATTTTTCTCATTTTCATATTCTTTTCAATTTACATTATTTTCCCTTTTTATCCACTTTACTACTTTATTTGTGCATTTTTATTTGTAATTAATTTATTATCACTTTACTCTTCATTATTTTTGGATTGTATTATTTTATTATTCCTTTTTTTATTATTATTTTATATTCTTTTTCTTCTTCCTTTAGTTTCTTTTTGCATCCATGTGGTTTTATCCTTCTTTTCCTGCCTTTATTTTCCCATTATTTCACCTTTCTGTTCTTTATGTCCCTATTCCCATTTTTACCTTCCTGCATTTATTCCTTTTTACCTGGGTTTTTTTCTATTATTTTAATTTCCCTTCATTCCCTTTTACACTATTTGACTTCCACGTCATTTTCCTTCTCTATTCCTTCATTTTCAGATTATTTCTTATCTTTTCCCCTTTATTCTGCCACTAAACCACCAAATTTTGCCTTTTCCCAACTCTTTTTCAGGACATCCACCTTTAAAGGGACATTTTCCGTCTGCCACCTCCAATCCTGGGGATTTTACCGTCTGAGTGTAATAAAATACGGGGTGAAATCCTGTTGAAAACCTGCTTAAACCTGCTTAAACAATGAAGCAGTTCTCAAAAAATTAAAATTATAGATGATTAATTGTTGTTGTTGTTATTGTTGTTGTTATTGTTACTATATTATTATTATTATTATTATTATCATTATTATTATTATCATTATTATTATCACTACTGCAGAGAGTGGATCCCTGGGTGATGGGGGATGGAAAACAAAGGGGTTTGGGGGACACAAGGAGGGGGTGGTTATTTCAGGCTGGGTTTCTCTTTAGTCTGGGTTTATCTTTGGGCCAGAGGAAAAATTCTGGGGGCTGCAGAGATGGAGCTCTGTGGGGCCCTCCCCCCGATTTATTTGGGGGAAATTCGTTTGTTGGGGAATGTCAGTCTGGGAAAGTGAAGTTTTGGAAGACTCAATGGTGCTGAATCTACAAATCTCATGGGGGGCTCTGAGTTGGAAAATGGGGTCTCCTGGGGGAGAAATTGGCTGGTTGGGGCACCCCGTGCTCCTAAAATGAGTCTTTTGGGGGATCCCACACCTCCAAAATAGGTTTATTGGGGATTGCAGAGCTGCAGACTGGGTATTTTGGGGAACCCCATGATGCCAAAAACAATAGGTTTTGTGGGGGATCCCAAGAGTGCAAGACTGGGTCCCCAGGGAGATGCAGAAATGCATCAAATGCTGCAAAAATTGACCTTTTTGGAGGGGGGGGATCCCAAAGCTGCAAAAAAGGGTCTTTTGGGGGACCCCAAGAGTGAAAAGTGGGATTTTGGGGGGATCTCGTGCTGTAAAAAATGGATATTTAGGGAAGATCCCAATGCTGTAAAATTAGATCTTGTTGGGGACCCCGTGCTGGAACAATGGGGTCTTTTGGGGAACTCCAAGAGTGCAAAAAAGGGTCTTTTGGGGGACACCATAGTCCAAAATTGATCTTTTTGGCAGGGATCCCCCACTTTAAAAATAGTTTTTTGGGGGGTCCCAGGAGTGCAAAATTGGTGTTTTGGGGGACCCTAATCCCACAGGGGACCCCCAATGGGGGATTCCGTGCTGCAAAAATTTGGGGGGATCCCAATGCTTCAAAAGTTGTTTTCCTGTGGGACCCCACCCCCAAAAATGGGTTCACTGGGGGACTCTGTCATACAAACCCCCCCCATTGCAATTTCACATGTTTTACTTTGGGGAGGGAACCCCTAAATTCCAGTTTTGGGGATCACGCAGATTTTGGGGCACAACCAGCCCTGACAAAAACTTTTCTGCTCCAAACAGGGTTTTTCCACAGGGTTTTGCTGCAGTTGGAGCACGGGGCTCAAGGAATTAGAGGATTATCCAGGGAAATCTTACCCCTGAGCCCCAGGGGGTTGCTGCCAGCTCCATCATTTCCCAAAACTCAGCTTTGGGAAGGGTAATGACCATTTGGGGGTTCAAGGGTAATTCCCACGTGCAACAGGGTGGAAATTCCATCCAGGATCTGGGAGCCTTGGACCCCGACACACAAATTTGGAAGGCATTTTCTTAAATCTGGGGGGCATTTGTGGAAATTTGGGACGGCTTTTGGAAACCGGGACCCCACTGGTGCAAACATTGAGCCCCATCTTGGGAATCTGGGGTGTCTTTCCTTGAATTTGGGGGGGCTTTCTGCAAACCTGGGACCCTTTTTTAGGAACCTGGGACCGTTTTTAGGGAATCTGGTATCCCTTTTAGGGAGCCTGAGGTGTCTTTTTTCAACCCTGGAGCCCCATTTTTGGAACGTGGGCCTTTTCTCACATTTGGGGGGAGGACTGTGAATCAGGATTCACTTTGTTAGACTTAGGGTTATTTTTTCCTTAAACCTGGGACCCCTTTTTGGGAACCTTGGACCCCTTCTAGGGAACCTGGGATGTCTTTTTTCAGCCCTGGAACCTCATTGCCCAAACCAAAACCACAGAACCCCATTTTGGGAACTCCATGTAAAAGCTGAGGAGGCTTTTCTTCGGCAATCAGGGCTCATTTTCTGAAACTTGGGGGCTTTTTGCAAACCTGGGACCCCTTTTTGCAAACCTGGGACGTTGTTTTTCAAATCTGGAGGCCCTTTTTGCAACCCTGGTGTCCATTTCTGCAAATCTGGGAACGCTTTTTGTATCCCTGTGACAAACCAAGATCCATTTTTGCAAGTCAGGGACCCCTTTTTGCAAACCTTGGACCCATTTTTGGGAACCCAGGGATGGTTCTTAAATTTGGGGGGCCTTTGTCGAAATCAGGGCTCCTGTTCTTAAACTGGGGGGATTTTTCTTGAACTCGAGATCCCTTTTTGCAAACCTAGAACCCCATTTTTGGAACTTGAGGTGCCTTTTCTTAAATCTGGGGTGACTTTTTACAAGTCTGGGAGCCCTTTTTGGCAAACCTGAGACCTCCTTTTGCAAATTTACCACCCCATTTTGCAAACTTGGGATGCCTTTCTCCAAGCATGGAGCCTCCTGCATCCAAACTTGAAAAGGGGTCCCTGGCCATGAAAGAAAGGAGGTTTGGGGGCATCTTAACAGATAAAATGGAGATTAATTTATGTTTAATGCTTTTCTTAAAGTCAAAAGGCTGCGAGTTCTCATTATTTCTCTCTAGAAGCTCCAATTCACCTTGGAAAATTAAAATTTTGATGGATTTTAAGCATTCACTCCTGTTCCTGGAGATTCTTTCTCATATTTGTGTGTATTTTTAGCATTCACTCCCATTCCCGGACACGCTTTCTGATTTCCAGGCAGGGACAAATGCTTATTTCCCCTTAAACCCCCTAAAACTGAGCCTAAAAGCTGCGGGAGGGTGATTGAGGGCAGTGTTAGGGATCGAGATTCCTATAAACTTGGCTGTGGGATTTGGGGGCACGTGCCCCAGCAGGAAATGTTTTCAGGCATCTATAGTTTAATTTCCCTGTTTAATTAATAATGGGGCTATTCTTTGTTAGGAGCTTGCAGGGGATTATGCTGGAGGCAGCTGAGCTTGAGGCTGGATTCTCCTTTTCCAAGTCAGCTCCTATGATGGGAAAAGGGGTTGTAAATTTATATATTTATATTTTATAGAAATATGTATATAACACTCCCTCGCTCTCTCTCTGTACACATAATCTATAAAATATAAATATTAATATAGAAAATACAACTTATACATTATATAATATATATATTCTGTAATTTTATTGATATGGAAATTATTACATAAAAACATAAATAAATTCACATTTTTATACAGAGAGATTATATCTATAATTTGCAATCCCTGGGATAGCTCAGCCTGGGGGATTTAAACCTCCCCTTCCCAGGACTACAAAAATCATAAATACCCCAAAATCCCCCTTTTTTCTTCATTTGAAATACCAGGATGAACCCAGTCCTTTGGGCGTTTTCCCCCTCTGTGTATTCCCGATGCTGGGATGTTAATCCATGCTGAATCACATCCCAGAAAACTCTGCCAGGAAGGATATGGGGGGGAAAAGAACCCTCAGTGAACAAGTTTGCCATGGATTTTCATGCCAAGACGACTGGGAGGTGGGTGCTGGGTGTTGCTCCGGCCCACACTGGGGTTGGATGTGCCATGGGATGGAAGTAGGGGTTTATTTACATTAAATTTCTCCCGCTGGTGCAAAGGGCTGGAAAATCCAACGCGACAGCTCCTCCGGGGTCTTGGCCTCTTTCCGACCTGTTGAGCCAAAATAATTCCCCGGGTTTTTGTTTGAGGTTACCCCAGTTATAAAATGCAAAGAAGGGAAGGAGGCTGAAAACGGGGGAATTTGGAGATCTCCAGGGCTTTTGTTGCCCCATGTTATGGAAATGGTGTTTTGGGGTGTGGCATTGAGGAAAATTTGGATTTTCCTAGAATAGAATCCCGGTCTGGTTTGGGGTGGGGAGGGACCTTAAAGCCCATCTCGTTCCACCTCCTGCCATGGGCAGGGACACCTTCCACTACCTCAGGGTGCTCCAACCTGGCCTTGGGCACTGCCAAGGGTGGGGCACTTTCAGGCAGGATTGGCTCTGTCCAGTTGGGAGCACCCTCCTCTTCCTCCCCACACCCCAGCCCAGCTCCTCCACATCTCCCAGTGCGTGTTGGCTTGGGAATCTTGGTGACCCTGCATTGGTCCTTCTATTTCACTTCATCTGGGAGGGTCCCTACTGGCCACAATGTCCCAAAAAGGTGACACCAACCCAAGCCTGAATGTCTTGACTTGCCACGCTGTTATCATCTCATTCCTCAGGAAGATCTGGCACCTTCCCTGGCCATGGGGCTGTGGCTTCTCCCACTCAGAGGAGACAATCTGGTTGTTACCCCAACTCCTCCCCTCTCACCCCTCTCCCTGGACCGGCGTGGTCCATCCAACCCTACATTACTCACCTCTTCAAGTGGAGAGAGCAGGAACTCCAAGATGACTCAAAAGGAAGCAAAAACACTCTTTCAAAGGGTGGGAAAAGGAAGAAGCCAAGGGGTAGATAAATAATCACAGGCCAGGAAAG
This sequence comes from Aphelocoma coerulescens, assembly GCF_041296385.1. Taxonomy (NCBI): domain Eukaryota; kingdom Metazoa; phylum Chordata; class Aves; order Passeriformes; family Corvidae; genus Aphelocoma; species Aphelocoma coerulescens. Next base: position 296,321 of record NC_091034.1, read on the forward strand.
AAAAGAGGGAGGATGTGACCCCATGGGATCCATGGTGGGAATAGGATCTCACCTGGGATCACGTGTCCAACCTGGGCAGCTCTTGGTGTGAACAAAAGGTGAAGGTCTTTAGGAGGGCAGGGGATGAAGGTCCTGCAAGAGAAGCAACAGGGCTGGGCTGGAGAACCAGAGCCATGAAAAGGAGGAGTTGGAGCAAATGCTGCAGATAAGGCCAAGCTGGAGATGCCCATTCCTTTGGAACTTTGCACATTCCTGGCTCTTGCTTTCACCCGACGTGAGGAGGGTGGGGAGGTTTTGTGGCCCATGTGGGTTTAATATCAGCCAGGAAGCAAATCTGGAGGAGGAACTCAAGCAGGACCAGGCCACCTCCGGGCAAAGTGAGGGAGAAGAGTTGATCCCAGAGGACCCGAGGCAGCTCTTGGTCCCCACATTCACTGGCAAAGCAATGAGGAGGGTTTGAGCTGGTGGAAGACTTTGTGTCAGTGACCTCAAAGTGCCTCAAAACCGTCTGGCTGGAGAGGCTGGACCTGCCCTGTCCCAACTTCATCCCATGTCAGAGGAGACGAGGGAAGAACATCAGAGCATGAGCATCATCCGTGAACCTCTCAGAGGGGGGAGCCTAAACTTTGTGTTTATTTGGGGTCAGGTGCACGTGGGTAGAGCAGCTGTAGGTGACACCACCCTTTTTTTGCCCCAAAATCACCAGATGTGCCCCAAAAGCAACATGGAATCAGGCTGGAGGCAGCTCTGGGATTTCATCACATTCCAAGTCTCAATATTTGGTCAAAAGAGACCAATTTCCAGCCAGTCTTGTCCTCAGGGTGCCAACACCATCCTGAACAGCCCACGGAGCCCAGCTCACGTCCCAAACCCCCTGTGACTGCCAGAATCCAGATCCACTCCCTGCCAGTCGGGTGATGAGGAGCCTGACTCACTCCCACAATAAATAACCCTGAGCTCACCCTGTTTGTTTTTCCTTGCCAGCATTCCCAAGATCCAAGTGGATCTCTTCCCGTGGGTGGTAGGACCACCCAAGGGGTTAACTGAAGAGAAATTCCCAATAATGGGCAACTCTATCAGATTTGTAGCATCCTCATCAGAGCCAGTCTTGGTGTGCAAAGATTTTGGAGGTGATCTCATCCAAATCATGGATGGATGGATGAGGGGATGGGGCTCTCCAGCACATTCCAAAAGCGGGCTGGCCAAGCAAATTCCTGGGGTGCTTCAAATGGTCCCAGTTCATTGTTAATCAGCAGCAGCACTTCATCCCTGCTCAAGAAAATTGAACTTTTGCAAGTTTTGGTGGTTTATCAAGGAAAACACCCCCCTAGGAGATTCCCAGGAGCCTAGTAAGGGACTGGGAAGCGTCTCCAGCAGCACCAAAGCATCATCACATGTCCCGAGCGATGGTGAGGAGTGTGGAGAAGGCATCGGATCACTGCTCTCTGCTGGTGTGGAGGGATAAACACCCTGGATCCACAGGAAAAACCCACAGATCCATTTGCTTCCCCAAAAAATGCTGATCCACCAAGGATTTGGTGGGTTTACAGCTCTATATCCTCATCACAACACAAGTACAAGGAGCATTTTGCTGTAAGAGGGTGGGGTTTCCCTGCATTTTCTCCTCTTTGGGTGGATTTGGAGGACATTCCTGGCTGGAGGGAAGCAACCCAGATGAGTTCCCCAGGATTTACCAGTGATAACATCTTCCCCCCTCCTAGGAGAACTCAAAATACGAGAAGCAGGTTCTCCAGGAGGTTTCTCCAAGGGTACAAACCCATGCCGGAGGTTCCCACGCACCCACGGGTGACTGGACTGGTTGTGGGGTTGGGTGAATCATCAACGTGGGTGAAAATCCTCTGACCTGACTCCTCTTCCCTTATTTAGGATCACAGGGATGAAACCAAGAGGTTGGGATGGGCTGGAAACTTCTCAGACCAGTTGTGCAATGTCTTTTCCAACCCCATCCCAAAGCCATCCCTCCTCTGGGCTTCCATCTCAGCCTCTTGCTCCAAGATTTGGCATTGCAAAGAGGCAAATTTCCAGAAAAAGGCATTTCTATCCCTGATCCGTTGCAATTTGGGCCTTGATTCATGTAACTTTTTCAGGGGGTGGTAGTGAACATACTCCTCAGTGCAAAATGGGAACCAAAAACACCCTCAGATCCCACTCTAAATAGAGAAAAGCTCCAAAGGAAAGTGAAATTCCACCAGTAGAGTAGTCCCAGAGGGAAAAAAAAGCAGAAATATGGAATATTTGCAGCTCTCCGACTCAAATCCATGTAAATTTGTTTAATTGGTCTGGGATTGCTCATCCAACAAGTTCCAGGGTGGGATTGTGTTGACATTTTCATGGAATAAACGTTGGAAATTAAATTACCCGGGCAGGTGTAGGGGCTGGTTTCCTCTCTCTCTGTTACAAATCTGCGACAGAGGCTGAAAGAAGCGTCGGATTCACCCAGAATGGCAAAGGCGCAAATAATTCCCTCCGTTTATGTGCGTATTTATTTATTACTTTCATTCCTCTCCCACTCCAATTGCAAGCCCATTGTAAACCCATTGTAAGGCTGTCACAAGTCTGTCGCAAACCTGTTGCAAAGCACGTGCTGACCCATTGCAAACCCACCGCAAGGCCGTTGTAAGCCCCTCGCAGGCTCACTGCAAGCCCACTACCCACTGCCTGTTGTAACCTCATTGCAAGACTGTTGCAAGCTTATTGTAACCCTACTACAAGCCCCTGGCAAGCCTGTTGCAAGCCTGTTGTAAATGCTTTGCAAGCCCCTTGCAAGCTCATTCAAGCCTGTTGCAAGCCTGTTGTAAACCTATCTCCAGCCCCTTGCAATCCCAGCAGCAAGGGAAGGAGGAACCCTGGAAGCGAGGCTGGGATCAAAGGAACCCTGCTGCTCCAACCTCCCCCAGCCTGGACTCCCCTCCCTTCTGGTTCCAGTTACACAGAGGCTCCAGGGCTTCCGTCACGGCTCCGTCCTGCGCGTCACCACCGCAGCCCCACGCAGCCGGAGCCCTTCGGATCCTCCTCACTGCGGCCGCGGGGATTTTCCACCCTCCCGTGGCTCCAGGGGGATCTTTGATCTCCCACCCGGGCAGCTGCTTCTCCTTAAATCGCGGAGGGCGAGGCCCAGGGTGGGATAGGGGGATAAATCCTTTCTCGGGGTGGACTGAATCCAAAGGCAGCCCTGGGAGAGCAGCAGCAGCACAGCCAGGAGGCTGCCCAAGATGAGGGACAAATGTCAGGACTGGGGTTCAGATTCCTGAGATGTGCCTGTATGGAGAGAAGGCACTGCAAGCCCATTGCAAATCCATTGCAAACCAATTGCAAACCCGTTGCAAGTTAATTGTAAACTCCTTGCGAGTCCATTGCAAGCTCATTGCGTGCCTGTCACAGGCCTATTGCAAACCCCTTGTAAGCCTATTGCAAGGCTATTGCAAGCTCATTGCAAACCCCTTGCAAATCCCTTTCAAGTCTGTTGTGAACCTACTGCAAACGCTTGCAAAACTTGGAGGCCCATTGAAAACTCTTGGGGAACCTTGAAAGCCCATTTCAAACCTTTTGCAAACCCATTGTAAACTTCTTGCAAGATCAATGCAAACTCATTACAAACCCCTTGCAGCCCATTGCAAACCCTCTTGTAAGCTCCTTTTAAACCCATCATGGACCCATTGCAAACCCTTTGCAAGCTCTTTGCTGTTTGTTGGGCACCTTTGAAGCCCATTTCAAACCGCTTTCAAACCCATCGTAAACTAATTGCAAGCCCATTGCAAACCTCTTTCAGTCCCATTGCAACCCCCTGCTGTAAATCCATTGCAAATCTGTTGCAAGCCTGTTGCAGGTGCATTGCAAGCTCATAGTAAGCCAAGCTCTCACCTCTCTTCTTTCTCGTCTCCCATCTGCAGAAACCCCCCAAGCCCCCACTCCCCAATCTGCAGCTCCCGTTAAATTTTTGTTAATGAATCTTTTCCCGTTGGAAGAACGAGGGATGGAGGAAGGCAACGGATCCCATCCCTCCTGCCCCCTTGGCCCCCGCCGCCGCGCCGGGGCATCACCCCGGTGCTCCCAGCCCCGCCGGCTCAGCAGAAGCCGCCGCCGGGCTCGTCGGGCCCCTTGGCTTCGTTAGGGCTCATTAACGAAGAGTCCGTCTCGCTTTTCCAAGCTGTCAGGGCCCATTACCATCCGGGACCCCTCGGCCCTGTCCCGCGGGCTGGGAACGGGACGGCAGCGGGAGGATCAAAGGCCACGGGTGTCCCGCTCCAGCGGGGCAGAATAATTTAATAGAGATGCTGATAATTTATTTTTACAAGGGGTTTTTTCTTGCTCTTACGAGGTTTTTTTATTTTCTTTGCAATTACCAGTCTCGATTCAGCCCGTAAATCTCTCTGCCAGCCCTGTCTGCTCCCATTCCACCTCCACCACCAGGAAAACTGGGGTGTTTTTTTTTAATTAAGCTCCAAAGTTTTTGGCAAATTCCACTTTTCTCTTTCCAGGGAAATTAGGATTTACTGGAAAGGCCGGGATGGGCAAGAGGGAGGTGGCGGGATGCCGGTGTGTTACCACTGCTCTCTGCTGGACCCGCTGCATTTCCCACAACCAGAGCCAGACACTTCCCGGCTGGAGCAGGAGAAGAGGAGGAGAAAGAAGGATGGTGCTGGGGCAACACCATCCTAAGCATCCCCAGCCAGGGAAAAGCAGGTGCTGGGGGAGATCCATGGCCCTGGGGACAGCAGTGCAGTGTCCAGAAATGCCACCCTGTCCTTGGCATTGCCACCCTCTCCCCAACATTTCCACCCTTTGCACAGAATTTTCAGCCTTTCCCCAACTCTGTCACCCTCTCCATGGTGTTGCCACTCCTTCCCCATCATACCCACCCCTTCCCCATCATTTCCATCCTCTCCCCAGCATTCCCACCCTCTCCCCAGTGCTGACACCCTCTCCTTGGCATTGCCACATTCTCCTCAACGTTCCCACCCTGTCTGAAGCGCTGCCACCCTCTCCCCAGCATCATCACCCTCTCCTCACTATTCCCACCCTCTCCCCAGCATCATCACCCTCTCCCCTGCATTCCCACCCTCTCCCTGGTTCCTCATGTGTTCCTGGGCTCAGACTCCACTGGGGAAGGTTTATTTGCACTTAGGAAATCCAGAGCACTGGACTGGGTGCACTGGGAGCAAGTTCACGAGGAGAGAGCGTCTAGCTCAACCCGGAGCTGGGATTTCTCTGGGAGTCTGGGTCCAAGTGAAAATCCCTCAAGAGAAAATCCCTCAAATGCAAATCCCTCGTGTCTGTGAGCTCCGGGGCCTCTCTGGGGCCTCAATGGGCCCTCAAGGGGTGTTCTGCAGTGCAGCATCCGGGGATCAACAGGACCTTCAAGGGTATTAAATACACCGATATTTAATGCCCCAGCCCTAAATACCCCAATGTTAAACGACCCAACACCAAAAAAACCCCAAGCTAAACACCCTGACATTTAATGCTCCAACCCTAAATACCCTGGAGCAATGCCCAGTTTTTAATACCCTAACACTAGACACCCCAAAGCTAAACACCCCAATGTTTAATGCCCCAAAACTGAGTACCCCAGAGCCAAACACCCCAACAGTTTCATGACCCAACACTAAATATCCCAGAGCTAAACACCCCCATGTTTTATGACCCACAGCTAAACACCCCAAGGTTTAATATCCTAGAGCTAAACACCCTCATGTTTCATGCCCCAACACTAAATACCCCAGTGCCCCAATGCCAAATTCCCCAGGCACTAAATTCCCCAGGCACTGAATTCCTCAGGCACCAAATTCTCCAGGCACTAAATTCCCGGGATCTAAATGCCCTGGCGTTTAATGCAACACTAAATACCCTGGAGCCAAAAGCCTCGGTGCCAAATCCCCCAGGCACTAAATTCCCTGAATTCTAAATGCCCCAACACTAAATTCCCCGGAGATAAATGTCCCGGTGTTTAATGCACCAGAGCTAAATACCCCAATGCTAAATTCCTCAGGCACTAAATATTCCGGGAAATAAATTCCTCAGGTACTAATATTCCGGGAAATAAGTTCCCCGGAGTTCAATGCCCCGGTAGCTTTCGGCTCATCCTGCTTTAAACACACCAGGAAAAAAATTCCCATCACAACCAAAAGCAGTGGCTCCGTTTCGGGACCCCCCCCCCCCCTCCTTCCCAGAGTTTAATCCATTTCCAAATTAACTGGGGGGGGGTGGGGTAATTAACCCAGAGATGGTGCAGGGTTAAAGCTCTACAAGGCAGTGGATTCCCAGGGCTGGTTTGGCACCCAGCGGGATTCCAGCTGGGAAAAGCACAGAATTCCTGTATGGAATAATTCCTGTAGGATAATAACGAGCTGGTCATTTTTAATGCTGGTGAATCAAGGATTTTAGCTGCAGGGAAGTGAATGGATCCCCCAAAACAGCCCGTGCTGGTGGGGTTGGAGTGGTTTGGGATGGACGGATGGATGGTGGGGCCGGAGCTGACACCAAGTGGATGGAAATTGCAATTCCTGCTCTGGGAGCAGAAAACAGAAGATTTGGGGGAAAAAACGAGAGGTAATCGCAAAAAAAAAAAAAAAAAAAATTAAAAACAACCCAAGTTTAAGACCAGAAAAAATTGCGAAAAAAGGCTAATTTGGAGCATCCAGAAAAACTTGGAGGGGGGATGGGGAGAGGGGATGGGACGGACAGACCATGTCAGTGTGAGGTTTCCTTTGGAAAAGTACCCGAATCCATGGCAAATAAATGGAATAAACCCCCAAAGGCAGCTCGGAATATTTATGTAACCTCGGTCATGGCTTTTCTGACCATTCCTGGCTTGGAATGGGGGTGCTGGGGATGGGGCTCTGGGGGCACGGGGGGCATGTCTGGGGTCACGGCAGTGACCTCTGCATCCTGGGCTGTGCGTGGAAGGGATGGCTGGGGGTGCCGCGGGGTCCTGGGGGGACACGGCAGCCCAGGACTCCGCTGGCCAGTGGCACCTGAGGACCAGAGCCACTGTCCCCAGCACACCGAGGATCCGGAACCCAGATCTCAGAAAAAGTCCGAATTCTGCCCCCCAAATAGACCTTTGTAACCCCAGAAAAGCCTCACTTTCTCGGAAAGGGCATTTTTGCCTCAAAACAAGCCTTTTCTTTCCTCCAAAAGCAGCCTCTTTTCCTCAAAAAAAGGCCTTTCTTTCCAAAAAAAGCACTTTTTTCCCCCAGAAGAGTACCTCTGTTTCCTCAAAGCACTGGTTTTATTCCAAAAAGCCCTTTTCCTGTGAAGAAAAGAAGACTTTTGTCCCAAAAAGAAAGGCTTTTTCCAAAATAAAAACCCTTTTACCCCAAAGTTTCTTTTTTCTCAAAAAATTTTTTCTTTTCAAAGAAAAAGCACTTTTTTTCCCAGTTTTTCCCATTAAAGCCTTTTTTGGCTTTATTTTTCTCACCAAAACTCATTTTTTTGTCTCCAAAAATACTTTTTTCCCCAAGAGAAAGTATTTTTTAAAGAAAAACCCTACCTTTTCCCCAAAATGTTTTCTTTTCCCAAAAAAGCACCTTTTTTTTCTCAAGAAAAAGTCTTTTTCTCTCGCAAGAAAACATCTTTTCCCAAAAAAACTCCTTATTTCCCAAAAAACCTCTCTTTCCCAAACCTATCTTTTTCTTGTAGAATGCAGAGAATTTCTTTGTAGAGCTCTAAAGCCCATTTTCTGCCTTTTCTTTTTCCTGTAAAAAATCAGCTATTTTGTTTTTTTAAAAAAGCACTTGTTTTTTTTTCCAGAAAGCCTGTTTTATCCACAAAAAAAGCCCTTTTTCCCCCCAAAGCTTTTTCTTAACAAAGCCCACTTAAAAAAAAAAAAAAAAAGCAGCCTTTTTTTCCTCTCAAAAAAGTGCCTTTTTCTTAAAAAAATGGCTTATTTTCAAAAAAAAAAAAAAAAAAAAAAGTGCACCTTCTCTTTTTCCCAAACCCCCCTCCCCCCACCCCGAGGTTTTTTGGTTTTTTTTTAGATGGACCTTTTTCAAGGAAAAAACCGTCTTTTTTCTCCAAAACCCTTTTACCCAAGGAAAAAAAAAAAAAAAAGCCCTTTCCCCCCCCCAAAAGCTTTTTAGCAAATAAAAAAAAATATCCAACAACTCTCTTTTTACAGAAAATCTTTTTTTTTTTTTTTTTTCCCTAAAAGTAAAAGAAACCTAAATCTTTGTTTTAAAAAGTCTTTTTCCCTAAAATGCCGGGATTGGTGCGGTGCGGTCCCGGGCAGGCCGGATATGATCCGGCTCCGGCCTCGGCTCCGCTCACATCAGAAAATATCCGGCCCCATTGTTCGGGGGGGCCGCGCCGTGTCCGTGCTTTGTTCCCTTGGGACCCCTTTGGATCCACATAAACATTTGGAGAGCCTCAACGCGCGGGAAGGACGACGAGGAATTTTTTCTCTCCCCCCCCCCCACCTTTATTTTTTGGGGCCAAATATGACTTTTTGTACCTTCAGACGGAAATTTCCGGCTGGAAACCCAGCCCTGCGCCTGGTGGGAGGCTGAATGGTCTCCCCGCTGGGTGCGAACAATACGGATTTGGGATGAAAAGCTTTTCCTGGCCGGCTCCCCGGAGCGATCCGGAATTGCATCCCACCGGCAGCATCGCGGCGCGGGGCCGGCGGGATGCGCGCGGCGCTCCCGGGGCTGCCGGCTCTGGGATTTCGGGGGTTCCATGTGCAGAGCCGGATCCGGGACGGGGGTGGGATGCGGGCCAGGGGGTCCATCCCATCCCAAAATGTTAGGGATCCAGGGATGAGGGGCGGGACATGGAATGGGGGACCCATCCACCGATGGTAGCGATCCAGGGCTGAGGGGTGGGATGTGAGACGGGGATCCACCCCATCCCAACATGAAGCCTCAGCTCCGGGATGAGGGACACCGGGATTCCGAGGCTCCCGCGGCGGTTCCCGACCTCTGTCCCAGGGGTGACGTTGTCACCGGACGTGGCTTTTTTGGGTTGGAAAGGGCAGGATTTGGGCCACGCGCTGGTCTGAGGTCGTTGTGGAGAGGGGTGGTGGAGTGGGATCTGGGAATCTGGGATCCCACGAGATCCTGGGGCAGGAAAAAAAAAAAAAAAAAAAAAGGGTGTAGGGACAAAAAGAGAAAACAAAGTGGGGAAGGGAGGAAAATGGGAAGAAGAGGGAAAATAGTGGGAATGAGGGAAAAGGGGAAAAAGCGAGGGCTAAAGGGAGGGAGGAAAGGAGAGAAAAGAGTTGAGGGAGAGAGGAAAAGAGGGGGAAAGGGGGAAAAGAAGGAAAAAACGGGCGAACGGGAAAAGCAGGGGACAAGGGGGAAGGTGGGAAAACTAGAAATAAAATGTAGGGAAGGGGGATAAATGGAGGAAAATGGGGAGGAAGAGGAGAAAAACAGGGGAAAAGTAGGGGACAATGAAAAAAGGGGAAAGAAGATAAAGGGGAGGAAGAGGGGTAAAACGGGGGAAAAGAGGAAAAATACGAAAAGAGGAGAAGGGGGGGGAAAGCAGGGAAAACAGAGGAAAAACAAGGCAAAGGGGGAAAAGGGGATGACAGGAAGGAAAAAAGGAAAAACGGGGGAAAGAGGGAAAAGGATATGAAGGGGAGGGGGAACAGGGAAAAACAGGAGAAACGGGGGGCAGAGAAAAAACAGGGTGAAGTAGAGGGGAAAAAGGGGCAAGTGGGGAAAAGGGGGGAAATCCGGGGGGAAATCCGGGGGGAAACAGGGAGAGCGAGGGTCCAGAGGGAAAGCGGGGACAGCGGGAGCCGCGCTCGGTCCCGCAGCGCCCCCTCTCGGCAGTGCCCGCGCAGTCCCCGAGGGGTCGGGACGCGCTCCCAGAGCCCCCAGAACCCCCCCATAGTCCCCAGTACCCCACAGCCTCCCCAGTAGCCCCTCAGCTCCTCAGTATCCCCATGGCTCTCCCAGAGCCCCCAAGTGCTCCCCCATCGCCATCCCTGTGTCCCCTTAGCGCCCAGTATCCCCCAGTGCCCCCATAGCTCTCCCATAGGCACCAGTACCCCCCCACAGCCCCCCAGTGCCCCCATAGCTCTCCCATAGGCACCAGTACCCCCCCACAGCCCCCCAGTGCCCCCATAGCTCTCCCATAGACACCAGTACCCCCACACAGCCCCCCAGTGCCCCCATAGCTCTCCCATAGGCACCAGTACCCCCCACAGCCCCCCAGTGCCCCCATAGCTCTCCCATAGGCACCAGTACCCCCACACAGCCCCCCAGTGCCCCCATAGCTCTCCCATAGACACCAGTACCCCCACACAGCCCCCCAGTGCCCCCATAGCTCTCCCATAGGCACCAGTACCCCCACACAGCCCCCCAGTGCCCCCATAGCTCTCCCATAGACACCAGTACCCCCACACAGCTCCCCAGTGCCCCCATAGCTCTCCCATAGGCACCAGTACCCCCACACATCCCCCCAGTGCCCCCATAGCTCTCCCATAGGCACCAGTACCCCCACACAGCCCCCCAGTGCCCCCTCAGCTCCCCATAGTCCCCAGAGCACCCATAAGCCCCCAGTATCCCCACAGCCCCCAGTGGCCCCACAACTCCACCCAGTGTCCCCACAGCTCCCCCCAGTACCCCCACAGCCCCCCGTACCCCCACATCCCCCCAATATACCAATAGCCCCCCCAGTGCCCCCTAGGCCCCCAGTACCTCCATAGCCCCCAATGCCCCCATAGCCCCCAGTACCCTCACAGCCCCGCAGTGCTCCCATGGCCAACCAGTACACCCACAGCCCCTCATTGCCCCCCGATCTCTCCCAGTGCTCCCAGTAGGCTTCCCTGGGGTCTCCCACACAGCCATTACAGCCCCTTCCAGTGCCCCCTATGGCCCCCCAATTCCTCTCCTTAGTCCTCACAGTCCCCTAGTCTGTGCCAGTGCCCCCTCATAACCCTCATAGCACCCACAGTGCCCTCACAGCCCCCTAATAGGCCTTAGAGCCCCCCCCGACTGCTCAGTGTCCCCTCATATCCCCCCCCAGTCCCCCCAGGATGCCCCATAGCCTTCCCAGCATCACCAGTGTAGGGAGCAGCTCCTGTCCTTGCACGGCTGGGGGGGCCGGGGGCACCCCAAGTGTCCTCGGAGGGGCTGACCCCTGAGTCGGAAGGGCTTTGGTGGCCACGAGCCACGAGCCCTATCGTGATCCCCGGGAGCACCGGGAGCGGTGCCACCCTCCCCCCGCCACCGCATCCCACCGGTACCGACCCTGAGCATGCCCGGAGCGCCATAGGAAACACCGGAGATCGGTGCCACCCCCTCCGCGCTGCAGCATCCCGCCGGTACCGACCGTGAGCATCTCCGGGAATATCCCCGGGAGAGCCCCGATCGCTCCGGGGGCGGTGCTACCCACCCGTACCTCCTGCCGGCACCGCTCCTGGGTAGCGCCGGAGTGACCTTGGGAAACACCGGGGACCGGTGCCACCATCCCCCCGCCACCATCCGGCCGGTATATGCCCTCAGCATCCCCGGGTGACCCCCCGGTGGCGGCGGGAGCCGGTGCCATCTTCCCTCCAGCGCAGCATCTCGCCGGTACCGGTCCCGGGGCAGCCCCAGGGTGACTCCGAGGGACCCCAAGCAGCAGCGGGGACCCACATCACCCTCCCCCCCGCTGCGGCATCACGCCCATACCGGCCCTCAGCATCTCCGGGGTGACTCCTGGAAACACCGGGGACCAGTGCCACCATCCCCACGCTGCGGCATCCCGCCAGGACCGACCCTCAGCATCCCCCGGGGTGACCCCGCATAGCATCAGGGACAGGTACCACCACCCCTGTATCGCTGCCTCCCCCCGGTGTCGACGCTCAGGATCCCCAGGGTGCCCCCGGGTGACCCCGGAGGCGGCAGGGACCGGTGCCACCATCTCCAGTCCGCAGCATCCCGCGCTGGGCAGCCCCGGGGTGGCTCCGAGAGACCCCAGGCAGCAGCGGAGGCCGGTGCCACCAACTTCACCCCGCGTCTTCTTGCCCGAACCGGTCCTCAGCATCCTCGGGGTGACCCCGGGTGACCCCGGGTAACGGCAAGGACCGGCGCCACCATTCCCAGGCTGTCGCATCCCTCCGGGCCTGACTCTGGGCAGCCCCGGGGAGGCTCCTGGGATCACCGGGGACCGGATCTCCGCCGCCCCCCGCCGCCCCCCTCCCCCCCCCCCACCCCCGTTCCCGGCCGCCTCCCCTCGGGCGTATCCGCTCCCCCCCCCCGTTGCCATGGCGAGCGCTCACCGCCCCCCCCCCTCGGGTTGCCATGGCGAGCGCGAGCGGCGGGCGCGCGGCGCGGTGGGCGGGGCGCGAGGGGCGGGCGGGGCGGCGATTGGCCAGGCGGCCCCACGTGACGCGCGCAGGAATGCAAATGAGCGATGGCCTCGCGCCGCCGCCGCGCCGCCGCCTGAGGGAGGGAGGAGGGAGCGGGCCCGGCCCGGCCCCGCCGGGACCCCCGCGCCCCCCGCGCCCCCCGCTCCGGGACCCCCCGGCGCCCCCCGGGCCATGGCACAGCCCGCCCTCCGCCGCCGCCTCGCCCGGCCCGGCCCGCAGGTACCGCGCGTGCCGCCGCTACCGGGCCCCGGCGGCTTTGTCTGGGCCGGGGGGGGGCTGAGGGGAGGGGGGGGCCGCGCATGCGCACCCGCCGTGCCTCAGTTTCCCCACCCGGGGCCGTGGCCCCCGCCGCTCCCCGCCCCCCGTGGGGTCCCCACTTCCCACCCCCATCTGTGTCTCCCCCCCTCCCCTTCCTCCTGCGCCCCTTCCTCTGGTTCTGCACTCCCTTATTATTATTGCCCACTGCCCACCATTATATTCCAGTGCCCCCGTGTTATCTCTGACCCCCTATACTATATCTGACCCCCCTGTCTTCTATCCCACCCCTCGCCATCATATCCCACGCCCCATCTTCCACTCCCTTTTCTGATTTTGCACCGTTATTATGCCCACCCCCACCATCATGTTCCAGTCCCTACTATTTTATCTGACTCCCCCTTTATTATATCTGACCCCCTTTTTTCTTTTCTATCTCACCCCCACTAGTGTTCTCCACCCTTCACCAGCATCTTGCACCCCCCCTCTTATTTTGCATCCTCTTATCATTCCCTGTATCATATCCTGCTGCTCCCTATCCTGTACCCCTTTAATATTATTATTGCCCACCCCCAATCATATTCCAGTGCCTGCTGTTACCTCTGATCTCCTATATTGTATCTGACCCCCCCAGTGTTATATCTAACCTCCCTCACTTCTATCCAACCCCTTCATTAGTGTTTTCCCCTCTTTCCCATCATCTTCCACCCCCTCCTCTGCTTTTGCACCCTCTTATTATTATTCTCACCCCCATCATCATTTACCAATCTCTAATCTTTTATCTGACCCCCTCTCTTCTATCCCACCTTCCTGCCATATCCCACCCTTCACCAGCATATTGCATCCCCCCTTATTCTGAGTCCTCATATTATTCCCCCCATATTCCCCCATACTGCTGTTTACTCCCCCATCTTTCTCCTCTCTATCCCATAGTCCCCCCCCCCGCAACCTGTCTGTATCCCCATTCCATCCCATCCCTCTCTGATTTCCCTACCCCGCATCGTTCTGCACCCCCATTTTGGGCTCAGCTCAGGGAATTCCAGCTCCCTGGCTCTTCCTGTCCTGGCTGTGGGACCCCCCATGTCCCCCCACCCCAGTGGGTCCCAGCAGTACCCAAAATCTTCCCTTTTTATTATTTTGGGTGGGTGTAATGGTTTGGAGGGGCTTGGAGCAGGTTTCCTCACCTCTGGGTCAGAAGCGAGGTATCCCCATCTGACACCCCAAATTCCCTGGTGGGGTTTGGTGTGGCTGAGGATGGGGGGCTTGGAACCACAACGGGTGGGAGCTGCTGGGGGCTTCCTGGGCTGTGCCTGTCCCTGGGGGATGGACTCCGGGTGGGCCTGGTGTGATCCCTCTGTGTCAATCACCTCAGTGACCCCACGTCAACTCGATGCCACCAGAGGGGAAAGAGCAGGTGCATGGCTGTGGAAAAGGTGCTGCCTAAAACCTCTCCAGCTGATGTGGACACGTGCCATGGATGCAGACCGAAGGGTGGGAAGTGTCACAGGCCACATGCAGGGATGGGGACATGTACTGCCACCCCCATGAACACACGGACGTCCCACCCTGTGCTTTGCAACAGTGGCACCTTAGGGGACAAAGCCCCATGGGCCGCGCAAGGCCAGGACATCACTGCTGCCGTGTCCCTCGTGTGCTGGGCTGGGGTGGCCACCAAGGCCATCCTCAGTGGCCACTGTCCATAGTCTGCAGTATCCCACACTGTTGTCCCTGGTCCTGCTGTGGTGGCACTGCAGGGGCTCAGACGGGTGACACAGGTGGCCATGGGTGGCTGTCAGTGATCATGGAGCCTCAAGGCCACCACAGTGGCCGTGGTGACAGAGGTGCTGCCCACAAGCCCCCCTCTCCGGCCCCCAGAGCACCATCCCCATCCTCCTCCTGTCCTTCTGTCATGCTGTCCATCCCTCTCCTGCTGTCCATTCATCCCTCTTCTTCCTTCCATCTGCCTTTCCCCTCATCCGTTTCCTCTGTCCATTCTTCCTTGCATCTCTGCATCCCTCTCCTATGTCCATCCAGCCTTTCTTCCATCCCTTCCTGCCTTTTGTGTCTTTTCATCTGTCCATACTTCCTCCCTCCTGTCTGGTCTGTTCTTCCCTCCATCCTTTGGTCCCTCACTTCCCTGCTTCTTTTCAGCCTTTCCTTCTATCCTTGGGTCCTTTCCTCATTCTGTCCATCTTTCCATCCACCCATCATTCCTTCCTTCCATTCTTAGAGCCGTCATTCCTTCCATCTGTCATTTCTTCTGTCTATCCTCTTGTCCATCCTTCCTTCCATCCTTGACCCCTCCTTCCTTCTGTCTTTCCTGTCTTTCTTGTCTCTTCTTCCTCACTTACTTCTATCTGTCCTTGTGTCCATCCTTCTTTCCCTCCCTCTTCCCATCCATTTTTCTTTCCTGCTCATCCACCCTTCCATTCGTCCCTCCCTTTCCATCCATCCTTCTGTCCATCCCTTTCCTTCTCCTGTTTGTCGTTCTCTCTGTCCTTCCATCCTTCATCCCTTTCCTACTTCCACCTGTCCTTATGTCTGTCCTTTCCTAGTTCCAGGTCTCCCTTGGTTTCTCTCTTTATTTCCATCTCTTTCCTACTTCCGTCTGTTCTGTCCATCTGTTCTTTGTCCCTTTCCTATTTCCTTCCTCCTCTTCCCTTGTTTCCTTCTCTCCGTTTGTCTGTCCATTTCCTACTTCCCTCCTTCCCTCTTTTCCTTTTGTCTGTCCATCCCATCATCCCTCTCTTCCCCCAGTCCATCCTTCTATCCATCACTACCTTCTCACCTCCATCTCTTTGCCTTCCAGCCTTCCCTCTGTCCATCCTTCCTCCTGTCCCTCCCTTTCCTCTGCTCTCTCCATCCTCCTGTCCATGCTCCCTTTCCCCATTTCCCCTGGGGCGCTGACCCACACTTTGGTGGATGAGGATGAGCCACAGGGTCTCCCATCGTTCTTCCTCCACCCCACCCTCCTCCTCCTCTGTGACTCCAGCCCCCCATTCTTCATCTGGACACGAGGTGCCAGGGGTACCCCCTCACTCTGTTCCTCCCCCCCAGCTCTAGTCTGACCCACGCTCTCCATCCCGCCCCGGCCCCACCATGGAGAATGAGCAGCTCCCAGCCCCGGCTCCCGCCAGCAGCGCCGGTGGCACAGCCCCGACGCCCGCCAGCACCGCGGCCACGCGCCCGCCCGGGCCCCAGATCTCCGTCTACAGCGGCATCCCCGACCGCCAGACCGTGCAGGTACGGAGCTGGGGGGCACCGCGGGGTTGGGGGGTGTCAGGGGGGTCGTGGCGCAGCCCGGGGCCACGTTTTCCCCCCCAAAGGTGATCCAGCAGGCGCTGCACCGGCAGCCCAACACAGCGGCACAGTACCTGCAGCAGATGTACGCGGCACAGCAGCAGCACCTCATGCTGCAGACGGCCGCGCTCCAGCAGCAGCACCTCACCAGCGCCCAGCTCCAGAGCCTGGCCGCCGTCCAGCAGGTATGGGCACCCCGCGGGCACCGGGGGTTGCTCGGGCCTGGCGCGCCCCTCACCTTCGGCTTTTCCCCAAGGCGAGCCTGGCAGCAAACCGGCAAAGTGGCTCCTCAGGGGGCAACGGCACCCAGCCGGCCACGGCACAGCAGCCCACGGTGAGTCCCTCAGCCGCTCGGCACCCCCCTTGCCCGTGCCCACCTGTGCCAGCACCCCACCTTTCTTCCGATGCCCTATTCCAGATCAACCTGGCGACATCACCAGCAGCGGCGCAGCTGCTGAACCGGGCGCAGAGCGTGGGGCCCGGGGCGTCGGGCATCGCTCAGCAGGCTGTGCTGCTGGGCAACACCGCCTCACCTGCCCTCACCGCCAGCCAGGCCCAGATGTACCTGCGGGCACAGATGGTAAGGGTGGGGCTGGGACACGGCACGCCTCGGCATCCTGGTTGGATGCCCATCATCCTGCTGGGGGTGTCCAGGACTCATGGAAGGCCCATCATTCTGCTGTGGGGTGCCCATGGTCCTGGTGTAGGGTGTATAAGATCCTCTAGGGTCCCTGACCCTTGAGGGTGCCCATTGCTCTGCTGTGGAATGCCAAGACCCATGGCATGCCTGAGACTCATAGGGTGCCCTCAGCCCTGCACCAGTGTGCCCAGGACCCACGGGGTAGCCATCATCCCACTGTGGGGTCCCCAGGACCCATAAGGTGCCCACTGTCTCACTGTGGGTGCCCAAGACCCATAGGGTGTCCATCATCCTGCTGTGGGGTGCCTGGGACCCATGGAAGATCCTCTGTCTTTTTGTGGGGTGCTTGGGACCCACAGGGTGCTCATCATCCAGCTTCAGGATGTCTAGGACCGATGGAGTGCCCATGGCCCCACTGTGGGGAGCCTGGGATTTACTGTAGGGTGCCTGTGATCCCACAGCAGAGTGACCAGGACCCAGGGGGTGCCTGTCATCCAGCCATGGGATGTCTGGGACTCTTAGGGTGCCCATTGTCTCACTGTGGGGTGCCCATGACTTTTAGGGTGCCCATCATCCTGTTGTGAGGTGACCAGGACCCACAGGGTGCCTGTGGCCCTGCTATGACCCTGTAGGGGTGCTCACTGCTCTGCGTAGTGTGCCCGGGACCCATGGGGAATCCATAGGGTGCCCAGAGCCTATGGGGTGCTCCCCACCCTCCTGGGGGGTCTGAGGACCCCACAGGGTGCCTGTTACAGGGTGCCTGTGAGAGTGAGGTGTGTAGACTTCATGAAGTGCCTTCACCCTGCTGGAGGAACCCGGTCCCCATATAGGGTGTCCCCCATCCCACTGGGGTTGCCCAGAGCCCCACTGGGTGCCCAAGCAGGTGCTCTTTGCCCTATAGGGTGCCCTCCACCCCACTGGGCATGCCTGTTCCTACCCTACGTAGATCGAGGGATGCCCATGTGCCAGCCTGTAGGGACACACAGGGGGGACACTCAGGATGTGCCCTCCCCGACATGGTGAGCTGTGCACCCACTCTCCCTGTCCCCAGCTCATCTTCACGCCCACGGGCCCCGTCAGCGCTGTCCGGCCCGAGAGCCCCGCGCCAGCCCCTCCACCGGCCCCACCACCCGCTCCGCCACCCACCACCCCTCAGGTGAGTCTCCCCACCCCTGCCAGCTCCCCAAAACCTGTCCTGGCACCCCTGACCCACTGCTGTTGCAGGTGCACAGCCTGGCCCTGCGCCCCGCCGGCCCCCACCTCCCCGCCCTGGCCATGAAGCCCCCCGGGGGTGCCCCTCCCCGGGCTGGCCCCCCCCGGGGGCCCCCGCCCGACCCCCCCGCCGAGCACCTCAAAAAGACCGAGGGGCACGAGGGCCGTGCCCATGGCCTGGCCCGCGCCACCGCCCCCGCTGCTGCCCACCCGCTCGTCACCCCAGGTAAGGGGCTGCTCTGGGGTGGGGGACACCCCTGGGCGCTGGGGGAGTCACGGGCTGGTCACTCAGAAACCTGGTGATGGCCCACACTGGTGTGTCCTGTACCTTGTCACCTGTCTGGGAGGGTCTCAGCACACATAGGGATCCCAGGGTCCTGTGGGGTGCAGGGGGCTGGGGCTGTGAGGGTATGAGCCAGGGGACTCCCTGGAGTGCTGGAGCCTGGGGTGCTGCACTGGTGTGGCTCCCAAAACTGGGGACCCCCACCCTGGGACAGCCTGAGCGCAGCCCCCCACATCAGCAGCAGGAGCTGGCAAAGCTGGCTGTCCGAGGGCACCAGAGGGAAGAGATCAGAGTGAGCAGCAGCCTCCTGGAGGGAGATCCTGGGGGTGCCCTCATTGGGGCTGAGGTGCTGGTGGTGAGGGGGGATCCCTGTCCCCATCGCTGTCCCCGCAGCCTATGCTCCGCTGCAGCCCCCCCAGTTCCTGCAGCAGCCGCCGAAGCCGATGCAGCCGCAGCCACCACCGCAGCAGCAGCAGCAGCAGCAGCAGCAGCAGCAGCAGCAGTTCGTCATCCAGCAGCAGCAGCAGCAGCTGGGCCCCCGTGGGCAGCTCACCTCGGGCCCCCCCGCCGCCCCCCAGCTCCAGCCCCTGCCCCCCGTCAGCCCTGGCCCGGCCCCCCAGCCCAAAACAGGGGTACCCCAGGGAGTGGGGGGCGAGGGCGGCCCCCCCAACGGGCACCCCGGCTGCCATGCTGCCCCCCGCAAGTTCCAGCACGCCTCGGCTGTCATCCTGCAGCTGCAGCCCGCCGGCCCCACGGTGAGGGGCCCTCAGACCTCCCCCCAAACCCTCATGGTGAGGGGCCCCCAAACATCCCCCCAAAGCCTCCCTAAGCCTCCCACCAAACTCCCCCAAACCCTCTCGGTGAGAGGCCCCCAAATTCTTCCAAACTCTCACGCTGACAGACCCCCAAACTTCCCCCAAATCCTCATGGTGAGTGGCCCCCAGACTCTCACGGTGAGGGGCCCCCAAGCCCCTTGGTGGGGGGAGCTCAGGGGAGGGAAGGAGGAATGGGGGCACTGGAGTGGGAATGGGGGATGTTGGGGAGTCAGATGTGTGCACACGCGCGTGGGTGTGCAAGTGCACAATCACTGCACACGCGTGTGTGCTTGTGCGTTCCTGCCCTGTGCATGGGGACCCAGTCACGTCAGTCTGCAGGTGTGCAGGTGTGCACGCTCAGGCCACGCTGCACGTGTGTACCCGCTCCATGCACGTGTGCGTGTATCTGCCCCGTGCACACCTGGGCGCACAGGTTTGCCCCATCCATGCACACTTCTGTGTCTCTGTGTACCTGGTCCTGTGACATGGGGAGCGTGCGGCAGATCCGTGTGTGTCTGATCCACGCACGCGCGTACGCGTGGCCCGGATCCGCACACGTGTGTGTGCACAGCTTTGCCAGATGCATGCACATGCATGTATGCACATGTGCACGTGTGTCTGCTCCGTGCATGCGTGTGCGTCCTCGCTCCAGGTCCGTGCATGTGCATGTACACGTGTGTGTCAGATCCATGTGTGTGCCCGGTCCACGCACACGAGTGCAGACGTGTTTGCCCGACCCACGTGTGCACACATGTGCTTGATCCCCGCGTGTCTGCTCTGTGCATGTGTGTGACGCTCACACCAGACCCACACACGTGTGTGTTTGTGGGAGTGTGTGCAGGCTCCGTGCGCGTCTGTGCAAATGTGCATGCCAGATCAGGTGTGTCAGGACACGTGTGCCTGACTGCGACACGCGTGTGTGCATGTGCATACCCGCTCCAGGCACAGCCCTGTGTGTGACCCATGCACGAGTGTGCACGCTCCACCCCTGCAGGCGCATGCCCCTGTGCCACCTGCACGCGCACCTGCCCTGACGCCCTTCCGTGCGTGTGCACACCTGACCCTGCCCCACGCGTGTCCCTGCCACCACAGCCCCCCCTCGGGGTCCCCGAGGGTGCCCGCCGGGACCCGCTGCCCGTGCAGAGGAGCGCCGAGAGCCCGCCTGCCGCCCCGCCGCAGCCCCCCGCCCTCTCGCCGCCCGCCGCCCCCCCGGGCCCCGACACCCCTGAGGGCGAGCGGCCCCCCACGCACGGTAAGCCCCCGCCCCACTCCCACAGGCACCCACTCATGGGGTTAAGCAGCCCCATCCCCGTAAGCCGCAGCAGGGAGACGTCGAGGCCGGGCCGTGCGCGGGGGGTGGTCCCTCATCCCACGCGTGTCCGCGGTGCCCCCCACGGCTGGCACGGGGGATGCGGGCCGGGTGCAGCGCCCGCCGCTGGCGGGGCCCGGGCGCTTCGGCCTCCCGCACGGAGGGCGCGCGCGGGGCGGGGCCGTGGCCGCGCCCCTCTCGGTGACGCGGGCCTGGCGCGCGCTGGGGGGGCGGGGTCACGCCCGCACGGGAACGGCTCCGCCCCCGAGGGGCCGCGGGAGGCGGGACCGGGCGGGGGAGGCGCGGCCGCGCCCCGAGGCTCCGCCCCCCCCGCGGGCCGGGTGCGCGCGGCAGCGGCGGCCGCCAATGGGCGCGCGGGGGCGTGTCCGGGCCGGGCCCCGCCCCCGCCGCCGCCTTTGTCCCCGCTCGGCCCTGGCCCCGCTCCCGGCGCCGCTCCCGCCGCATCCCCGGCCCGGCCCCCCCCCCCCCCCCGCCATGGACCCCCCGACCCGCTGAGCGCCCGGTGAGTGAGCGCCGGCCGCGGGGGCCCGGCCCGGCCCGGGGCGGTGGCGGCGGCGGCTCTGACCTCACTTCCGCATCCGCCCCCGGCCCCGGTCCGGCCCCGCGGCCCGGGCGAGGGAGGGGCGGGGGCAGCGGGAGCCGCCGCCGGACAAAGGTGATGGGGCTGCCGGGGCCTGCGCGGCCTGAGGGCCCCGTCGGGCCGGGGCGGCCTCGAGGGGAGAGCAGCCGGGGCGGGCTGGGGCTATCGGGCCTCACTGGGCTGTGCTGTGGTTTTACCGGAGTGTACTGGGGTTTACTGGGATCTTACGGGCGTAGATCGAGCTCTGCTGCGGCTTTATCGGGATGTACTGGGGCCTTACTGGGGTAGTTCTGGCCTTTCTTGGGTCGTACCGGGCTTTGCTGGGGAGGATAGCGGCTTTCCGGGCTTGATCGAGCCTTGTTAGGGCCTTACTGGGGGCGGTCGGGGCTTTCCGGGCTAGATCGAGCCCTGCTGGGGCCGTACTGGGGCAGACGCGGCCTTACTGATGCCGTTCAGAGACGCACTGAGGCTCTGCTGGTCCTTCCTGCGGTCTCTTGGGAGTGCCTGGACCCCTCCGGTTTTTTGGGGGGGGCCCCTTTAACTCCTTTCCCAGCCCCTCGGGGGCCGCCCGGGGCGCTCTGGGCGGCACTGGTGGCACTGGGAGCGGCAGCAGCTGCTCCCCGTTCCAGCTGTATGGAAATCGCGGTCCCGCGTCAGCGCCGGCGTCAGCGCCCGCCCCTCAGCCGCGCGTGTCCCCGCTGTCCCCAGAGCCCCCCGAGCGCCTCCATGCGCAGCCCCGCATTCCCGGGATGACCTCGGGCTCCGGCAGCGCTGCCGCCACCGTCGCCGGCGCCGCCCCCCACAATGGTGAGAACAAACCGCCCCAGGCCATCGTGAAACCCCAGATCCTCACGCACGTCATCGAGGGCTTCGTCATCCAGGAGGGCGCCGAGCCCTTCCCGGTAACGTATCCCGCTCTCCAGAGCCGGGGGTGGGCGCGGTGAGAGGGGGCTCGTGGATTTGGGGCGTTGGGAGTGGGGTGCACAGACGGGCTTGAACCCCCCCCCCCCCCCCCCCAAATCCTCCCCTGCTTCGTCATTCGGGAAAGGGCTGATCTGTTCCCGGTAACATATCCCGCAATCTGTAGTTTTATCCCATGATTTGGGGGCTTGGGAAAAGGGCTTCTGGATTCGGGGGTCCGGAGGGGTAACCCCTAATCCCAGCCCAGGCCATCGAGCAGTTTGTCATCCAGGAAGGGCAGAATCATTCCTGGTAAGGTATCCCCCTGTCCCTACTCCGATCTTGGGGTTTGGGGTTTTGGGAAGGGTCTTTTGGATTTGGGGATCTGGAGGAGTAACCCCAAATCTTCCCCCATGTGAGTGAGCACAGGTGCTGGTGGTGAGGGGGGATCCTTGTCAGAAAGGGATCCCTGCCCCAGAAAGGGGCAGAACTGTACCCAGTAATGTATTCCTCTATCCCTACCCATATTCCTGGGTTGGGGTGTTGAAAAGGTGCTTCAGGATTTTGGGGGATTGTATGTGGGGCACCCAGACCCTCATGAACCCCTAAATCCTCCCCCATGTTACTGAGCATTTTGTCATTCAGGAAGGGGCTGAGCTGTTCCTGGTGATGTATCCCCCCCCTTTCCCTGTCTGCACTCCTGGGCTTGGGGAGCTGGGAAGGGGCATCCAGATTTGAGGGGGTTGGGAGGAGTAACTTCAAATCCTCCCCCCACATCACTGAGGGCTCCATGATCCAGGAAGGGGCTGAGACAGTCCAGGTAACATTTCCCTTCATCCATACACTTACTCTTGGATTTCAGGGGTTGAGAATGGTGCAGCCACCATTCTGAGCCCCAAATCCTACCCCATGTCGTTGAGCACTTCATTATCCAGGAAGGCGCAGAACCATTCCCAGTAATGTATCCTTCTATCCCTACCCATATTCGTGGGTTTGGGATGTTGAGAGAGGACTTCTGGATTTGGGGGAGTTGGGAATGGGGCTACTATGAACCCCAAATGGACACCCATGTTATTGAGCACTTTGTCATAAAGGAAGAGGCTGAGCCCTTCCCAGTAACATATCCCAACATCCATACCCTTGTTCCTGGGTTTGGGAGGTTGGGAATGGGGCACCCACCACCATGAACCCCCAAATCCTCACCCATATAATCAAGGACGTCATCCAGGAAGGGGCAGAACCATTCCCAGTAATGTCTCTCTCTGCATCCTTATTCTGAATTTGAGGGTTTGGGAATGGGGCACCCTGACAGTTGTTAGACCCCGAATCCTCACCCATGTTACTGAGCATTTCCATCATCCGGGAAGACACAGAACTGTTCCCAGCAGCGTATCTGTTGTCCTTCCTGGAGATGAGGGATTGGGAAGGGGGCATCAGGATTTGGGGGGTTGGGAGTGGGTCACTCAGACAGTTGTGAACCCCCAAACCCTTGCCCTTGTTACTGATCACTTCAGCGTCTGGGAAGGGGCAGATACATTCCTGGTAACAAATCCTCCTCTCCCTATCCTTGCTCCTGGATTGGGGCGTCAGGAGTTGGTCACTCAAAGAATTGTTAGACCCCGAATCCTCACTCAGATTTTCACCCAGGAAGGTGCAGAGCTGTACCTGGTGACACATTCCCCTCTCCTTACCCTCATCCCTGACGTGGGTGGTTGGGATGGTCCACGGCAGCCCCGTGCCGCGGGCAGGGCTCCGCGTGGCGCAGGGCGCGGGTGCAGCCAGGTGTGTTGTGCAGGTGGGCCGCTCCTCGCTGCTGGTGGGGGCCCTGCACAAGCAGTATGCGCAGGAGCTGCTGCCGGACAAGCTCCCGCCGCAGGACAACACCACCACCACCGACTCGGACATGGAGGAGCCGTACCTGCAAGGTAGCGCCCGGGCCCCCAGCCCGCCCAGCCCCTGGGAGCCCCTCGGGATTTCCCCCGGAGCCCCCTGGCTGAGCTGGCTGGTTTCTCTCTCTGGGTGTCCCTCCACGCCCCCCAGAATCCAAAGAGGAGGGCAACCCCCCCAAGTTGAAGTGTGAGCTCTGCGGCCGCGTTGACTTCGCCTACAAGTTCAAGCGCTCCAAGCGCTTCTGCTCCATGGCCTGTGCCAAGAGGTAACCCCAAAATCCACCCAACAAAGGGAACCCTAAAACCCACCCATCCCCTCCTTGGTGGGGTACAGGTAGCCCCAAAACCCACTCAACAGAGTAGAGGTAACCCGAAAATCCACCCAGTCCCCTCCTCAGCAGGATAGAGGTAGCCCCAAAATCAACCCAGCAGGGTAGAGGCAACCCCAAAACCCACCTGACAGAGCAGATGTAACCCCAAAACTCATCTGGACCTTCTTCAGCAGAGTAGAGGTACCCCAAAATCTACTTGACAGAGTAGAGGTAACCCCAAAAATTCACGGAGGGAGGGGGTGGGAGTAACCCCAAAATCCCCTCAACAGGAGTAGAGGTAGTCCCAGAAATGCACCTGTCAGGGTAAAGGTCAGCATGGTTGGGGTAACCCCAAAAAATCCACCCAGCAATGGAGAGATAGCCCCAAAATCTACCTGCTAGGGTGGGGGTAACCCCAAAATCCACCCTCCCCCTCTTCTCCAGTGGAGTAGATGTATCCCCAGAATCCCCCCCCGCGGGGCGGGGACCCCTCTGTGACCCGTGGCTCCATGGCAGGTACAATGTGGGCTGCACAAAGAGGGTGGGGCTGTTCCACCCCGATCGCAGCAAACTCCAGAAACCGGGGGGGCCCCCCCACGGGCGGCGCCGCAGCTGCAAAGGGACCCTGCCCCCCCTGAGCAAGGACAGCAAGAAGCAGGTGAGGGGGGGACAGGAGCTTGTCCCCAGCTGGGTGGGCCTTGGGGCTGGAATTTGTTCCAAATTTCGGGAATATGGGGTGGGCACCGAGCCTGGGGTTTGTCCCTGAATTTTGGGGACATGGAGTGGGTGGTGAGGCTGGAGTTTGTCCACAATTAGGGGGACAAGGGGTGGGTGGTGAGGCTGGGGTTTGTTCCTGAATTCTGGGGACATGGAGTGGGTGATGAGGCTGGGGTTTGTCCCTGAACTTTGGGGACGTGGGGCAGGTGCTGAGGCTGGGGTTTGTCCCTGAACTTTGGGGACGTGGGGCAGGTGCTGAGGCTGGGGTTTGTCCCTGAACTTTGGGGACGTGGGGCAGGTGCTGAGGCTGGGGCTTGTCCCTGAACTTTGGGGACACGGGGCAGGTGCTGAGGCTGGGGCTTGTCCCTGAACTTTGGGGACACGGGGCAGGTGCTGAGGCTGGGGTTTGTCCCTGAACTTTGGGGACACGGGGCAGGTGCTGAGGCCAGCGCTGCCCCCGCAGCCCCCGGGGTCTGTCCCAGCGGGGTCGGTGACGGCGTCGTTGCAGCTCAACCACAGCCAGGAGGATTCCAGCCGCTGCTCCGACAACTCCAGCTATGAGGAGCCGCTGTCACCCATCTCCGCCAGCTCCTCCACGTCCCGGCGCCGGCAGGGAGAGCGGGACCTGGAGCTGCGGGACATGGAGCTGCCGGACGTGCACGGCCGTGACCTGCCCGGCCTCGGCCACCGCTTCCTGCCCAGCGAGCCCAGCAAGTGGAACGTGGAGGACGTTTACGAGTTCATCCGCTCGCTGCCGGGTGAGGAGTGTCCTGGGGTGGACAGGGAGGGATCGACCAATGGATACCCAGAAATGTGGTTTTTGGGGAGATTTATGTCCCTCAGGACACGTTCAAGGAGGGATTTACTCAAGGATAACCCCAGAAATGTGTTTTTGGGGTGAGATTTATTCACAGAGAATCCCCAAAATATATTTTTGAGTAGGATTTACACACAGATAACGCCATAAATATATTTTTGGGGGGATGATTTACTCACAGATAACCCCATATATATTTGGGGAGGGGGATAGATTGTACTCATAAATCCATGAATATTTTGGGGAGTGGGGGGGGGAATTATGTACAGAGAAGCCCCTAAGTGTATTTTTGGGGGCTCTGAGAGGGTTTGCTGATGCTTCCCCTCCCCACAGGCTGCCAGGAGATCGCAGAGGAGTTCCGGGCTCAGGAGATCGACGGGCAGGCGCTGCTGCTGCTCAAGGAGGATCATCTCATGAGCACCATGAACATCAAGCTGGGCCCCGCGCTCAAGATCTACGCCCGCATCAACATGCTCAAGGACTCCTGAGGGGGGGGCCGCGGGACCCCCCACCCCCCCCCCCCCACGGGACCCCTGACCCTCCCGGGACCCTCACAGGACTCCCGGCCCCGGGGAGGGGGCGAGGGGGGGGAGACACTTGTGAGCACACCCCGCCCCCCCCCACCCCCCCGGGGGGTGTAAATAGCCCGTAGCTCTAGAGCCCCCCCAGTTCGGGTGGTCACCCCCCCTTCTCCAGCAGGGAGGGGGGTCTCCACGTGTCCCCCCATGTCCCCCCCAGTCAGCAGGGCCAAGCAGGACGGTTGCCTTAACGTGTGCTCCCTCCCCCAGCTGGGATTGGGGCCCCAGGGGGGCTCAGACTCCCCCCCAAAGGGGGTCAGGGAGAGGTGGGGGGCGCGGAGGAGGCGTCACCCCC
Organism: Aphelocoma coerulescens; assembly: GCF_041296385.1. Lineage (NCBI taxonomy): Eukaryota > Metazoa > Chordata > Aves > Passeriformes > Corvidae > Aphelocoma > Aphelocoma coerulescens. The sequence goes on from NC_091034.1 coordinate 322,565, forward strand.
CGTTCACACACACCCCCACACACTGGGCTGTTTTGGGGGCACCTTAGCAGAGGATGGTGGCAGAGGGCCCCCCCCAGGCAGGTAAGGACCCCCCCCACTCCCCCCTCGGCCAGCACGGTCTTTTTAAGAAAAAAAAAGAAAATTTGAAAAAAACACATGGCCCCACCCCCCCTTTTCCTGTTTTTTGTTTTTGTTTTTAATAAACACTGAAAAAAAAACCCTGAGACCCTCCCAGTTTTCTTTGCTTCCCACCCCCAAATTTCTTCTCATGTAAACTGAGGCAGCAACTCAGGGATGTCCCCAAGTGCTGCCGTGGGTGGTGGGAGCTCCTGTGGCCAATGGGGAGAGGGTTGGGGGTGTGTTCCCTGCTGCCCCCCAAGCGGGGGGGTGGCAGGATGCCCCCCACCCAGGGGCCAGTGGTGACAGTGGGACCCTCCACATCTCCAGGTGACCCCCAAGTCCCAGTGCTTAGGGGGACACAGGGTTCCAAAGTAGGGGAGGGGGACAAGAGGGGACATGGTGGCATGTCCCTGGAGATGCCAGGCCTGGTGAGGGGTTCCTGGATGTGGCATCTGTACTGAGGTGTCCCCAGAGCTGGTGGCTGTGGTGGTGACATGGCCGTGGTGCAGTGTCCCCAAGCACTGATGTCTGTAGTGGTGTGTCCCAAAAGCTGATAACCACAATGCTGAGGTGTTCCCAGAGCTGGTGGCCACAGTGGTGACAGATCCTTGGAGCTGGTGGCCGTGGAGATGGTACCGAGTGTGCCATGTCCCTGAGGCTGGTGGCTACAGTGTGGTGACCCCAGAGCGGTGGCCACGATGAGGTGGCCCTGGAGGTGGTGACAGGTTCCTGGAGGGCCCCCAGGGCGGTGGCCACAGCGGGCTCTCCCCGGGGTTGGTGGCCACACTGAGGTCTCACCAGAGTTCATGGCCATGAAGTGCACCAGGCCACAGTGAGATGTCCCCAGCAGTGGTGGCCACAATGGGCTGTCCCCAGAGCTGGTGTCCCCCCACCAGGACCAGGAGCCACTACCTTCACCCTGCGACACCGGTGACCAGGCACTGCCACCCCCTCCCTGGGGAAATCCTGGGGACAGCCGCCCTGGTGGGGAGGGCCCACGGCTTCACCCTCCCCTCCTGCAGCCCCACAGGGACCAGGCCTGTGTCCCCAGACGTCCCCACAGCGGAGTCGCCTCCCCCCATCTTTCCCCTCCCCCCCCAAACACAACCCCCCAGTTTCATTCATTCCCATTTTGGTCTTTTTTTGTTCTCTTTTATTCTCTTTTTTTGGAAAGGGGCTGGGCTGGGGGGGTTTCACTCCTTTTCCACACTTTGAGGCCATGGCCCCCCCGGCTTCTCCAGGAACCACAATGCAGGACGGGGGGGTGGCGACAACAGGGAGGGAGGCAACTTTTTGTCCATTTTCTCCTCTTTTCTTTTTTTTTTTTCCTTTTTTTCCCCTTTTTTAATAAGGTACCAACTAGTCCTAGGGAGGCCTGGCCTGGCTGGGCAGCGAGGAAAATAAAAAAACCCCAAAATTTGGGGGAAGGGGGAGAAAAAAGGAGGGGCTAAGTGTATAAGAGGCGTATTTACACAGTATTAACATGCTGACAAAAAAGGTTACAATATTGATATCGTACAACATCGAGGGGGGAAATAATGGGGGGGTAAAAAATAAGGGGATGGGGGGGTAAAAATAATGGGGGGGGTAAAAAATAACAGGGGGGATTAAAAATTAATAAAAGGTAAATAAAACACCCTGAAAAAAAAAAAACAAAAAACCCCAAAGAAACGCTGAGTTAAGGCTTAAAAAGTGTATAAAAAATAACACAGTTAATATCCAAAATGAACCAAAAAGTACAGAATATAGATGAATTTGGGGGGAGTGCCCCCCCCGGCTCTATACAGGGGGTATGTACACGCAGGCACAAGGCAAAGCAGGGGGACCCCCGAACCCCCCAAAACTGGGGCTGCGGAATGGGGGGTCCGGCCCCAGGGGGACGCGGCTCTGCCCGCGGCTTCGCCCCTGAAAGCGACCCCAAAAGAACACAAAAAAACCCCCAAAATATTTAAAAATCAACCCCAAATGGAGGCGCTTGGGCCCAGAGTCTGTGGGGGGGGGGGGGTGTGGTGGGATTTCCCCCCTCCCCCAGCTGCGTTTTGCTCCATCCACGGTTCGTTTTTGGGGTGAATTTCTGGTTTTTAGCAGCACCAAGTTCTAGGCCAATAAATATATATATATATATATTTGTATCCAAAAATGGGGGGGTGGGGCCTGGTGGGGGGGGACACCCCCACCCCTACTGCCCCCCAAAGAAACCAAACCGCAGAGATTCAAAGTGCTCTGAAACCGTCTTTGGATGTCACCAAACCTGCGGGAGCCAGGCAGGAGCACGGCCCGGGCACGGCCCGCGGCGCTGGGGGTAACCTCCTCCTCCTCCTCCTCGTGCTGGGGGGGCCCTGTCCCCCTCCCCGCTTAGATGAGGGAGATCCGTACGGGAATGCCGGGCGACTCCGTCCGCTGCGGCGAGTGCTGGCTGACCAGGTGCTCCACCACCGTGTGTTTGGACATGTGCTTCATCAGATAGGTCTCCTGTGGGGGGACAGAGGGGTGAGCGGGGGGCCGGGGGAGCTGGGGGCAGGTTTGGGGGCATCCCCAGTGCTCACCGAGGTGTAGGCACGGCCACACATGCTGCAGCAATAGGCCTTGGCGTGCTTGATGGCGTGTGCAGACAGGTGGATCTGCAGCGAGGCCGAGTCCGTGTACGCCCGGTAGCAGTTGGGGCACTTGTAGGGCTTGTCCTTGTTGTGCTGGCGCTGGTGGGACTGGGGGGACACGGGGAGTCAGGGGGGGACTATGGCGGCCCTGTGCCCCCCGCCCTGGGATCCCCCACACTGACCTGGAGGTTGGAGAGCTGGGTGAAGGCCTTCTCGCAGCCGGGGTGCGGGCACTTGTAGGGTCTGTCACCGGTGTGGATTCTGGGGACACACACGTTGGGTCATTGTCACCTCCCTTCCACCAGCAGGGACAGTGCTGGTCCCACCCACGGGGTCACATCGGAGTGGAGGGTCACAACAGACACAGCGACATCAGTGCCCCAGGGAGGCGACAGGGGAGAAGGGGGAGACATGGGGCTGAGAGATGGGGGTTGGGAGAGGATGGAAGTGCTGGAGATTGTGAAGGTGGTTGGGATGATGAGTGTGGAGGAGATGGACTGACCTGCGTGGACAGATGACCACGGTGGGGTCACTGAAGATGGCGGGTGCATGGGGGCATGGTGGGGATGAAGAAAGTGGTGGGAACAAGCACAGTGGGGAGGGCTGAGCATGGTGGAGGCAATAAAGGTGATGGAGATGGTAAACGTGGTCAGAAAGAAGCTGGTGGAGACAACGGAGGTGGTGGAGACAACGGAGGTAGTGGAGACTACAAAGGTGGTGGAGGTGATGAGCACAGCGGGGACAATGAAGGCTGTGGAGTCAGATTGGCAAGGTGGGGATGATGAAGGTGATGGAGATGATGAGCATGGTGGAGCCCATGGAAGTGCTGAAAATGATGAGTGTGGAGGGGATGGATGGTGTGATGGGGATGATAAAGGCAATGGGGACATCCAGTGTGGGGAGAATGGATGAGCATTGTGGGAGTGATGAGTGTGGTGGAGCCTGTGAAGGTGCTGGAGATGATGGGGGATGATGATGAAGGGGACGAAGATGGCAGCAGGACCAACAAGCAGAGCAGGGCCATAAAGGCTGTCAGGAGAGATGGTGGGTGTGGGGTGCCCGCCTGCCCCCTCCCTGGCCAGCGGGAACAAGCGTCCCTAGCCCGTCGGCGGGGCCCTCACCGGGTGTGCTGCTGGAGGTGGGACAGCTGGCGGAAGGACTTCTCGCAGTAGGAGCAGTGGTAGGGTTTGACGCCCAGGTGGATGCGCAGGTGCTGGGCCAGGTAGGAGGCGTTGGCGAAGGACTTGGAGCAGTGGGGGCACTTGTGGGGCTTGGCCTCTGTGTGTGACTTGGAGTGGATCTGCATCTCCGACTTGGTGAAGAACGTCAAGGGGCAGACCTTACACCTGGAGGGTGTGGGGGAGAACCCCGCAGGGACCGGGCTGGGGTGGGGGGGCTCCCCGCCATGGCCCCAGCCCCCACAGCGGGCGGGGGTGTGCCTACCTGTATGTCTTCCCCTCTTTGGCCGTCTCTCCTGAGGCCAGGATGGGGTAGGGCACCACCAGCACCGGCGGCCCCGAAGGATTTTCCGCCTTGATCTTTTTGCGGCCCCGCTCAGCCTTGGGCGCTCCCAGCAAGCCGTGGCCCTGGATTGTCTTGATGGAGTCGAGGAGGGGGGGGCTGGTGATTCCTGAGATTAGGGTGGGCGAGGAGGCGATGAGGCGGCTCTGGCTGGTGGAGGTGGGGGTCGAGGGCGTGGTGGTCCCCGTTCCCGGGCTGGACTCGGAGGTGCTGACGGCCGGTGCACGGGACGCCAGCCCCAACCCTAGCGGGCAGCATGACAGTGTTAGTTCTGAGGGGACCCACATCCCCCTGTGCCCCCAGACTGGCGGGACCAGCAGCGGTACCTGTGGCAGGGCCTGTCACGGTACCTGTGACGGTGCTGGTGGCTGGCCGGGCATGCAGGGCCACGTCGGGCTGGGGCACGGCCTGGGGGTGCAGCCCCGGCACCTGCTGCAGCTTTGGCAGGGACATGATGGACTGGCTGCTCTCGGCGGGCGACGGGGGCACCAGGAGGGGCTGCTGGGAGGCCACCGAGGTGGGGGGCAGGTGCGGGGGGCGGATCTTCTCCGCCATCAACTGCTCCTTGATTTTGTTGATCAGGACCAGGTTGTCCAGCTGAGGGGGGAGAAGGCAGAGAGGTGGGTGAGGGCAGAGGAACCAGGACCCTCGCGACCCCCAGCCTCCCCCTTGGTGCTCTCCACGTCCATTCATCCTCCCTCCTCCCAAAATCCCAGGGCACGGGTCCTACCTGGCTGGGCATGGTGGGGGGGGGCGGCCAGAAGTAGGGGTTGTTGAAGCGAGGCTCCGCCATCCTGGGGAGAGAAGGGGGTGGTTATGGAGCATCACTGGCTGCCACACGGCCCCCCCTGCCCTTCCACCTCAAACCCCCAAAACCAACCATCATTCCCCTAAAAAGCAAGACCCAGACTGTGAGCAAAGGCAGGGAGCAGGTGGGGGGGGGGGGGCAGGGCTGGGGAATCCCCCAAGCATCTTCCCAGATGAAAACTCCTGTAGGATTAGGGGGACACCAAGCACCTGCCTGCCTCCAAGACCACAAAACACTGGTGAGTGTGCTAGGACACAATCTGGAAAAGGAGGAAGCTGAAATTTGGGGAAAACCCCCAAATCTCCCAAGCTCTGGAATTATTTCTCCCATCCAGGAGGGATTAGAGGTGGATGGGACGCTGCCATGGGAGAGGGCAAGCACAGCAGCACATCGAACCCAACCCTAATCCCAGCTGAATCCCCCCCAAAATACACCTCCCAAAGCCAAGTGAAGCGCCTGTGACACCCAGGAGCAGCTCAGCAGGGACACCTGGAATCAGCAGGGCTGGGAGATTTATGGGGACGCTTAAAGGCATTGGGGAAATTAATTCTAAATCCATCTTCAGGTAATGGGAAACAGCTGGAAGGGGGCAGCAAGAAGATGATCCCAGCAGAACGGCCCAGCATGACCAGGCATCACCATCCTGGCAAATCCCATTACGGGGGGCATGAGGGTAAGCATCCATGAGACCCTGATAGGATGTGTGGGAGGGGGCCCCCAGGAGTTCTGGCTCCAAAATAAACCAGGCCATGGCCAGGATTCCAGGAGAAACTAGAGCGATGCCTCCAGCAAACTGCATCCCCAAAAGCTTTGGGGGTGGCAGGATTTGGGGGCGATGAGCCTTCTCTTCCTCCTCCTCCTCCCACTCACTGCCCCAGGTTTCAAACACACCCTGAGCTCCCCAGTGGCAGGTGGGCAGCACCCAGAGAAAGGCGATCCTGGTCCCACCAGAATGTAGCATCCCAACAGCTACCCCAGCCTGAAGAAGCTGTGGGATGGACCATCCCCATTCTGGGGAGGAAGGAACCACCTGCCCCCTGCGCTACAGAGCAGCCTGGCACAGGACGAGGCGTGTTCCAGGGTATCAAGGAATGGGAACAATTTCCCATGGCAGACCTCAGTGCCACAGCCTGTCCAGGACACCACCCAGACATCGGCTTCGGGAATTCCCCTTCCCAGTCTTGAACCACTCCAGGTCACCTCCCGGCTGCTCAAGCACCGAATTTTAGGGTTTTGAAGTGAGAGCAGGGCCGGACCCCAAGGGCATGGGCAGAGGGCAAAGTCCCTCTGCGTGCCACAGAACAGGAATTCACTGGGGATGTTAAATGCACCTTCCCATGCACAGACGCAGCCACTGCCAGCTATTCTGTGTAATTATATATGTACCCACAGGCCGCCCACGGCGTGCATTTACCCACTGGCTACGTGTGTGTGTGTGTGTATATATATACACATATATACAAGATCCCTTGGGCTGATGGGCACGGGATGAGGGACGCCGGTGCCAACACGAGGGGCTGGACACCAGGAACCAGGGACAAAAGCAGAGCTGGCAGCAGGGAGCCCCCTGTGATGGAGGCAGGCAGGGAGCAGGAGCTCAGGCAGGAGGGCTCTGAGTCCCCTCGGCATGATCAAGCACCCCGGCCACGATCCCCCACCCCGGAGCAGCCGTGGGAAAACAGGAAACCGGAGCTATGATTAGAAAAGGGTTTTTTGGAGCTGCTCCCCCATCTCAGCAGGTGCCCCGTGACCTCTGTCCTTTCCATCCGTCCATCTGTCCATCCCTCTCCCTGTCCCGATAGAGCACTGGGCTCCAATGGAGCCGGCAGCAGCACCCAGACGGATCAAAACCACCAGCGTGGCCCCTGAACCATCACCAGAACACGGCACCAACCCCTACACCAGTCCCAGGATCCTTCCTGCAAAGCTGGAGGGGGCTGGAAAGGCACAAAGGGTATTTTGGGGAGAAAAGCATAAATATCACGTGTTTCCCCACCCCCACCCGAGGAGGGCTTACTAAAGAAATGAGAAATTATTTGTAAAACCGCCACACTCGGAGCTGGATGAACAAGAGGGAAGAAATGGTCGGCGTTGCCAAAATAATTCTAAAAATCCCTGTTCCTGTCCCGATTTAATGTTACGAATGGTGCGGTGTTTCGTCGGGAGCGGCGTCCCCTTCTCCGGGGCTGGGGAACGGAGTGGGAGAGGGAAGAAAGCAGATGGAAAAAAAAAAAAAAAATATATATATATAAAAACTCCCTTTTTCTCTATTCTCAACTAACTATGAAAAATGGAAGCTGACATGCAGCAAAGGTGGAAAAAAAAGAAAATCCATTAAAATGGAAATTATGAAGGGTAGGGAATGCTGCGGCGCGTCTCCCCCCGGCTCTGCAGGGCACAGGGGGTTGGTAGGGCTCTCTGTGCCCCCCCAGTTTTTGTCTGGGCACGGGAAACTCTCCTTGGGTAGCATCTCCAGTGGCGTGGGGTCCTGTGGTCCAAACCATGGCAGGAAGAGCCCCTGACATCCTCTGCAGGCACCAGATTTGGGTGCCGAGGGGTGCCGAAGGTTATCCCCAGGGACAAGGTGGGTGCCCAAGCATGGTGGAGACCCAAGCAGCCCAGCCAGAGGAGAGGGATGTGGGAAGAGCAAGCAGGAAGATGCACAGAGCCCCAAAATCATGGGCTGAACCCCAAATTCCCCAGAACAGCGCAGTACCCAGCATCACCGCTCAACCAGGCCACAGGGGGAAGCAGCAGCACCCTAAAAAGAGACCAAAAGCCTCCTCGCCTCCACACCCACAGGGAGGAAAGAGCAGGAGAAGCCGGCAAGCCAGGGCTGGGGGTGGCGAGGGGAGAGCGGGGGCGGCGGCAGCGAGGGGGCGGCGGTGCCGGGGCCAAGGGGTCGGCGGTGGTTGGTACTCACAGGGTGGCCTCTGGAGCCAGGTGGGCGCAGCTGCCTGGGGAGACGTGTCGCTGAGGCTCCAGATTGATGGGAGGTAGATGATGGCACGGGTGGGCACGAGCTCACTAGAGCCTTCCAACTTCCTACCCAACTGCCGCTAAGTCAAGCTACAGTTCTCTAGGGAACGCCTCTACCTTGGCAGCCCTCTCTGTCTCGCCTTCGCTGAAATAAAAAGAAACAAGAGATTTCTTTTCACGGCACCGCCGAGAGAAAAGGGGCAGCTCCCAGGGACCGGTGAGCAACCACCGACCTGGTACAGCCAGAAAGTGGGGGGTCTGGGAGGCGAGGGGAGGGATTTGGGGTAACCAGAGCAGCACTTGGTGGCTAAACGTGTCCTCAACCAAGCGAGACACCGAGTTTGGCGTCCCCAAGTATCCCAGCAAGAGCATCAGGGCAGAGCTCCCACCCCCCGTGCCAAGCGGCGAGTGCAGGAAAGCCGGCGGCGGCCAGAGACGGCGCGGTGGGCGAGAACCAAGCACAGGGATGGATGTCCCCTGCGCCTTCCCCCACCCAAATCCCAGCACGTCCTTCCCGACACAGGCCAGACCAGGGATGGTGATGCTGGCCTGGGCATGTCCCTGGGCCAGGGAACCCAGCTCTGCCTTGCACCATGCCTCTGTTTCCCCCCCAAGACACAAGGCAACGGCCCCCGTTCCCTCTTAAGAACAGGTTTCCCTGGGGTTCACCTGGAGCAGGAGGAGTTTTGGAGGGATAGCAAGTGCCCATCCACAAAACCTGCGTCCCAAAGCCACCAGGGTGGGAATCGGCATCCAGCACCGTCCTGGGGGAACGCACATCCCTCCCTGCCCAGACTGTCCTCATCCGGGCAGGATTCACCCCAAGGCAGAGGGGCAGAAAGCAGGCATGGCTGGGAAGCAGGAACGCCAGGCGAGCCCCCTGTGGCTCGGGGAGGGGGTGGCCCGCACGCCACAAGAATTCACCCAAGATGGAACCAATTAAACCCCCGGCTTCCGCCCCCCGAAGGGCCCTGGGCTGGGGCTTCTCCTTCTGCATTTCCAGCAAAATCAACCCAAAATGAGCCCCCAGCCTGGACGGAGGGTGCCTGTGCAGGAAAAGGGGTGCGCGGGGCAGGGTGAGGAGCCAAGCACCAGTGGCAAGCGGGAGGGGACACAAAGCCACGCTGGAGATCCCCGCAGGGTCCCCAACTCAGGGGTGAAGGGGGGACCAGGGTGGCCATGCTCCCAGAAGATGGGGGCCAAGGCAGCATGACCCCAAATCCACAGTTTGGGTCCTGTGACCCAGAAGAGGAGACACGGGGACAGCCCACAGGGGGACCCAGAGCCCACGGGGTGACGCACCAGACGCAGGGCACACGTGCCCCACAAAACATGCCACTCCCCAGCCTGGGGGGGTCCTGCTCCCCCAGACCCCAAACACACCCATCCCCCAAGAGAGACCAGCCAGGCACCCTGCAAGGCAAAGGCAGCACCACAAACCAGCCTGGGGGCAAATGTCCACCCCCAGCAGCACAGGGGGGGTCACCCATGGGTGACAGCACGCAGGGAAACCGAGGCACGGGCAGGGGATCGCCCTGAGGAGGGAGCGAGCGCACCGGATCCAACATGCACTTGTCATGACATCGCGCCCAATGACCGAAAATCCACATTTTTAAGGGAACAAGCAGAAGGTGGGGGGGTTGAGGGTGAACATTATTATTTTATGCATATTAAGGCACATTTCTTAAAAGGGAAATATCAAGGGGTCACACATATGCCGGGAGCGGGGTCCCCTCCCTGCGGAGGGGGCAGGTAGGGAGTCCCTCACACCCCCCAAATACCCCAAAAAAACACCATGCCCCCGCTTATATATAAATATCTGTATCCGTACATAATACCTGGGTTCTGGTGTGTATACATACATTATTTTTATCAGCACACACACAATTACATGCATGCACATCGTTAAGCTAGACGCTATTTTAAGATGCAAATGTATAAAAGCAGGGATTTTTTTTTTTTTTTTTCCCGGTGATCCCCTCGATCCAGCCATCATGCCCACCTCTGCGAGTACTGGCGTTGCTTCCCCTTATCCGCGTCCATCTCCAGCTCTAGCTGAGACCGGGTGCTGCACGTGGGGCGTTTTTCTACGGGGGGACAAGGAGGAGGACAACTTCACACACCCCGAACCCCCCGCCAGCCCCCGGCGCGCGAGATCCCACAGCGGAGGAACAAAAGCGAAGCGGCTCCGACCTACCCGACCCGTGGGAACGTGGGGTTTTGCCTGAAAATAGAGAGAAAACAACAACAAAAAAAAAAAAAAAAAAAAGGAAAAAAAATAAAAAAAAAAAAAGTGGGTTTTTTTTATAGCCCCGCTCACCCCCAAGCTGTTGGGAAAGCTGAGGGATGGGGAGCTGGCTGGAAAACTGGGGGTGAAATCCATCCCCTCGCCCTGGACCCTCCGCCTCTCGGCAAATCGCACGCCGTGAGGGACTTAAAAAACTTTTTTACCTCTCTGCTAAAATATCACTTTATAATCTCAAAGGCCTCAGGCTCAAAGCCGCTTTCACCCGCTCCATCCTCCCTGGGTTAAAAAACCCGGCTGCTATCCGAAGGACCGCAGGCTTGGGGGGAAAAAATAACCCAACAAGGAGCATCCTCCAACCTTGAAGGAAGAAAAAGAAATCAAAATCATCAAAATTCATCATTCCTGGGTTCAAATCCATCGCTGTGGCCACACCGGCTCTAAGCTCCCCCCCCAGGCCCCCCGACGTGGCTGGGAGATTATGGATGTATAAATAGTATATGGCTAAATATATGTTGGAGAGGGATAGACAGACCTCTGGGACACGGCCACGGAAATTTGGGTCCCTCACTAAAGCTGCCGCATTCCTGCCAAAAACGCCATGAAAAAAATATCTCCCCCCTCCATTAGACCTTCCAGCCAGCGAGACCACTTTTCTAGACAAAACCAGTTAATGCAGAAAACAGCGAGGATAAGGAGGAGAAGAGGAAGGAGAAAAGGAATTAAAATGGTGAAAATTATAATAATGGTGATTATGATGATGGTAATGATAATATTCAGCCCCTGCGCTGCTTCTGCCACCCCCTGTAAGCAAAAAAAGTCAGAAAAAAGCCATGAATGCATAAAAAAAAGCAAACCCCCCCCCCAAACATGCAACATCCACAAAAATAGGTACGTTCGGCTGCAATTAACTTTTCCATTAGACCATCCAGAGGGAGAGAAAAAGGGAAAATCCTGGTAAATGGGTATTTTCCTCGATGTCCCCCCCCCTTTCCCCCCTTTTTTCTCCCTCTTTTCCTTCTTCTTCCTGCTTGGAGGGGGGGGGGTGATGGAATAATGATGATAATAATGAAAAAAAGAGGTGGAAAAAGGCGAAGTTGGTTAAGTGAAGTTGAAATCCTCAACCTGGGAGGGGATTTGCGGGGGGGGGGAGGTTTGCCAGACAAAAAGGCCGGGGGATGGGGATGGAAGGGGGGGGTTTGGGGAAGGGGGGGTGGCCCGGCTGGGTGCTCCCCCCACCCCCCTCCATCCGCCGCCTCTCCCACATTCTCAGACGTTTTTATTAAAATTCGCAGACAAAAGGCAAACAAAAATGGCAGCCCCGGCTTATTTTTAAAACGCTAGGACGGGGACGCCATGTTCTGCAGGGCTGAGGGGAGGGGGAAGGGGGGGGTGAGGGGGAAAAAAGGAGGGAAAATTTTTTTTTAAATTGATTTAGATGAAAAATGAATAAAAAGCAGCGCGGGGGTGGGGGGGGGAGTGTCTGAAGGCCCCCCCTTCCCCGCTCGCCCCCGGGGTGAGGGGGGTTTCGGGGGGTTTTGAGGTGTTTTGGAGAGGGGAAGGGGGGGGTGGAAAGGGAGGGATGAGGGATATAAAAAAAAAAAATAAAGCGAGGGGGGGAAGGTAAAAAAAAAAAGACACTTCCTATACCGACAGCCATGGTGCCCCGCCGTCCCGCCGGCTCCGCCGCACGGAGGAAGATGGAGCCCCGCGCCGCCCCCCCGCCGCCGCCCCCGCCCCCGGCCCGCCCGGCCCCGCCGCCGCCACCGCCCGCCCAGGGACGGGCTGGGCTGGGGCACCCCGGCCCGAAGGGGCTCCCCGGGGCCCGCAGCCCCCGAAACCGCCGCAGCCCCAGGAGAGCGCCCCAAAGCTCCGCAGCTCCCGGAGGACTCCCCGCTGTCCGCAGCCCCGCAAGCCTTCTTGGCTCCCCAGACCCCTTCAGGCCCCCCAGCCCCCTCAGCTGCCCGTTTCCCGCAGCCCCGTCAGGGCTCCCCAAACCTCCGCAGCCCCCGGTTCCCTCAGCCCCGGGAGGGCTCCCCACTGTCCGCAGCCTCTCAAGCCCCCTTGGTCCCCCAAGCTTCCTCAGTGTTCCCAGCCTCCCAAACCTCCCCAGCCCCTGGTTCCCTCAGGCTCGGGAGGGCTCCTCAGTGTCCACAGCCCCCCAAACCTCCTCAGCCCCATCAGGGCTCCCCGGTTGCCTCAGCCTCCAAAACCTCCTCAGCTCGCCGGTCCCCTCGGCCCCGGCAGGGCTCCCCAAACCTCCTTACTCCCCCCCCCAAACCTCTTCATCACCCCAAACCCCTTCAGCCCTGACAAGGCTCCCTGGTTCCCTCAGGCCCCCAAATCGCCTCAGCCCCTCTGGTTCCCTCAGCTGCCACAGGTCTCCTCACCCCGCAGATCCCATCGGTTCTCAGCCTGCCCCGCTCCCTCAGTATCACCAGCCCGCACAAATTTCCACAGTACCCTCAAATCTCCTCAGCCCACTCAAATCTCAGCCCACTTAGTTCACCTCAGTACCCCCAAAATCTCCACAGAGACCCATTTCCCCTCAGCCCACACAAAGTTCTCAAAGCCCTGGATCCCTTCAGTTCTCTGACCCTTCCAAGTCTCAGATTCCTCAAACCTCAACCCCCTAGTTCCCTCACTGCCTCCAGGACTTCTCAGTGTCCTCACCTCCTCAAATCTTCTCAGAACCCCCCAAAATCTCCTTAGTGCCTCCAAATCTCCGCAGCCCCCCAGTTCCTCTTAGCCCGCCCAAAGATCTTCAAGCCCCCAGATCCCCCAGACCTCAGTTCCACTCAGATCCCCCCAAATCTCCTCCGATCCTCCAGATCCCTTCAGTTCCGTCCATTCTCCTCAGCCTCCTCCAACCCCCCTAAATCTCCTCATCCCCCAGTTCCCTCAGCACCTCCAGGACTCCTCAATGTCCCCACCTCCCCAAATCTCCTCAGACCACCCCAAAATCTCCTCAGGCCCCACAAATCTCTTAAGACTCCTCAAAATCTGCTCAGACCCCCCAAAATCTCCACAGACCCCCAGTTCGCGCAGCCCCCTCCAGGTCTCCTCCCCTCCCCTAAAACTCTTCCACCCAATTCCCCTCAGCCCCCCCAAAAGCCCCTCATGCTCCCAATTCCTCTCAGCCCCCCAAGCTGTCACCCCTCCATTTCCCCTCAAGCCACACAAAGCTCCTTAGAACTCCTGATTCTCTTCAGCCCCCTTGGTTTTTCTCAGCCCCCCCAGTTCTCCTTAACCCCACTGAACTCCCTTAGCCCCCCCAAATCTCCTCAGCCCCCCAGTTCCCCTCAGCCCCTCTCTCTGCCTCTGACACCCCCAGCCCCTTTGTGAGAATCCACAGCCCCCTCAGGGACACCCCCAGTCCTCCCTGTACCTCCTCACCCCCCTGAGGATTCCCCCCCCCTTCCCAGGGGGTCTCCAGCCCCTCTTAGGGTCTCCCCCCGATCTCGGAGTCCCCCCAGCTCCTCTGTGGGTCTCTTGCAGCCCCCCAAATCCACAGACACCACCCACAGGGGAATGAAAAGCGGGGGCAAATCCCACCCATTCCCCTCCTCCTTTTCCTAGGTTCAGGGGAATGACCTGTGGAGCTTCCGAGTTTCCACTTTAAAAATTGCTTTTTAAAAAACCCACAAAATTAGGGATCTTCTTCATGTTTTCCCAAAATGTTCTGGCAAAGGAGGATGGAGAGGAGAGGGATATCCTGAAAGGAAATGGCACCTCCAAGAGAGGTGGGAAAATGGGAAGGGATATGGGATGGGATGGGATGGGATGGGATGGGATGGGATGGGATGGGATGGGATGGGATGGGATGGGATGGGATGGGATGGGATGGGCACCCAAGAGGTCTCCACCACAGAGTGGACATCACTCTGCAGCTACCCGGGGCGTCGGAAGCCCCTGGAACAGGTCCTGGCCACGGCAATGGAGCTGGGACAGAGGCATCATCCCCTGTGGGACCTCTGGGCCTGTCCCTGGCCCTCCCCACATTCCCACTGCTCCGTCAGCCCTCCATCTGGGATCCCCCATCACCCAGCACTTGCCCATCCTGGAAGGTCCCCAGATCCATTAATTATCCATGACGCAACCAAGAACCTGAGCCAGCAGCTCCAAAACTCCCTTTTTATCTGATTTTTGGATGTTGACACCCAGAAGTTGCCACCCAGCATCAGCGTCACCCCAAAATGGAACACCCGGAGAGCCTGGATCCCCCTGGAGCTTTCCGAGTTGTTCTGATGTCCGAGTTCCCCCTGGCTGGGTTAATTTCCATCGGGGCTTTCACTTCTGCTGTGGGATTTTTTTCCCCTGTGATTAAGAAACCAGTGGTTTTAACCCTTGGCACCAATTTAGGCATTTTCTGATTTTTTTTGCGGGGGGAGTGGAGTTAACCAATCCCAAATCTGCATTGGGAGGAGATGGTGTGGGTCACTGCTGAGCTTGTGGGATCCACCAAGCATTGGTGAACATCTCCTGGGATTTTCCTTGTTGGGACTAGCTGGGATAAGTGACACTCTGGGCTTTTTTCTGACCCTACTTTGGGTGGATTAATCTTGGGTGTGGGAAAGGGGCCCCTTTCCTGGGAAGGTGGTTGGTATGCAGGGGAAAAAAAAAAAAAAACAACAAAACCCATGCCCAGCTCCATCCCAGGCTGGAAAATGAAGGAAATTAGCGCTTGCCTGCTGAAAAAATATGATTCCAAGGCTGGTTTTGCTCCCGGGATAGATCCAACCGCGATTAAAAGGAACGGAAGGCAGGACTGGAGGGAAATCATGCCGGAATCACCACCACAGGGTTTCAGCAAAGCCACAGGGCTGTTAGACCTGTGCAGAGCAGCAGATCCTTCCCATTCCAGCAGCACCAGGAAGCCAGATCCATCCAGGACCTCCAGTTGACTCGGCAGAGAAAAGGAGATTTTTATGGATGGCAAACTGGGATTTTCCAGTGAGAAATGTGGTCCCTGAGTGGTGACACTGGGATCCCCACGAACTTTTCCAGTGTTCCAAAGCCTCTGTCCTGGATCATGGCACACTTGGAAGGGAATTCTTTGGGAAACGCCTTCGTCCCACCCACCCACTTCTTTCCTTCCCCAAATATCCCTTGTTTTCCATAAAAAAAATGGTTGAAAGCACCTACCAGAGTGGGCTCCCCTGGGATGGGTGGGCACACCAGGCATTGGGGATGCCAGTATTCCCAGTGCCAGCTATCCAGATGAGTGAAAATCCTTATTCCAGGCTTCTTGGCATTAGCAGCCCCAAAAAGTAGGTTTTTCTCCTTGGATTGGCAGCAGTGGGGAGTACAAAGGGCACTGTCTGATGCTGGTGTGAAGCAAACATGGAGGTTTTGGGGTGCTTAGTAAATGCTGGAAAAAAAATCCCCTGAGGTGCCAGAATTTCCCCTCTCCCTGCAAAGGGGAGAGCCCTTGGGCTCTAATTAGGTAACAAGTTAATTAGGATTAATTAGTTACTGTTTGCAAAGCAATGCGGAGATGAGACACGGTGTGGGGCAGCTTCCTGCCTCCTCTATGGAGGAGTGTGGGATCCTCCTTAGGAAGGGGGTCCATAAACAAAGTTGGGATTAACCCCAGCGGGATGGCGTGCTCCAGGAGCAGGCGGGATGCTCCCGGCATTCCAGCGAGGGGGAAGAGCCATGCCAGGATGGAAACACACATGCCAAGAGCCGAGCGGGCACGTCCCGGCGTGCCCATCCCGCCAGCGGCAAGAGGGAACATTCCAGCACTGCGGCTCCTCGGGGCCTCCCTCCCTCCCTCCCCGCCAGCATTCCCGGCACACGCAGCACACGTGGGCAGGAGACAGGTTTTCCCTGCCCGCCGGCTTTGCCGGATCACCCACACTCTCGCCACATCGTGGCATCCTCCAGCCTGCTGGAACCGCAGCAGGGAAGGGCTGTGTATCCCATGAAAAGATCAGGAATCAAGGCATGGTGGAGCCCCCCCCCGGCTCACGCAGGGTTTACCAGGAGGTAACAAAGCCAATTTGCTAATTAACTGGGATTAATTTCCCTGTTTGCCCAAACCACCCTGTGGTTTCCCTTCGTTGCCCAATGATCTGCCGGGATGAGTGTTGGCAATGCTGGCTGAGCGCCACGGGCTCCAGTGGGATGATGCTCTCCATTGCCCCAAATTCCTGGAAATTTCAGCCAAATGCTTAGGATACAATTAAATAACCCATTAACTACATGGGATGGGATCCCCTAGCCCTGAATCTGGATCTGGGGTGAAAAAAGGATTTTTCGTTCTTTCCATGGTTATTTGATATCATTCCAGCCGTTCCTCAGTCCCCAGAGGGTCCCAGAGGGGAGACATGACCTGAATTCCTAAAGCAGGAAAGCAAGCAGGAAAAAAAACAAATCCATGTGGGTTCATTATTTTTTTTAGCTGTTTCCAAGCTTTTGGGGCCTAGCAGGAAGAGGAACAGAGCGGGTGGTTATTCCCTGGAAGGAGATGGGGATAGCTGGGAGATGGGGTGTACCTGAGTTTGGGGGGAGGAAAGGGGGTGCCAGCAGTGGGAGTGGGGTGATCCAGCGGTGAAAGCAAAGGAGCTTGTTCCTGTTGGCTCCTGGCCAGACAGTCATGCCTCTTCCCAAACATGCAGCTCGACTTTCCCTCAGCAACTGTGTCCTCTTCCCCACTGCCCCCTCCATCCTCCAGCTCCCCTTACCCCCACCCCAGGGGTTCCTCCTCTGTCTCTCTGGTCCCTCAAGGCGGGAGCAAAGGATCCCTGGGGACCCCAGGGGGTGGACACCTCGTTAGGAGGCAGACAGTGCTGCCACTGGTCCCAGCTGGTCCTGACTGTGGATCATGATGACAGGCATCATGATGACACAGGAAGTGCCTGGCAACCAAAACTCCTCTCTGTGATTTTTGGCTAAATCAGTAGTTTTGGGGGGAAAGTGGTTTTCTCAACAATGGGTTTGTCAGTGTCACCTGTGGGGTCATGTGGCTCTGGTCACTGGTGGGTGCAGAAAACCAGGATGAAGAGAAGGATGGAGGGGTGGGAGTACAGGGGGAGGAAGGATAGAGAGGATGGGTAAACAAATGGAGAGACAGAGGGATTAAGGGCTGGACAAGGGAAATGTATGGGATGAGAGAGCAAGGGATGGATGGATGGATGGATGGATGGATGGATGGATGGATGGATGGATGGATGGATGGATGGATGGATGGATGGAGAGATGAGAGTGCAGGGGGATGGACAAATGGACAGATGAAGGTATTAAGGACTGGATGGGGAGATGGGTGGACAGGGTAACAAGGAGATGTGGAGGGATGGATGGAGGGACAGAGGGATGGACAGAGAGACAGGACAGACAAATGGATGGCTAGAGAGATTAAGGTCTAGAAGGGGAGAAGGTTGGACAGGGGACCGAGAGATGGGTGGAAGGATGGATGGACAGAGGACAGACAGACAGATAGAGACATGGGAGGACAGAGGGACAGAAAGATAGATGGACAAATGGATGGACAAAGGGCTGGACAGTGAGATGGCTGGATGGAGGAGAAAGGAATGGACGGAGGGACAGACAGGGACAGAAAAAGGGCCTGAGGTCAGGATGGGGAAGGGTCAGTGCCCGGCTGTCCGGACAGACGGACGGGACAAGGCTGGCGAGGCCGTGGCCCCTTTAAGCGCCCCCCCGCCGCGCGCGGGCGATGGTACGCGCCGGTGAGGCCGCGCCGCGCGGGGGACAATGGGGTGGGGGCGGGCCCACTGTGGGCGCGGGGGGGGGCGGGCAGGAAGTGCCGCGCGGCCGCGCCCCCTCCTGCTCGCCCACCCCGGCCCGTCGCGGCGGGGCCGCTCTTGAGGTGGCGGCGGGAGCGCGAACCCCACCGGGACCGGCAGCGCGAACCCCACCGGCACTGGGAACGGGGCACGGCACCAGAACGGCACCGGGCACCGGCTGGGTGAGGGCACCGGCGGCTGAGGGAGACGCGGGGCGGCATCGGACGGGGGTTGGCGGGGGCCGGTCTCGAACCCGGGTCCTGCCGGGAGCGGGGGGGCGGGCTCAAACCCGGGGCTCCGGTACAGCCGCCGGCAGCCCCAGCCCCGATCCCCCCGAATCTGGCCTCAGCCCCGATCCCCCCGAATCTGGCCTCAGCCCCGACCCCTCCAAGTCTAGCCTCACCCACGGCCCCCAAATCCAGCCTGAACCCCACCCCCTCAAATCCAGCCTCAGTCCCGACTCCCCATATCCAGCCTCAGCCCCGGACCCCAAATCCAGCCTCAGCCCCACCCACCCTTGTGCCCCTAATTCAGCCCCATCCCTGCCTCCCACCATTCAGCCTCAGCCAGGCCCCCTGATGCAGCCTCAGCCCCACCGCCCCAATATCACTGGTACTCCCAGTTCCCCCTGTCAGACCACTCTGTATCCCCTGTATCTGATTCACCCCCAGCCTCGAACCTATTGCAACCCTATTGTGTCCCCTCCCAGTGTTGCTCTGATCACCTTTATCCCAAATCCGTCCCACTACATCCTGATGCTCCCATTCCCCCCTATTGAATTCTGACCACCCCATTGCATCCTGATCCTCCTAATGCAACCCCTCCAGCCCCCACATTGTATCCTGACCCCCAGTTTTCCCCCTGCACTGCAGCCGTATTGCAGTTTAGTCCCCCATTGCAACCCCCCATTCCCCTGTTGTGGCTTGATCCTGCTATTCCGCCCAGTGTGACCCTCCCAGCACCCCTAATTGCATCCTGACCCCCCTATTCCCCCTCTTTGTAAATCCCCCAGCCCCCCATTGCCTCCTGACACTCCCACTTCCCTCCACTGCAGCCCCTCCATTGCATCCCAACCCCCACCTTGCCCCCCATTACAATCCCCTCAATCCCCATTCCCACCTGACCCCCATCCCCTCATTATCATCCTCAGCCCTACTCCCCCCACTCTTCCCCACCCCGAGCACCCCCATTCACCCCCTCCCCATCAATCCCCCATTCACCCCCTCAACCCCCTGCTCCAAGCCCCCACTCACCCTCTCACCCTTAATTCCCCCCGCCCCAAACCCTCATTCACCCTCTCCCCCCACAACTTCCCCCCCAACCTACCCCCACCCCCAGCCCTCCACTCACCCTCCCAAGCTCCCATTCACCCTCTCACCCTCATCCCAAGGCCTCTACTCACCCTCTTTACCTTCAACCTCCCCCCATCCTAAGCCCCCTTTTTACCCTTCCACCTCAACCCCCCCATTCACCCGCTCCCCTCTGAAGTCCCCTCATTCATCCTCTCCCCTCACAATGTCCCCCCTCACCCCAAGCTCCCCCTTTACCCTCTCCCCACTCAAGCCCCGTCATTTCCTCTCTCCACCTCCCCAAGCCCTCCAGTCACCCTCTCCTTCCACAACCTCCCTACCCCAAGCTCCCCTTTTAGCCTTTTCCCCTTTAATCTCCCCGTTCATCCTCTCCCCGCCACCCAAAGCCCCCTATTCACACTCTCCCCATCACCCCACGCCCCCCACTCACCCTGTCCTCCCACCGTCCCCCTCCCTGCAATCCCCCATTCACCCTCTCCTCCTCACCCCATGCCCCTCTCCCCAGCCCTCCCTGACCCCGTGCCCCTCTCCGCAGCCCCCAGCCATGGCGTGCAGCCTCAAGGACGAGCTGCTGTGCTCCATCTGCCTGAGCATCTACCAGGACCCGGTGGGGCTGGGCTGCGAGCACTACTTCTGCCGCCGCTGCATCACCGAGCACTGGGTGCGCCAGGAGCCGCAGGGCACCCGCGACTGCCCCGAGTGCCGCCGCACCTTCCCCGAGCCCACGCTGGCCCCCAGCCTGAAGCTGGCCAACATCGTGGAGCGCTACAGCGCCTTCCCCCTGGATGCCATCCTGGGCGCCCAGCGCAGCCCCTTCCCCTGCAAGGACCACGAGAAGGTGAAGCTCTTCTGCCTCACCGACCGTGCCGTTGTCTGCTTCTTCTGTGATGAGCCGGCCGTGCACGAGCAGCACCAGGTCACCAACGTGGATGACGCCTTCGAGGAGCTGCAGGTGGGTCCCCATGGGATTCCCTACCCCGAGTGGCTCCCTGGGGCTGCTGTGTCCAGCTGGTCCCTCTTGCTTCTGTGGTAGTGCCCATCCCTTTTGTCCCTGCACCCGTCCTGAGCCCGTGGGGGTCAGTCCTGTGGCTTCCTCCCATCTGTCTGTCCCTGCACCCCTTCTTTTCCCTCTCAGGGTCAGCCCTGTGCCTGCATCCTGTCATTCTGTCTGTCCCTGCACCCCTCCTGTCCCCATGGAGGTTCAAAGGGGTCAGTCCCATGGCTTCCTCTGGTCTGTCTGTCCCTACAGCCCTCCTGTCCCTGTGGGGGTCATCCCTCTGCCGTTTTCCTGTCTGTCCCTGTGTCCCTGCACCTCTTCTTTTCCCTGTGGGGTCAGTCCCATGCCTTTCCCCATCAATCTGTCTGTCTCTGCACCCCTCCTGTCCCCACAGGGGTTAGTCCTGTGACTTCCTCTTGTCCCTGCACCCTGTGTTTCCCTGCACTCCTTTTCCCTGTTGGAGTCAGTCCCACGGCTCCCTCCTGTCTGTCTGTCGCTCACCCCTCCTGTCCCCATTGGGGTCAGCTCCATGCCTTCCTCCTGTCTGTCTGTCCCCACAACCCTTTTGTCTGCATTGGGGTCAGCCCCATGCCCTCCTCCTGTCCACCCCTCCGTCCACCCCTCCGTCCGTCCATCCATCCATCCACCCATCCATCCATCCATCCATCCATCCATCCATCCATCCATCCATCCATCCACACTTCTGCTGCTGCCCCCCTGGGATCCCCCTTCTCCATCCCCCCTGGGAGTTCTTGGGAACCCTCAAACCACCCCATGGCTCTGCTGAGCTGTCCCCCAAGCAGGACCTTCTAATCCAGGCCCTGCTACCGCCTGCCCCAGGCAGGACCCTCATTCCACAGGGACCATTCCCGGCCTGGCCATCCCACAGCCCCATAACCCCATGGTTGGTTTGGGCGGGAAAGCTCCTTGCAGCATCCCTTTTTTCCCCAAATCCCCTGTTTATGGATTTTCCCTCCCTGTCCCCAGCGGGAGCTGAAGGAGCAGCTCCAGGGGCTGCAGGAGAGTGAGCGTGGCCACACGGAAGCCCTGCAGCTCCTCAAGAAGCAGCTGGCCGAGACCAAGGTACATGTGGGGACACCACTGTCACCCCTGGGGACCCCCCGTTTTTCCCCAGCCCTTCACAGCCCCCCCAAAGCAGAATTGGGGTCATCCCCATTGCCACCCTGATGACCCCAACTCTGACCCTTACCAGCCTGGTTTTGGAACTTCCAAACACTCCAAATTCCACAATTTCATGGATTTGCCCCGTTTTTTACTTCTGTGGTACCCCCAAATCCCTCCATGGGGCTGCTCACCCCTCTGTAATTTCCTGCAGTGCTGCTTTGATTTACTTTTTAAATTAATTTAATTAATTATCTCCTCACTTAGGGGTTCAGTATCCAGCAAGGTTCAATTTTCTCCCCATCCCCACCAGCGACTGGGTGTTTTAGGGTCTAGAGGTTTTTAGGGGTTATTTTAGGAGTTTTTCTTAGTTTAGGTTTTTTTCTTGGGGGTTTTTTTAGGGGGTTTTAAAGGTGTCATTTGAGGGGTTTTAGAGTTTATTAGAGGTTTTTAGGGGGAGGTTTAGGGCTTTTAGAGAGTCTCTTTAAAGGTTCTTTAAGAGCTCTTTAAAGTTCTTTGAGAGGTTTTTTCAGGGTTCTTTTGGAGATTCTTTTAGGGTTCTTTGGAAGGTTCTTTCAGGGTTCTTTTAGGTTTCTTGGGGGGATTCCTTAGGGTCCTTTGGAAGGGTCTTTGGGAGGTTATTTTAGGTTCTTCAGGAGGTTCTTTTAGGATTATTTTAGGGCTCTTGGGGGGGTTCTTTTAGGGTTCTTTGAAAGGTTCTTTGACAGGTTTCTTTAGGGTTCTTTAAGGTTTTTTTGGGGTGGTTCTCTTAGGGTTCTTCAGAAGGCTCTTTGGGTGGTTCTTCTAGGATCCTTTTAGTCCATTTTTTTAAGGATGCAAGATCAAATCCACCCTTGTAGCCCCCAGAATTCCCTGATCTGATGCCCTTTTAGATATTTATTTGGGGATTAAGGAACTCACAGAGCGACCAGCAGAGCTTTGGGTGCTCCTAACCCCCCCGTTGCACCCCAAGTCCTCAGCCAAGAGCCTGCGGGCGACGATCGGGGAGGCGTTCGAGCGGCTGCACCGGCTGCTGCGGGAGCGGCAGAAGGCGATGCTGGAGGAGCTGGAGGCCGACACGGCGCGGACGCTCAGCGACATCGAGCACAAGATCCAGCGCTACAGCCAGCAGCTCCGCAAGGTCCAGGAGGGCACCCAGATCCTGAAGGAGCGCCTGGCCGAGGCGGACAAACACGTCTTCCTGGCCGGCGTGGCGTCCCTGTCCGAGAGGTGGGTGGCAGCGGGGATGGCGGGGTCCCTGGTGTCACCCCCACCTCGGCACTGTGCGTTCTCCGCAGGCTGAAGGGGAAGATCCATGAGACCAACCTGACTTACGAGGACTTCCCCACCTCCAAGTACATGGGCCCACTGCAGTACACCATCTGGAAATCCCTCTTCCAGGACATCCATCCCGGTGAGGACACGGGGACGGGGGCGGTGGGGAGGTCATCAGGGACAGGGACGCACCAGTGAGGGATGGGGGCACACTGGTGAGGGACAGGGTTGGAGGCATCACCAGCAAGAAATGGGGACAGGGACATCACCAATGAGGGATAGGGACATCACCAGTAAGGGACAGGGACGTGGCCATCTCTGTTGAGGGACAGGGACATCACTGATGAGGGGTAGGGACATCACAGGCAAGGGATGGGGATGGGAACACACCAGTGAGGGATGGGGACACCCTGGCAAGGGACAGGGATGGGGGCATCACTGGTGAGGGTTAAGGACACACCAGTAAGGGATGGGGACATCCCTGTTAAGGGGCATGGACACACCAGTGAGGGATATAAGAGCAGGAATTTTGTCATGGGCAGGGGATGGTGACATCACCAGTGAGGGATAGGGTGGCACTGGTGAGGGATGGGGACAGCACCAGCAAGGGAAGGGGGCACACTGGTGAGGGATGGGGACAAGGACATCATCGTTGAGGGATGGGAACATATTGGTGAGGGTTTGGGATACACTAGTGAAGAATGAGGGTATCACCAGTGAGTGACAAGGACACCCTGGTGAAGGATAGGGACATCACTGACAAGGAATGGGATTGGGGACATCACCATTGAAGGACAGAGACACACTGGTGAGGGGTGGGACTAGGGACATTACCAGTGAGGAGTGAGGACAGAGGACACACCGGTGAGGGATGGGCATGGGGACAACAACTGTGAGAGAAGGGGATGTCACTGGCCAGGGATGGGGACATTACTGCCAAGGGTCTGGAACATCACTGGCAAGGGATGAGGATGAACACACCGGAGAGGGATGGGATTGAGGGACTGTTGAGGGAAGGGGTTGCCGCTGCCAGGGGACAGTGACATCAGTGATGAGCGGCGGGGAGGGAAGGGGATGGGACCATCACCAGGGAGGGACGGGGACCCACTGATGAGAACAACGGTAGGGACATCACTGGCAAGGAGTGAGGATGAGGACACTGGTGAGAGAAGGGGATGGGAACATCACCAGTGAGGGACAGGGACACACCAGTGAGGGAAGGGGATGCAGTGCCAAGGGATGGGGACGTCACTGATGAGGGACAGGGACACCCTGATGAGGACAAGGACAGGGCCATCACTGACAAGGGACGAGGATGAGGACAGGACACCCCAGTGAGGGATGGGGACAGGGCCACCCCGCTGACTTTCCCCCCACGTTGGTTGTCACCCTGGTGGGACAGAGCACCTGCGCTGGCTCCGGGGCTGCAATAACCCTCGTTCCCCCTATCCCTGCTGTGTCCCAGTGCCAGCAGCGCTGACGCTGGACCCTGGCACTGCCCACCACCGCCTCATCCTGTCAGACGACTGCACCATCGTGGCCTACGGCAACCTGCACCCGCAGCCACTGCAGGACTCGCCCCGGCGCTTCGACGTGGAGGTGTCGGTGCTGGGCGCCGAGGCCTTCGGCGCTGGCGTGCACTACTGGGAGGTGGTGGTGTCCGAAAAAACCCAGTGGATGATCGGCCTGGCCCACGAGGCTGTGACCCGCAAGGGCAGCATCCAGATCCAGCCGAGCCGCGGGTTCTACTGCATCGTGATGCACGACGGGAACCAGTACAGCGCCTGCACCGAGCCCTGGACGCGGCTCAACGTCAAGGGCAAGCTGGAGAAGGTGGGCGTCTTCCTGGACTATGACAAGGGGCTCCTCATCTTCTACAACGCCGATGACATGTCCTGGCTCTACACCTTCCGGGAGAGGTTTCCCGGGAAGCTGTGCTCGTATTTTAGTCCTGGGCAGAGCCATGCCAACGGGAAGAACGTCCAGCCGCTGCGGATCAACACTGTCCGCATCTAACGGGGGTTTTTGGGGTGTCCCCCCACCCTGACGGGTGTTTTCCCACTCCAGGAACTGGTCTCGGTGCTGGGCAGGATCTGGCATTCCGCCCGCTTCTCTCGGTCCTGTGCTTCCAGGGAATCCCAGTGCGGGGGGCTGGGATACGGCAATAAAGGATTTGGAGAGAAGGGGCCGGGTGGTGAAGAGCCCCAGGGTGGGGGTGCTGAGATGGGCTGGTGGCACCGTGGGGTGCCACAGCAGGGGTCTGTCACCGTGCTAGGGCTGCCACACTGTGCTGGGGCCGTTGTGCCCTGGTCTGTGGCACTGTGCCGTGGTGGGCTGTACCATGGCAGAGGTCTCTCACCGTGCCAGGGGCTACCGTGGGTGTCACACCATGCCAGCGGTCACCATGCCACGGGACACGTACTGCGGCACGTGTGCCACACGTACAGCACCGTGCCCTGGTGTGCCATGCCAGTGTGTGCTGTGCCGGGCCAGGCTGTGCCACGGTGTCCCAAGCAGGGACAGGGCTCTGTATGTCCATGCAGGGGACACTCTGTGTATGGGAATGTACAGGAGGAGCTGGGCTGTGTAGGGTGGGCTGTACAGAGGGTCTGGTATATGGGGAGTGGGCTGTAAACAGGAGGTGATGCAGGGGGGGTGCTGTGTGCAGGGGGTGTGATGTACAGGGGGTGTGATGTGTTGGGGTGGGCTGTACAGGGATATGGTGTATGGGGGTTGTAATGTGTAGGGGCTGCACTGTATAGGATATGCTATGTAGGGGCTGGTCTGCGTGGGGCTGTGAGCGGTAGAGGGGGGCTGTGTAGGGGGTGTGGCATATGGAGGGAGATGTCTAGTGGGTGAGCTATGTGGGGCAGTGGTACACAGGGGTGGGCTGTACAGTAGAATGATGTATGGGGTGATGTTTAGGGCCCGGGCTGTGTCAGGAGTATGGTACAACGGGGGAGATACATAGGGGTGAGCTGTATGTGGTGATATATAGGGGTGCGCTACTTAGAGGAGGGATAGGTGGGGGGGTGTTATATCAGGGCGGGCTGTGTGGGGGCTGATGTATCGGGGGGGACGCAGCAGCGCTGGGCACTGAGAGACAAGGGCGGCACCGGGGGGACACCGGGAGCGGCACCGGGGGACACCGGGGGACACCGGGAGCGGCACCGGGGGGGCACCGGGGGACACCGGGAGCGGCACCGGGGGACACCGGGGGACACCGGGAGCGGCACCGGCCCCCGCCCGCCCGCCCGCCAGGCGGCGCTGTAGCAGCCTGCCCGTGGGCTCCGCGCGTGCGCCCAGGGCGGGTAATCGAGCGCCGAGTGGCGGAAGCGGTTCGCCGCCATCTTGCTCCGGGCACAGCCCCGCCGGTACCGGGGAGCGCGGGGGGGGGCAGCGGGGGCCGGGGGAGCTGAGGGGCTTGGCTGGGAGAGTGAGGGGGCACCGGGGCATTGGAGGGGGCTGAGGCGCCACTGTGGGCCTGGGGAGGATCTTGTGAGGCACTGAGCGCTGGGAGCTGTGGGAGTGGGGTGCCTGTGGGTGTGGGGGAGGCTGTGGGGCATGAGGGGCGCCTTGTGGGGCGCTGAGGGTGGTGGGGTTTGGGGGGGTTTATGAGGGGCTGGGGAGATGGAGAGGGCTTTGAGGGGCCTGGGGGGCTTGGGACGGTGGTCTCTATGGGCAGTGGGGCGCAGGGGGGGCTGTGAGGATGGAGAAGAGGTGGGGGGGCTTTAGGACAGGAGTGTCTGTGGGGTTGGGGTGCTCTGGGACCGATAGGGGGTGGGGAGATGGGGCCGCTGAGGGGGCTGGGGAATGGGGGGTGACGGGAGGAAGCCTTGGGGGCCCTGTGGGGCTCCCTGTCTGTGGGGCTGTGGCGGCACCTGAGAGGCTGGGGATGGATTTGGGAGTCAGGATGGGTTTGGCGGGGGGGGCGTCTCCTCTGAGGCTCAGGCTGGGATTGGGGGGCGGGGTCTTCTGTAGGGCTTAGGATGCGTTTAGGGGTCACCTGTAAGGCTCAGAATGCGTTTGGGGGTCACCTGTGGGGCCCAGGATGGATGTGGGGGGAGTCCCCTGTGAGGGTCAGGATGCTGTTGGGGCACCCCGTGTGACCCTCGGTTGTCCGGGGGGGCTGCGTGGGTGGGCCGGGGGCCCCGGGTTGACTCCCCCCGTGCCGCAGCCATGGACGCGGGGGCGCGCAAGGAGCGGCCGAAGCCGCGGGAGCCGGCGGCTCGCCTGGAGAAGGCCAAGCAGAGGTCGGCACAGCAGGAGCTGAAGCAGCGGCAGCGGGCGGAGGTGGGAATGCGGGAATGGGGAGGGACACGGCCCAGCCCTGGCCGAGCCCCCGTTGCCATCTGCCCTTTCCCAATCCCAGATCTACGCCCTGAACCGGGTGATGACGGAGCTGGAGCAGCAGCAGTTCGACTCCTTCTGCAAGCAGATGCAGGGATCCGGGGAATGACAGCCCGGCCCCCGCCCTCCCCCCCCCCCCCCCTTCTTTTCTAATCCCCCGGTATTTATTATCAAATCGCTCTTTTTATATCAATAAAATCTGTGCTGGTTCTCTGTCTCGCGGCTCCTGCTTGCTCCGGGTGAGAACGGCGTGGGGGAGGCCGGGGCAGGGCCGGGGCCAGAGCAGCTGCGGTGCCGGGTGCCAGCTCCAGCCACGGCCCCGTCCCGACACTCCCTGCTGCGGGGAAGGGTCCTGCCCTCCCGGAGCTGGGATTTGTCCCGGGGGGACACAGCAGGAGCCACATCTCGCAGCTGCTCCTGCTGCTGGAGCCTCCCTGGAGATCCTGAGTGTTTCTCCAGCACCAGGTTTGACCTTCGCTTCCTTCCTCCACCCACACCCTCTGTGCTCCAGCCGCCGCTGTCCGGCAGCCTCCGGCTTTCCAGAGACTTTGGATCGAATCCTGCTTCCCCCCTTCCCTGCCCCAGCGATGACGCACTGAGGGGGTGAAAGTAAACCACATTTGGGATGGTATTTCCCTGCAGCCATGGGTTAAGCGGCAAATTCCAAACTGCTCCCAGTGAATCCCGTGTCCAAAACCCTCTGGAAGTTTGATCAGCATCTTCTGCCCCCCACCCAGGGAGGGCCTTCCTCATTTTTGGAGTGCAAACCTCTCTTTGTAATGAATTCCCACTGGGCAGTGGGAGCGATCCCTAAACTTCAGTTTCCTGTGCAGAGAAGGGCTTGGGGGTCTCTTGTCAGGGCAAACCCTAAATTTCCTGTTTCCCAAGGATTTGGGGGTCTCTGCTGTTGGTGTGGGGGGATGGGGGTTCCCTCACCTCACCCCCTCCCCCCCCACAAGGGATGGGGATTTTGGGGCTTCCCTGATGTTGAGCCTTTCTCTTTTTTTACCTTAGCAGGCTCCCTTTGCTACCCAGATTCAGTGGGAAGAGCAAAGGAAGGAAGCAGCACCAGGAGCAAGGATGAGGAGGATGAGGATAAAGCAGGCTTTACTAGGCTCTAGGGAGGGCTCAGGCCTTGCAGCTCCAGAGGGCGAAGGGAAAGACGATGTAGGACGTGGCCCAGGCCAGGCAATAAACCGCAGCCACCGCCGCTGGAGCCAGGAGGACGGCCACCACCCCTACGGAGCGGGAGAATCCTTGGGGATCTGCTCTTCCTCACCTTCCACCGCCATCCCGACAGGTTCATCCCCATCCTTACCTCCAGCATAAACCAGTTTCTTCCAGAGCTGTGACTCCAGCACCCTGTCGTGCGGGTAGAAGCCACAGTCGGCCATGAACAGGATCATCGCGGCCGCGGCCACGCGGAGCAGGGCCACGTGTCCCCCGGTGAGCAGGAAGGTGCTGGCCAGCAGCGCTGAGGCGTAGGGGCAGGGCAGCCCCCGGTAGGTGAAGGGGATCCCTGTGGGGTGCCAGGAGGTCAATGTGGGGGGCAGCACCCCAAATCCCCCCACGCCCAGGGTTCATCTTACCGCTGGAGAAGAAGCAGAGGCGGGCAAAGACGGCCAGCACGTAGGCGAGAGTCAGCAGCCCCCCCAGCACCCCCTGGGGCTGCAGCAGCAGCGCCGTGCCCAGCCCAAACGTGGTGAAATCCGCAAAGTCATCCAGCTTGGCACCTGTGGGAGCAGCGAGGGGCAGGGGCCAGGTGGGCATCGGGCATGGGGGACACCCCCTGGGTCACCCCTGGGCCGGGGGGATGCACTCACCCAGCGCCGAGCAGGCGTCGAGCTGCCGGGCCACGGCCCCATCGGCCAGATCCAGCAGGAAGCCCAGGAGCAGCAGCCAGCAGGAGTGCTGGTATTGCCTGGAGGAACAACCCCACTTCTCAGCCCCTGCTCCCCCATTTTCACCACATTTCTCCCTTTTTCGCCCCATCTGTTGAGGGTGGAGAGGTAAGCCCCGCCACCAGATTGGCCACCAAGAGAGCAAAACTGGGGTGATCTCCACCTGTCATCCCATCTTTGCCCTATTTCCCCTTTTTTCCAGCAAAAGTGGGGTGACCCCCACTTTGCAATCTGCTTTTTCGTCCTGTTTTTCTTTTTTTTTTTTGCCCCGTTTCCCCTCCTTCCCCCCACTTAACTTTGGATGAAGGAGAGCCTGAATACAGAGGTTGGCTATGGAGGGAGCAGATCCAGGGTGACCCCCACTTCCCAACCCTCTTTTTCACCATATTTCCACCTTTTTCACCCTATTTTCCCCTTTTTTATCACATTTTCCCCATTTTCCAGAAAAAGTGGGGTAACCTCCACTTTTCAGCCCTCTTTTTTACCCCTTTTCAGCCCATTTCCTTCATTTCCCCCCCCTCATCTCTTGATGCTGCAGAGGCCAAAGGAGAGAGCCTTTGACCATGGAGACAGCCAAACCATGGTGTCCTCCACTTTTCATCCCTGTTTTTCACCCATTCCCCCATTTTTCCAGCAAAACCAGGCTGGCCCCTGCTTTTCTACCCAATTTTCACTCCATTTCCATCTTTTTGCCCCCCTTTCCTCCTTATCCAGCAAACAGGGCAAACCACACTTTTCTACCATCTTTGCCCTCCCATTTCCCCCTTTTCCCAGAAAAAACAGGGCAAACCCCACTTCTGTGCATCTTTTCCACCACATTTCCTCTCCTTTTATCCCATTTCCCCCTTTTTTTCCCCCAGCTATTGATGCTGCAGAGGCTGGACGTGAGCCCAGCCACCAGCTTGGCCACAGAGAGAGCAGAACCAGGGGGACCCCCACTCCCCAGCCCCATTTTTCAC
Source organism: Aphelocoma coerulescens (assembly GCF_041296385.1). Classification (NCBI taxonomy): domain Eukaryota; kingdom Metazoa; phylum Chordata; class Aves; order Passeriformes; family Corvidae; genus Aphelocoma; species Aphelocoma coerulescens. The sequence goes on from NC_091034.1 coordinate 352,497, forward strand.
CCCGTTTTTCCCAGTTTCCCCCACCTGTTGACGCTGCAGAGGATGGAGGAGAGCCCAGCCAGGAGGTTGGCCACGGAGAGCCCGTTGGCCGCGTTTTTCCGGAGGAATTCCAGTGCCCGTCCCCGTCCCGCTTGCTCACTCAGCACCAGCTTCTTGGTGGACTGGAAAATACCTACAACCCCCGACCGTGTTCCAACCAGGGAGGTGCTGCAGCCCCCCCCCAAAAAATAGCAGGTTGGTGCAGGGGTTCCCCCTCCTCAAACCAAAATCCCCCAAAATCCGTTTAGGAAGCAGCAGGGGGTAGATTTGTGCAAGCTCTGCTGCTGAGCTCCCCACCAGCAGCCAAAAATGGAATAAAAGAGGCCAAAAAAGCCAAGAAATTAATAAAAAGAACCGTAAAACATAATAAAATAAAGACAAATTAAGCCAAACCCAAGCTTAGACTAAAAGCCAACCCCGGTTTAAGCTCTATGGATCTTATATACCTATCGGGCTAAGCTTTAGGGAAAGAATTTAAGGGTCCTGTCCTTTGCCCCCCGCCTTTGCCGTGTCCCAAAGCCAGGCAGATCCTTCATCTGAAAGAAAACAGGACGTCAGAGCAAAACAAACCCCCCGAGCCCCCTCAGAGCCCCCCCGAGCTGCTCCGGGCCGAGCCCGCGCGGGCTCATCGCCGGAATGCCACCAGAACAGCTCCCCAGGTGGGAAAACCAGGAAGAACCGCAGGAGAGCTGAGCTTTCGGGGGTCGGCGGCTCCGAGCGCCGCGGCGAGAGCGACCTTTGGACACCGCGCCCGGGGCCGCCGGCTCGGGCTGAGCCGGCAAAATCCCCCCTGAGCCCCGGGACGGGCGCTCCTGCTTTACCGGAACCAGGGATTTTTGGGGGTCTGAGGCCGTGCTGGGTGCTACACCCCACCTTTATCCTTCAGTGTGGGGAAACTGGTGAGTTTGGGATCTTCGAAAGCTGAATGGGACTTTGGGATTTGCCGTCCCTTCCCAGCGCCAGGCAGGATCGGGGCCCTGGGAATGTTCCGGAGCTGTCGCAGCACCGGATCCAGGGACCTGTGAGCGTCACAGCACCCGGGCACTGCCGGGGCTTCCAAACTCGCCCGTTCCTGGCGTTTCTCGCCCCAAAATCAAAGTGCCGGGATGGGAGGGAATTCCTTAGCACTTCGGCGCTCCCGCGGCTTTTATCACTACTGTGGGGGGGAAGCAAGGTGATTTGGGTTCTTCCCAGGTGCGCTACGAGGGGGTTGTGCCCCCGGGGCTATCTCACCCCCCGCCCCAAGGCGCAGGGAAAAGGGGTTCAGCCACAGGACATGCAAAGTTAACCTATTTTGGGGGGCCAATTCATTTTTTTTTCCGGTTTTCTGCCCCAGTAACCCTAATTTTTCTACTAACCCCAAATGATGACTTTTAGGGATGGGGGACACCTCACAAGGGGCCGAGCGGCATCCAGGTGACACTTACCGACCGGCGGTGACACCATCCACATGGCAGCGGCGGCCGTGGCAGCGGTGACAGTGACGCCCCGGCGAGGGGAAACTGAGGCAGGGGCCGCTCCGTGGGGCTCCGCGCGGTGCCGCGTTATATAAGGAAAAGCCTCCCGGGCTGAGTCACCCGGCGGGGGTGGGTCCGGCCAGAGGCCACGGACACGGACACGGGGGGTTCGCAGCCGCTTGGCACCACCGGCGAGGGAGGAGCTGCCCTGGGGGGCCGGGGGGCCATGCCAGGCTCGCGGTGCCCCTGCCAGCCTCCCAGCACCCCTGCCAGCCTCCCAGTGCCCACGCCAGGCTCACAGCACTGGTGCCAGGCTTGCAGCGCCTGTGCCAACCCTGCAGCGCCGGTGCCAGGCTCGCAGCACCCGTGCCAGGCTCGCAGCACCCGTGCCCAGCCACAGCGCTGGTGCCAGGCTCGCAGCACCCACACCGTGCCCACAACAGCAGGACCGGGCTGGCAGCACCTGTGTGGCACTGATAACACCTGTATCACACTCACAGCACGAGTGTCACTCTGATAACGCCTGGATCCGTCTCACGCCACCAATTCCAGGCTCACTCCTCACCTTCTCCAGGTGTGGGCCACCTATGCCATGCTCACAGCACCTTTGGTAGCCTTGCAGCCCCTTTGGCAGGCTCACACCACCCACACCCGGCTCATGGCACCCATCCCACACCCGCAGCACCCATCCCACACTCCAGCACCCATCCCGCACTCATGGAACACCTGCCAGGCTCTCACAGCCCATCCCAGGATTGCACCATTGTGCCAGGCTCATAGCACCCATTTCCAGCTCTCAGCACCCCTGGCAGGCTCACAGCACCCACCCCACACCCACAGCACCCACCCCACACCCACAGCACCCATGCCAGGCTCACAGGACCTGCCAGGTCTGTACCAGCTGTACCACAGCTCTCATGCCACACTTGTAGCACCCATGGCAGCCTCACAGCACCCACGCCAGTCCCACAACCCCCACACCCATCCCACAATACCCACACCTATCCCACAACATCCACACGAGTCCCACAGCCCCACACCAGCCCCTGGCACTGCCACACTCCTGCCCTGCACCCCGCTGCCACCCCAGGGATGGCACCCAAAAGGTGTCACCAGCCGGTGCCATCCCATCAGCCACTCCTGTCAGTGGCACCGGGGTCACAGCTGGTGCCCCCCACCCTCGCCCACTGTGCTGGGCTGGGTCACCTTGTCCCCCACCCTGGGCCTCTGCCAGGTGGCCCCAACTTGTGCAAGGGTGTCACGAGTTGGGGGAGCTCGGCCTCTCCCTCCCCTGGAGCAAAGGGCCGGCGATAGCGAGGGGCTGCCGGGGGAGGCGACGCCGGGGCCACCACCGGGAGAGCAAAGGTCCCCGAGGACACGATGACGAGGGGCCCATAAAACTTATACAGCCTGGTGCTGGAATTTTCCACCCAGATCCCAGTGGGAATTGGGGGGTGCAGCAGCACCCACGGCTGCAGGGTCCCGGGGTGGGGGGGAGGGCCTGGGGTGCCCCGTTGGGGGGTCCCAGGGTGCTGGTCACGGCGGGGGCACCGGTGAAAGGGCTCTTTGTTCGCTGGTCACGCGCTGGTGCTGGCGGTTGCGAAGCGACGGCCAGGCCAGGAGGGCCACGATCATGGGCGTCCGGCCCTGGGGCACCCCACGGGGGCCATCCCGGAGCCTCGGGGGGGCCCAGCCCCGTGGGGGACAGGACGTCACTGGGTGCCCATCGCTGTGGCACCGGGGCCATCCCTGTGTCCTCAGGGCACCCAAAGCCACTGCACTGATGTGTCTTGGGGTGCCTTTGGCAGCCGGGGTGTCTGAGAGTGCCCGTTCCCATGGCACCTGGGTGCCCATCCCTATGGGATCTGGGTGTCTGAGGGTGCCATCTCCATGGCATCTAGGTGTCTGTGGGTGTCCATCCCTATGGGATCTGGGTGTCTGTGGGTGTCCATCCCTGTGGTGTCTGCGCACCCCTCAGTGTCTATCCCCACGGTGTCCGAGTATCCCTGGGTGTCCATCCCCGTGACATTGGGCACATCTGGGTGCTCCCAGTACGATCCACTGGTGATGGCACAGCCCCTGCTGCCCCCAGACCCCTCCCCAGCACAGGGACACACTGGTACCCGTTGTTGGTGCTTTATTTGCCCGGTGCCAGGCCGGGGGGTTGATGACAAGGATGCCGCCACACTCAGTTGTCTCTCATGGTCTGGAAGGGAGAAGCTTCTAAGGGGGGAGGGCAGTACCCCAACACCTTGACACCCCAACACTCCAATAACCCGACACTCCAGCACCCCAACACCTCGGCACTATGGCATCCCAACACCCCAAGAGCCTGGCACACTAGTGCCCAGCACCCCAGAGCCCTTTTGCCCCAGCACTGTGGCATGGTGACATCTGGTACGCTGGGACCATGGCACGCCGACAGCCCCGTCCTCTGGTACCCCAGCATCAGGGCACCCCAACACTGCACCCCAACAACCTGGCACACCAATACTCTGGCACCATGGCACCCCAGCAGCTCAGCAGCCTGCCCCCTTTGCCCCCTGGTGCCCTGGCACCTAGCACCCAGAGCCCTGGTACCCCATTGCCCTGGCACCCAGCACCCCATTGCCCTGGCACCCCAGACCCCTGGTACCCAGCACCCTGCTACGGCATCCCAATTCCCCAGCGCCATGGTAGCCAAGTTCCCTGGCACCCCGACACCACGATATCCCAATTCTCTGGTGCCCTTGTACCCTGACAACCCAGAATCCCATTCCCTGGCATCCTGTGCGCACCTCTGCGATCCAGTCCTCGAAGGCAGACACGCGGGTGAACACGGTGGGTTTCTTGGCGGCGTTGCAGCCCAGGGCTGACACAAAGCTGGCGATGCCATGGACCTCCCAGGTCCCATCCTCGGCCTGGCAGTTCAGGGGGCCCCCAGAGTCGCCCTGGGGTGTGGGATGAGGCAGGGTCAGCACCACAGGGGAGCCCGGCGCGGTACCCCCTCTGCCCTGGAGCGGTACCCACGTTGCATCCGGCCTTCTCGGCGCCACCGGCGCAGATCATGGTGTCACGGATGGCCAGGGCCCCCCACCAGTCGGGCTGGGAGCAGTGCTCATAGTCCACCACGGGCAGCTCCGCCTGCTGCAGCCGGTCCGGCAGCGACCCCCCAGCTGTGGGATCAGAGCACCCCGGGGTCTGCCCGTGGCCCTCCATCCCACATCCATCCATCCATCCATCCATCCATCCATCCATCCATCCATCCATCCATCCATCCACCATCTATCCATCCCTCCATGCACACATGCATCCATCCATCCACCACCCATCCCTCCACCCATCCAGCACCCATCCAGCACCCATCCATCCCACATCCATCCATCCATCCATCCATCCATCCATCCATCCATCCATCCATCCACCATCTATCCATCCCTCCATGCACACATGCATCCATCCATCCACCACCCATCCCTCCACCCATCCAGCACCCATCCATCCATCCATCCACCATCTATCCATCCCTCCATGCACACATGCATCCATCCATCCACCACCCATCCCTCCACCCATCCAGCACCCATCCATCCCACATCCATCCATCCATCCATCCATCCATCCATCCATCCATCCATCCATCCATCCATCCATCCATCTCCCCATTCATCTCCATCTGCGCTCTCTCCCATCTGTTCCTCTCTCCCTCCTCCCAACCCTCCCTTATCTCCCCATCCTGCCATCCCTTCAACCATCTCCCCAACCATCCCTCCCTCCATCTCCCCATCTATCCCTCATCTATCCATCCCTCCCTCCACCCATCCCCCATGTCCAATTCTCAACCATCCCTCATCCCCTCCCTCCATCTCCCCAACCATCCCTCAACCATCCCCCCATTTCTCCATCCCCCATCCCTCCATCTTCCCATCTTCAACCCTTCACCATCCCTCCACCCATGTCCCCAGCCATCCCTCCATCTCCCCATCCATCCTCCATCCTTCTCCCCATTCCTGCATCCCCACCTCACCCTCCACCTCCCCATCCATTTCCCCATCCATCCTCCATCCTTCTCCCCATTCCTGCATCCCCACCTCACCCTCCACCTCCCCATCCATTTCCCCATTAATCCCTCCACGCCTCCATCCACCTCCCCGCCCACCCCTCCGTGCCCGCCCGTCCCCGCCCGCCCTGCCGCTCCCGGACGCACTGGTGAGCCGTCCCCAGCCGCTGAGCACGCAGGGGTACCCGTTGGGCAGGATGGAGCCGGCGGGCGGCAGCCGCCCCACCTGCACCTCCGCCGAGAGCGCGGCCGGGCGCTGCAGCTTCAGCAGGGCGATGTCATTGCTGCGCGGGGACACGGGTCAGAGGGGCCGCCGGGGGGGGCACGGGGTCCCCAGCCCCCCCCCAGGGACCCCGCTCACCCGCAGGCCGCGCAGAAGCTGAGCCACTTGGGGTGCACGAAGATGTCCTCGGAGTTCACGGGGATGAGCTGCTCGGGGCCCTCCCCGGTGCTCATGTCGTACTCGCCCACCACCACCTGGTACGTGAGGGATGTGCTGCCAGGAAAGGGGAGGATCAGCGGGTGCGGCCCCCCCGGCATCCCTCCTGCACTCGGGACCCTTCCATGCACCAAACTCCCTGCCCTGCACCCGAAATCCCCTCCCTGCACCTCTCCATTCACCAAATCTGCACCCAAACTCACCTCTCTGCACCCTGAACCTCTTCCTGCACCCAAACCCCCCGCCCTGCACCTCCCCATGCACCCACCCTGCACCCAAATCACCTCCCTGCCCTCTGAGCCCCCTCCCTGCACCCATCCTGCACTGCACGCCATCCCTGTGTTCACTTTGCATTTTCACCCCATCCAGGCACTCTTTCCATGCGTGTGGCAACCCCTCCCTGCGCCCTGAATGCCCTCCCTGCTCCCAGAACCCCCTCCTGCACTCAGGACTCCCTCCCTGCACCCCCCTGCACTTTTCCCTCTCTCCTGCACCCCTCCCTGCACTCATCCCCGCACTCTGAAGCCCTTCTGCACCCCACAGCCATCCCTGTATCCAACACCCATTTCCGCCCCCCCAACACTCATCTCCGCACACCGCATCCCTTCCATGAAGCTCTCCGCAGCCCTCCCTGCACCCCGCACCCCCTCCTGCACACCAGCACCCCTCCTGCACCCTGCACCGCCAGCCCCGGAGCCCTCACGAGATGCAGTGCGCGGCCGTCATCACCCAGTTGGCAGCGATCAAGGTGCCCCCGCAGGTGTGGTGGAAGGTCCCGTCCCGCTCGTACTGCAGCGAGATCTGGGGGGGGGACACCGCTGGGTGCCACCGTCCCCCCACACGGGCGCCACCACCCCGTCCCCCTGCGCCCCTGTCCCCTCACCTGCCAGGGCCAGCTGTAGGGCTCCGCATCTTGCCCATTGACCACCCGGGAGTCCGGCAGCACCGCGGCGCGGACACCTGCGGGGCACGGCACCGTCAGCCACCGAGCACACACCCGAGCCTGGGGACACGGAGCGGGTCAGGGGACACTCACCGCCAGCCACCAGCAGCAGGACGAGGCTCAGCATCGCAGCCATGACTCAAGTGTGGGTGTCCCGGGCACCTGCCGGCCTTAAATCCCCGCCGGTATCGGGAGCACCCAAGGGCACCCCTGGGAATGGGCACCCGGTGCCCAGCTGGGGGCTGGGGGGGGTGTTAAACATTAACCTTGGCCTTGGGGGGAAGTGGCCAGTGGGGACCCTACAGATCCCAAACCCCCCTGTCCCTGCTGCCCCCTCCTGCCTCTGTACCCCCTGTGTACCCCGCGAGTGCCCCACGTCCCCCACAGGCCCTCTGGTCTCCCTGTGCCCCCCACAGCCCCTCTAACTGCTCCTGTGCCCCCCTTAGCCCCCATGACCCACCCCTCTGTGCCCCATAGCCCTCACAACCACCCCAGTGCCCCCCACAGTCACCTCTGTGCCTCCCAGAGCCGCTACGACCCCCCTGTATCCTCACAGTCACCGTAACCACCCGTGCCCCCCATAAGTCCCCATATTCCCTGAGCCCCTGGTGGCCCGCTCAGGCCCCTCTGGCCCCCATATATCCCTCCCCCTGCCCTGGGCCCCAGAGCCCCCAAGCCACCAAGCCCCCCCTATAACCACCCCTGTCCCCCCATACCCCCTGTGCCTTTGGTGTGCCCATATGGCTCCTATAGCCTTCATGGGCTCAGTGCCTCAAATGTCCTCCCCTCCTGGACCCCCATAGCCACCCCTTGTGCCCCCCATAGACCCCATGCCCCTGGTGTGTCCCCATTTGGCCCCTATGGCCCCTATAGCCCCCATGGACTATATGGCCCCATATATCCCTCCTCCCAGACCCCATAGCACCTACAACTACCCCTGTGCTCCCATAGCACAGGGGTAGCTGTGCCCACATGTGCCCACATAGCCCCAGCATCACCTCTACCCCCCCACAGCCCCTTCCAATGGTCCTTGCAACCCCCATATCCCCCATGTTCCCCTACAGCCCCTGTGCCCCCCATATGCCCTATGCCCCTGGTAGCCCATATATACATATATCTGGCCTTCATATACAACCCCCTCCCAGAACCCATAGCCCCCATAATCCCCCCTAGACCCTGTAAACCCTGTGCCCCCATAGCCCCCCTATATCTGCCATGCTCCTTGTGTTCCCCATATACCCCTATACTGTCCTGTGCCCCAAGAGCTCCCACAGGCTCCCTGCACCCCTATAGCCCCCCCCCCCCCAATATCACCTTATGTCCCTGGTGCCCCCCCATAGACCCTATAAACCTCAGTGTCCCTATAGCTCCTCACCCCAGTACCCCCATAGCCCCTATAGCCCCCCTGTGCCCCCATGGTCCCCCTCTACCCTACACCCCCGGTGCCCCCATAGCCCCCACACCCCCCTGGTACTCCCAGAGTCCCTATAAATCCCTATAAATCCCTATGTGTCCCACATTGCTCCCAAACTTCCCCACGCACCCCAGAAACCTCGTGGAAGTTCCCACAGGAGTCCCCCGTGCCCCTCCAGTGTCCTCACGTACCTCCATGACCCTGTAAAAGTTCCCAGGGGTGTCCCAAGGTGTCCCCATGAGCTCCCATGTCCTTGTAAAAGCTCCCAGAGGTGACCCCCATGTCACCCCGTGTCCCCATAACAGTTCCTGCAGGTGCTCCACAGTGTCCCCACGCACTCCCGTGTCCTCCTGCAGCTCTCCAGAGGTGACCCCGTGTCCCCACACACCCCTTGTCCCCGTAAAAGTTCCTGTAGGTGCTCCATGATGTCCTGCACCCCTTGTCCCCATAGAAGTTCCCAGAGGTGCACCCCCGTTCTCCCCCCACACTTGTGTTCCCATAGAAGTTCCCAGGAGTGTCCCACGGTGTCCCCACGCTCCCCCGTGTCCCAGGAGAAGTTTCCAGAGGTGACCACCCGTGTCTCCCGGTGTCCCCACTCACCCCCGTGTCCACATGCAACTTCACAGAGGTGTCCTCACTCCCCCCGTGCCCTCCTAAAAGTTGCCGGGTGTGTCCCCCCGTGCCCCCACTCCCCCCGTGCCCTCCTAAAAGTTCCCGGGGGTGTCCCCACGCACCCCGTGTCCCGGTATAAACTCTCAGAGTTGCTCCCCGTGCCCCCCCGCAACTTCCCCGTATCCCTGTGAACGTTCCCAGGGGTGTCCCCAGGGATGTCCCAGCGCAAGATCCCAGAGCTGTCCCACGGGGTCCCTGCGTCCCGCGTGTACCCCCGTGTATCCCTCGTGTCCCTGCAAAAGTTTCCAGGGCTGTCCCCATTATCCCCGCGTCCCCGTGGAGGTTCCCAGGGGTGTCCCACGGTGTCCCTGCCTCCCCGTGGACGTTCCCAGTGGTGTCCCACGCGTGTCCGCGTCCCCGTGCAGGTTCCCAGGGGTGTCCCACGAGTGTCCCCGCATCCCCGTGCAGGTTCCCAGTTGTGTCCCACGCGTGTCCGCGTCCCCGTGCAGGTTCCCAGGGGTGTCCCACGCGTGTCCACGTCCCCGTGCAGGTTCCCAGGGGTGTCCCACGCGTGTCCCCGCGTCCCCGTGCAGGTTCCCAGGGGTGTCCCACGAGTGTCCCCGCGTCCCCGTGCACGTTCCCAAGGGTGTCCCACGCGTGTCCACGTCCCCGTGCAGGTTCCCAGGGGTGTCCCACGAGTGTCCCCGCGTCCCCGTGCACGTTCCCAAGGGTGTCCCACGCGTGTCCACGTCCCCGTGCAGGTTCCCAGGGGTGTCCCACGGTGTCCCCGCGTCCCCGTGCAGGTTCCCAGGGGTGTCCCACGGTGTCCCCGCGTCCCCGTGCAGGTTCCCAGGGGTGTCCCACGCGTGTCCACGTCCCCGTGCAGGTTCCCAGGGGTGTCCCACGGTGTCCCCGCGCCCCCGCGTGTCCCCGCTGACGCTCCCCCGCGTCCCCGTGTCCCGGTGCGAGTTCCCAGCGCTGTCCCTCGCTGTCCCCGCGTGTCCCCGCTGACCCCCCCCCCGTGCCCCCCGTGGGCGCGCGCTCCGTGGCCCCGCCCCGCGGGCCGGGGGGGGCGGAGGGGGGGGGCGGGGCGGGCCCGGGGCGGCGGCGGCGGCCGGAGCGGAGCGGAGCGAGCGGAGCGATCGCGGCGGGGCCGGAGCGGGGCAGGAGCGGCGATGGGGCGGCGGGGCCCGGCGGCGCTGGGGACCCTCCTGCTGCTGGGGACGCTCCTGGGGGTGAGTGGGGCCGGGGAGCGCGGGGGGCGCGGGGTTGGGGTCCCCCCCGCCGAGCTGGGAGGTCCCGGGAAGGAGTTGGGGGCCCCGGAGTTGGGGTCCCGCGAAGGAGTTGGGGACCTCTAAAGGATTTGGGGTACCTGAAAGGAGTTGGGGTCTCCACCCGCGGACTTGGGGTCTCTTGTTGAGTTGAGGTCCCTTGTAGGAGTTGGAGTCCCCCCGCGGAGCTGGAATCCCCGAAAGGAATCAGGGACCCGGGAACTGGAATTCCTTGTAGGAGTTGGGGTCCCCCACGGGAGTTGGGGTCCCCGGAGCGGGAATTCCGTAGAGCAGTTTTGATCCCCCCGTTTTGGGTTTTGGGATCCCTTAAAGTACTCGGGGCCCTTAAAGGAGTTGGGGTACCCACACGATTTGGGGATCCCTTAAAGGATTTGGGTACCACGGAGCTGGAGTCCCCTGAAGGAGTTGGGGTCCCCTAGAGGAGTTAGGACCTCCTCCCCGGAGTTGGGGATCCTTGTAGGAGTGGGGGTCCCCCACGGAGTTTGTGTCTCTTGAGGGATTTGGGGATCCTTGTGGGAGTTGGGGTCCCCTCAAGGAGCTGGGGGAGTTTTGCTGTGCCCGAAGGGAATCGAGGTCCCCCCCCCAGTGCAAGGCCCAACACCCTGCTCCGGCCGCTCAGGAAATTGGGGTGTCCCTCCACGTGTGCAGAGGGGGTGCAGGGATCCCAGGGTTATCGGAACTGAGGTCCCCCAGGACACCAAGGAGATGTGGGGGTCCCTGTTCCTGAAGGGATTGGGGTGTCCCCCCTGTACCAGGGGTCCCTGGCACCCTGCCCCCCTCCCTAAGGGACTGGGGGTCCCCCCCTGTACCGGAGTCACGTGGAGACCCCAGGGCCCACTCTGTCCCATCTGGGAGTTGCAGTGTTCCCCCGAAGGAGAGGTGGGGTCCCTCTCCCCATGCCCTGTCCCACCTGGAAATGGGGTGTGTGGGGTCCCCCTGCCTGTCCCCTATGGGACTTGGGGTCCCCCAGGAACTGGGGGTACATGGGGTCACCCCTCCCTATACCCCTATAGAACTGGGGTCCCCATGACCCCATGTGGGGCTCCCCAGTCGGGGGGGTCCCCATCACCCCTCCCTGTTCCTTCAGGGAATTGGGGTCCCCCGTGACCCCCGGGTGGGGATGGTTCCCATCACCCCACAAAGCCACCCATGGTGGTCCAGCCCCCCCCTTGCCCCCACACCCCACCGTGGGTGGAGGTCACCCATAGGGGCTCATCCTGCTTTTGGGGTGTCCCCCCCGACCCCGTCCCCACGCCACCCCATCCCCCGCCCCAGCTAAATTTAAAGGGTGATGGCGGCGCCGGTCACCCTAAAAATAACCGTCCCAAAATACGCCCCGGGGGGGGCGCTGCGTCTGGGGGTGCCCCTGGGGGGGTCCCCACCCTGCTGAGGGCAGTGGGGCAGGGGGTGACACCTCTGGGTGCCCCCCGGGGGGGTGCAGGGGGGGGTTTCGCCGTGGGGCTGCTCACTCCCGATTTACGGGGGGGTCCCTGAGTGGGGTGCGGGGGTGATGGCGATGGGGGGGGGGGGGGCCTGAGGTGGGGGGGGCAGGGGGGCGGTTTGGGGTTGGGCGGGTGCCCGGGGTGGAGAACAGAGGGGGCCTTGTGCTCGGGGCCATGCTGGCAGCGCGGCCCCCCCTTCCCGTGGGGCTCCCACCCACGGCCGGGGGGCTGGCGGGGACAAAGGGGGGGGGGGATCCCCACTTTACAACCCCCCACCCCCCATTCTGTTGAGGCACAGGGGGGGATCTGGGGGCCGAGCACCCCAATAACCCCCCTCGCCGGGATGTTGGGCCATACATCCCCCCTACAAACGGGGGGGTCCCACGCGCCCCACGGAGGGGTCCGGCGTGGGATGGGGCACGGGGGTGCCGCCCCCAAGGGCTGCGAAGGGTTAACTGGGGGGGGGGGGTGGAAGGGGAGGGCGAAGCAGGAATGTGCGATAAGATCACCGTGCCCGGGGGGAAGGGCTGGGGAGGGGGGGGACACCCCACACGCACCCGCCCCGCTTGCGAGCGCGCTCTTGCACACTCGTGTGCCCGGGGCACGCACGAGGGGGGCACGGCCGAGGCCGCTTTGGGGGGCCCCGCGCTGCTGGGGAGGCTCGTGTCACACCTGGGGGCACGTGGGGACATTTGGGGCCACCTGGGGACATTTGGGGCCACCTGGGGATACTTGGGGCTACCTGGGGGTACTCGGGGGCACTTGGGGACCCTTGGGCCCGCAGCGCACATGGCCTCTTGCCTTGGGCTCTCTCCCATGGCCAAAGATGGCCCGGCTGGGATGAGGAGGAGGAGGAGGAGGAGGAGGAAGGGGGGGAGGAAGGTCAGCTCAGACGCTGGGTCCTTGCCAGCACTCCTGGGTTTCCCCCTCGCCATCAAAACCCGACACTCCCCCAAAAAGACTTGTTATCCCACAAAAAAAATCGACTCCCCCAAAAAATCCTCCTAAAAAATCTGTCTATCCCCAAAGAAAACCATCTCCACCCCCACATCCATCTCCCCCCGAGCCCATCTCCCTCCCCAAAACCCCCTTATCCCTTCCCCCAAAAATCCATTTCCCCCCCCTAAACCCATCAAACCCCCCCAACTCACCTCCACTCTCCAAAATCCATCTCCCTCCCAAAAAACCCATCACCCCCCCCAACCAATCTGCCCCCAGGAAATCACCCCCCCAGCTTCACTCCCCACCAAAAAAAAGTACTCCCCTCCAAAACCCATTTACCCCAAAAATGCCCAGACTGCCCCCCCCCCCCCGCCCCCAGTCCAAGTCCTTTCGGGATAAATTAGGCAATGCCAGCAGGGAGGAATGCAGCGGGGGGGGGGGGGGGGCACATATTTGGGGCCCCCCTGCCTCCCCGGCTGTGGCTTTGACCCCGCAGCTGCTTCACCCCCAAATCCCGGGGGCGGCAGTGGGGGGGAGGGGGAGAGAGCAGCTGCCTGTGCCCCCCCGGGACCAGCATCCCGCCAGCTGTGCTGGCAGCCCCCCCAAATCCTGGGGTGACCCCCATCCCCCAAACTGAGGGTGGCTCAGTCCTTGGGGACCCCCGGGAGGGGGGAGGAGGGGCTTTTTTTGGGGGGGGGGAAACACCTTTTAACATGACCTTGGGGGAACAATAAGTCGGGGGGGGCGGCTATTAATAACCCCCCCGGTTATTATTCCTGTGCTGCGTCACCTCCTCTTCCTCGCCCGGATGAATTAACGAGGGGGGGCACATCCAGATTTGGGGGCCACTTCAAGATTTCAGGAGCCACATCCAGATTTTAGCGGGGGAACATCCAGACTGGGCGGGACGACATCCAAACTGGCTGGGGACGCCCAAATAAGGGGGGGGTCCTGAGTTTTCCCCCCAGTCTGGGGTGCAGTTTGGGAGCGGGAGGTGGGCAGGGTGGTGCTTCCTCACCCTCCTCTTCCTCGGCCCCCTCCCCCCAACTTTTCCCCAGGGTGCGGGGCAGGATTTGGGCCGGGGAGTGGAAAATGTGAGCGGCGGCGGGGCCGTGGCGTCCGGCCGGGCGCGGTGCCCCGGCGGCAGCGGGGGGGACCCGGGTGTCCGGGGGGGCCCAGGCGTCCGGGGGTGCGGGGCCGCGGCGCGGGGAGGCTTCCGGTAACCGGAGAGGGGGATTGTCCCCGACCCTGCCCGGACACTGCCGGACACCCGACACGCAGCTGCCCTTCCGCCGGCCGGGCTGGGGCTGCGGCGCCGGGGCTGAGCCCCCGCGGCTCGGTGCACGAGTGGGGGGCGATCCCAGGGCACCCGGGGGCTGGGGAGCAGGGGCTGAGCCCCCGCGGGCTCGGTGCACGAGTGGGGGGCGATCCCAGGGCACCCGGGGGCTGGGGAGCAGGGGCTGAGCACCGGGGGGGGGGGGGGGACAGCGTGGCAGAGACCCCGCACAATCAGTGCGGGTGTGGGGACAGCGACAGAGCAGCCACACGCCGGGTACACGTGTGGGGATGTGGGGCTGAGCACCCACACAATCAGTGCACATGTGGGGAGCAGCAGAGGCCCCCCCAGCACACATGGCCTAGTGCCTCAGTTTCCCCCTGCACAGGGGCTGGGCTGACACCCACGAGGGGCCTCCCCAGCCAGACCCTTTCGGGTGCTGGGTCCCCCCATCCGTGCGGGCGCGCGGCCGCGTGCCCCGTGTGCCCCCCTGTGTCCCCCCCTTGTCTCCCCGTGTTCCCCCCGTGTCCCGTCCCCCCCAGCGCCCGCCTAATCCCCGGGCGCTTGTTTGCACAGCAAAGTGCTGCTGCGACGGATTCCTGCCGGGGCCGGGGCGGGGGCACCCGCGGCGCCGCACACGCGTGTGCGCGGACCCGCGGGCACGGGGGGCACACCCAGCTGGGGCACACGCGTGTGTCGGGGCGCGGGTGTGGCGGTGCCAGCGTGTGTGCGCTGTCACCTGCGGGTGCCTGCCGTGGGTCACGCGTGGTGGTGCAAACGCGCGTGCACGGCCGGGTGTGGGCATCGCACAAAGCGCGCAGATGCGCGTGCACGGCGGCGCGCCAGCGCGCGCGCCCCCGAGACAGGCCACGCGTGTGGCAGTGCACGCTCACGTCCTGGTGCAGTCGTGTGTCACCGTGCGTGCACACCGCGGTGCGAACCCACAGCACACGCGTCCCCGTGTCCCTTCCTGCGAGTGGCAGTGGGCACACGTGTCCCCGTGTCACCGAGCACACCCGTCCCCGTGCCAGTGCACACGTGGAGCGGTGCAGACGTGTGTGCACACACTTCCCGTGTTGCTGCACACGCGTGTGCACACCACGGCTCCCTGGCACGCGCCCCCGTGCCGCACACGCGAGTCCCGGTGCCGGTGGCCCCGGTGCTGGTGGCCCCGGTGCCGGTGGCCCCAGTGCCGTGCTCTCGGTGCCGGTGCTGGTCGGTGCAGGAATGCGGAGGGTGAGATGAGCTCATCCCGCTCCCTCTTCCCGGTGACGCCACCGCACAGCCACGCGCCCCCACCCCTGTCCCCCCCCGGGGTGACGTGGCTGGACACCCGCAAGGCCGTGTCCCGCGGGTGGCCCCATCCCATGGTGGCCCCATCCCCCAGGTCACCGGCGGCGCCCGCGGCTGGGCCGATGCCTTCCCCGAGGACACGGTGGCCGATCACGTCGGGGACACACAGGGACGGCGCTACTACAGGCACCTGTCAGATGACGAGGACCTGGTGGCCTCCGGAGGTGAGCAGACCCCGGGGGGCACCAGGGTGGGTGGGTCCAGATGCCACCCTGGGTGCCACTTGCAGAGTCCCCACTGCGAATGGCGCTGGGACCTGGTGGTAAGGTGGCACTGGGTGGGTCGGTGCCGCCAGGGGTGGGTGTCACTCTGAATGGGTGTCGCTGTGGGTTGGTGTCCCATGAGTGGGTGCCACCCTGGTGCCACCATGTTGTGGCCATAGCAGATGGCACCAGGACTTGGTGGCATCTGGTGGTAAAGTGGCACCGGGTGAGAAAATGCCACCTTGGGTGAGTGTCACCATAAGTGGGTGACACAAGTGCCACTTGTGCTGTCCCCATGGCAGGTGGCACCAGGACCTGGTGCCATCTAGTGCCAGTGTGGCACTGAGTGGGTGAGCATCACCCTGGGTGAATGTCACCATGAGTGGGTGTCACCATGGGTAGATACAGCCCTGGGTGCCCCCATGTTGTCCCCAGAGCAGGTGGCACCAGGACCTGGTGGCATCTGGTAGTAAGATGTCACCAGGTGGTTGCCACCATGGGTGTGTGTCACACGTGTGAATACCCCCCTGGTGCCACCACATTGTCCCTATCATGGATGGCACTGGGATCTGGTGGCGTTTGGTGGCAAATGTGGCACTGGGTGCCACCATGGCTGGGTGGGTGTCACCGTGGGTGGGTGTCCCCGTGGGTGTTTGTCACCTTGGGTGCGTGACCACACACGTGGGGTCCCCATGGACGGTGCCACCCTCACGCCGTGCCCATGGCAGATGGCAGCGGGGAGGATGGCAGTGGTGTCCCCTGGCCACCGGCAGTCGTGACCCCAGCTCCGGACAGCGGGCTGGCACCCACCGGTAAGGGGACACTGCGGATGGCACCTGGCCCCGGGCTGGTCCCCGCTGGCACCGCTCTCAACCTCTGTCTGCTCTTCATCCTCCTCCTCCTCTTCCTCTTCCTCCTCCTCCTCCCTGGGGACAGAGCCCGGGCCCCGCCCCGCGCCCGCGGGCATGGTGGTGGCCGAGCCCGAGGACGACCCCCCAATCAGTAAGTGACACCTTTTGGGGACCTGCCTTTGCTGCACCCCCACTTTTCTTCCTGCTGTGCTTTGTTGGGTGGGATCCCAAACACGGGGGGGCACAGCTGGCGAGCAGGAGGAACATCTGGATGGGGGGGTCACAGCTGGATGAGGGTCACAGGGGAGATTTTTGGGTGTGCAGGTGCCACCCCCCCAGTTTTGACTCTCCACCCCCAACTCTGACACCCCCCACCCCCAGTTTATTTTCGGGCGCTGGTGAACTTCACCCGCAGCATCGACTACAGCTCGCGGCTGGAGGACCCTGATTCTGAGGAATTTCGGGAGATTTCGGAGGCCGTGGTGGATACGGTGAGGACTGGGGGGAGTCAGGGGGATGCTGGGGGTGGGGGGCACCCAAGGGACCACTCTGACCCCCCCTTTTCTGCCCCCCAACAGCTGGAGTCAGAGTATTACAAAGTGCCCGGGGAGCAGGTGGTCAACGTGGTCTTCATCAAGTGAGTGGGGGGTTTGGGGGGCTCTGGGGGGCCCAGAGGGTTTTGGAGGGTCAGGAGAGCAGGGGGGCAGGGGGAGCAAGGAGTCATCTGGGGAAATCTTGGGGTTCAATGAGGACGTTTTGGGGTGCAACAAGGAGCTTTTGGGAGTGCAGGGAGGTTTTGGGAATGATGGAGTCTTTGGAGGTGATGGGGAAGGTTGGAGGTGATAGGGATGTTTTGGGATGCAATGAAGGGCTTTTGGGGGGCAGTGAGGAGATTTTGGGGTGCAATGACAGTTTTGGGGTGGAACAAGGCGCTTTTGGGAGGGCAGAGAGGTTTTGGGGGTGATGGGGTGGATTGGAGGTGATGGGGATTTCTTGGGGGTGCAATGTGGACACTTTGGAGGCTCAGGGCTGATTTGGGGGTGCAGTGTGGCTATTTTGGGGTGCTGACCCCTTGTCTCCCAGGCAGCTGGACGGGGACGTGTTCGTGGAGCTGGATGTGGGCTCAGAGGGGAATGGGGACGAGGTGCAGCTCGGGGGGGTCCTGCGGGACCTGTTGGCCGGCGGCTCCATCGCCTCCTACCTCACCTCCCCCCACGGCTTCCAGTTCCGCCGCCTGGGAGCCGGTGAGCCTGGGGGAGGGCCTGGGGGGGAGCCTGAGGAGGTTGTGGGGTGCTCTGGAGCGGTTTGGGGCGGGGGGGCTCAGAGCACCACATCCCAACCCCTATTACTCCGCTGGCTCTCACGTCCTGGCTTGTGTCGGGGTGGGGGGTGTTTCGGGGTAACCCCCTGACCGTGTGTCCCCTCCCCGGCCGCAGTGACCTCCCAGCCACGTGCCTGCACTGTGGGGGAGTTCTCCTGTGGCAGCGGGGACTGTGTGGCCCTGGAATATCGCTGCGACCGCCGGCCCGACTGCCGTGATGCCTCTGATGAGGAGGGATGTGGTGAGGCAGCTCGGCACCCCTGGAACCCCCTCTGCCTCTCCCGACCCCCCCTACTCCCCACTCCCCATCCCATGGCCCCATCACTCCCCTTCAACACCCCCTTTCCTGCCTATAACCCTCTTGTCCTCTCCTTCTGCATCCCCACTTCCCCCTTTAACTGCTGTGCCCTTTTTACCCCACAGCCCCATAAACATTCCCTGCATCCCCTTTTTCCCATATATCCTCTACACTCCACTGCACCCTCATCTCCCCCCAACCCCCCCTGCACCCCATAAACACTTCCCACACCCCCTTTTCCCTCATATACCCCTCTATACCCCCCTGCACCCCCATTTCTCACTTTAATCCCCCTGCACCCGTTTTATTCCTATGCCCCCATAAACACTCCTCACACCCCTTTTTCCCTCCTATAACCCCTCTGCACCCCATTTTACCCCTACACCCCCCTCATAAACCTCCCTTGAACCCCTCCCCTCCAACCCCCCCCAAACGCTCCCTCTTCACCCCCACTCCCCCCTAAATCCCCCCATAACCCTCCTTTTACCTCCCCCAGAGCCCCCCCCACGGCCACCCCCCAGCACCGCCCGCCCAGCCACCACGCGCCCGCTGAGCACCGTCCCCGTGGGCACCACCCCGGCGTTCCCCCTGCGCCCCGTCACCCCACGCCCCTCGAAACCCGCGGCCGGGGGGTGCCAGGGGGGCGAGGCCGCCTGCAGGGACGGGCGCTGCGTGCCCCGGGATTACCTGTGCGACGGAGAGCGTGACTGCGCCGACGGCTCCGACGAGGACGCCTGCGGTGAGTCCTGGGGGCAGCGAGGGTTTGGGGGGGCTCTACCCAGACTTCGGCAAAGCCTTGGACGCTGCATCCCACGGCAAACGCCTGGGAAAGCTGGCAGCCCGTGGCTTGGGCAGGTTTGCTTTTGCTGGGCTGGGAACTGGCTGGTGGCCGGGCCCAGAGGGTGCAGGGAGATGGAGCAGTGTCCAGCTGGTGTCTGGTCACCAGGTGTGTCCCCCAGGAATCAGTGCTGGGCCCGGTCCTGTTCAGTATCTGTATTGATGGTCTGGGTGAGGGGATTGAGATCCACACCGGGTTGGGTGCAAGTGTGGATCTGCTGGAGGATGGGAGGGCTCTGCAGAGGGACCTGGACAGGCTGGATCCAGGGGCAGAATCCAGGACCGAGTCCTGCACTTTGGTCACAACAACCTCTGCAGTGCTACAGGGTGGGGACAGTGACTGGACGGTGGCCAGGTGGAAAGGGACCTGGGGGCACTGATGGACAGCTGCTGGACATGAGCCAGCTGTGCCCAGGTGTCCAAGAAGGCCAATGGCACCTGGCCTGGATCAGGAGTGGAGTGACCAGCAGGACCAGGGCAGGGATTCTTCCCCTGTACTGGGTACTGGTGAGGCCGCACCTCGAGTGCTGTGTCCAGTTCTGGGCCCCCCAGTTTAGGAAGGATACTGAGGGGCTGGAGCGTGTCCCGAGAATGGCAACAAGGCTGGTGAGGGGTCTGGAACACAAGTCCTGTGAGGAGCTGCTGAGGGAGCTGGAAAGGGGCTCAGGCTGGAGCAGAGGAGGCTCAGGGGGGACCTTGTGGCTCTGCACAAGTGCCTGACAGGAGGGGGCAGCCGGGGGGGTCGGGTTCTGCTCTCAGGGAACAGGGACAGGAGAGGACACAGCCTTAAGCTGCACCAGGTTTAGGCTGGACTTTAGGAAGAAGCTCTACATGAAAAGGGTGATTGGGCATTGGAAGGGGGTGCCCAGAGAGGTGGTGGGGTCACCGTTCCTGGAGGTGTTTAAGGAAAGCCTGGATGTGGCACTCAGTTCCATGGCCTGGGTGACAGGGTGGTGTTGGGTCACAGGTGGGACTCGATGATCTCAAAGGTCTTTTCCAACCTGATTCTGGGATTCTGGGTGCTGACTTCCCCCATGCCCCCCAGGCACCCCGTCCCCGTGCGAGCCCAATGAGTTCAAGTGTGACAATGGGCACTGCGCCCTCAAGCTCTGGCGCTGTGATGGCGAGAATGACTGCGGCGACGGCTCTGACGAGAGCGACTGCCGTGAGTACGGGGGCTCGGGATGCGCGTGGGGACATGGGGACACAGCTGACACATGGTGCCGTGACCCCCCACAGCCACCAAGGCGCCCGGCGCGGTGTGTGGACCAGCGGAATTCCGGTGCGTGTCCAGCGGGAGCTGCATCCGCGCCAGCTACCAGTGCGACAGGGAGCCCGACTGCCCCGACCGCAGCGACGAGGTTGGATGTGGTGAGTGACACCGCAGGGGACAGCTCAGCAAGGAGGGGACATGGGGACCAAGGCTGGGCTGGGGATGCTGTGCCAGGGATGCTGTGTGCAAGCTGTGGGGACACGTGGCGCTGTGGCATTGGGACGGGGACAGTGTGCCCAGGGATCCTGTCATGGCACCAGGATGGGGACTGTGTGCCCAGGCTGTCCTGGGGACACAGGGCTGGGGACGCTGTCTGAGCTGTGCCAGGGACCCTTTGCTGTAGCACCAGTCTGGGGACACTGCCCGGGGACTTTTATGCCATGACCCTGGGCTGGGGACATTGTGTCATGGTACCAGGCTGGTGACACTGTGCCTGGGGACATTGTGCCATGGTGCTGGGCTGGGGACATTGCACCCAAGAACCCCATGGCATGACACCATCCTGGCGACATTCATGGCACCAGGCGGGGGACACAGCACCCAGGGACCCTGTGCCACGGCACCGTGTTGGGGACATTGTGCCCAGGCACTCTGTGACACAGCACTGGGCTGGGGACCCTGTGCTGGGAGCTTGCCCCCAGGTGGTGCCACGCTGGGGACATGTCACAGAACCAGGTTGGGTATCGGGAACCCTCTCCCCAAGCTGGACTGGAGCGATGGTGACAAAGAACCTGTCCCCAGCTGGGTCTGGGGTGGCAGTGTCCCCATCCTCCAGTGGTGCCACACGGAGCAGGCAGTACCGGTGGCGGTGACAATGACAGGGTGGCGGTGGCAGTATCCCTGTCCCCCGGGGGTGCTGCGAGGTGTGGGTGGTGCCGGTGGCGGTGACAGTGACTGGGTGGCGGTGGCAGTGCCCCCACAGGTGGTGACGCTGCCGCGGGAGTCGGTGCAGGCAGTGCCAGGCCAGACCGTCACCTTCACCTGTGTGGCCACCGGTGTCCCCACGCCCATCGTCACCTGGCGCCTGAACTGGGGACACACCCCCAGCAGCCACAGGTGGGCGGGGCCGGGGCGGGGCCTGAGGGGTGGTTGTGGATTGGAGGGGTTGGAGGAAGGGGCGTGGCTTACCCTGGGAGGGGAGCTCGTGATTGGGTGTGGTCTGCGATGGGCGGAGCTTCCATTTGGGTGGGGCCGGTGTGGGCGGGGTCTGTGTGTTGGGGCTGAGGGGTGGCTTGGGGCGGGGCTTGGGAAGTGGGAGGAGCTTGTGACAGGCGGGGCCTTGGTAGGCGGGGCTTCCATGGGGTGGGGTTTGTGGGCGGGGCGTGGTCTCTGTGGGCGGGGCTTTGGGTGGGTTTTTGATAAATGGGCGAGGCGAACAGCCGGGGGGCTCGTACAATGGGAGGGGCCTGAGATTGGGGCGGGGCCTGGGTGTGGGGGGGTCATGCAGAGGGAATGGGCTCCTCTGCTGGGATGGGGCGCTGGGTGTGTGGGGCACCAGGTGTAATGGGTGCCAAGTGTGTGGGGCAGTGGGTGTGCGGGGTACTGGGTGCTGGGTGTGTGGGGCACTGGGTGTGCGGGGTACTGGGTGTACTGGGTGCCAGGTGTGTGGGACACTGGGTGTGCGGGGTGCTGGGTGTACTGGGTGCCTGGTGTGTGGGGTGCTGAGTGTGTGGGGTAGTGGGTGTGCGGGGCGCTGGCTGTGCGGGGCGCTGGGTGTACTGGGTGTACTGGGTGCCAGGTGTGTGGGACACTGGGTGTGCGGGGTGCTGGGTGTACTGGGTGCCTGGTGTGTGGGGTAGTGGGTGTACTGGGTGCCGGGTGTGTGGGGTGCTGGGTGTGCGGGGTACTGGGTGTACTGGGTGCCAGGTGTGTGGGGCGCTGGGTGTAATGGCTGCCTGGTGTGTGGGGCACTGGGTGTGTGGGGCACTGGGTGTGTGGGGCACTGGGTGTGTGGGGTACTGGGTGTACTGGGTGCCGGGTGTGTGGGGTGCTGGGTGTGCAGAGCCCCAGCTGTGCCGGGTGCTGTGTGCTGGGCGTGGGGTGTGTGTGGCTCCGGGCGTGCCGGGCTCTGTCTGTGCCGGGCTCTGGGTAGCAAATGTGCCACGCAGGGTGTCGATCGTGAGCGAGGCTGGGCAGGGCACCCTGACCATCCGGGACGTGAAGGAAGCCGATCAAGGCGCCTACACCTGTGAGGCCATCAACACCCTGGGCATGGTGTTCGGCATCCCCGACAGCATCCTCACTGTCACCCGCCCCGGTCAGCGGCCCCTTCCCTCCCCTCCCCATGACACCAACCCCACCGTGGTACTGTCACCATCACCCACTGTCTCATCTCCCACAGGGCCATGTCCCGAGGGTCACTTCCAGGTGACAGGGACATCCCGCTGCCTGCCCTGCTTCTGCTTCGGCGTCACCACCTCCTGCCGCGCCACCACCCGCCACCGCCACCGCCTCCACCTGCGCTTCAACCGCCCCAACGACTTCAAGGGTGAGTTGTGGGGACAGGGGACAGGGGCAGGGGACACACCAGGGGCTGAGTGTTTCCTTGCAGGTGTCAATGTGACAGTGCCGGCGGCGCCATCCGCACCGGTGCTCTCGGCCACCCAACTCCATGTGGATGTGGGCACTGAGGAATTCCAGCTCCTAGACCTGTCACGCCGCTTCCTGGCACTCGATGCCTTCTGGGCACTGCCAGAGCCCTTCCTTGGGGACAAGGTGATGCCAGGGTGGGCTCAGGGCTGGGGACACCAGTGGCACGGCTGCTGACAGCCCACTCTGCTGCCAGGTGGATGCCTACGGGGGAGCGCTGAGCTACGGGGTGCGGTACCGGCTGGGCCGGGGGCCCCCTGAGCCCACTGCCCACCCCGACGTGCTGCTGCGGGGCCACGGGCGGCAGCTGCGGGCACGTGCTGGTGACACCCAGCCAGACGTCCTCAACCAGCGGCACGTGCCCCTCACCGAGGTGGGTGTGAGAGGGGAGGGGGTTGGTGGGGATGGTGGGGAGATGATGCCGGTGGTGATGGGTGAGTGAGGCTGGTGATGGGCGGGTGATGATGATGATGGTGGTGGGTGGATGATACCAGTGGTGGTGGGGGGGTGATGCCAGTGGAGACGGGTGGGTGGTGTGATGGCAGGTGGGTGAATCCAGTGCTGGGAAGGAGATACTGATGGGTGGGTGGTGCTGGCAGCGATGATGCTGATGATGGGCACTGGTGCTGGTGGTGGCAGATGGGTGGTACCGGTGGTGGCAGGTGGGTGATGCCAGCATTACCATCACCCTGCTGTGACACCGCTGTCACTGTCCCGGCAGGACCACTGGGAGGACGAGCAGGGTGTGCCAGTGAGCCGGGAGCTGCTACTGCTGGTGCTGCAGGGGCTGGAGGGCATCTTCATCCGGGCGGTGTATGACGGGCGCATGGCCAGTGTGGGGCTCAGCGACGTAGCCATGGACATCACTAGCATTGCGGACACTGGCCTGGGGCCGGCCGGCGACATTGAGGAGTGCAGGTGACCACTGGCAGCAAGGTCATGGGCTCAGTGCCACCGCTGCTGTGATGCCACTGTGTCCTGGTTTGTGTCACCCCAAGACACACTGTCACACTGCTGTGTCCCCAGGTGCCCCGTGGGCTACACGGGGCTGTCATGCCAGCGCTGTGCCCCCCGTTTTGAGCGGGTGACGAGGGGACCCTACCTGGGAACCTGCTCTGGTTGCGGCTGCCACGGCCACTCCAGCACCTGTGACCCTGTTTTTGGGCACTGCCTGGTAAGGAGTGAGGGGTTGATGAGGTGACAAGGGGGCAGGGACACATTTCAGGGTCACCACTCCCTTGTGACATGTGTCCCCCTCCCAGAACTGCCAGCACAACACGGAGGGTCCCCAGTGCGAGAAGTGCAAACCTGGCTTCTTTGGCGATGCCACCAAGGGCACAGCCACTGCCTGTCACCCTTGTCCCTGTCCCTACACTGAGCCATCTCGCAGGTGGGTGCCAACCCCAGGGACCAGCCCCTGATGTCACCACCCTGGCATCACCGTCGTTGTCACCCACAGGTTCTCGGAGTCCTGCTTTTTGGACACAGATGGCCAGGCCACCTGCGACGCCTGCGCCCCTGGATACGCCGGCCGCCGCTGCGAGAGGTGGGTGGGGGGTCCCTCCCTGTAACCCCTCCCACCTGAGACCCCCCCACCCATCACCCACTTACCACCCACCCATCCCCTACCCATCCACAGGTGCGCCCCGGGCTATGAGGGAGACCCCATCCAGCCGGGTGGCAAGTGCACCCCGATCGGTGAGCGGGGGTGCTGGCTGGGGGGGTGGGGGGATCCCCGCACCCTTGGGTGCCCCCCACCCTCACCCTCGCTGCCCGCAGGCCAGGAGCTCGTCAAGTGCGATGCCCGCGGGGGCCAGGACGAGGCAGGTGGCACCTGTCGCTGCAAGGTGAGGGCAGGGGGCTGGGGGGACAGTGGGGCAATATTGGGGGGAGCAATGGGGGGCTGGATGCTGCCATCCCCCACTGCACCAGTCTGGTCCCAGGTACCCAGTCCCTGCCCTAACACCCATCCTACCTGTGCCCCATAGTGCCCAGTCCAGCCCCCACTCAGATCCCCTGAGGCAACCAGTCCTGCCCCCCAAAGCTCCAAGTCCCACCCCCCATAGCTCCCAGTGCGATCCCTGGGGTACCCAGTCCAATCCACCCAGCACCGACCCCACCCCCTGCCCCATGGCACCCAGTCCAACCCCCCAGCAGGACCCACTCCAGTCCCCCATAACACTCAGCCTGACCCCTGTGACACCCAGTCTGGTCCCTGGGGTACCCAGTCCCACCAATGCCCCCAGCCCCCATCCCACCCACTGCACCCAGTCCCCCCCATTGCCCCGCTGACCCCTGCCTGCCCTGTGCCCCCAGCCCAACGTCCGTGGCCGGCTCTGCGACTCCTGCGCCGCTGGCACCTTCCACCTGAGCGCTGCCAACCCCGCGGGCTGCCTGCCCTGCTTCTGCATGGGACTGTCCCGCTCCTGCGCCAGCTCCGCCTGGCACCGCCACCAGGTACCCTGTGGCCCGGGACAGGCCGTGCCAGACCGTGCCATCCTGTACCACGTCGTGCCGTGTCTCGTCGTTGTGTTGATGTGTCATTCCATGGCTTGCCATGCCGTGCCACCGGAGTGCCATGTTGTGCCATGCTGTGCCACAATGTCATGTCACCTGTGCCATGTCATACCACGCCGTGTGGTGCCTTGTCATGCCTTGTCATGCCGTTATGTGCCGTGTAGTGCTGTGCCATACAACCTACGTGTTGTGCCTTGTCATGCCATGTAGTGCCGTGCTGTGCCATGTAGTGCCATGCTGTGCCACACCATGCCCACCACGATCCTTCCCGCAGGTGCTGCTCAGCTCTGAGGACTCGGCGCCGCTGCCCCTGGCCAACATGTCAGGCACGTGGCTGGAGGGGGCCGTGCCACACTTCGTGTCGCCGCGGGAGCTGCGCTTCGACGCCTTCCAGGAGCTGCCACGGGGTGTCCACTACTGGGTGCTGCCTGCACCCTTCACCGGGGACAAGGTGACACGGCCACTCCAAGGGACGCCTCTGAGCCTCTCCCTGTCCCCACCACCCAGTTCAGGGGGTAGGTGACCCTGAGCCATGCTGGCTGTCCCTTCAGGTGACAGCGTACGGCGGGGAGCTGCGGTACACGGTGACACACCGGGCCCTGGCGGGCACTCCCCTGCTCCCCGGGCACCCTGATGTCCTGCTCCAGGGCAACGGGATCTTCCTGGAGCACTTCTCCAGTGCCAGGCCCCCAGCCGGTGTCCCCACTGCTGTCACTGTGCCCATCCGTGAGGTGAGAGCGGTCCCTGTGTGGCACTCAGCAAGAGGGGTCGTGGAGGGAGGGGATCAGACTGGGTGCTGGGGAGGGGTTGGTCTGAGACCCCCAGGGGTCAGACTGGGCACCATGGGGAGGTCACCCTGGGCGCCCTGGGGGCCGGGCTGGGTGCAGTGGGGGATAGCGGCCCCCACGTCACCCCGGTGCGGCACAGGGCGCCTGGCGCCGCGCAGACGGGCGTGATGCCACCCGCGAACACCTCCTGATGGCCCTGGCCGACGTGGACCTGTTCATGATCCGCGCGTCCTACTCGGAGCAGCCAGAGGAGAGCAGGTGGGTTCCTTGTGGGGTCAGGAGGGGACACAGGGCGGTGGCAGGGCAGTGCTGACCCCCTCTGGCCCCGCAGACTGGCCGACGTCACCCTGGACGTGGCAGTGCCACACGCCACCGGCCGCCCGCCCGCGCTGGAGGTGGAGGATTGCGCCTGCCCCCCTGGGTACCGCGGGGCCTCGTGCCAGGTGAGACTCTCGGGTCCCCTCACTGCCACCATGGGGATGCTGAGCCGTGTCCCACCCCCCTGCCACTGTGTCCCCTCCAGGACTGTGACACCGGCTACACCCGCAGCACCGCCGGGCTCTACCTGGGCACCTGCGAGCCGTGCCAGTGCCACGGCCACGCCAGCGAGTGCCACCCTGACACCGGCGTCTGCCAGGTCAGCTGGGGACAGCCAGGGGACACCCTGGGGACCCCCATGGCAAGGACACAAATGCCATCAGCCCCTTTCTTTACAGGGCTGCCGGGATCACACGGAGGGTCCCCAGTGTGACAAGTGCCAACCCGGCTACTACGGCGATGCCACCCGGGGCACCCCGGGCGACTGCCAGCCCTGTCCCTGCCATGGACCCCATGGGGACACCCAGTAGGTGCCATTCCACGGTCTGTCACATCCCTGAGGACACTGATGGGGTGTCACCTGTCCCTTTGTCCCCTCCACAGGGTGACCAAGATGTGTTTTGAGGACACGGACGGGCAGCCCACATGCAGTGCCTGTGCCCCAGGACACAGCGGCCGCCTCTGCGAGAGGTGACAGGGACACCAGGGTGGGATGGGGGGTGTTTTTGGGGTGAACGCCCCTCTCACTGCCTCATTTGGGTTTGTCCCACCGCAGGTGCTCGGCCGGGTACGTGGGGGACCCGCTGCGGGGAGAGCCGTGCCGAGGTGAGCGTCACGGGGTGGGGACCAAGTGCTGTCCCCTGTGGTGGCAGTAAGGGGGGCTGTGGCTGACTGTGTGTCACCCCTCAGTGCCCAGTGTTCCCGGCGGGCAGTGCCAGTGTGACCCACGCGGCAGCACCGGTGAGGGCTGCGACACCAACGGGCAGTGCCGCTGCAAGGTGAGCCTTGTGTGTGTGTCCCCAGCCCCGGGAGGGGTGACAGGGCCATGTCACCATGCTGTGTTTCCCCCCAGGCCAACGTGGAGGGTCCCCACTGTGCCACGTGCCGTCCCCACCACTTCCACCTGAGCGGGGATGAGCCAGCCGGGTGCCTGCCCTGCTTTTGCATGGGCATCGTCCAGCACTGCACCAGTACCTCCTACGCCCGTGCCACCGTGAGTGTCCCCTCTTGTCCCCACGTGTCCCCAGGGTGTCCCCAAGTGTCTCTGACCCCGCTCACCCCTCGATCCCACAGATCCAGACATCCTTTGCCCCGGGGGATGCCCAGGGGTTCGCCCTGGTGAACCGCCAGCGCAGCACCCGTGTGGGCAGCGGCTTTGGGGTGCAGCCAGGGCACCCCCAGCCCCACCTGACCTACGAGCGCTTTGGGGAGCTGCCCCCTGACTCCTACTACTGGCAGCTGCCACCCCCCTACCAGGGGGACAAGGTAACGGGGTGACCCCTGGGGGACAGGGTGTCCATGGAGCCTTGGGAATGCCCCGCCAGGGGCTGCACCCCTTCCCCATGGGCACCCTGGGCACTGTCCGGGAGGTGGACACAGCCTCCTTGTCTCTGCCCTTCTCTTTCCCTTTCCCCCTTAGGCTTTTCCCCTTTCCCTCCCCTTTTTCCTCTTTTCACCGTGTCTTTTTCCCCTTTGCCCCTTCTCCTTTCCCTTTCCCCATAATTTTTGCCTTCCTCATCCCTGTCCTGTGCCATCCCCTGTCCCCATCATCACCCCCATTCTTTTCTTTCTCCTCTTTCCCCATCCCCTCCCCTCCCCATCCTCTTCCCTTCCTTATCCCTATCCTCTTTCTTTCCCCTTTCCCCTCTCCCTTTTCCCATCCCTCTCCTCTTCCTCATCCCTATTTCATCTTATCACCTTCCCCATCCCCATCCCTGTCCCCATCGTGCCCATCCTCTTCCCTGTGCCCATCCCATCCCACCTCATCCCATCCCTTCCCTTTCCTACTCCAATCCCAATCCCAATCTTGCCCATATCCCGGTGCAGGTGGGCTCCTATGGGGGTCGGCTCCGCTACACCCTGACCTACACCCCAGGGGGGCAGGGAGCTCCCCTGCCCGACGCTGACATCCAGATCACGGTAAGGGGGTGCTGGCTGGGGTGGCACAGGGACACACTGGGTGACGCCAGGACCCCCTGACCCCCTTGTCCCCTTGTCCCCAGGGCAATGACATCACACTGGTGGCCTACCAGCCCGACCTGCCCCCGCGGACCCCCCAGGCCTTCGAGATCATTTTTCGGGAGGTAGGAGGTGGTGGGAGGCTTTTGTCCGTGATGTTCCCCTGTCCCAGAGTGTGTTCCCTGCTAAGCCCCTGTTCCTGCAGCAATACTGGCAGCGGCCGGATGGGCAGCCAGCGACGCGGGAGCACCTGCTGATGGCACTGGCCGACCTGGACGAGATCCTCATCCGAGCCACCTACTCCACCAGCACGGCCGCAGCTGCCATTGCCGACGTGGCCATGGACACAGCCGTGCCCCCCCAGCCCGGCTTGCCCCCGGCCCTCGAGGTGGAGGAATGTCGCTGTCCCCCTGGGTACCACGGGCTCTCCTGCCAGGTGAGCCCAGCCCCTCCCAGTGTCACTGCATCACTCCCATCACCTCCCTACCCTCCTTCCCAGTACCTCCTCATCATCCCCCCGATCACCCCTCAGCATCCCCCCCATCAATCCAGTAAGACCCTCCATCACCACCATCACTCCTTTCATCATTGTCCCCATCATCAACTCCAGCATCCCCCACCACCCCAGCCTCCCCCCGTCATGCCCAGTATCACATTCCGTCATCCCTCCAGCATCCTCCGTCATCATCCTTCCATCATCTCATCTGCCTATCAAACCCACCGTCACCCTGTCAGCTTCACCTGCATCACCGCTTCATTCTCCCCCCCAGTATCACCCCCTCATCACCTTCCATCATCATCCCTCCATCAGTGTACCATCATCACCATCAGTAGTCCCATCATTGCCCATCAGCCCCCAGCATCCCCCCATCATCCCCAGGATCACCCCCATCACCCTCATCACCCCTTCAGCATCTCCCCAGTGTCACCCCGTCACTCTTCATCATCCCCCAGCACCCCCATCACCCATCTGTCCCCCAAGCCCCCTCTTTCCCCCTCCCCAGGCCCCTTCCCCAGGCTCTGGGGGTCCCAACGCTGTCCCTTCCCGCAGGACTGTGCCCCCGGGTACACGCGCACCGGCGGGGGGCTGTACCTGGGGCACTGCGAGTTGTGCGAGTGCAACGGCCACTCCGAGAGCTGCCACCCCGAGAGCGGCGCCTGCTCCGTAAGGCCCCACATTCCGAATGTTTCTGGGGGGGCTGTGGTGTCATCCCAGCCGGGACACCCCCAATTTGTGCCCCCACTATCCCCCAGGGCTGCTTGCACAACACAGCAGGGGACTTCTGTGACCAATGTGCCCCTGGCTTCTACGGAGACGCCACCGCCGGGACCCCCGAGGACTGCCAGCCCTGTGCCTGTCCCCTCCCGTACCCCGAGAACCAGTGGGTGCCTGCACTGCGGTGGGGGTGCCAGGCTGGGGGTGCCAGGGAAGGGATGTGCCCTCACCTTACTCTGTCCCCGCAGGTTTTCCAGGACCTGTGAGAGTCTGGGAGGCGGCGGGTACCGCTGCACCGCCTGCGAGCCAGGCTACACTGGGCAGTACTGCGAGCGGTGAGGCTGCTGGGACCCCAAAACGTGCCCCAAACACCCACCCCATGGGCTCACCCCATATACCCACCCTGCTATACCTGCCCTGATGGGTTCACTGCCATATACCCACCCCAAAACCCCACCCCATGGGCTCACCCCCATATACCCACCCCAAAACCCCACCCCATGGGCTCACCCCCATATACCCACCCCAAAACCCCACCGTGATTGAGTCACCCGTATGTACCTATCCCCAAAACCCACCTCCACTGCCTCACCCCCATATATCCACCCACATATACCCCCCCCAATGTACTCCTGCAATACCCACCCAATGCGCTCACCCCGATGAGCTCACCCCGATATACACGTCCTACAGAGCATGTGTGCTCACCCCGACATACACACCCCAAATGCTCACCCCAGTTTATGCACCCCAGTACACCCACCCTGATATACTCACCCTGATGGCCTTTCCCATACAGACCCACCCCAAAGTGCTCCCCAATATACCCACCCCGATATAGCCACCCCAATGTTCTCCTGCTACACCGACCCTGATGTACTCACCTCTATGAGCTCACCCCAGATTTTGCATCCTAAAGGGCTCAGCCTGACATATGCACCCCAATACACACTGCACCTACCCTGATGGCCTCACCCCAATAGAGACACCCCAAAGTGCCCCCCCCTTATACCCGCCCTGATACAGTCACCACCCCACTATACCCATCCTGATGTACTCACCCTGATGTGCTCACCCCAATATACTCACCCTGTGTACCCCAATATACCCCCCATACACACCCCAATGCACCCACCCTACGTACCCCAATATACTCCCCATACACACCCCAATATACCCACCTTAGATACCCCAATATACCCCCCATACACACCCCAATGCACCCACCCTACGTACCCCAATATACTCCCCATATACACCCCAATATACCCACCTTAGGTAGCCCAATATGCTCACACCCTAATGCCCCCCCGCCAGCCCACCCACCCCAATATACTTCCTCCCATTTGCACCCCACTGCGCCCCCACAAACGCAGTGCCCCCATTTCTCCCTGCAGCTGCGCCCCGGGGTACAGGGGTGACCCCACGGTGCGGGGCCAGGGCTGTGTCCCCGCGGGGCCCCCGCCCGCGCTGGCCGTGCGCGTGCACCCCGTGCGCACCGCGGTGCCGCAGGGCAGCGCCGTCACCCTGCGCTGCCAGGCCACTGGGGACCCCCCGCTCTACTACCACTGGGTGCGAGAGGACGGGCGGCCCCTCCCCGAGGGCGCCCAGAGCCGCCGACAAGGTACTGGGGGGCTCCGGGGGGGATGTCAGGGTGTCCTCAAGGCGTGGGGTGTCACCTGCGTGTCCCCCCAGGCGAGGAGCTGCACTTCCCCAGCATCCAGCCCTCTGAAGCCGGCGTCTACGTCTGCTCCTGCCGCAACCTCCGGCACAGCAACGCCAGCCGCGCCGAGGTCATCGTCACCGGTAGGTCGTTGTCACCGAGAGGGGGACACGCACAGAGGGGAGGCAGGAGCGGGGCTCACCCCTCTCTGTGGTGGCCCAGAGACCCCTGAGAAGCCCATCACTGTCACCGTGGAGGAGAAGCGAGTGCAGAGGGTGCAGCCTGGCGCCGATGTCACCTTCGTCTGCACCGCCAAGAGCAAGGTGAGGGGAAGGGGGCACAGCAGCAGGGCTGCGGGGCCGTTCAGGGACATTCAGGGTGTGGAGATGCCCCTGGGTGCCCACCCAATCCTACCGAGCAAAGGACACCCAAGGATGTCCTCACAGGGATATCCAGAGCACGGGAACAGCTGTGCCCATATGGACTCCCCCAAGCCCCCTTGGGCCCCTACACAGCTCTGTGGGACATCCCTGGGTACCCACCCCTCCCCCGTGGGTGCACAGCCAGACATGTGCCCCTCCATGTGCCCATCCCAGTGGCCTCAGGCCTCCCCACCTCTGTCCCCCCCAGTCTCCCGCCTACACCCTGGTGTGGACACGGCAGAACCATGGGACGCTGCCGGCAGGCGCCGTGGACTTCAACGGGATCCTGACGCTGCGCGGGGTGCGGCCCCAGGACGCCGGGGTCTATGTCTGCACCGGCTCCAACATGCTGGACATGGACCAGGGCACCGCCACGCTCTACGTCCAGGGTGAGCCCTGATGCTGTGGCTCACCCCGTGGTGATGGGAAACACCAGGGTGATGGGCACATTCACTGCCCAGACACCAGGGTGATGGGCACAGCAGGGCCGGGGCACCGGTGTGGTGGTCGCACTTGGCCCCCAGAGGCTGGGTTTGATGGGCACGTTGCTGTGTGGATGTCAATGCCCAGAGGCCAGGGTGATGGGTGCATCCAATGCCTGGATACCAGGGGGATGGGTTTGCATGGTGCCCAGTCCTTCAGGTGATGGCCACGCTCACCTCCCTGGCTCTGCAGTGATGGGCACGTGCGGTGCCCAGGTGCTGGGGTGATGGGCACATGGAATGCCCAAACGCTGGAGTGGTGGGCACACTTGGTGCCTGGACACTGGGGCAGTGGGCAGGTCTGATGTCCAAATGCCAAGGTGATGGGTGGGTTTGGTGCCTGGACACTGGGGTGATGGGCACACTTCCCTGAGACCCACCCCCTCCTGCAGCTGCCTCGAAGACTCAGATGTTCTACGGGCCCGTTGAGTTCATGGAGGGGCACAGACCGGGTAAGTCACCAGGGGAGGGTTCCTGGGGGTCCGCACGCTCCCCCCACCCGCTGCATGCTGGGGCTCCACGCACACCCTGCTGCTGGCTGTGCCACGCCGCCCCACTTCCCACTGCCCCACTGCCTGGGGACAGCACTGGGGGGGCCTGGTGAGCCCTAAACCCCCCCGGGTCTCACCGCAGCCGGCACCGCCGCCGCCCCCACCGCCACCGTGGAGCCGGCGCAGCTGAGTGTGGCACCGGGGCAGCCGGCCGAGTTCCACTGCGTGGTCACCGGCAGCCCCCAGCCCACCCTTGAGTGGCTCGGTAGGTGCCCACTGGGGACGGGGGAACACCGGGACCGGGCGAGGGGACACAGCGAGCGAGGGTGATGCCGGACCGTGTCCCTGCAGGTGCGCTGCCACCGCGGGCCGTGGTTCAGGGTGGGACGCTGCGTTTCGGCGCTGTCGAGCCCGCCGACGAGGGGCACTATGAGTGCCGGGCACGGAGCAGCGCCGGGCAGCACATGGCACGCGCCTTCCTCCACGTGCAAGGTGAGCGGCAGCACCATCGTCCCTGTCGCCCCCTGTCCACATCATCCCCATCATTTCCATCATCCCCATCACCCCGATCATTGCCATCTCTGCTGTCATGTACATCACCCCTATTGTCTCCATTGTCCCTGTCACCCCTCTTGCTCCCATCATCACCCATCATCTCTGTCACTCTGCATCATCCCCATTGTCCATCTCCATTGTCTCCATGGTCTGCAACATCCCTGTCATTCTCATCATCCCTGTAACCCTCATCACCCCTGTCACCTCCCGTTGTCCATCCACTTCATCCCCATTGTCCCCATAATCTCATCATCACCACCGTTGTCTCTGTCACCTCCAATACCCATCATCTTCATTGCCCCATCATCCCTGTCACTCTCATTGTCCCCATTGTTCTCTTCTTCCCCTTCATTCCCCGTTGCCCCCTCAGCTCCATTGTCCCGTCATCCCCCATCATTCCCTTGTTCCCATCACCCTTACCATCCTTGCCATCTGCATCATCTCCATCATCTCTGTACACCCCATTGCCCCCATCACTCCCATCGTCTCTATCATCCCCATCATCCCATTGTCCCCATCATCCTCATCATCTCCATCACCCTCATTGTCCCCCATCTCCTCCAGCACCTCCATCATCCCATGGTCCCCTTCACCCTCATCGTCTGCATCACTCATGTCAGCCCCATTGTCCCCACCCCCATTGTCCCCGCCCCCCCATTGCCCCCAGCACTGCCCTGATCCCCCTCCCCACAGGTGCGGGCACCCCCCAGGTGCAGGTGAGCCCGGAGCGGACGGAGGTGCAGGAGGGCTCCACGGTGCGGCTCTACTGCCGGGTCTCGGGGTCCCCCACTGCCACCATCACCTGGGAAAAGCAGGGGGGCACCCTGCCACCACAGGTGAGTGGGGCACTGGCACCAGTGGGTGCTCCGGGGGGTGTGGGTGCACCACAGGTGCCACTGACACCCACCCTCATGCCACAGTCCCGCACCGAGCACGGTGACATCGCCACGCTGGTCATCCCCGCTGTGACGGTGGCCGATGGTGGCATCTACCTCTGTGTGGGCACCAGCGCTGTTGGCACGGCCCGCGCCGCTATCGAGGTGGCCGTGGTGCCAGGTGAGGAGGGTGGGGGACACCAGCGGTGTTCAGGGGTGGTTTTGGGGGGCCTACAACCCTCCCATGCGCCCCCTTTTGCTTCCCGCAGGGGTGGCACCACCTGTCCGCATCGAGTCCTCATCCCCATCCGTCACTGAGGGACAGACCCTGGACCTGGACTGTGTGGTGGCAGGGCCCAGCTCTGCCACCGTGACATGGTACAAGCGTGGGGGCTCCCTGCCCGCTGGCCACCAGGTAGGGCAAAGCAGGGTGGGCAGCACCCCAAACGCTGCCCTGTCCCCTGCTGTGTGACACCAAACATGTCCCCACCTGCAGGTTTCAGGGTCCCGGCTCCGTGTCCCCCATGTCACGGCAGCTGATTCAGGGGAGTACGTGTGCCGGGCAAGCTTGGGGACCACTGCCCGGGAGGCGTCTGTCATTGTCACCGTCGTGGCTGCATCCGGCTCATCCTATGGTGAGACTGAGCTCAGCAGCACCAGAGGGGACGTGCTGGTTCCCAACGGGTGGTCACAGCTCTGTCCTCCCCTGCAGGACCACCAGCTTCAGGTGTCCCTGTCCGGATCGAGGCATCCTCGTCCACCGTGGCCGAGGGACAAACCCTGGACCTCAACTGCATCGTGGCCGGGCAGGGACAGGCCACTGTCACCTGGTACAAGCGCGGGGGGTCCCTCCCAGCCAAGCACCAGGTAGGGGACGCAGAGGGGGACGATGCGAAGGGAGGCTGGGGTTGATGCACAGCCCTGTGCGAGCCCAGGTGGCTCTGGTGACCCTTGTGTCCCCTCCCCACAGGTGTCCGGCTCCCGGCTGCGGCTGCTGCAGGTGACAGCGGCCGATTCGGGCGAGTACGTGTGCCGGGTGACCAGCGGGGCCACCACCAAGGAGAGCGCGGTCATGGTGACCATCCAACCCAGCAGTGCCGGTGCCTACTGTGAGTGGGGACAGGGGATGGCAGTGCCAGCAGGGGCTCCTCATGTGTCACAGCACTGAGCCGTGGCTCAGGTGCCCATACTGGCGAGACCTTGCTGTGGTCACTGGTGTCACCCTCCTGTCTCGGTCCCCAGCCCCGGGCAACACGACCCCCCTGCGCATCGACTCCCCATCCTCTGCCGTGGTCGAGGGACAGACCTTGGACCTCAACTGTGTCATCGCCAGCCCCACACAAGCCACTGTCACCTGGTACAAGCGTGGGGGAACCCTCCCAGCCAAGCACCAGGTAGGGGACACGGAGCAGGGATGTCCCCAAAGGGGGTGGATGCAGTTGACCCACAGCTGTGGGCAACCTGGGTGGCCCATGCAAATGCAGATGGTCCCATGGAAGCCCGGGTGGCCCCTTATAGGCCCAGGTGACCCCATACAAGAGCAGGAAACCCCATGCAAGCCCTGGTGGCCCATGCAAGGTTAGGTGGCCTACGGAAGCCCATGTAGCTCATATGTTGCAAGTCCAAATAGCCCATGCAAGGTCAGGTGGCCCCATACAAGTCCTGGTGGCCCATGCAAGCCCTGGTGGTCCCATTCAAGCCCACGTGACCCCATGGAAGCCCAACTGGCCCCAGTGACCCCCATGTCCCCTCCCCACAGGTGTCCGGCTCCCGGCTGCGGCTGCTGCGGGTGACAGCGGCCGACTCAGGCGAGTACGTGTGCCGGGTGACCAGCGGGGCCACCACCAAGGAAACCTCCATCATGGTGACCATCCAGCCCAGCAGTGCTGGTGCCTACTGTGAGTGGGGACAGGGAACACGGGATGTTACCCACGGGGGGGGTGACACTGCTCCCAGTGTCCCTGGGAGGGTCACACATGGTGGTGGTCACAGTGTCTAACCCATCTTGGTCCCCAGCCCCGAGCAGCACGACCCCACTGCGCATTGAGTCCTCGTCCCTGTCATCCCCTGTGACCGAGGGACAGACCCTGGACCTCAACTGTGTCATTGCCAGCCCCGCACAAGCCACTGTCACCTGGTACAAGCGCGGGGGAACCCTCCCAGCCAAGCACCAGGTAGGGGACACGGAGCAGGGATGTCACCAAGCGGGACGGATGGGAATGACACACAGCTGTGGGCAAGACCAGGTGGCCCATGCAAGTCCTGGGGACCCCATACAAGGTTGGCTGGCCCTGGGCAGGCCCAGGTGGCCCCATGACTATGGAACCCCGAGTGATCCCAGGGAAGACCAAGTGACCCCAAGGAAGCCCAAATGACCCCACATAAGCCCAGGTGGCTCATGCAAGCCCAAAGTGACCCTGTGCAAGCTCAAGTGGCCTTGTGCAATCCCAGATGACCCCTTGCCAGAGCTGATGGCCTCAGTGACCCCCATGTCCCCTCCCCACAGGTGTCCGGCTCCCGGCTGCGGCTGCTGCATGTGACAGCGGCCGACTCGGGCGAGTACGTGTGCCGGGTGACCAGCGGGGCCACCACCAAGGAGATCTCCATCATGGTGACCATCCAACCCAGCAGTGCCAGTACCTACCGTGAGTGGGGACAGCAGGAGGTGACTGAGGACTGGGGGACAGTGCCACCGTCCTTGGGGTGACCCTCCTGTCTCTGTCTCCAGCCGCTGGTGTCACCCCTCCAGTGCGCATTGAGTCTTCGTCCTCCTCCGTGGCCGAGGGACAGACCCTGGACCTCAACTGCATCGTGGCCGGGCAGGGACAGGCCACTGTCACCTGGTACAGGCGCGGGGGGTCCCTCCCAGCCAAGCACCAGGTAGGGGACACAGAGGAGCATTTTGGGATGGAAAAGGGATTTTTGGTGGTGTTGAGGGGTATATGTCCCCATTCTCATGTGTGTCACCCCTCCAGGTGTCGGGCACCCGCCTACGCATCCCCCAGGTGACAGCGGCCGATTCGGGCGAGTACGTGTGCCGGGTGACATCGGGCAGTGTCACACATGAGACATCCCTCATCGTCACCATCCAGACTGGTGCTGGCTCCTCTTACGGTACTGGGATGGGTGAGAGGTGACATAGGGGCGTGGTGAGGACACAGTGGTGACCCTGCTGACCCTATTGCCACCCCCAGCTGTTGGTGTCACGCCACCAGTGAGGATCGAGACCTCCTCTGCTGCTGTCACCGAGGGACAGACATTGGACCTCAACTGCATGGTGGCAGGACAGGGTCATCCTCATGTCACCTGGTACCGGCGCGGGGGGGCTCTGCCACCAAACAGCCAGGTGGGACATGGGGGAGGTGGCTTTGCCCTGCAGGCCACAACCCTGCATCAGGTAGTGATGTGTCCTCAACTTGTCACCTCCCCAGGTGTCAGGGACCCGCTTGCGCCTTGCCCAAGTGGCAGTGGCCGATTCGGGAGAGTACGTGTGCCGGGTGACCCTGGGGACCATCACCCAGGAGGCATCTGTCATTGTCACTGTGCCCAGCAGCGCCGACACCTATTACAGTGAGTGTGAGAGAGAGGAGAGCGCTTGGGGACAATCGAGTGTCGCCTTGGTGATAAACGTGCCCTTTCCCTGTCCTCCCCCAGCCTCTGGCATCTCCCAGCCCCTCCGCATCGAGTCCTTGTCCTCGGCCATCGCCGAGGGACAGACCCTGGACCTCAACTGCGTGGTGGCAGGGTCAGGCCCCACCACTGTGACGTGGTACAAACGTGGTGGCTCCCTGCCCATTGGCCACCAGGTAGGGGACAGGGGAGGGTCCCCCTGAATTTGTCCCATCCCCTGCTCTACGATGATGACTTGTCCCCTAATTGTCCCCTCCAGGTGTCAGGCACCCGCCTGCGCATCCCCCAGGTGACAGCAGCCGACTCAGGGGAGTACGTGTGCCGGGTGACGTCAGGCGGCATCACGCAGGAGACGTCCCTCATCGTCACCATCGATGACGGAGCCAACCCATCCCACTGTGAGTGCCACCCTCCGGGGGACAGGTCCCCACTGGTGTCAGGGACCACTGGGGCCGTTCACCCTCAACCGTGCCCATGCAGCCGCCGGCGTCACGCCACCCATCCACATCGAGTCCTCGGCATCCTCTGTCACCGAGGGACAGACCCTGGACCTGGACTGTGTGGTGGCCGGCCAGGGACAGGCCACCATCACGTGGTACAAGCGTGGTGGGGCCCTCCCAGCCAAGCACCAGGTAGGTGGGGACACCGGTGGGGTGGGGGACGGTGGTGGCTGTGCATGGC
Organism: Aphelocoma coerulescens; assembly: GCF_041296385.1. NCBI lineage: Eukaryota > Metazoa > Chordata > Aves > Passeriformes > Corvidae > Aphelocoma > Aphelocoma coerulescens. The sequence continues at coordinate 390,933 of NC_091034.1, forward strand.
TGGGTGATGCCACCACCTTCTGTCATGACGTCCTCAGATTTCAGGGTCCCGGCTGCGGCTGTCGCAGCTCTCGGTGGCCGATTCGGGAGAGTACGTGTGCCGGGCTGACACGGGCAGCGTTGCCCGCGAGGCCACTGTCTTTGTCACTGTCACCTCCCGTGACAGCTCCAGCTACCGTGAGTGCGGCCACGGGGTGAGGGAGGATGCTGAGGGGAAATAGGGGATGTGAGTGACCTCGTGGCCTCTCTGTCCCTTTGTCCCCACAGGTCTGCAGAGCCCCATCATCTCCATCGACCCACACAGCATGGCAGTGGCACCGGGTGAGGATGCCACCTTCAAGTGCCGCGTCCACGATGGCGCGCGGCCTGTCAACATCACTTGGCGGATGGGGCCTGGCCAACACCTCCAAGGTATGGTGGTCCCCAGGGTGGCCCTGGCATGGTCCCCAGGGTGGCCCTGGTGCTGATGGCTCCTCCTTGCCCAGACAATGTGAAGATCAGCGCCAACGGCTCAGTCATCTCCATCACTGGTGCCCACGTGGGCAACCAGGGTGCTTACCACTGCGTGGCCTCCAACCGCTTCGGCGTCGCCAGCAGCGTCGTCAACCTTGTGGTGCAAGGTATGAGGTGGCCAGCGTGGCCCTGTCCCTGTCTCCAGATGCTCCAGCTGTCTCCAGGGCATTGGTGTCCCCATCCCCATGTTCTCCGTGTGCTCCAGATGCCCTCAGGGTGGTCTCCCTGTCACCATGCTGGTGTCCTCCACGTTATCCAGATACCACTGGAGCAATGGTGTCCCTATCCCCATCTCCTCTCTATGCTTCAAGTTCTCCTGGAGTGGTGGTGCCCATGTCCCTGTGCTGGTGCCCTTCATGGGGCCGCAGGAGTTGTGATGTCCCCATCCCCCATGCTGATGTCCTCCATAGGCTTTGGATGCTCCTGAGATGTTGTGTCCCCATCCCCACCCTCATGCTCATTTCTTCCCATGCTCCCGATGCTCCCAAGGTGATGGGTGTCCCTGTGTCCAGGCCAACATCCTTCATGGTGGTGTCCCAATCCCCACCCCAATGTCTTCCTCCTTCTCCAGGTGCCCCCACAGTGTCAGTGATGCCACCAGGCCCCGTGACAGTGAAGGAGGGCAAATCCCTGAGCCTGGAGTGCCTGGGCCGGGGCGAGCCACGGCCGCTGGTGCGCTGGAGCCGGCTGGGCTCCCGGCAGAAGGTGGAGCACCAGACACTGCTGCACATGGACAGCCAGGCCATCCTGCAGGTGAGGGAGCACCCAGGGGCACCATGGGGCACCGGGCAGTGCCTGGTGCTCATCCCCACCCTGTCCCCCCCCAGCTGTCGCCGGCCAAGCCGGAGCACGCCGGGACCTACGTGTGCACAGCGCACAGTGCCCTGGGCTCGGCCCAGGCACGGGTGGACGTCAGCGTGGAGTCAGCGCAGCGGCACCCCGGGGCCCCCGAGGTCACTGCACCATCTACCGTCACCGTGGTGGCCGGGGACACGGCCACACTGCACTGCATGGCCAGAGGTATGGGGAGCCTGGAGGACCATGGTGGAGAAGGGGTGTCCTGAGCAGTACCCGACACCTCGGTGATGGGCATGGTGTGGTCATAGGTGACCCAGCGCCCCGGATTGAGTGGTCGAAGCTGCGGGCACCCCTGCCCTGGCAGCACCGCGTGGTGAACGGTAGCCTGGTCATCCCTCGTGCCGCGCAGCAGGACTCGGGCCAGTACATCTGCAATGCCACCAGCCCCGTCGGTTCCACCGAAGTCTTCGTCACCCTCGATGTGGAGAGTAAGGAGGGGACAGCGGGGGGCTGGGGTGCCCCTGGGTTCCTGCTGCCACCTCTCCTGTGGCCATCACCTGTCCTTCCTCTGCATGTGGCCGCCTCCATTGCCACTCCCACCCTTACATGCAGCCCTTCCTCGCGGGACCATCCTCGCTCCATCCCAGCACTCATCCTCCTCCTCTCAAGCTCCATCACCAGCCCTTCCCGTGGATGTGTCCACCTGCTTGTCCCATCCCTGTGCATGTCCATCTCCACTTCTGCTCTCTCATCCGCCATTTATCCATCCACCATGGATCCATCCATGGCTCATCCATCCCAGCTCAAACCCATCTCTTTATCTCTGCTCATATCTCTCCTTCCACCTCTTCCTCATGGATCCATCCATCTCATTCATCCCAGCATACACCCATCTCTTCATCTCCTTACTCTTGCATCCCTTTCTTTCTTGTGGATTCACCACCCATCACTCATCCATCACAGCTCACATCCATCTCTCCATCTCTGCTCACACCTGTCTGTCTTTTCCTTGTGGATTCATCAATCCCAGCACACACCCACCTCCCCATCTCCTTGCTCTTCCATCAATCTCATCCTTGTGAATTCACCGCTCTCTCATCCATCCCAGCTCGCATCCATCTCTCCATCTCCTCTCACACCCCTCCATCCATCCCTTCCTGGTGGATTCATCCACTGCTCACCCACTCCAACTGACATTCCTCTCTCCGGTTCCTCTCACACCCCTCCATGCATCTCATCCTTGTGCATCCACCCATCTCTGGTCCATCCCAGGACATGCCATCTCTCCATCTCCTCTCACACCGTTCCATCCATTCCTTCCTTGTGCATCATCCATCTCATCCATCCCAGCACACACCCAACTCGCCACCTGCTCTCACATTCTGCCATCCACCCCCACACCTACCTCTTCCTTGTGGATTCATCCATCACTCACCCATCCCCGCTCACATCCATCTCTCCATCTCCTCTCACACCTTTTCCATCCATCCCTTCCTTGTACATCCATCCATGTGATTCATCCCAGCATACACTCGTCTCTCAATCTCCTCTCAAACTTATCCCTCCACCTCTTCCTGGTACACTCATCCATCATTCAATCTTTCCAGCTCACATCCAGCTCTGCATTTCCTGACTCCTGCATCCCCCTTCTCCCTGTGCATCATCCATCTCAGCACACACCCAACTGGCCATCTCCTCTCAAACTCTCCAATCATCCATCCATCCATCCATCCATCCATCCATCCATCCATCCATCCATCCATCCATCTCTTCCTTCCTGGTAGATTCATCTGTCAGTCCTGGCCATCCCAGACATCCATATCTCCATCTCCTCTTACATTCCTCTATCCACCCCTTCCTCGTAGATCCATCCAACTCTCATCCATCCCAACACACGCCCATCTCCATCACACCCTACCCGCCCCCACCAACACCCTCCTTGCCCCGCTGACCCATTCCTGGCCCTGTCCCGACTGATGGTTCCACCCGTCCCACAGCACCTCCGTACGCCACCATCCTCCCGGAGGACACGGCGGTGCGGGCGGGTGATGCGCTGCAGGTGCAGTGCCTGGCCCACGGCACTCCCCCGCTGCACTACACCTGGGACAAGGTGAATGGCAGCCTCTCGGCACGTGCGGCCCACCGCGCCGGCCTCCTCCGCCTCAGCCCCGCGGCCGCCGCCGACGCCGGCACCTACCGCTGCGTCGTCACCAACCGCGTCGGCACCGCCGAGGCCTTTGCCCGTGTGGCTGTTCATGGTGAGCCCATCCCCGGCCCGGGTACCATGGGTGCTCCACACTGGGTGGTGGCAGTGCCGCCGGGTGCCCTCAGAGCTCTGCGTCCCACCCAGGCGATCCCGGTGCTGACGGGTACCACTGGGGCTCCGCATCCCGCCTGGGTGGTGCCGTTGGGTACCACTGGGAGTCTGCACCCCACCCAGGTTATCCTGGTGTTATCCTGGATACCACCGGGGCTCTGCATCCCCCATGGGTGATGCAAGTGCCGCTGGGTACCACTGGGGCTCTGCATCCCTTCCAGGTGATGCTGGTGAAGGTGGGGGCATCGCTGGCGGTCCCTTGGTGGTGCAGGTGACACCAGGGAGCCTCGTCAAGGGGGTGGGTGGCACCGCCGAATTCGCCTGCTCTGTCTCTGGGGACTCCCGTGCCCGTGTGGAGTGGCTGAAGGAAGGTGGGGAGCTGCCCCCCACCCACAGCGTGCGGGACGGGGTGCTGCGGTAAGGAGGAACGCAGGACAGGGAAGTGGGACCCCCACCCTGGCCCCCCGTGGGGTCTCTCACCCCAGTGGTGTCCCCGCAGGATGCCGGAGCTGGCGGCGGGGGCGCAGGGCGTGTACGTGTGCCGGGCCAGCGCCCCGGGCGGGCAGGCGGAGGACAGGGCCACCCTCACTGTCCAGGGTAGGAGTGTCACCCTGGCACCAGGGGACACGGGCACCCCCTGACCTGTCCCCCACTAACAAGGGCACCCCGGGACCCCCATGTCCCCACACCGAGGGGTTCCCCAGCACCTTCCATTTCCCTACACTCACAGGTACCCAGATACCCCAACCGCCCATGGTGACCCCAAATCTCTCCTCAAGCCAGCAGACACCCCAATACCTCCCACCCTTCCCCATGCCTGTGGACACCCCAACACAATCAATCTCTCCCCACCCCTACAGCCACCCCAGTGCCCCTATCTCTTCCCACACCCATGTCCACCCTCGTACCCCCCATGTCTCCCCATGTTCACAAGGACTCCAACACCTCTGACCTCTCCCCCTTCCCACAGCCACCCGAATTGTCCCACATCCCTCAGGAACCCCATTTTTCCCTATCTTCCACTCCGGTGCCAGACCGTGGTGCCTCCCTGTGCCGGGGGCTCACCCCAGAACCCCACTGTCCCCCCAAGCTCTCCCCAGGGCCCTGATCAACATCCGGACCGCGGTGCAGACGGTGCTGGCAGGGACAACAGTGGAGCTGGAGTGCCTGGGCTTGGGGGAACCCCGTCCCCATGTCACCTGGAGCAAAGTAGGGGGCCGCATCCGCCCCGGGGTGCTGGTCCGCGCTGGCACCCTCACCATCGAGCAGGTGGAGCGGGTGGACGCCGGGCAGTACCGCTGCACCGCCACCAATGCTGTGGGCACCGTCCAGTCCCACGTCATCCTCCACGTGCAAGGTGAGCACGGGGACACGGAGGTGGGGACACACACCGTGTGCCCACAGGGTGGTTACACCTCTGTGCATCCCCAGCCGCTCCTCAAATCACTGGGCAGCCGGAGGTGAAGGAGGTGTCCATCGGATCCGCGGCCGTTTTGCCGTGCTTGGCATCCGGCTTCCCAGTGCCAGAGATCACCTGGAGCAAGGTGCGATGGAGGGATGGAGGGTGGGGGTGGCAGGGGCTGTGGGGGTTGCCTGTGGGTGCTGAACCCCCCCCTCTGCTGTGCCACAGCTGGAGGGGGAGCTGCCAGCAGGTGCCAGGGTGCAGGGGAACGTGCTGACGCTGCCAGCCGTGCGCCCCGAGGATGCCGGCGTCTACACCTGCGTGGCCGCCAACCACCGCGGGCAGCAGACAGCTTACTACGTGCTGAAGGTGCAAGGTGAGGACAGACAGACGGACGGACAGATGGATGCACGGGAGCGGGGGGTGATGTGCCCCACCCCTTCTGACCCCCCCATCCCTGCAGAGCATGTGGTCCCCTATTTCGGGCAGTCGCCCCGCTCCTTCCTCCCCCTGCCCACCATCAAAGACGCCTACAAGAGGTTTGAGATCCTCATCACCTTCCGACCTGATGCTGCCGATGGTGAGCCTGTGTCCCTCACGTGTCCTCTGTGTCCCCCTTCATGCCCCCTCCAGCATTTCCCCCTCCCTTCCCTGCCTTCATGCTCCCCTCCCTTCATCCTCCCCTTGCCCTCCTTTACCTCCCATTCTCTGTTCATCTGAGAGCCTCCAATTTATGGGGGGTTTCTCCTCCATTCTGGGAGGATTTTGGGGTTCCCTAGGACGTGTCCCTCACCTCAGGATGGGGACTGTCCCACCTGATCCCCTGTCACCCCTCAGGGCTTCTCCTCTACAACGGGCAGCGGAAAAACAGTGGTGCTGACTTCATCTCCTTTGGGTTGGTGGGTGGACGCCCCGAATTTAGGTGAGACCTATGAGAAGGTGCTATGGGAGAGGTGGGAGATGGGCACCAGCAATCACCCACACCCCTCGTACCCCCAAAAAATCAGGTTTGATGCTGGCTCGGGCATGGCCACCATCCGTCACCCCACAGCACTGCGGCTGGGTGAGTTCCACACCGTGCGGCTGCTCCGCAACCTCACCTGGGGCTCGCTGGGCCTGGACGGGCACCCCGCAGTCAACGGCACCTCCCAGGTATCAGCTTGGGGGGCTGTGGGGTGGGGTCAGGGTGCTGGAGGTGGTGCCCACCCTCTTGTGTCTGCAGGGGAAGTTTCAAGGGCTGGATCTGAACGAGGAGCTGTACCTGGGCGGGTACCCTGACATTGGCGCTGTGGCAAAGACGGGGCTCAGCCGGGGTTTCATGGGTGAGTGGTGGGTTCTGGGGGGCACCGGGGTGAGGGGACACCGGGCGTCCTGTGACAGTTCTGCCCATCTGCACCACCCTGCAGGCTGCGTGCGCCAGCTCCGCATCCAAGGGGAGGAGGTGGCCTTTGGGGACATGGACCTGCAAGCACACGGTGTCACCAATTGTCCCACCTGCCAGGACCGGCCATGCCAGGTGAGGATGGAGGGGAGGAGGTGATGCCCACCCATCCCTGCCCACCGCTGACACCCATGTCACCCCTCACCCAGAATGGCGGCGTGTGCCAGGATGACAAGAGCGGCACCTATGTCTGCCGATGTCCCCATGGCTTCACTGGCAGCAACTGCGAGTACTCGCAGGCTTTGCACTGTCACCCAGGTAGGTGACACCTCTCCCTCCATGGGGACGTCATCCCAGGGCCCCTCCGGGATGGGTGCTCATGGCTTGTCACCCCACAGAGGCATGTGGGCCTGATGCCACCTGCGTCAACCGGCTGGACGGGCAGGGCTACACCTGCCGCTGCCACCTGGGCAAGACTGGGGAGAGGTGCACCGAGGGTGAGCGACTCAGGGACACATCTGGCACCATCCTGGGACATGGGAACGGGGTGGGGACTGCCCCAGGGAAATGGGTACATGGCTGGGACCACCCTGGGGACATGGGGATGGAGATGGAAATGGAAAACGGAGATGGGGATGAGGATGGAGATGGGGATGGGTATGGATACCACCTTGGGGACACTGGCACAGAGATCAGGACCAGCCTGGAAAGTTGGGCACCATGGGGATGGAGGCTGCGGTCCCCTCCTGGGGTTGAAGGTTGGGTCTCACCATGGGGCTGGACATGAGGCCCCACTGTGGGGATGGAGGCTGGGGATGGATGATGGGGTCCCATCATGGGGATAAAGGTTGGGGATGGACGGAGGGATGGATGGACAGAGGGATGGATAGATGTTGTTCCACCCTGGGGATGAAGGCTGTGGATGGATGTTGGGGTCCTGCTCTGAGGATGGAGCTGGAGGTCCCACCCTGAGGATGGGGGGTCCCACACTGGGCACTGACTGGGATGTGCAGGTGAGGTGGTGAACGTGCCGTCCTTCGATGAGGAGGGAGCCTTCGTCTCATACCCGCCCCTCACCAACGTGCACCACGAGCTGCGGCTGGAGGTCGAGTTCCTGCCGCTGGCACCTGATGGGCTCCTGCTCTTCAGCGCCGGCAAAGCCGCCCCTGTCGAGGACTTTGTGGCCTTGGCCATGATCGGTGGCCACCTCGAGTTCCGCTACGAGCTGGGCTCAGGTGGGTGGCACAGGGACAGGGGGCACTGCAGAGGGGTGGCACTGGGGACCCCAGGAGTAAGGGGGTGACACGGTGTTACCAGGGTTCACTGGCATCAGAGGAGTCCCTGAGCCACAGTGAGGTCCCCTGGCACCACTGGAGTCCCCAAGTGTCACTGGGATCCCTGGGAGTCATCCTGGTCCCCAAGCATTGCTGGGATCCCCTGGCACCAGCAGGGTCCCTTGGCCTCACTGGGGTCCCCAGGTGTTGCTAGGGTCCCTGGACATCAGTGGGGTCCCCTGGTGTCCCCAGGGGTCCCTGGGCATTCTTCAGGTCCCCGTGGCATCTTTGAAGTACCGTGGTGTCACTGGGGTCCCCTGGTATCACATCCCTAGAGTCCCCCACCATCCCCTGGGTCCCCAGGCACTGCCAGTGTCCCCAAGCACCACTGTCACACCACTGGGGTCCCCTGACATCACTTATATCCCCAGTTGTTCCTTTGACCTCACTGAGGTCCCCAAGTATCACTGTGGTCCCTTGGCCACATTGGGGTCCACAAGTGTCACTGGGATCTTCTGGCACCACTGGGGTCCCCAGGCATGACCCTGCTACCTTGACTTCCTTGAGGTCCCCAGGTCCTGCCCAGAGTCCCTTGTCACCACTGGGGTCCTCAAGCATCACCAGGGTCCCCAAGCATCACCCAGGCCTCATCTCAGGTCCCTGCACATCCCTGGTTGTCCCCCGGCATCCCCCCATGACACCACCCCCGTCCCCACAGGCCCAGCAGTGCTGCGGAGCGCAGAGCCGGTGGCCCTGGGCCAGTGGCACTGGGTGACAGCTGAGCGGGTGCACAAGGATGGGACGCTGGTGGTGGACGATGCTGCCCCGGTGAAGCGCTCCTCGCCCGGCAAGAGCCAGGGGCTCAACCTGCGCAGCCCCCTGTACCTGGGGGGCACCGAGCCCCCCCTGCGCCCCCCCACCAACGCCTCCTTCCGCGGCTGCATCGGAGAGGTGAGACCCCCTTGTGTTCCCTCGGAGGGGAGGTGATGCCCCTCAGGTGGGGAGGTGACTCCCCCATACTGGTGATCCCCTTGCTGGGGAGGGAGGTGACCCCCACTGATGTCCCCTTGTTGGGGGATGACCCCTCTTGGTGTCCCCTTGGTTGGGAGGGGACCCTGTTGCTGGGGAGGGGACTTCCCTTCACATCCCCTTGTTGGAGCTCCCTCACTCGGTTGGTGACCCCCGGCCTTGGTGTCTGACCCTTGGTGGGGAGTGACCCTCTTGGCTGGGGGGTGGTGCCATTGGTGTCCCCTTGTTGATGTCCCCTCGTTGGAGAGGTGACCCTCCCTGGTGTCCCCTTGGCGGGGGGTGACCCCCTTGGTGTCCCGGTCGGGAAGTGACCCCGCTGGCAGGGAGGTGACGGCTGGGCGGTGTCCCCGCAGGTGTCCATCAGCGGGAAGCGCCTGGAGCTGCGGGAGCGGTTCCTGCGCAGCCGGGGGGTGCGGCCCTGCGGCCACCGCGCCCCGTGCCGGCCGGGGACCCGCGGTGAGAGCGGGGTCAGGGCTGGGGGAGTGGGGGGGGGGGTGCTGGGGCGTTTGCACGCCTGTGTGCACTGTGTGCACGTTTGTACATGTGTGCATGTGGGCAGTGCATGTGTGTTAGCAGGTGTGCATGTGCTGCGTGTGTGCACTGCGTGTGGGCCGCACGTGTGCCGTGTGCCTGTGTGCACTGCCTGTGCATGTGCTGCATGTGTGTGCACTGTGTGTGCATTTGTGTGTGTGCACTGCATGTGATGTGTGGGCTGTGCATGCATTTGTGCAGTGTGTGTGTGTGCACTGTGCGTGTGAGCACGCGTTGCACATTCTTGTGTGGGCACATGCTGTGCGTGTGTGTGCACTGTGCACGTGTGTGTGTGCTGTACCTGTGTGTGCATGCTGTACCTGTGTGTGTGTGCTGCGTGTGCTGTACCTGTGTGTGTGCTGCCTGTGTTCCCTGCACACACCCGTGCCACGTGCACACACAGCTCACACACATTCCCTGCACGCACCCGTGCCACGTGCACACACAGCTCACACACATTCCCTGCACACACCTGTGCCCCGTGTGCCCTGTGGGGGCCGTGCCCGTGTGGGCCGTGCACACTCACCTGTCACCCCCTGGTGACCATGTCCCGCTGTCCCCAGGCCCGCGCTGCGAGGAGGAGGAGGAGGAGGAGGAGGCCAAGGGCTGTCACCCCTCACGGCCCTGCTTGCACGGTGGCTCCTGTGTCCATGGCTCCTGCCGCTGCCCCCCCGGATACAGCGGGGCCCGCTGCCAGCACCGTGAGGGGACAATGCAGGGACGGGGGGACACCTTGGGAACACAGGGAGCAGGCAGGGACACTGCCAGCACAGTGAGGGGGGAGCACATGGAGGGGCAAGGGGGGACACCTTGGGACACTTGAAGACACAGAGGGGCACCTCAGGTCACTGGGGGATGGGGGTGACAAAGGAAAGGCATGGGGACACCCAGGGACACAAGGGACACACACACTTGGGGATACTTGGAAATACCTGGGGACATTTTGAGACAGCTTGGGACATGTGGGGACATGGGGGGAAACTTGGGAACATGGGAGGAGGTACTTAGGGACACTTGAAGGACACTTGCAGACATGGGTGGGACACACCTGGGGACACCTGGAGACCCTTGGGGATCGACTGAGGACACAGAGGGACACCTGAGGACACAGAGAGACACCTGGGGCCATGGCAGGGACACACGCTCGGGGAATACTTGGGAATACCTGGGAATAATTGAAGCCACCTGGGGACATGGGGGGACTGCTGGGGACACGGTTGAGGATATACCCTTGGGGAATACTTGGGGATACCGGGGAACAACTGGAGACACCTGGGGACATGGTGGGGGGATACATGCCCCCCCTTTCCCCCCTCTTCTCCCGCAGGCTCGGCGCTGGCAGAGCTGGAGCAGGACTGGCAGGAGGGCAGCGGGGGTGGCGGTGGGTCCCTGCACGTATTTCCCCTTTTTCCCCCCAAAATGCGGGTGGAGCCCCCTCCTCCCATCCCCCCCTGACCCCCATCTTCCCCCAGACGCTCCTGGGCAGTTCAGTGCTGCGTTCCAGGACGGATCCTACCTGGCCCTTCCCGGGCACCTCTTCCCTCGCGGGTGAGTGACACAGCACACCCCGGGTGGGTGCTGCACCCCCCCCATGGCACCACCCCCTTTTTGGGGTGCTGCACCCCCCCCCCCCACGACATCCCTGCCTTTTTGGGTGCTGCCCCCATCACCCCCCTCCCCTCACAGCCCCCCTGAGGCTCCCGAGACCATCGAGCTGGAGCTGCGGACGCGCAGCGCGCAGGGGCTGCTGCTGTGGCACGGCGTGGTGAGACGGGGACAGGGGGACAGGGAGGGCACCGCCTGTGAGACCCCCTCGGCGTGGGGGTCCCGGTGCCCCCCCGCTCACCCCTGCTGCGCCCGCAGGAGCCCAGCGAGGGTGGCAAAGCCAAAGATTTCCTCGGCCTCGGGCTGAAGGATGGACACCTGGTGTTCAGGTGAGGGTGACTGAGGTCACCTGGTGTGGTATGTGGCACCCAAGGGTCCCCTGAGCCCCACAAGGTGCCCCCAAGGGGCCGTGCACTCTGACACCGTGCCCCCCACAGCTACCAGCTGGGCAGTGGTGAGGCCACCATCACCTCTGAAGACCCCGTCAATGACGGCGAGTGGCACCGGGTGACAGTGACGAGGTGGGTGGGGGTCTGCGGGGGGTGTGGGGTCAGGGTGGGGTTAGGGTGCAGGTGCTGACGGTGCCCCACAGGGAGGGCCGGCGTGGGCAGCTCCAGGTGGACGGAGAGGAGCCGGTGAGCGGGGAATCACCCGGATCCAACATCATGGCCAACACCGAGGGCAGCATCTACGTTGGTACGGTGGGACATGGGGACATGGGGGGACGGGGGCAGGGATAGGTTGGGACTCAAATGGATGTGGGATGGACATGGAGAGGACAGAGAATGAACAGTGGGGCAGGAAATGTGGGATGAAGATGAGATTGAACAGGGGTGGGACATAGAATGGACGAAGGGTGGAGGTGGGATAGGCAGGGTGAGGCATGGGCTGGCACAGGGGATGGACATGGGGTGGGACACAGATGTGGGATGGGATATGGCATGGACACAGAATGGGACACGGGATGGGACATGGTGGAACACAGGGTGGGACGCAGGGAGGGACGTGGGCTGGACACGGGGTGGGACCCATGGTGGTACGCGGGGTGGGGACGCCTGCTGGGACACGAGAGGGACACGGGCAGGTGTCCTAGGCCAGGACAGGGGTGGGCGCAGCAGGTGCCCCCCACCCACGCGGCCCCGTGTCCCCCCGCAGGCGGTGCCCCCGACCCCCGTGCCCTGACCGCCGGCAAGTTCAGCTCCGGCCTCTCGGGGTGCGTGCGGGGACTGGCGCTGGAGTCCGCCGGGATCCCCCGACACCCCATCGACCTCCGGCATGGCGCCATGGGGGGCTCCCCTGTGCCGCCCTGCCCCTCCTAACGCCCCCCGAAACAGAGTTTGGGGGGAATTTGGCCAATTTTATTCTTTTCAAAAAAAAAAAACCACCAGGAGGAAACGGTGCTTCGCTGCCCTGGGGTGACTCCGGGGGGGGGGGGGGGCCGGGACCCCCAAAAATGTTTACACCCCCCTTCCACCGGCCCCCCGAAACTGTGCAGGGGCGGCCGGGCCGCCTGGGCGCCCCCCGGGGTGGCGGCGGGGTGGGGGCGCGGGGGACAATCGGGGCGCTGGCGGGGACCCCCCCGCGGGGACAGCTATTAAAGGAGAGACAACCAGCGCGGCTGCCGTGTTTGGGGCTGCGCCGGGGCAGTATGGGGGGACGGGGGGATGGGATGGGGGGCATGAGGCTGGGGGGTGGTGTGAGCATACGGGGGAGCTGTATTGGTTTCGGAGTGCAGGGGGCTATAGTGTGAGCGAGATGGTTTGGGGGTGCTGTAGGAGAGGGGGTATAGGGGGAGGATGTAGGGGGCACAGTGTGGGGGTGCAGGGGTGTACGGGGGCCCGGGAGGTTGTGGTATGGAGGGGTTACGGTATTGGGGCGCGGGGGGTGGTACAGGGGGGTGTGGGGGTTCAGGGGGTCCGGGGTGTTATGGCGGGGGGGGCGTGCGGTAGAGGGGCCCGGGGGAATGGCACGGGGGTGCAGAGGGGTCTGGCGGGGGTGCTGGGCTGGGGGGGCACGGGGTGGGTGGGGGGAGGCGATGGGACCCAGCGCGGCCCCGCGCCGCAGGCCCCGCCCACACAGCACAAGCCACGCCCACACGGCGGGATAGCCACGCCCAGGTGTGACACAGGCCCCGCCCACAAAGCCCAAACCACGCCCACACGGCGGGATAGCCACGCCCAGGTGCCACGCAGGCCCCGCCCACACAGCACGAACCACGCCCACACGGCGGGATAGCCACGCCCAGGTGTTACACAGGCCCCGCCCACACAGCACGAACCACGCCCACACGGCGGGATAGCCACGCCCAGGTGCCACGCCGGCCCCGCCCACACAGCACGAACCACGCCCACACGGCGGGATAGCCACGCCCAGGTGCCACGCAGGCCCCGCCCCCTCCCGCCGCTCGCGCAGGCCCCGCCCCCGGGGGTGCAGGGCCCCGCCCCCGGCGGCGCGAGCCGGGACCCGCCGCGCCCAAGCCCCGCCCCCAGCGCCCCGCGCGTCGCGGCCCGGCAACGTCAGCGCCTCGCGCCGTCAGCGCGTCGCGCTCGTGGCGTCACCGGCCCTGACGGCGGCGGGAGGGGCCGGGCGGGACCGGGACAAGGACCGGGACCGGGACAAGGGCCGGGACAAGGACCGGGCCGGGCCGGGGCAGCCCCGCGGCGCCGGCGGGAGCGATGGCGCCGCGGCTGCAGCTGGAGAAGGCGGCGTGGCGCTGGACCGAGACGGTGCCGCCCGAGGCGGTGGCGCAGGAGCACATCGAGGCGGCCTATCGCGTCCGGCTGGAGCCTTGCCAGCGCGGCGCCTGCCGGTACCGCGGGGCCGGGCCGGGCACCGAACCCTCCCCACAGCGCGCTTGGGATCTGGGGGCTTCCCCGGCCCCCCAGGGCTGGGGGACACCCTGTGTTCCCTCCCCCCGTGAGGCGCGGGGCGTTCCCCGCCCCTTCCGAGGTCCCGCGGCGTCGGTGGAGGCTCCCCCGTGTTCTCTTCTGGGGGACCCCCATTTCCCGGGGCTGGGGTGGCCCTCAGCACGGTCTCCTTGTGGGGCTCTCCAGATACAGGGGACTCCCTTGGGGTGGTGGGGAACCTCTGTCCCTGTCTGCTCAGACACAGGGGACTCCCCCCGGGTTGTGGGGAACTCCTCTCGTTCTCTGGCTCCTCAGATGTAGGGGAACTCCCTTGGGGTCGTGGGGGACCCTCCTGCCTACCCGGCTCACCAGATACAGTGCACCGCCCTGGGCACCAGCTGCTGGGCTCTTCAGACATAGGGGATCCCCCAGGGGGTTGTGGGGTCCCCTCTCCTTGCTTGTCCCTCCCCATTTATAGAAAAACCCCGGGGCTGTAGGTGACCCCTATCGTTGCCTGGCTTCTCAGATATAAGGAACTACTTCCGCCCCAGGGTTGTGGGGGCTCCTCTCTCTGCTAGGTTCCCCATTTATAGGGGATCCCTGTGGGTTGTATGGAACCCCTCTCCTCGCCTGGATGTAGGGCACTCACCCTGGAGTTGAGGTGACCCCCTCTCCCTGCCTGGCTTCCCAGATATAGGAGACCCCTTGGTTCCATACTCTCCTATGGAGTCCCCTTTTTCCCAACAGGGGTTGGTAAAAACCCCTCTGGTTCTCCACCTCCTTCCTCACCCACGACCACCGTTTTTGGGGGGGAGCATTCCATCTCTCGCCCCGTCCAACATTATGGGCTTCCCCTTGTCCTTGCCCCCACATCTCCCACTGTCACCCCTCCCAGCCCCCGAGGGATGTGGGGGTAACCGCTGGGGTCTGGCTCCCCAGGAGGAACTGCCGGGGGAACCCCAACTGCCTGGTGGGCATCGGGGAGCACGTGTGGCTGGGCGAGATCGATGAGAACAGCTTCCACAACATCGACGACCCCAACTGCGAGCGCCGCAAGAAGGTACCCCCAGACCCCACCCCTGGGGCCCAGGGCGACCCTGGGGACGTGGGGAGGTGACTCCTGGCCCTGTCTCTGCCCCCCTAGAACGCCTTCGTGGGCCTGACGAACCTCGGCGCCACGTGCTACGTGAACACCTTCCTGCAGATGTGGTTCCTGAACCTGGAGCTGCGGCAGGCGCTCTACCTGTGCCCCAGCGCCTGCGGGGACAGCGTTCCCAAGGACACAGGTGCGTGGGAGAAAGGGATTTGTTCCTTTCCTCCTAAAACCGCCCGTTGGGATAAGGTTTTTCAGGAGAATCCACGGGTGAACCTACAGCCGTACGTCCCATCGCTGCACTGTTAGTTTTGAGCTATCACCTGGATTTTGGGAACGAACCCACCTTAATCCAAGTGATTTCTTAGATCAGAGTGACATGAGCTGGTTGAAAATGGTGGTTTGGTTTGGTGTTGCTTCCCAAAGTAGCCTAGTGGTGGTGGAACATGTGGATCAGGGCTGGTCTGTGCTGTCACAGAGCTGCACTTACCCCATGGCAGGACTGAAATTTGGGTCCCAGATAGGATTAAGGCTCCCAGTTTTTCCTGGGCTTGGGTGCTTTTCCCAGGGAAGCTCTGGGTCAGCACAGCCGCCTCAGCTCTGCTCCTGTTTGCTGGTGGTTTTAAATGATGTTTCAGTTCCTGGGGTAAATAAGAAGCTGTCTCTCGGGGTAATTGGTGCATGCTGTGTAAACCCTTCACTCACAGCTCGTGCTGGGCACTGCAGGATTGTGGAATCCCTAAGGCTGGGAAACTCCTCCAAGATTATCAGTCCGACCATTCCCCCAGCACTGTCAGGTCCACCATTAACCCATGTCCCAAGGTGCCACATCCAGACATTTTTTTGAGCACTTCCAGGGATGGTGACTCCACCGCTGCCCTGAGCAGTTCCAGAGCCTGACCACCCTCTCCATGAATGAACTTTCCCTAATATCCAACCTAGACCTCCCCTGGTGCTACTCAAGGTCATTTCCTCTCATCCAGTCCCTTGTTCCCTGGGAGCAGAGCCTGGCTCCACCCTCCTGTCTGGAAGTTTCAGAAAGTAAATATTTACAGTTGGACTTGATGATCCTAATGATTTTTTCCAACCTACATTATTCTCTGTTTAGCTTGTGCTGGGATTTGCCACCATCCCCTACGTGATCCACTTCAGTTTTCCTGACAACTCAAACCACCTTCCAGCCCCATCACTTTTAGTTTTAATTTCCCCTGACAAAACCAGAACAAGTGAAACACGTTTAGCGATCCCTTCTCGCCCTGAGTTCCTGCTGTGCCTTGTGTTTTCCCCAGATTATGAGCCCCAGACCATCTGTGAGCACCTGCAGTACCTGTTTGCTCTGCTGCAGAACAGCAAGCGGCGCTACATCGACCCCTCGGGCTTTGTCAAGGCCTTGGGGCTGGACACGGGGCAGCAGCAGGTGTGTGGGAGGGCGTTCCTGACACTTCCAGAAGTTGGGAATCACCCTTGGGTGGTCACTGGGCAGTTCCCAGCTGGGTCTGGCTTCTGGATGCAAAGATGAAGGGGGAGGTGGGGCTCCAGGCCCCTCCCACAGCGCAGGGGGGGAACAGGAGGGGACCAGGGAGCACAGAGGGATCAGGAAGAGCCCAGGGAGTGATGGGACAGGGCCAGGGAGATGAGGAGGATCCTGAGGAGGAACGGTATAAGAACAGGGAGACAAGGAGGAGCCCAGGGAGTGATGGGATCAGGACATGGGACAGTGGGATGAGTACAGGGACATAAGGAGGAGCCCAAGGAGCAATGGAATGAGGCTAGGAAGTGATGAGTGCAGATCAGGAGGAGCCAAGGGAAGGGTGGGATGAAGCCCAGGAGCAATGGGATGGGGCCAGGTGGGAGCCAGAGCTGCAGTCAGGGTCCTTCTGCAGGTGTTCATGGGCTGCTCCTCCCCGGGAGCGGGGGGTTGGGTGGTGGAAGGGCCCTCCCAGGGGTGAAGAGATCCCCAGGCTGAGGTGGATCAGCGGGAGCCAGCCAGGATCTGAGGGGAGCATGTGGGAGGTGAGTGCTGCGGGGCCCTGTGGGGCTGCAGCTGGAGAGAGCCTGGGAGAGGGGCACGGCTTGGAAATGCACTTGGAGAGGTAACAGGAGGTTTTGGAGGAAGATCTGGGGCACTGGCAGATGTTTCCTTGGGAGGGTCAGGAGGGGAAGGAAGCCGGCCAGGGACACCAAAAAGCAGCTGAGAAAGGCCAAAACCTGTTTGTTTTGGGGGGAGGAGAACCAGGGTGGGAGAGAAAGGCCCCGAGCTGGGTGTGAGGAAGCTGTGGAGCATCGCCGGGATCACCCACAGGGCGGCTTCTCATATTTGGGGTGTTTTTATTTCTCTTCTCACCTCTGATCTGAGCAGGGACAGCTGCAAAAATGAGGATCAAGTGGCTCGAAAGCTCCACAGGAGGGTTTTTATCCCTTCCAGAATCCTGGGAGGAGCGGGGCAGAAGTCGAAGCCCCCGGCAGGGCTGGCGGGGAGCCAGGGCAGCTCCCGCTGTGCTCCCACACCGAGGGCCTCACACTCCCTTTAGCCAAATTCCTCTGTTTTCCTTAGTTCTCCTGCCTGGTCTTTGTTTTCCATGCAGTGCACGGAGCCTCGGCACAGCCTGTGTGGAGGGCTCAGGGTAATTAGCAGTGAGTTAGTGACAGGGTTGGGATTGTGCTGTGGTGGATTGTTAATGAACTTGGTTTTCTCTTTCAGGATGCCCAGGAGTTTTCCAAGCTGTTCATGTCCCTGCTGGAAGATACTTTGTCCAAACAGAAAAACCCAGATGTCCGGAACATTGTGCAAAAGCAGTTCTGTGGAGAGTATGCCTATGTCACGGTGTAAGTAATAGTTTTGGGAAGACCCTTTTTGTAAATATTTAAATTTTTAGAAGGATTTGGGAGGGGGAGATCCCTCCTAACAACCAGAGCAGGCAGTTAAGCTGCAGCAGAAACACTTTCTTAGACATATTTACCTTTTCCTTTCCTGTTCCTGTGCGTGTGGTGTTGCTGTGACAGTTCTCCAGCTGCTTCTAATCCTTTAATGGGAATTTACCAATTAAACCTGCAAGTGAGCTAATGGAGTGGCAGGTCCTGCAGCCAAAAAACAGTGTCCTGGGTGTTGTATTTCCATTCCTGTGTTCTCAGAGCTATGAATTTCACCTTAAAAATAATATAAGATGGGACATGCGAGTCGTGACAGGTCCTGGTAGGTGCTGTTGAGATGTTTAAACCTTCTTCTGGAGTTTTTGTGCTGTGGAGGCGTGGATCTCCTTAGCCCTGACTTCACTTTTTCTCCTGGTTTTATTCAAGGAATATTTTACTAAAGGCTGGGGAGCCCCGACATGTGAGCCATGACCTGTCCTCAGATAAATTTTTGTCTTCTTTCCCATCCCAGCTGCAACCAGTGCGGCAGAGAATCTAAACTGGTGTCTAAATTTTACGAGCTGGAGTTAAACATCCAAGGACACAAGCAGTTGACAGACTGCATAACAGAATTCCTCAAGGTATGAGCTCGCTGGGGTTGGAGTCCTGCTATTTTTAGCAAGGAATTTCAATTCCTTCCTCCAATTCACAGCCTTCGAGGTCGGTGTCAGAGCGAAGCCACTGACTTGGCTCGGTGAGATGCATTTAAGTGAAAATGGTTTTTTCTGCAGACCCGAAAAATGAGGATTGAGGCATGGAGAAAGGAATGGTTCTGTGATATCACATGCTCCTGTTATGGCTTTAAAAAGCACTTGGAAGTTGCATTTTTAGTTAAAATACTTTGCCAGGAAAGTTAGGGAGAAGTCTCTGCCGGCTTTGTCACAGATAGCACTGTGAGAACGGCTGCTTTCCATGTTTTCTATGTCAGTGCTCATCTGCATAGCAACAGGAGACATTCCCTGCTGAAAAATGTGCTCTCAGAAGTACCAGGGAGCTCCGGGAATAGCTGCAGGAACAGCTGCAAGTGCTCTCAATTCAGCTTGAAAATTTGCCTGGATCTGAAGTTCGGCTCTGGCACACTAAGGTGTGGATTCCACTCAAATTATTTAGGACAGAGCTAACCCGAACCCCTTCCCTGAGCTCCTCGGTTGCTGGTGCACTCAGCAAACCAGTTGCCCTGCCTGGAAGGTCTGCTATGAAAAAAAAACTGGTTTGGGTGTACACATTAAACTCCTGAATCGGTGAACTTGACGTTTGTCTGCTCCTGCTTCACACAAACAGCCCTGTGACGTTTTTTAGAGGGGTTGGAATTTTCCTCTGGCCTAATCCTGCCCTTGGATCTGCTTAGGCAATGAGTGACTCTTGCACGGTGATTTTGGGTGGCTGAGCAGAGGGCTGTAGTTTCCAGGCTAAAATGTGGCTTTACATTAACTGGGTCCACGTGAACTCATAAAAGGGGTGACTTAATTACTTTCTTTGGTATAAACCAACTCAGTCAAGCAAGGAGCAAGAGTAAGAGACCTGAGAACTTGGAATGGGGCTTGATTCAGTCGAAAATTTGTCTTAAAGTGAGAGCAGCCTGCTATGGCCATGCTGTAAAGGGCAGTTATTAGTGTGTCTTTAACTCAGAGAAAAATTTGGGAAGCAGCTAAAAAGAGACTTAAATAGTTAAAACAACTTTGGCGCTTCTCACTCTCCAGCTGTTGAGTAGCTCAATTGACTTTTCAGAGGTGACATGTTCTCAAGACCTTTCCCTCTGCCTCTCCACACTCAGGAGGAAAAATTAGAAGGGGACAATCGTTATTTTTGTGAGACTTGTCAGAGCAAGCAGAACGCCACGAGGAAGATCCGGCTGCTCAGCCTGCCCTGCACCCTCAACCTGCAGCTCATGCGCTTTGTGTTTGACAGGTGAGTGGGAACCCCTGGAAGCTCTTTGGGAAGTCACCTGCCCTGCTCTTCCTGCTTTAATTTGAGGGGTGTCAGGGTGTCTGAGCCTCTCTGGGGATGTTCAGGGGAGTTATTTTGGGATGTGAGCTGTTACTGCTCTGCCCTGAGCCGAAGCTTTGCCTCCGCACAGACAAACTGGCCACAAGAAGAAGCTGAACACCTACATCGGCTTCTCAGAGCTGCTGGACATGGAGCCTTTCATGGAGCAAAAAAGTGAGTTTGGGACAGTTTTCTGTTATCTTTTCCTATTGCTTCTTGGCAGATCTCTGTAATTCTGTTTAGGAGGAAATTCCTCCCTGTGAGGGTGGGGAGGCCCTTGGCACAGGGTGCCCAGAGAAGCTGTGGCTGTCCCTGGATCCCTGCAAGCATCCAAGGCCAGGTTGGGCGTTGGGGCTTGGAGCAACCTGGGATAATGAAAGGTGTCCCTGCCCAACAGTCCCTTCCAACCCAAACCATTGTGGGATTCTGTGGTTCCTCTGAATCCTCTTTTTTGACTGAAAATTCTGTCGAGAGTTGTTTGAAGCCCATATTTCAAACAACATCCCTGTTATTAAGCTACAACCTTCTTAACAATGTCCTGAAGAGCTGTGAGTTCAAGTACAGGCTTTGCTGCCTGGTGAAAACACAAAGTTTTAGGCCAGGAAAGACGAGTGCTGCTGGCTGCAGAGCTGTGAGTAAGTGCTGCCTGCCTTGCAGATGGTGTGTACGTGTACGAGCTGAGCGCTGTGCTCATCCACCGCGGAGTAAGTGCCTACTCCGGGCACTACATCGCCCACGTGAAGGACCCGCAGACGGGCGAGTGGTACAAGTTCAATGACGAAGACATTGAGAAGATGGAGGGGAAGAAACTGCAGTTGGGGATTGAGGAAGATCTAGGTAAAACCTTTCAGTTGTGAGTGCCCTTTTAAAATAACTCTTTTCACCAAAACCACGGGCGTCCCCGGCTGCAGCCTGCTGCTCCTCCCCAGAATGCTCTTACCCGGGCTGTCACGGCTCGGAGGAACACGGGAAACAGCAATCCTGGTGATTGCAGCCAGATTTGCTTCGTTTCAGCCCCGTGTGAGTGTTTGCACCTCCTGATCAGCTGCTCTAGTATTTCTCTGGCTGCCACATGGCAGATAAGACGCTGATAACGCGGGCAGCGGGTTCCTATCAAGGAGCAACAGGCAAGTGCCACTTCCTTGGAACAGATAAGGAGAATGCTTTCAGTTTCCTTAACACATTATGGTTCTATTTGCACTGAGGTGTTTTACTTGGAGACAGTAAAAACAATTTTGATCCAAATAACGACTTGGAAGCTAAAACTGCCTTTTTACTCTGAGCTTTTTCCTTGGTGCTTTTCTGTTTTACTGGCTCGTCACGTGCTGCTCAGATCACTGTGGTCCTGGACTGGATTTCTTGGAGATTTCTTGGAGATTTCTTGGAGAGCTTGGGCTGAGGTTGGACCTGTGGCTTTCTCACTCTGCAGTCAATAAATAAGAGCAGCTCAGTGTTGAACTGGCATTTGGAGTGAATTGGTTTTGTAGTGACTCAGTGTTCTGTAGTGCAGGTGCTCGCAGGCAGGAGAACCAGGGAAGTTAATAAGAAATTAGCTTGCAGTTCGAGCAATCCATTCCCAGGAATTCTGGCCCACCTGGATGCTTTGCTGTGGTTGGAATTTATGGAATGTTGCTTTTCTTTAAGGCATCTTTAGAGAAAAAAACACCTGCGGATTTAAGTGCTCCCTTGGTTTGGTGTAATGGGGCATCAGCCTTCTCCCATTTCCTTGTTCTCACCTACACGATGCTTCTTGAGGTGCTGGAATGTGTCCAGAGATGGGCAGTGGAGCTGGAGAAGGGTCTGGAGCACAAGGAAAAGAGTCTGGAGAACTTCCGAGGAGCGGCTGAGGGAGCTGGGAAAGGGGCTCAGCCTGGAGCAAAGGAGGCTCTGGGGGGACCTTGTGGCTCTGCACAAGTCCCTGACAGGAGGGGGCAGCCAGGGGGGTCGGGCTCTGCTGCCAGGGAACAGGGACAGGAGGAGAGGGAATGGCCTCAGGCTGGGCCAGGGGAGATTTAGGTTGGATATTGGGAAAAATCCTTCCTGGAAGAGGCTGCCCAGGGCAGTGGTGGAGTCCCCATCCCTGGACATGTTCGAAAACCATGTGGACATGGCCCCTGGGGACATGGGTTAGTGCTGGGCTAGTGGTGGACTTGATCATCTTGGGGGGCTTTTCCAGCCATGGTGATTCCATGATCCTGCCTGTGCCAGCAGCTCTGTCGTGTTCCCTGTGGCTCCACTCGCTCCCGGCTCAGGCTAGAGCTGGCCGGACATCTAGTGGTGTGCAGGGAAACTGAGCCCTGAAAGACACCCAGAGCAGTTCAGCCTTTGTTTTTACCCTTCCCACTCACTCAGTGCAACAAAATGAGATGCAAATAAACTGCTGTGACCTCAGTTTTATAAAGTTTTATGCTTAACTGCAAGTAAATGTTCTTATTTCTTGTATTTCAATTCAAAACTGTTTGGAGAATAGAACTAAAGTGTGTTTAGGAGCCTCTCTAAGCTGGAAGCTCAATATTTGTATCAAATTTTGACGTAATTTGCCTGTTCTGGGCAAAACTGAGGTCTTTCTTTGTTACAAATACATGTAACAGCAGGAGAAGGTCAGTAGCATAAAGTGAAGGTCTGTGGTGGGAGAGTCTTGGCCATGCAGATGGGAACAATTTAGAAAATTCTTGGATAAATTGCAAATAAATAGAGTCTGGGAAGTCCCCTGGATAGTGTGGGGGGAAGGGCATATGAATTTTTTCAGAATTTGGGAAAAAGAAACTTAATAATTCAGTGATCCATTTAGAGTTTGACTTATGGAACGTTGTTCCTTTAATTTTTTTCTTTGCTTAAAATGGTTTGATTTTTGAAGCTGCAGCTGTAGATAAGTGTTTTCCTTGCCTGAGAATCCGTCTGGAAACGGCAGCTCTTGCAACACAACTTGACATCCCCCACCAGCTGCTCCAAAGCAACCCTTTCCGTGGCTCTTGGCTTCCCAAAAGCTTTGCTGTGTTTTTTTCATATCCACAATCACCTGTAAATACGATTTTCTTCCCTGAGGATTCGACTCTTTTCTTTGGAGTCAGGACACCAGAACAAGAGGCAAAAGGGAGAAAGGATGTTTTTCCAAGGGTGGCTTTTGGCTCAGAGAAGTTCCACTGGGGAGGGAAGAAAGGCTCTTGGAGAAGGGAGGTTCAGAAAAGGCTCCTAAATTTAGTCCCTTTGATTTACCCAGAAAGACTGGAGAGATCTGGGGCTTTCTTTGGGATACAATTCTGAGTCATGCCAAGCCCAGTGCTTGGCACAGAGGCCTGGCACGGGGAAGCTGGCTGGGTGGCAAACTCATCCCGTTAATGGGGGATCAGGGAAGGAGCTCGTGTGTTGCTGAGGTTTTGCCTTTTGTTCCCACAGCGGAGCCATCGAAATCCCAGAGCCGTAAGCCCAAGTGTGGGAAGGGCACCCACTGCTCCCGCAATGCCTACATGCTGGTGTACAGGCTGCAGGCCCGGGAGAAATCCCTCACAGTCGAAGTGCCAGGTGAGTCCCTTGGGGATCCCTCTCGTCCTGCAATGCTCCCGGTGGGCTAGGAGTTGGAATTTTGCTTGAAGTCCCGTTTTGGGGTTAGGAAGTTGCTGGAGCCCCTCTGCTCTGGTGCCAGGCAGGGAGAGCTGGAGAAGGCCCCAGGGAGATCTTAGAGCCCCTCCCAGTGCCTGAAGGGGTCTCCAAGAGAGCTGGAAAGGGACTTGGGACAAGGGTCTGGAGTGTCAGGACAAGGGGCAATGGCTTCCCAGTACCAGAGGGCAGGGTCAGAGGGGTTTTGGGAAGGAATTCCTGGCTGTGAGGGTGGTGAGACCCTGGCACAGGGTGCCCAGAGCAGCTGTGGCTGCCCCTGGATCCCTGGCAGTGTCCAAGGCCAGGTTGGACATTGGGGCTTGAAGCAGCAGGGGATAGTGGAAGATGTCCCTGGGTGAAACAAAATGATCTTAAGGTCCCACCCAACACAGCCCACTCCATGATTCCATGATTTTTGACTGTTGTCCAGGAGCCCCAAAGGTGCCATGTGGCACCTTGGTGTCTTGACCAGTGAAACCCCTGGGTTTTCCCAGCAGTTAATTAACATTAAACTGCTGATCCCTCCCATGTGCCCACTCAGACATCGCTTTCTTACCCAACTGGTCAAGCTGGGAAGGGGTCAGGAGGAGATCCTCCCGCTGGGATTCGCCACTGGGATCCTGCTTGCATTCCAAGGGTGCAGGAGAACAGCGTGGTTAAATGTCATCAGCAATGCACGAGGAGGTGAATAATCCTGACAGATGTCAGGTTCCCTCTGCGACTGCCTCAGCTTTGCCACAGCAGGAACAAATGACATGAAAATAAAAAGGCTCCAAGCCCCGAATGGGAATTTGGGCTGAGCGCCTTCGTGCCGTGCTTTAGAATTATGGGGGTGCCAGAACTGCCTGTGGGTTTAATGTTTCCTGTTCGGCTGCTCCTTGATTAGAAACACTAATTAGACCCCTGGTGCTGAGGTGTGTTCCCCCTTTACTCCTTTCCTGTGGAGCAGAGGTGGTGGCTCCCTTTGGATCCCTGCAGAGGGGGTAAATCATACACCTTAATCCCCCCTAATAACACCCCAAACCTTTCCCAAGCCCCCCCTGTTTAAAACATACCCTCCAAGCCATAAAACTTCAGGAATTAGCACTAATTCCTGCCTGGATCTGTATTTTCAGCCTGTTTCCTGAGCTTTCTTGCTCTCCCTTTCCTCCTACCGTTCTGCCCAAAACAATAACTCAACAAAAACCTCTCCACCCAGCTCCAAATTCCTGCACAGCCCCGCGGTTGCCTTTGTTTCCCGTGGAATCCTGCCAGAGAACAGGGATTGAAGGGCAGCAGTCAAGCTCTGCGGTTGTGGGGAGGTTTCATGGAACTGTAAATTTGAGGCATTTTGCTTTGATGCTGTTAAAAAGCGGCTTTTCCGGGACAGTGGAGAGACGTAACTTGGCTCTGACCTCAAGGAGGTCAGGCTGGTTATTTTTTAATACTGAATATTCTCCCAAGATGGATATTTTGGTCAAGAATTAACCTTTTTGCAGATATTTTAGCTCTTCAAAATAATTCTAAATAGGAAAAGGTCTCAGATAAGCAGAGCTTCCCCTCCACTCCCTCCCACCAGCCCTGTGAGGGAAGTGGTTTATCTTCTTTTTTCCCTGCTGAGGTTTGGTTTGTTTGGGGTTTTTCCATCAGTGGCAGCAAAAATCCCCATTTCCCTCACCTTTCTGTGGATCTGCCGTGGCTAATCTCCCATCTCCTGAGGGCTCTTTGCCCTTGGGGTTGCAGTGTGCTGGATCGCAGGTCGTGAGAGGCTTCAGGTGTATCCACAGGGTGAAAAGCTTTTGTTTGCCCCCAGCAACCATGAGGCAGGACAGAGGAGCTGCACTTAACGTAGCAACCAACCCCAAGTAAATTATTTTCTTGGGTGCAAAACTTTGCATTTAATCATCTGCAACCGTCAGTATCAGAGAGAGCAACATCCGCATGCTTGGCTTGGGGAAAGACCTCGCCCGGCAGGGCTGCGGGAGGGAATTTTTAGGTTTGTTATCCCCAGATAACCCGTGGTAATTAACATAGCTGGCATTTTCCCTTCAATTCCTGGGGTTTCTTTTTCTTTCCCAGCTTTTCTGCAGGAGCTCGTAGAGCGGGATAACTGCAAGTTTGAGGAGTGGTGCAATGAAATGGCCGAGATGCGCAAACAGAGCGTGGCCAGAGGCAAGATCAAACACGAGGAGGTGAAGGAGCTCTACCAAAGGTTACCCGCCGAAGCTGGTCTGTAAGACATTGTGGAGTATTGCTGTAGTAGAGCTGTTAAGCTTAGGAATGATTTGTGACTAACCCCCAGGTGCTGTGGCCTTGCTGGAAGGCATTCCCGCAGCCCTCTGGAAGGGGAGAGCTTCATGCATGCTTACATTTGTTTTCTCTTGCTTCTTTCCCTGCCTTAACCTATTTTTCTCCTTTCTTTGCTCATTCTCGTGGCCTCTGGCGTCGCTAATTCCCTCCTGCTCCTTCCCCATCCGTCAGCCTCATGCTTTGTGACTCTTTTCTTCTGCCTGGTGAGCAGCTCAGCTCGTTAGGAGCATCGAGGCGGAATAACTGCCTGCTCCCAAATTGCCAGCTCAGGGCAGGTTTGGGAGCTGGTGAGCCCGATCCATCAGCAGGTAACGGGCTAAGAGAATGCCTGACCTCCAGCAGAAAATTACTGGATCCATCCCTGCCAGTGCTTCACTGCTCCATGTCTCAGCTTTGTAGGGAGACTGGGGTTAAGCTTTTCCTCCTGCTCCTTGAGTCTTGTTGCCTCAGCACACGGAGTTTTATTTCCCACCTTGTTTTTCTCGCCCATCTCCCTCAAAACTTGCTCTGTCCATCCAGCCCAGGGAATTTGTCTCCACTATGTGCCTCTCCTAAACACTCCAGGATAATTATAGTTGAAGATTTAAAAGTGGGTGTAATCGTTAGAGAATTTGCCTGTTAGAGAATTTGCTGTTTAGCTTTTATTATTGGATGCTCAGAGTCCACCATGAGATTGGAGTAGCCCAACAGCAAACTCCTGTTCCTGTAAACATCTTCCTCTCCAGTTTGGGAATGCAGGTGCTTAACTCTGGAGCAGGAAGATGTCACAGCTCCTCACGAGCCTGAGCAGCACTCAAATGTCACTGTGAGATGAGAGTTGTGCTGGAGGGATGAACCTGCCCTGAGTCACTTGTGAAAAGGAGCAGCAGCACAGTTCCCAGTGTGTTTTCCCTCAGCAGGAACAGAAGAGTTTGCTTTCGGCAGTTCTGATGTTACAGAGGAATAAATCTCAAAGAGATGGTTTTTACAAGTGCAGGTGAAGCTCTTCTGCCCAATTCAGAGATGACAGGACCTAAAACTTTGCCCTGAGGCACCCTCTGCCTGCTGCTGGCACATCATGGGCACAGCACTTCCAGCACAGCTGGAGGCAGCATCATTCCAGCGCTGCTCCGGGTCCTGTCTCTCCAGAGCTCGGGGCTCTCTCTGCAGCTGTGCAGACACATTTTCTGCCAGCTTTGTGGAGCCTGCCCCAGAAAACCCTCCTTTCTGGGGGAGGCAGTTTCATCCCAAACTGGCAAACCAGTTCTGACAGCGATGCAATTCTCTGGAGGTCACGGCTGCGGAGGGCGTTGCGTAAGATGAAAACACCGTGGATTGAGGCTGTGGAGGAAAAGAGGCTTCATAGAGCTCCCGTGCAAGCTGGAGAAACGGTGTTTTCCTGTCTTGTGTGTTTTCCTCTTGCTTCTCTGTTGCTCCTGCCTAGGAAACATGAAGGATTTGTGCTCAGTTATAAATGTCACCAACGGGTGCGTTTCCCCACAGTTTCAGAGCTGCCAATGTGGCAGCACAGAATGGGTTTTAATTCTTCCTAATTTACTCCTAATTTCCCAGTCATCCCACAGAAGAGTTGTGTAGTGATACTGTGCCTCGGTATTGAGATACAGGGGTTTCACCCCAAACTATTTCCCTGCTCACACAAGCACTGACCTGCTCCTGAACCCGGCTTTGTACTTCTCTTTCGGCAAACAAGGGCAAGCCTGCTGCTCTGCTTCAACAAAAAATCTAAGCAAGTTTCCATTTGCACTGTAAACTTTAAAATTTTCTCACCTAAAATTGTTATAGACACTGAAATTTTGGGTGCTGAAAGGACAGGGGGAAACACTGACTTCCTTTCTGCTGTTGTTGCCTTTAATTTTCAAATTACCCCAATGAACTCCCTCTGTTGTAGAAAAAGCTTGTAATGTATGATGGTGATTTACATATTATATCAGTCCCTTGATGGATGATAGGAAAACCTTCCCCTTTCCTCGAGTGCTCTCCAGTAATCCCCAAAAGGTTTGAAAGCATTACCATTGCTCCTTGGAGCTGTTGCATATTGATTGCTGAATCCAAAATGATCTGCACATCTTAATCTCACGTAGCTCCTGTCTTCTGAATCTGTGACACTGAGATCAGAATGGGGTGGGAGAAGCTGGATCAGACCTTTCAAAACTTGTACCTCAGAGATTTAATCAACAGTGATTGCCTGTTAATTTTTTAAGAATAATTATAAAATACCACCTGGCATTGGAGCTGACATGCATGGTCTTGTTTCTGTTTGCGGTTTCTCCCCTCCCAGGTTCCCCTTATGACTTCATCTCTCTGGAATGGCTGCAGAAATGGCTGGATGAGTCCACTCCTCCCAAACCTATTGATAACACAGCCTGCCTGTGCTCCCATGGCAAACTCCATCCTGATAAAATATCCCTGATGAAGAGGATATCAGAATACGTGGCCGACTTCTTCTACCGGCGATATGGAGGAGGGCCCCGGCTGAACGGTAACATCCTCTCCAAGTCACCTCCTGGAATGTGGTTTAGAGCCCTGGTCTGGTCCCAGCCCTGTTTTGAGCCATCCTTTATCATCATAACTTTATTTCAGTGCATGGCTTTAGGGCTGCCTTATTTCCAGCGGATTTTTTTAGTATCACTTAATTCTGTTACCATTTCCCAAACCCATTTCGGGTGATCACAGGGTCTGCTTTGGCCTCGGGCTCTGCTCAGGGAAGGGCTGTGCCTGGAGGAATTGCTGTGGAGGGATGGGGCACTTGGCTTAGGAAACGTAATATTTGGAAGGTTTGAAGGCGATTCTAGAAAATAAAACTTCCACATGCACCACTCCAAACTCTTGACAATTATTTTCTGTGCCTGCAGCACCCACAGCTCCTGTGTGGGCTGGGTCTCATGGAATATTCAGGCCAAAAATATCCCTTCCTGTCTGTCACCTCATCCGAGGGAGCACTTACCTGTTAGCCTGCTCCTGGTGAAGCACCTACCACACATTCTGCTTTTCAGGGTCAGCCCAGCCCCTCTAGGCGTTGGGCATCCCCTCGTAGAGCCCCGGGTTTCGTTCCTTTTAGGAAGTTGCTCAGTAACTCCCACTGCGACCAAATTAGCTCAGCTCCTACTGGGAGCTTGTAGGGAAGAAGCTGCTTGTGACGCAGGCAGCCTTTGTGGGGAAAAACAGGGCAAGGTTTATTAGTCAAGTGGAAGATTGCCTGAAGGGTTGTGGGTTGAGTATGGCTGGCAGGGAGGGAGGGATGGGTAAAAGGATGGATGGACACGCTGCTTCCCTTCTCTCACTCCAGGATGAAAATCTATAAAATACTTGCCCAGCTGGAGGATTTCCACCCCTTTGGTCCAGTGCAGCCTTTGCAGGAGGGTGATTTTTCTGGGCTGAACTGGCAAAGTGCCACAATACAGGTGTTTTCTTGGCATTTCCTGCCTCCTGTGGCTGCGTGCTGGGCTGCCCTGGTTCCCTGAGACTACAGGCTGTGGAGACCAGGAGCTGTGAGAGCAGAGCTGTGAAGTGGTGGAGCAGATCACACCTCATTTGAACTATTTTATGCTTCTTTAAGCTTCAAACATGGTCTGATGCGGCTGTAACCCCCTGGATTTCCTCATTTACACGTGAAATCACCCATCCTGAGGCAGCATAGTTGGTACACACCTGTTTGAGGGCCTTTGAACCAGCAGGAAACTACCTGTGCAGTAAATTATGCAATACATAGTGTAAAAACCTGTGTTTCTTTCCTCCCCACTCCAGTCAAAGCACTTTGCAAGGACTGTGTGGTGGAAAGGTGTCGAATCCTGCGGCTGAAGAACCAGCTGAACGAGGACTACAAAACCGTGACCAACCTGCTGAAGATGACAGTCAAGGGGTATGGAAGTCCCAAATGCTGTCAAAGATGCTTTTTAGAAGTGCTTGAACAGCTTTTTGCTAAAGATTTCCCTGTTTGGGCTCTGAAGAAGGGAGCTGTGATTTTGGGGTACCAGTGCTGTTGTCTCCCTGCAGGAATGACGGGTTTTGGGTTGGAAAAGCATCCTTGAGGAGCTGGCGGCAGCTGGCTCTGGAACAATTAAACGAGCAAGATGAAGATGCAGAGCACAGTAATGGAAAAATGAATGGAAATGCACAAAACAAAGGTATTTACTCCTGATTTCCTCCTGATTTCTGCTGCTGTAGAGGCCCACCAGCTCTGCCTGATCCCTCCTAACAAAAGACACGTCAGGGGTTTCTGTAGCTGTTTTGTTCCCCTTGTACGAGTAGGGAGGAAAGGATAATAAATCAAATAAAAAAGTCCTTAATTTAAGGAGCGTTTTCTTTGCTAAGCTTGAAAACTGCGGGGTGATCTTTGTGCTGGAGAGCGAGATGAGGCGATAAGTGGTTTTACAAAGCTGTGTGAAATTACCACCCCAGACACATGATCTTTTCATCCACTTTTCTCTGAATGAGAGAGCACAGGAAAGGAAGAAACGTGAAAATTACCTTGCAGAAGGGATGATGATGATGTTTATTGTGAAGGTTGAGGGATAAAACAGCACAGCTGATGCAGCAGCACTGGGAAAACACAGCCCGGGAACGAAAATCATGAATTTCACTCCATTCTGTGCCCATATCATGAGAATAGATGGAGGTTTTATTTGCCTTCTGCTCTTTAAATGTTTGAAAATTCTATTTTGTTGCACTTCTTTGAACTGGGTAAGAAGCTTGTTGGAATGAAAGTGGGAACGATGGTTCAGGGCATTGATCTTGGGCTGGAAGGCTGGAGGGCACCTCAGCCCCGTGAGAAGGGGAAGCACTCATGGAGAAAAGGGTATTTCTGGGTTACCTCTCCACGTTCCTCGGGGTTTACTGATTCACAACAGGTTGCAGCTCCCAGCAGTGCATCTGAATTACTCACGAGCCAAGTCTCTCCTTAGGCAGCTTGTTAGAGGCTCTTGCTGACACGTCACTGTCTTAATGATGCTCCATTCAGTGGCCAACGCTTGATTTTAACTAATTTAGAGATTGATGTAAGGCTTGTCAACCCCCTGGCAGGCTCCCCCTCGGTTTGTGAGGCAGCATCTGGTTTAGATCAGGGCTTTTGCCAGGAATTGTGCTTCCTTTGCTCTTACCTAGGCTTGTGTTTAGGTTAAACTCGGGAGATGTCTGGGAGCAGGGAACCCCTGCGGTGTTGCAGCCCTAACAAATGCATCCTTTGTAATCTCACAAAGGCCTGGCTTGTGCTCCATGCACTTCAAAGCCCTCCTACGTGGCCTGGAGGCTGTAATCCCGCCTGCCCAGAGGCCAAGACATCGGAGAATAACAAATCTCCTTCCAAATTTTCCCTTGGGTGAAGGCTTTGCTGTAATTTGAAAGGCGACTGTGCTCCTTTCCCCTAAGATTTTTTTCTTTGGGAGAGGAACTCTGTGCAATCCTCTTGTTTTTTTTTTTTTTCTTAATTAGATGAATCAAGTGAAGAGAAGAGGGAGGAGGAAGAGGAGTTAAATTTTAATGAAGACATCGTTTGCCCACATGGTGAGTCTCTCCGGGGGATGGAGCTGAATATCTCCCTTGTTGCCCACTACTGCACATATTAACCTTGTAGCCTTTGCTCCAGCTGTGGCCAGCTTGAGGAGTCACTGCACAAATGTGTTCAACTCTCATTTTCCTGGTGTTTTTTGCTCTCAGAAGTTTTACTTGCAGGCATACTCTGTAAGGACTCGGCCAGGCAGAGCTGTCAGATGCTGAGCTTCCCTTCCTGCATGGGCAGCACCAAAGCTCTGCAGCCATTTGGAAGCTCTAAAAGCAGTAAGAGAGAAAGAGGTGGTGTAAATTGGTCCAGGTGGGAGCTGGGAGTATCCATTTAGTATCCTGGTTTACATTAAAACAGGAGCACTTGCCCAGCACCTGGGCCAGGACCGCTCCCGATATCGATTTCCCAACCTGCTGTGCTTTGGTGTCTGTTTACGTAAGATTTTGACCTCGTATCAGTTGTTTTGCAAGTGATGCCTCATTAGCTGCATCCTTGGCTACCCTGTTGTTTAAATCTCACTTTTTAAAGCTTGTGTTCCCAGCCATAAAACCCAGTTTTACTTAAGCTGCTGTTGGTAGGCATCGGTTTGTAGGGATGCTCCGTCTTAGCTCTAAAGAGAAAGAAAAATGACATAAATTATCCACACACTTCCTGTCATCAGGGCTAATCAAGAACCTGGAGTAAGGCTTGAGAAATCCCATTTCCAAGCAGTGTTTAAGCACTTTGTCACGATTTTAGCTGTTACTTAGAGCCTTGAATGCTGCATTTCACATTGCCTGGAGGCTGCTGCTGTTCAATAAACGCATGGAGCGTGGGGATGGAACATTTATGGAGCCAGACATGACAAAAAATAGGCCAATAGGCCGTTGGAAAATGTATGGTGTTAAATTGCTGGTTGATCTGTGACTTGGGGTCATAGCAGAATAAATAATACTAAATAAGGGGGCTGCTGTCAGGGCAGGTTTTGTTGTCTTGAGTTAACCTCTGATTACTCATGGAAAACAACCTTTCCACCTTGAAAAATTCACTCTGGAGTGGATCAGCAAATCTGTAGTCTTGTTCCTGCGGCCTTAATTTTGTGGTGGAGGAGGTTCCTGCCTCCATGGTAGGCTCTGGAAAAGCCAGTGCTGGATCTGGGAGGGCTGGCTGGCCTCCAGGAATGCCACCCGGGCATTCCCTTCACAGCTCCCTTTGCATCCTTGCTGCAATTCCTCGCTCTCCAGTAGCTGCCTGAGCACAGTGAATAATTTTTTCCAGATACCAAGTTAAGCCTTCTTTGATGTCCATGCCCAAAACATGTCCCTGGATGGTGGGAGTGGGAAGCAGGGTCAGCAGTGGTTGGGATCATCTTCCAGATGGCAAAACACTTGTTCTCTGCACACTCAGAGCTGATTTTTCCACCTCTTTCACTCACCCTATTAATCTGTTTTCATTAATCATGTGGTGTCAAGGCACTTATTTGTACAAACTCCTTTTTTTCCCTATCCTCGCTGGCTCTGGACAGCATCCTGGGCCTTGTTGGATGGAGCTCAAGAGGCCAAGTGCTGCAGCGAGGCCCGACCTTTGTTTATTAGAGGAAAAGCAGGAGGGGAGCATTGCTATTTTTTCCTCTTCAGGGCTGGCCAAATTCCAGTCTCAGCTGGAGCGAGTCCGTGGGCCTGAGGAGCTGCTTGTCATGTTAAAGAGCTGCCAGAGGGTGGGGAGGAAGGAGTTTCTCTGCCTCTCCTCTCTCTGCAGTTCTCCAGGCTATAGAAAAGCAGATAATAAGGGATTGTGCCCTTTGGACACCACAGTTGCTGTTTTCCTTCCCTCTTGCTGGTGCAATCCCACTGAGGCACGGATATTCCCAAATCCGGTTCCCATCCCGGTGTCGCAATGGCTGCGCCTCGTGTTTCTCCCTGTGCCTGCACAGGGACTTCCCAGCTGCTGTCTTGGAGGGAGATGTGGTTGTGTTTTCCCCTTGACCCCCATCAGCCCTGCAAGCGGGCAGCTGCTCGGATCCCGCAGCCTTCCCCTGTTTTTCCGAGCCTTGTTTATCCGGCCAGCACGTGTCATCACTGTGCAAGTGGTGTCCCAGTGCTGAGTGTGCCTCCTGCTTCCATCCCTGAGACCACAGGCACAAACGGCTCCTGGAAAACCCTTGCTGGGGTCTTGGAGCTGCCTGAGCATTGGGGTAGATAATCCTGATACCAGGATAAATAATCCTGATGGATAAATAAGTGTTCTGGGGAGTAGCTGGTAAATCTTGCTTGGTATCTTCACATCCAGTTATTCCCTAGAGCAGGTTTAGGGTGCAAAATCTGCCCTTTCCACATCTTCAGGTGCTTGGATAGGGCACATGGAACTGTATTGAGATTCTACAGTGGGAATTTGAGGTTTTCAAGGATGTGGAAAGCACCTGGCTTCATGGGACACAGGGCTATCAGCAAATGGAGTCACCATGAGGACGTAGCTGTGGATAGCCAGGATCAGAAACCAGTAGCCCTGTGCCCTCTGGCTTTTCCCAACATCCCGACTTGTGTTTGATCAGCTGCTTAGGCCATGATCTTGGAAATCTAAAGGGTATTTTTATGAATTAAATTACTATTATTATTATTACTGCTATTACTATTATTCTCTGTCTAAAGGAAGCACAGACGAGTTGAAGGTGACTTTGCTGGTTTTTGCTGACGTGGTGTTGGCTGATGAACGTGTGGATTTCTTCCCCACGTTTATTCCTTGTAATCTCTTCAATCAAGGGCTGCAAAACATCCCTGAGCGTGTTGTGATCAAAGCCTTTCCCTTGATTCTGTCCCTGCAGGTGACCTGTGCATCTCCGAAAACGAGCGGAGGGTGGTTTCCAAGGAAGCCTGGGAGAAACTCAAGCAATATTTTCCAAAAGCCCCTGAATTCCCAAATAACAAAGAGTGCTGTTCCCAGTGCAAGGTATTTGCCAAATACTCCCCTTTTGTTGACTGTAAATACTGGTTGTGTTTCTGGTTTTCATTCTTAACGTGACCTTATGCCGTGGAGGAGAATAAAGTCACCTTTAGTAGCAGCTGGGAACGGGGGCTGGGCTGTAATTAACTGTCTCCTGCAGATTTTGGAGCGTGAAGGGGAGGAAAATGAAGCTCTGCATAAGATGATGGCCAGCGAGCAGAAGACCTCTCTCCAGAACCTGTTCCATGATAAATGCAGACCTTGCCTGGGCAGCTGGCCTCAGGTAGGGAAGGAGGGGGGTCAGGGAATGCAGCCAGGCTCGGGAGAGGTTTTTACTGGCTTTAATCCCTCTCCTGCCCAGAGAAGCTGTGGCTGTCCCTGGATCCCTGGGAGTGTCCAAGGCCAGGCTGAACAGGCCTCGGAGCACCTGGGATGGTGGAAGGTGTCCCTGCCCGTGGCAGGGAGTGGAAGGAGATCCCAAGCCAAACCACTCCATAACCGTTGGCTCAGTCCGTGCCAGCGGAGCTCTCACGTGTGTTGTGCTGAGGTGTGACTTCCCTGGATTAGCTGTGCTGGCACAAAGCCCTGAAGAGCCACGGGAATGGCTGATGTGCCAAGGGAGCTGTGGCTGGCCCAGAGTCAGGGAGATAACAGTGACGATGTTGCTGTCATGGTCGTATCCGTCCCTGGAAGGACGGAAACGGCACAGCCACTTCCCACTGCTCCCCATCAGCCTTCCCGTGCAGGAGGATGCTGGAACACCCCTGGGTTTTGCCTCACCACCACCTTTTGCTACTGGTTGGGCCAAATTCAGGTGTGCTCCAGCATTGTCCTGTGTCCCAAAAGCTCAGGGAGCTTCCCAAAATGCTAAAGCACTCCAGAGAGCAGCGATGGCTGTGCAAACCCTCTCCAAGCATCTTCTCCAGGAATTCCTGGGGGTTTGAGGTGCCCAGAACGAGCTGTTGGCTCCAGTCCTTGGCTCCTGGGAGTCTCGTGGTGCCGATTAATGATTGACTCTGCAATCCTGCCAAGGTGATTTGGCAGGTGTCTGCCTCCATCCCTCGCTGCTCCAGCTGGGAATAAACACTGAGGCAACGCAGATCCGGGGCTCAGAACCAAGGAGACCCAAAAGGGTTTAAAAGGAGTTTTCCTTCTGTGCTGAGCTGGAGAGCTCCAGGTCCTGCCAGTGGTGGTTAAGGTTGTATCTGGTTGGATTTGCTTTTGGAGCTGGAGGATGGAAAGTTGGAGCTCATCACTGTGGGTCAGAAATAGGAGGATCTCCACTAGCAGGGCTACATCCTTCTTCCCTTTTTATCCTCCTTTCCCTTTTAATTTCCCAAGGGAGCCTCATAGAAAAGAGCTGAGCATCTTCCCCTCAAGCCTTCTGAGTTCTCCTGATCCAAAGCAGCTGAGGTTTGGGGAGGAAACAAGCAGAGTAAAAAGCAAGCAGAAATCAAGAGATGAAGGGAAATTAAAAAGTTTATATATGTGTATGTGTGTATATATATATTCCTCAGGTGTGCTGAGTTTTCCTGAAAATGATGGAGCAAGCCCTTAAATCTGTCTTAGGGAAAGGGGTGAGGATATAGGAGAGCATGGAAGTAAGTTTGTCACCCAGCTCTTGGGGTCTGGGTGCTTTCTTGTCCAGGACAATTTAAAGGAAGATTGGGACAAAAAAACACAGATTGTCCCAAAAACATTGCCTCATTCAGTGCTCAGCTGTGGTTTTGTATCCCTGCTGCTGCCAAAAGGAAAAACTTGTGGATTTTGATGTTGGAAGTAATTGAGGGATGTTGGGGTGGTCTCACCCCACACCTGTTAGGAGTGCAGGGATTCACCAGCTTCAGACCCCGAGTACCCAGCAGGAGAAGCAGCACTGGGGAGTCCTGGCTGCTCCAGGGAAATGCCCTTTCCCGCTGGGAATTAAAGGCAATTGGATCAAAAGCTCAAGTAACTTCATAATAAACACAAGATTAGCAATGGCAGTGCTTAGTACCTGATCCCAAATTATTTTCCTTGGCTTTCACAGCCCACTTGGACGGAGTTGTCATGGTAAAGCAGCACCAAGGTCTTGGAGGGAGTGAGTGCTGCCGAAAAACCGAACAGTCATTGCTGGATTCATTAAAAAGATCATTTTTCCTCCTCTTTTCCCCCAGGAGACGGATGAGCTGTATATTGTTTCGCAGTTCTTTGTAGAAGAATGGAGGAAATTTGTCAGGTAACTTGGCTGGAGGGTTTTGGTGCTTTTTACCCGTTATTTTGGAGGCTGTGGATAATATTTTGTAAATAATATTTTGCTTCCGACTCCCAGCACAGTGAGCTCATGGAAGCAGTGGAGCTGATTTTTGCAGGACTTGTATCAATTTTAAGACACTGAATTTCCTTGTTTGCTGTGTGTTAACCAGATGGTCGGATTAGCTGGTAACCTGATTAGTTTTTTCATCTGTCTGGAGCTGTATCCCAAAGGTCACCACTCGGGCTGGAGATGGAAATCTGCTGGACAGAGTCACTCTGCACTGCAGAGGAACGCAGATCTGATTTCCTTATCACGAGCAGTTACTATTCCTTGTTGGAATGCCTTGTGTAAATACTCACCTGTGATTTCTTCCTGGCTTCCTGAAGAACTGTGGGGGTTTTGGTGGGATAACCTGGTCCAGCTCTGCCAGCTTCTGCCCTTTTGCAGGAGGCCGACACGCTGCAGCCCCGTGTCCTCCATAGCAAACAGCGTCCTGCTCTGTCCCCACGGGGGGCTCATGTTCACCTTTGCTTCCATGACCAAAGAAGACTCCAAACAGTGAGTTTCTTCCCTTCACACACTTTCCTTTTGCCAGGAGCTTCGGGAGAACATTCCCAAAGAAATGCTCTTGCTGCTGAGCTGCAGCAAGATGAGGAGTGAATCCTTTCCCTCAAAACTAACACCAAGGCTTTCTCAGAGCCACCTCAGCCTTCCTGCAAGGCAAGACCTTAACTGTCCAAGGATGCTGGATCAGGAAAAAACAGCTTCCTTCAGCTTGATTTGTTCCTGACAATAACACCCTGGGTTTGGCCAGGACGCAGAAACATCCTGCTCCCTTACAATTTGCTTTTCGTTGAGCCTTCCCCCCCGGAGCGCTGGCTGCAGGGCTGGACTTCATGCTCCACAGCCTTGCTTCTGCAGTGATGCAGCACTAAAAGTAGGAAATCTTCCTCTTCTTTCCTCCTCCATCCCTCCCTCCGGCACGGCGGGAGCACAGCAGCGTCGCTAATCGCAGGCTGCTGTTATCTGGGTGTACAGGCCCTCCCATGGAGCTGGGTTTTAGATGGATTTTGCAGTTTTTCTTTCGTTGACAAACCCACAAGCCAAAGAGGGAGGGTTTGTTGGGAGCTTAGGGCTTGGCTTTTCCATGTCATAAAGCACCTGCCTGTTCCTTTGCACAGTATAGCTCTGATATGGCCCAGCGAGTGGGAGAGGATCCAAAAACTCTTCGTTGTGGATCACGTCATCAAAATCACCCGGACACAGGCAGCCGGGGCCGACCCCGAGAGCGCCCACTACTCCTCCGAGCCCCGTGAGTGACTCTGCTCCTGGGGATAAAACTTCAGTCAAAGGGGATCGGTGGGAAACGCAGAGCTTGGCAGATCCCTCCCTGCAATGCTGTGTCCAACTCTGGAGTCTCCAGCACAGGAAGGACGTGGAGCCGCTGGAGCAAGTCCAGAGGAGGTCACAGAGATGCTCCATGGGCTGGAGCCCCTCTGGAGCCAGGCTGGGAGAGCTGGGGGTGCTCACCTGGAGAAGAGAAGGCTCCAGGGAGACCTCAGAGCCCCTTCAGGAGCCTGAAGGGGCTCCAGGAGAGTTGGAGAGGGACATGGGACGAGGGATGGAGGGACAGGACGAGTGGGAATGGCTTCCCACTGCCAGAGGGCAGGGATGGATGGGGTATTGGGGAGAAATTCTTGGCTGGGAGGATGGTGAGGCCCTGGCACAGGGTGCCCAGAGAAGCTGTGGCTGCCCCATCCCTAGAAGTGTCCAAGGCTTGGAGCAACCTGGGACAGTGGAAGGTGTCCCTGCCCATGGCAGGGAGTGGGATGAGATCCTAAAGGTCTCTTCCAACCCAAATAACTCTGGGATTTGATGTGATTCACTCTGGGTTAGCAGTGAGAGGCCCTGCACTGGGGCCCTCTGAGGAGCTGGAGCAATGGAATGTTTTCTCCCGTGGTGTTTCCCCAGAACTGTGCCCCGAGTGCCGGGAAGGGCTCCTGTGCCAGCAGCAGCGGGACCTGCGCGAATACACCCAGGCCACCATCTACATCCACAAAGTGGTGGATAACAAAAAGGTAGGGACTGCCCTCCATCCCTGCTCAGCCTGGCTCCAGGAGCCCCAGGAATGCCCCAAGGGGGCTGTCACAGCTCCCGTGTCCCCAGGATGGGTGGGGATCCTGCTGGTCCGTGGTGGTGATGAGGGCAGAAATCCCCTGGCTCTGCAGCTTTGGCAAAACCAGCAAACTGGGACATGCTGGCTCTGGAAATTCCATCTCCTTGAGGCTCCCTTTTGCCAAACCAAATCCTTTGTGTTTTCAGGGATGCTCCCAGCTATTTTCTGTGTCTTAGCTGTGTTCCCAGGTTCTACCTGCTCTCCTCCCCCTCCAGTAT
Organism: Aphelocoma coerulescens; assembly: GCF_041296385.1. Classification (NCBI taxonomy): domain Eukaryota; kingdom Metazoa; phylum Chordata; class Aves; order Passeriformes; family Corvidae; genus Aphelocoma; species Aphelocoma coerulescens. The sequence continues at coordinate 429,549 of NC_091034.1, forward strand.
TTGTCATTTCCTTTCTTCTTGCTCAAGTGACATTTTTATTGCTGGATAAAAATGAGCTCTTCCCCTCGGCACTGGTGAGACAGTGAACTTGGAGATGGTTTTCAGGATACCCTGAAGCTGTGAATTTTGTTTTTACTGATCTTAAGTGTCAGGATCAGCTCTAGAACTGGTTTTCCAAGTACCCAAAAGCTGCTTCTGGTAAACCTCCCCGCTTAGGGCTCTCAAGGAGGGATCCAAGGGTGGGCGAGCTTGGATGAAGACGATCCCTGCACTTTTGCAGTGTGGGGTGGGTTTTTTTGGTCTTTCCTTGATTTCCGCCTCCCTGCCAGTCCCAGGGAGGCGCTGGAGCCCGGGGAACTGAGGGGAGCTGGAGGCTGGATGGGTTCCTGCCTTGGTTGTGAGATGTGGATCACGCAGCACCGTCTGGAGCCATCAGCCACAGGCTTTCAGCCTGAATCCCCAGCCTGAATCCCTCTTGGCTCTGGTGCAGGAGAGGGTTGGGTGTTGTGTTTTTCTGGCACTGGACAGGACTGTGCTCACACGTGGGGCTGGCAAAAATACAGGGAGCTATTCTTTGTGGAGCAGCTGGAGCTGGAGAGAGGGGGTGAGAACGTGCCCACGAGATCCCCCAGTAGCAGGGCAGCCTGGGCAGGATGGGAAGCAGCAGGAATGCTGGCCAGGATCACTGTCGGCAGCACTGGGAGCCACTGTGCCCTTCCTGCTGGGCTTTGCAAAATCAGGGAGTGTTTCCAGCCCCTCACCCTTTTCCTGTCTCCTCTGCACCACCTGGCTCCTCCTTGGGGGGGTGATGCTGCAGAGGGAAGCCTCATCCAGATAAAATCATTGTAGGGTGGCACTGCTGGAGTTCAGAGGGCTCTGGGGAACGTTTGGGAGCTGGAATTGCATCATTCATTGTAAATACACGATGGAGAGGAGAGCTCTTGGCATCCAGAGCTCCTGGGCTCCTGCAAAGCCCAGCTCCAGCCACAGCAGAGCTGGGAATTTGCATCCAGGCAAATCTATGCCTGGAGTGCCTTTCACCGACCTGAACAACCTTTTTATTTTTGTATTTGTGTAAATTATTTAGATTTAATTTAGTTACAGCCTCCAGCCCCATAAGTGATGGTGCTGAGTGTCCCTGCCAGGCTGCTGCAGGGACACAGAAATAACTCACGGAGCATACTTTCTCCATGTTGAGGCTTTTGCAACACCCTTAGATGAAGCAGCTGAAGGGAATCAGTCCAGGGCTCAGGAGACTTTGCCTGGAGAGGAGGGCAGGAAGCACCTGCAGCTCCACAGAGGGGGATTCCTGAGCTGAATCCCACGAGGTTCCACCGAGGTGGGGAGGGTGGAGGAGCCTTTGCAGAGCTCACGGAGCAGCTCCTGGGGCTATTCCTGGGCTCTCTGGGTGGAGGTGGCACCTGGAGGTCTCTGGGAGCTGTTTGCCATGGTGGGGCAGGCCGGGTGGATGCTGTTGGTTATGGAGAATGATTTTTATGACTCCAGGTAATGAAGGACGCGGCTCCGGAGCTGAACGTGAGCAGCTCGGAAGCTGAAGAGGAAAGGGAGGAAAACAAGCCAGAGGGGGAGCAAGACCCCGATTTTAACCAGGTAGAGATGAAAAATCCCATCAGGTTCCTTGATTTTTGTATTACCCTCCTGAGTCAGCATGATGGGATCACCACTCTCCTCCTGTGCATCTCACTGGCAGCAGAAGAGTGTCTTAAATTGTCATTTGAATGGTCAAACCACACAGTGCTGGGTTTTGGAGAGATTAGATATGGACAGGGATTCGTGTGCGTGTGGGAATCTGCCCCACACTGGCGTTAGGACTAGGAGCTGAGGTCTGAAGGCAAATCCTTTGGTTGCCTCCACACTTGCATGCTTCAATTGGCTTTCCAAGGGGTTTTCCATCGCTTCCTGCCTTCCCTTGCACGACCAACTTGCCCAAAACCCTCTCTGAGATCTGGGAAAGTTGTGTTTATCCCTAAACAACTCGATCTCCTCACTTTCTGCCTCGTCTCCAGGCCAACGGTGGCGCGAAACGCCAGAAGCTGTCCCACCAGAGCTACATCACTTACCAAAAACAGGGAATCAGGAGGAGCACGCGGCACCGGAAGGTCCGGGGGGAGAAAGCGCTGCTTGTGTCGGCCAACCAGACCCTGAAAGAGCTGAAAATCCAGGTGAGGCCAGCTCTACTTCCAGGAATGAGGAAGAAAACACAAAATGAAGAGTGTGGGGGTGCAGGGGGAGGGTCTGACCCCCCAGGAGGTGGGGACGGGTGGCGGGGCGGGAATGCCGCGATCCCGGGATGAGGTGTCCGTGTGCCCCCAGATCATGCACGCCTTCTCCGTGGCCCCCTTCGACCAGAACCTGTCCCTGGACGGGAAGATCCTGAGCGATGACACGGCCACGCTGGGCAGCCTCGGGGTCATCCCCGAGTCCGTCATCCTGCTCAAGGTAACGGCGGGGTGGGATTCGGGAACGCCGTGGGATCAGGGAGAGCCACGAGGAGGGTGTGGTGGTGTGTGTGGAAATGGGGACAAATGGAACGAGCTCCTCGTGCAGCTCCTTATTAAAAAAAATCCGTAATGTTTTCGTTTTAGGGAAGGAAAATCCTTAATTTTTTTTGTCTTTGGGGAGGAAAATCTTCATTGTTTTTTGTTTCAGAGGAGGAAAATTCTTAATTTTTTGTTTGTTTGCTTGTTTGGAGGAGGAAAATACTTCTTGGGGTTTTGTTTTGGAGGAAGAAAATTCTTAATGATTTTGTGTTGGGGACAAAAGTCCTCATTGTTTTTTGTTTTGGAGGACGAAAATCCCTAATTTTGTTTAAGAGAGGGAATATCCTTAGGTGCTTGGTGGTTTCTTTGTTTTGGGGTTTTTTTTGGAGGAGGAAAGTCCTTAATTTTTTGTTTGGAAGGGACTATCCTTTTGTTTTCTGTTTTGTTTTGGAGGGGGAAAAGCCTTAATTTTTTTTTTTTGTGTTAGGGGAGGAAAGTCTTCATTTGTTTTGTTTTGGAGGAGGAATATCCTTGATTTTATTTATTTTGGAGGAGGTAAATCCTTTTTATCTTCATTGTAGAGGAGAAAACCCCCTGGTTTTTTATTTCCAAGAGCCCTTTGTAGCTGATTTGGCTGCTGAGCTCTGTGGGTACCAAAACAGGACTAACTCAGGGAGTGAGTCCTCCCATGGAGTTCCCATTCCCTGCTCCTGGCCTGAGCAGGGTCCCGCGGATCCGTGTGCTCGTTAATTCCCTGCTCCCCTCTCTTCCCCAGGCCGACGAGCCCATCGCGGACTACGCGGCCATGGACGACGTAATGCAAGGTGAGAGGCGGGGAAGGGCTGGGCCGGGGGTTTGGGGTGGGAAGGTGGGAAATGGGGATTGTGACGCTCCCGTGTCACCGGCTGCGGGACGCTCCGAGCGACTTCTAACGCCTGCCTTCCCTCTCCATCCCAGTTTGTATGCCTGAAGAAGGATTCAAAGGTGAGTCCAGGTGTTTTCCCCCCTTTGCACCCCTCACATGGATCCCACCCCATCCCATCTCCCTTCTCATCTCCTGGTGGTGTCTCTCCTTCCCAGGGACTGGTTTACTTGGCCACTGATGGTTTTCCAAGAGGAGCGACCAGAAGGGAAGAGGATTTGTCACATGGTAGGGCATTAAAAGAGTAAAAGCAGGTGGATGCAGTACTTTTTGACTCTTCCAGAAGGCAAAAATCCATCATGAGACGTTTGCTCCCCAAAAAACAAAACAAATGCCTTATGTCAAAGCAGATTGCACTGAAGGACATCCGGCTTCAGGACAACGTTCCCGGGTTTATTTAATAAGGAACAGGAAGGTTGGGAAGTTGAGCAGCAGTTGGAGTGTTTGGGACAAGGGGTGGCCCTGTGTGTCCCCTGGTTCAGCCGCAGAGGGTCGAGATCCCGTAGATCCAGCCCATCCTGATCATTCTCCAGGAACTCTTTAGGATAATCCCATCTCTGATCCACTCTTAACGCTTTCAATCCATCATGGAAGTACAGGGATTGTGACTTGGTGAGGAATGTCTAGTGCTTTCAGACAACAAAACTTCATTTATTTAACCCAAAATGGAAGCTGGGATCTGCCTCCCAGACCCTCCCAGGGGCTGGGAGACGCCCCCTCTCCGCACCCCTCCGCCGTCACTTCCACACCTTGGATGATCCAATAACCACCTGAGCTCTGGGAACTGTGGGGTTTTTTAGAAGTTTGGGGTATTTTAATGACTCTGGAGAACATTTTCCCCCAGTCTGACGCTGCTGGGAGTGTTCCTGGCTCGGGGCAGCCGGAGCCGGTGAGGGGGTGTGGGTGGGTGCCATTTTCCCTTGGGAAGATTTTCTTACCCCTCTCTCCTCATTTTTCAGCAATGCACTAATTTTTAATTTTTTTTTTCCTGACATCTCCCAGCAAAGTTTTCTCTCCATTAATATTTAGCAGGAAATAGTATCCCTCTTCCAAACTGATCCACACTGGGTGCTCCGAAGGATCTCTTTAATAGAGATCCTCTTCCTTTCCAGCCTTTTCCTTTGTTTCTGTGGAAAAGTTTAATGCAGAGATCACATCAGTTTTATTTTTTCCAGGTTTGCAGGAATTTGGGGTGCAAGAAGAGGGTGGGGGCCACAAATTCCATCCCCAAAACCCCACCAGTTTTGATTTCCAGTGTTTTATTTCCATGGTTTTATGTGAAGAATTCCAGCTGCTCTTTGCCCAGCCCCCTCCTCCCTTGTCCCTGCTGGGTTTGGGGGTGAAGCAGCAGCATTTGAGGGGCTCTGAAGTTCCTAAGAAGGGATTTTTTGGGGCAGTTTGAACCCGTGGATTCTTTCCCAAGGTACAGACATGATGAATTCCATGCGCCGAAGCCACAGGAGGTTTTTCTTCCCAGCCTGAAGCACTCGCTTGTGTACATATTCCTTGGAAATTCCATCTTTTCAAGTTGCTGTTAATTTTTTTTAATGTTATATATAAAAAAGTCTCTTCCTTGAGCTTATACTGTTGTGGGAAGGGATCCCGTGGGGCCGTGAGGGTGTTCCAGGGCTGCGGCGGTTCCGGCAGCGCCAGATCCTGTGGAGGACGCAGGTGCAAGGTGTGAGCCAAGGCCCCGTTCCTGTTTTGTCTGTTATTTGCAAATATTATCGGATTAAAGTTGTCATTGGAGCTGTGGCAGCCTTGTTACAGTGCAGACACGTGGGCCAAGGGTGTTGGAGCAAGGTGGAGGTGATTATCCCATAAATCCCACTTGGAGCTGTCCCAAAAAGGAATGTGGGCACTGGGGGGTGGGATGGGAGCAAGAGGGGCCCTGCTGGATCAGGAATGCCCCCCTCCTCTGCACGGGGAAGAGGATTTTTGGAGCTTGGGCACTGCGTTTGGTGGCCCTGGCCCTGTCACATCCACCCCTGTCCCCACCCTGGTGTGTCCCCGGGGGCTCCCTGCCCCTCCTTGTCCCCCGAGCCGGGGTCTCCCCCTGGGAGAGGGGGAGGGAAATGGGTGCTGGAGGTGGGGGAGGAGAGCGGCCTTGGGGTGCTGGGTGACCCCCGGGTGCCAGGGAGGGATGGGGGGAGACGGGGCCTGGGGATGGGCACTAGGGATGGGAGGGGGCAGGAATGGGGCTGGGGGCTGCAGGGGCCACCCTGCGTGAGAGAGGAAGGGTTAAGGTTGGGGGGTACTCTGGTACCAGGAATGGGGAATTCGGGATGAGGGATTCCTAGGGTAGCAGGGATGGGGGTTATGGGTGGGAAGGGGGGAGGCTGCTCGGGGTCCCAGGGAGAGGCGTGGGGGGAGCCCAGTGAGCCGAATTTGGGGGGAGATGCGGGTGATGGGCAGAGCGGTGCCCGGGTGCCAGCCGCGGGCAGGGGGATGGGGATGGCTCTCGGGGGGACGGGGAGACGTCTGGGGGGTCCCCCGGTCTGCGGGGACCTGGGCGCCGGGGCGGGAGGGGACACTCAGGCGGTCCCGGGGGTGACATCAGGGATGGAGAGGGGGATCCCCGGTTCCCGGTGCCGGTTCCCGGTGCCTGTGGCCGGGGGTCTGTTTCCGGTGCCCGTGGCCGTTTCCTGGTGCGGTGCCCGGTTCCCGGTGCCGGTGCCCGGTCCCACCGCCCCCGGAGGGGCCGCCCCGCCCCGCCGCACGTGACGCTGCGCGGCGGCAGCGAGCGCCGGGGCCCCGCTCGGCTCCGTTCGGTACCGGCCCCGCTCCGGGACCGCCCCGGCCCCGCCGCCCCCGGTAAGTGCCGCCCCGCGGGGACCGGGCACCGCGCTCCCCCCGGAGACCCCCGCCCCGCGATGTCCCCCCATCCCCGCCGCAGCACCGGGGGGTCCGTCCGCCCGTGACCTTCACCGCTGCCGGTACCGGGGGAGGGGATGGGGGGGGAACGCTCCGGGCCTGGGGGAGAAGCCCCGGGTTGGGGAAGGAGGGTGGGAGGAGTCCCCCATTGCCCCCCCCAGCCTGTCTCCCCCAAATATCCCCTCCATAATTACACCCTACAACTTGACCCCCCCCCCGCCCCCCACAAAACCTGCCCCCCCCCCCCTCCCGGACACCCCAAAACCTGCCCCCCCTTCTGCCCCCATCATCTGCTGCCCCTGTTCCAGTCTCCCCCGTCTGACTCCTGTGTCCCCCCAAACCCAACCTCCCTCCCCACCCAGTCTGGCCCCCCACATTTAGGACATTTCTCCCCCTCGCCGGTGCTCCCCCCACCCTCCCGAGACGGCCCCCCCACCTTGGGTGCTGGGGGGTGGGGAGCGATAGGGGAGCCCCCGCCAGGGTCGCCCCCAGCCCGGCGGGGTCACGCTGTGGCCCAGGGGGTGCACGGGGAAGGGTCGTGTTTGCACGGGGACGGGTGGCAATGTCGCATTGGCACGGGGACACCGGGGTCGTGCTTGCACGGGGCCGGGTCACACCTGCACCGGGGCTGTGCTTGGCTGCGGGAGCGTTTGCACCAGCGCCGTGCTTGCACAGGGCCGGGTCACACCTGCCGGGGCTGTCTCTGCACAGGGACGGGGCTCGTTTGCACCAGAGCCGTGTTTGCACAGGGACGGTGGCATTTGCACGAGGGTCCCTTTTGCACCAGGGATGCGCTTGCACGTCCTTGTGTTTGCCCAGGGCCGGGTCGCATTTGCACCAGGGCTGTATTTGATGGAGACGGTGCCATTTGCATGGGGACGGTGGCGTTTGCACGAGGATGGTCACATTGCCACGGGGAGAGTGACATTTGCACGGGGCTGGTGACACCGGCGTGGGGCCGGTGACACTGTCACGGGAATGATCATACTTGCACGGGGAGAGACCCTGGGCACGGTGTCGGTGGCACTGGCACGAAAATGTTCGTGCTTGCGCGGGGTCAGTGTCACTTTCACGGGGTCGGTGACAGTTTCACGTGGAGGGTGGCACTGGCATGGGATTGGTGGCACTGGCACAGGGTCAGTGACGCTTTCATGGGGAGGGTGGCACTGGCTCGGGGTGGGTGGCAGTGGCGCGGGGATGATGACATTCCACGGGGTCGGTGGCACTCCACGGGTCGGTGCCACCTTTGCGGGGTCCCGGCGCTGTCCGTGGTGCTGCCCCGCGCCGCCGCCTCCCGCCGGCAGAGGGCGCCCTTCGGGGCGGGGGTGGGGATGCGATGAGTTTGGAGGGTCTCAGCGGCCCCCGTGGAGTGACCCCGCCCCGCCGCTCCCGCCCCGCCGGCCCCTGGCACCGGCAGGGTGGCACCTGGCTCGCTGCCATCAGTTGGCTTCAGGGGTCAGGCTGCTGGCCGGGCGTCCCGGCAAGGGGCTGTGGGGGAGCTCTCCTCTCCCCCAGGAAGCGCCATGGGCCCCCCTGGACCCCCTCACACCACCTAGACGCGTCTCCAGCGAGCAGCACCTCCCAACCCTGAGGTAAGCGCCCGTGGACGCCCCCCAGCCAAGGATGCCCACCCCAAGGCGGGGTGCCAGGCACCCACAGCCCCTCTGTCCCCAGGGCAGCAGGATGGCCCAGCAGCGCCATGCCATCCCCCCACCACTCAAGGTAGGTGTTGTTGGGGTGGGGGGCACGCAGCCAGCACCCGGGGGTGCCACCATGGGCATCACCCATCCCAACATCCATGGGTGCCTCTATGGCCATCACCCCCCCGTTGTCTTGCAGACGGAGGAGGACTACATCCCCTACCCCAGCGTGCATGAGGTAGAGCACCCACCCCGCTCCGGAGAGGGGTGGGAGGGGCGCTGGCCGGGTGGGTGGGTCGGTGGGTGGGTGCCCAGAGCACCCACCCCGGCTGTGGGCACAGGTGCTGGGCCGGGAGGGGCCGTTCCCCCTCATCCTCCTGCCGCAGTTCGGGGGTTACTGGATCGAGGGCACCAACCACCAGCTGAGCGGGGCCCCTGACTCACCCCCCACCCCGGTACCTGGCACCCGGGCAAAGCTGGAGGGCAACCACACAGCCAAGATCTACCGCAAGCACTTCCTGGGCAAGGTGAGGCCCTGGGGTGCTGCAGGTGCGGGGTCTGGGTGGGAGGGATATCCCATGGGTATGGAGGGGCAGGAGCACGGAGACCACGTCAGCTTGGGTGTTCATGGGCGTGGGGGTCCATGGCTACGGGAGCCCTCTGGGTCATGGACATGGGTGCTCATGGATGTGGGTATCCCTGGGCACGGCTGCCCCAAGACAAGGATGCTTGGGGTGGGTTCTCCATGGGAATGGAAGGACATGGAGACCTCGTAAACACAGGTGAGAGGCACGTGGGTGCTTGTGGCCATGGGTGCCCCATGGGGCGGGTGGTCAAGGAGGTGGGTGCTGGGTCTCCATGGGCAGGAGAGCCCCTGGCATGGGTGCCCACGGACATGGGTTCTCCATAGGTTTGCATGGACATGGGGGCTCCGTAGGTTTGTGGAGAACCTTGGTGCCACATGGGGTGTGTGGCTCACTGAGTAGAGGTGCCCCGTGGGTGATACCTGTGGGTACAGGTGCTCATGGGGATGGGTGCTCATGGACCCGGGTGTCCCATGGCGCGGGTGCCCCCAGCATGAGCGCCCTTGGCCATGGCTGCTCCGCTCCTTCCCGCAGGAGCACTTCAACTACTACTCCCTGGACCCGGCGCTGGGACACCTCGTCTTCTCCCTCAAGTACGACGAGCAGGAGCACCTCCACCTGCTGCTGCGGTGAGCGGGGTGTGGGGGGCACCCACGGGGGCTGCCTGGGGGCGGGGGGGGGCCCCCCTGACCCCCTCCTTGCTCCGCAGCACCCGTGCCCGCACCCTGCACGATGTGGTGCCCATCTCCTGCCTGGCCGAGTTCCCCAACGTGGTGCAGATGGCCAAGGTGGGTGTAACCCCGCCCCCAGCAGCACCCATGGGTGCCCCCCAGCCCCAGGCCCCCCCGGTATCACCCATCCCTCCCACAGCTGGTGTGCGAGGACGTCAACGTGGATCGCTTCTACCCCGTGCTCTACCCCAAGGTGAACGGGGTGCAGGGAGGGGGCACATGGGCACCCATGGGTGCCCTCCCCAGCCTCTGACCCCTCCCCACCTCGCAGGCATCCCGCCTCATCCTCGCCTTTGACGAGCACGTGCTCAGCAACCACTTCAAATTTGGGGTCATCTACCAAAAACTGGGGCAGGTATGGGGTGGGGTGGGTGGGGGTTAAGGTGGGGGCAGTCCCTGGGTGGGTGCTGGCACCCATCCCCACCCCACTGCAGACCTCTGAGGAGGAGCTTTTCGGCACCACGGAGGAGAGCCCGGCCTTCACCGAATTCCTCGACGTTCTGGGTCAGCGGGTGCAGCTGCGGGACTTCAAGGGGTGCGTGAGGAGGTGCTGGGGGAGGCAGGACCCGCGGGGTGCGGGTGCCTGTCTCACCCACCCACCCACGCAGGTTCCGAGGGGGGCTGGATGTGACCCACGGGCAGACAGGCAGCGAGTCAGTCTATTGCCACTTCCGTGACAAGGAGATCATGTTCCACGTCTCCACCAAACTGCCCTACACCGAGGGGGACGCCCAGCAGGTGGGCACCCGTGGGGGCTGGGGGCTGTCTATGGGGGGCAGGGGCTCCTGGGGCACCCATGGGTACTGGGGGGGTGGAAGGAGGGGGAACGGGGAGGACTCTTGGGTGCTTGGGGGGGGGGGGTTGGAGGTGGTCCTGGGACACTTCTATGGGGTGGAAGAGCTGTTGGGGCTTTGGGGGATGTCCCATGGTGGTGGCGGGCAGCTGTTGGGCCCTGGAGATGGCAGGGCACCCATGGGTGTGCGGAAACATCTCTGGGATGCAGAGGGCTGGTAAGACAGCCATGGGTGCCGGGGGGAGCTGTGGGGCACAGGGGCTTTCATTCCTTTTGATGCCCCTGGTGTGACCGACCTCTGTCCCTCGTGTCCTGCTGTGTCCCCCCCTTACCCCCTATGTCCCCTCCTTGTTCCTCCGCGTCCCCCGTGTGTCCACAGCTGCAGCGGAAGCGTCACATTGGCAACGACATCGTGGCCATCGTCTTCCAGGACGAGAACACACCGTTCGTCCCCGACATGATCGCCTCCAACTTCCTCCACGCCTTCGTGGTGGTGCAGCTGGAGCAGGGGGGCACCCAGGGCACCCTCTACAAGGTACCCCCCGTGCCTCCGTGTCCCCGTCCCCATGGGGGCCCGCGGGGTGCCCCGTCACCCGCCCCACTCGCCGCAGGTCTCTGTCACCGCCCGTGACGACGTCCCCTTCTTCGGCCCGCCGCTGCCCGACCCCGCCGTCTTCAGGAAGGTGAGCGCCCGTCGGTGCCGCTGGGGGTCCCCGGTGACGCCCACCCAGCCACGCACCCACCCAGGGCCGCCCCCGCCCCGCAGGGCCCCGAGTTCCAGGAGTTCCTGCTGACGAAGCTCATCAACGCCGAGTACGCCTGTTACCGCGCCGAGAAGTTCGCCAAGCTGGAGGTGCGGGCACGGGGGGTGCGGGCTGGGCACGGGGTGCTGGGGGGCACCCAGAGGGGCCGGGCAGGCCGCGGGCACAGCGCGACGCTGTGGATGTGGGTGCCGGGGGTGCCGGGGGTGCCGGGGGTGCCGTGCCCACCGTGGGGCCCGTGCACCCTGTGGGCGCTGCGCGTGGGTGGGCAGGGGCTGGGTGCTGCAGGTCCCGCCCGTGCGGGTGGGCGGGTGGTGCCGGGGGTACCGCGGGGTGGTCTCAGGTGTGGCGGCAGCAGCGCGGTGGGGAGGGGGTTGCGAGCGGAGGCCCCGTGTGGGTGGGTGGGGGTCTCGCGTGGGCGCGGCGAGGCGGGGGGCGGGTGCACGTGGTGGCCTCGCGTGGGTGGCAGCGGTGCGGCACCGGGCTGCGGGGGTGCTGTGGGCGGCGCCGCGAGGCTGCGGCAGTGCGGGGCCGGTCCCGCGGGGGTGGCGGCTGTCCGGTGCGGGGCCGGGTGTCTCGCATGGCGCAGCCGCGCGGGGTGCGGGGCTGGGAGCGGGGCTGGGTGGGCTCGCGTGGGCGCAGCCGTGCGGGGCTGGTGCGCAGGAGCGGACGCGGGCGGCGCTGCTGGAGACGCTGCACGAGGAGCTGCAGGCGCGCAGCCAGGCCATGCTGGGGCTCGGCCCCGACGACGAACGCCCCGACAACGGCGGCGCCGCCCCGGGCTTCTTCGAGTCCTTCAAGGTGGGGCGCGGGGGTCCCGCACCCCCCGCACGCAGCACTGAGGGGCTCAGCCCCTCCTGGCGCCCGCGGGGCCAGGCCCCCTCCCCGGCTCCCCCCCGGCCCCGCCACGGTGGCCCCGGGGCCGCCCCCTCCATGGTGGCCGCGCCCCGAGCCTTGGCCGCGCCCCCCGCGCGCAGCCGCTCTGCGGGGCGTGGCTGAGGCCGCGCCCACCCCAGGCCACGCCCCCGTGGGCGGAGCGAGCCCGTGGTCGCAGCCACGCCCTTTCCAGCGGACCACACCCCGGGAAGCCACGCCCCTCACACGGCACAAGCCCCGCCCGATCCATGGGCCACGCCTCCTCATCACTTAGCCCCTCCCACCCCCTTGGCTCCGCCCCGCCCCAGTTCCCCCCCCCCGGTGCCCGGTTCCCTCTCCCCTCGGTGCCCGGTTCCCTCTCCCCTCGGTGCCCGGTTCTCCCCCCGGTGCCCGGTTCCCCCCCCCGGTGCCCGTCCCCCCCCCGGTGCCCGGGTCCCTCTCCCCCCTGTGCCCGTCCCCCCCCCCCCCGGTGCCCGGTTCCCTCTCCCCCCTGTGCCCGTCCCCCCCCGGTGCCCGGTTCCCCCTCCCCGCGGCCCCCGGTCAGTGACGCGCTGCTGCCCCCAGTCGCTGCTGGTGCCCGGGAGCCGCCGGGGACGCCGTGGCAGCGCCATCGGGCTGGGCTCGGTGGAAGAGGTGGGTACCTCGCTGTCCCCCCTCCGTGTCCCCCCCGGTCCCTGGTGTTCCCCCGGTTAACGGCGCCCCGCAGGCGCTGCTGGTGCCCGGGAAGAGCCCGTCGCGGCGGCGGCCCGGCCCCCTCGGCTCCCGCCGCTCCAGCGCCATCGGCATCGAGAGCATCCAGGAGGCGCCGGCCGGCAGGTGAGCGCCGGTACCGGCACCGCCGCTGTCCCCTCCCGCTGTCACCTCCCGCTGTCGCCTGACTGCCGCCGCCTCCCCTCAGGGACGGTCCCGCAGCCCCCGACGGCTCCAGCTCCACACACAGCTCCCCCGAGAGCCGCCGGAACCCCGACAGGTCCCGCAGCTGTCACCGGGATCGGGGACAGGAGGGCACTGGAATGGGGTGGCACTGGGGTGGGAATACTTGGGGACTGGAAGGCACTGGGATGGGGTGGCACCGGTATAGGGTGACACCAAGACGAGGTGACGTGGGGACAGGGTGATAATAGGGTGACACGGGGACTGGAGGGCACTGGAATAGGGCAGCACAAGAAGAGGGTGGCACTGGGTTGGAGTGGCACTGAGATGGGGTGACATCAGGGCGACACAGGGACACAGTGAATGAAGGACAGTGGGATGGGGGGTGCAAGGACAAGGGGGCACTGGGATGGGGTGACATCAGGGTAACACAGGCACTGGAGGGCACTGAGATAGTGCGGCTCAAGGACATGGTGACACTAGGACAGGGGGTGGCACAGGGATGGGGTGGCACTGGGATGGGGCGGTATCAGGATGACACACGGACTGGAGGGATGGGACAGCAAAGGGGTGCAGTGGGCCAGGGTGACCAGAGGGACAGGGTGTCACAGGAGCTGAGTGGCACAGGGTCTGTATGTGCCAGGGACAAGGTGGCAGGGGGTCGTGGGGTGGCACGTGGGCACAGGTTGGCATGAAGGTGAGGTGGCACAGAGGACAATTTGGTGTGATGACAAGAGACGTGGGGACAGGAGTGCATGGGGATGGGACCTCCCAGGGATGGGGTGGGCGCGGGGTGGCACAGGGATGGGACATGCCAGGGATAGGGTGACATGAGGATGCAGTGTCCCAGGGACAGGGTGGTGTGGGGACAGTGTCCCGGGGCCAGCACAGCATCGCAGCGGGCCATGGTGGTGGCCACGAGGCGCGGTGCCAGCCTGTTGTGGCCTTGGGGACTGTCCCTGGCAGGGCCGAGAAGCCGGAGCCGCCGGATTTCTCCCGCTCCTCCTCCAGCGCCAGCAGCTTCGGCAGCGCCGCAGAGGAGCCCGGCGAGCCGGGACGGGTACGGGGAGCCCGGGCGGGGGTCCGGGACGGGCCGGGGGGGCAGTCTGGGGTGGGCAGCACCCCTCTGACCCTCCCTCTACCCTCAGGAGAGCCGCTCGCCCTCGGGGAGCCACCGCGACGCCTTCACTGACACCCCCTGGCCGGATGACCCCCCCGGGACACCCCCAGGTAGCCCGGCACCCCCGGGTCGGGGCGCCGCGGGGCTGGGGGACCCCTCGGGGTTCTCATGACTCCCCTTTTCCCCAGGCCGCCGCCCACCTGACCCCTTCTGCCCCGAGATCAAAATCCAGCTGGAGCAGCCCCCCCATAACCCGGTGAGGCTGTGCCCCCCCACCAGTGCACCCCAGTATGGGGGTGCCCAAACTGGGGTGCCCCCACTGACGTCCCTCCCACAGGGCTCATAGTTACCCCCCCACCCGTGGGGGTGTCACCGCTTCGCCCCCTCTGTGTGCCACCCCCGTGCCAGGAGCTGAAGCCATCGTCCCCGGTGCAGGATTTGGGGGGACCCCCCAAAAAAATTGGGATGTGCCCCCCTCCAGACAATCTCTGTCACCCCAAAAACCCCTTGGGTGGGGGGTGATGCACCACAAAGGGCCCCCCCTCTGCCGTTACCCCAAAATGAAGAGTGGGTCCAACCCCAGCATCATCCCCTCCCTGAAAGAAAAGAGGGGACTCAAATCCAGGGTAACCCCAAAGTGGAGCTCCCCCTCCTCCCCTTTATTTAAGGGAAAAAGTTCCGGAATGGGCCGGAGGCTGGAATTGGGGGGAGAGGGAGGAATATTTTTTCACACCCCCCCCAAACTGTGTTTGTGTTTCCCGTGAGTCCTGTATAAAATAAAGGTTTATTTATCGCTACTCTGGGGGGTCTCCAATATCTAGGGGCTCCCCAAAACCCCAAACATCAATGGGGGCTGTAAAAACACCCTCAAGTTCACTCATTTTCGGAGGTCATTTAGACATATTATGGGGTTTCGCAGCAGCCAGGCTGAGCAAAGCCTTTCTTTAATGCTGCCATATTCTGGGGTGCTGTGAGTATCCCAAAATATGGCAGGCGATGCCCTCACTGCCCGCCCCCCCCACCCCGCAAAAAAAGTGCCTCTTTGGGCTCCACTGGTCAGCCCGGCGTCAGGAGCGGCATTTGGCCACAGCCCCGGTGGCCACCGGCGTCCTGCCAACCCCCCGGCCAAGGGAAAGTGGTTCCCACCCCCCCGAACCCCCCAAACCACGCGGCACCCCGGGAGTGGTTAAACATAGCTCGGGGCTGCCGGAGTTCTGGGAAGCGCCAGCGGCCGGGCCGTGGTCGGGATCTGGCAACGCCAGCAATGCCCGGGGGGCAAAGGGCGCCGGGCAAAGGAGGGGTCAGAGCCCCCCCAAATCCAGCCCTGGCAGGGTCACCGCCTGCACCCGCTCTGAAGGGTCCTGGTTAATGAGGAACTGGAGTTTTAATTATAAAACTGGTAAATGAATAAAAAAATGGGGAAGGGGGTTTAGGGGGGTTTTGGAGGGGCCTGGGGGATTTAAGGGGGTCCAGGGGAGTTTTGGGGTGCTCAGGGGGGTGTTAGAAGTGCCCGATGCAGCCGGGGTGTGCAGAGGGCTGCTCGTGCGTGGGATTTGCACGGGAACGGGCAGCGGCGTTTTCCCAGCGGTGTTTTCCCAGCGGTGTTTTCCCAGCCACTTGCACGAGCACAGAACTCGTGAGCACCGCGGGGCTTTCATGTGTGCACAGGAGCGTTTGCACGGGCACAGGGACTCCTGCACGGGCACGGGATAATTTGCACAAGCACGGTGGCTCTGGCACGTGTTTGCTCTGTACACTGTCACCGTACGGACGGGCACCGTGACAGTGACGGTCACCCCTGCACGGTGACTTTTGCCCATGGAAAGGGCAATTCAAGCACAGTGAGTGACATCTGCCTGTGCTCTGAGCCACTTGCACAAGCACCGTGACATTTGCACATGCAAGGCACTACGCACCGTGACATCTCAGTGACATTTGCATGTGCACACTGACATTTGCACCTTTTGCTCGGCTCAGGCAGCATCTGCAAGTGCACAGCAACACTGGCACAGTGACATCTGCACGTGCAAGGCGCTGTGCCCACTTGCACGGTGACATTGGCACAAGCACAGGGACATTTGCACACTCCCAGCACCCTTTGCACACCCAGCGTCCCTCTCCCTGCTCACCCCTCCCCAGCACCCTTCGAGCTGCACAAGCCCTTGGTGACCTACTAATTACCCCCCTAATTACCTCACCCCAATAAAGGGGCGTGTCCCAGGGCGTCCCACCCCTTACATCCCGCTTTGCTGCCCCGCCTTCCACAATCCCAGCCCCAGCCGCTCCCAGTTCTCTCCCGGTGCAGCAAATTGGTTTAACCCAAAGAATTTTAAAACAAAATAAATCACTACGGAGACAACAAAACCCAAGTTTAGGAACAAATTAACCCGGTGAGTTAATTTTTTTCCTATCTTCGTGTGATTTCTGCCTCCCCACACATGTGAGGAGTTGGGCACCAGGGTCAGTCCTCAGCCAAGGGACCGCAGAGGCATTTTGGGACCCAGCCCCATCGCATTTCGCTCAAAGAGGGGGTTTTATCCACCGAGGCTCCGGCTGCCATCCCAAATCCCGCGGTGGGTTTGGGATAGGCCAGGGAACGCTGCTAATTATAGGGAAGGAACCATGTATTTACAGAGGCAGCTCCCAGCACCAAACCGCCGGCGGCCGCTTTTGCTCCGCTGAGTCTCTCTGTTCTCTCTCTCCTCTTTCCCGGGCGCTGCTGTCCACAAAAAAATAAAAAGGGGGGATGAATTAAAAATAAATCCCCCTCGGTGATTTGCAAGAGGCACTTTAGCAGAGGAGGAGGAGGAGGAGGAGGCTGAGGAAGGGCAGGAGCAGGGGGGTGGCGGGGCGGCCGGCGGCGTTGCAGTGGCCTCGGTTGGAGCCGATGCAGGCAGCGTAAGCCATGGCGTGGGGGATGTAGTTCTGCTCGTGGACCCCGTGCAGCAGGTGGGCCATGGGCCCGCGGGCGAACACAGCCACGTCCTCGCCGCCGTGGGTCTCCTGCCGCAGCGGCACGGCCGACTGCGCCTGGTAGTCAGCGTGTGCTGGGGGAAAACAGCACAAGTGAGAGTCGTTTAAGAGCCCAGCTCATTTTAGCCAAGCTGGGATGATTTTAAGGGGTTTTGGCCCAAAATGTACTCACCAAAATCCACGGCAGAGACGTTTTCTCGCTCGCCCGCCACGATTTTATAGCCGGGGCCGTTGCCATAGAGGATGGAGGTGAAGGGTTTGCGGTCCACGTCGCTCTGCATCGGGGCCAGACCTGGCGGTATGGCACGATCAGCGGGATGGAGTCTCCCCACTGTGTCCCCAAGCTGTCCCTGGCATCGTGGCCGGGAAGGGCTCACCAAAGATGGGGTTCCCGCGGGGGGTGTAGCCGCCGAAGGTGAAGACGTGCGAGTGGTCGGCAGTGACAACACTGAGCGTGTCCTGGGTGGACGTGAGGCGTGTCGCCAGCCCGATGGCCCTGTCCAGCTCCACCGCCTCGTGCAGCGCCTGCTTCGCCTTCCCCTCGTGGTGCCCGTGGTCAATGCGGCCACCTGCGGAACCCGGCACCGCTCGGCATCGCCTTCTCTTCCCAGCCTTGCACCCCTCTTTATTTCCTTTTCTGCATTCCCCCATCACCCCATTTATCCCCCCTTTTTACATCCCACATCCTCTCTTTTGCACCCCCATCAGGCCCTTTTCATTCCTGCTTTTCGTTCCCCTGCTCTATCCGTTTTAGCACTCCACCTTCACCCCTCTTATCCCTCCCTCTTTGCACCTTCATTGCCCCTGTTACCCCTCTTTTTGCACCCCCCATATCCCCTTTATCTGTCATTTGTGCATCCACCATCATCCCCTTATCCTCCCTCCCTGTCATCCCTGCCATTCTGTCTCCCCATTATCCTCCCTCCCTTTTTGAACCATCACCCTTAATCTCCCTGTTTTTGTTCTCCCATCACCCCCTTCATCATTCATTTGCACCTTCCAGTCCTCACTTTTTGTACCTCCCCTTTATCCAATTTCCCCTTTTCCCCTCCTTTTTGTATACCCATCACCCCCTTTATCCTCCTTTTGCACCCTTCCTTTATCAAATCCCCCCCATTTTTGCACCCCCATTGCCCCATTTTTGCACCCCCATGAGCCCCCCACCTTCAACCAGGAGGAAGAACCCTCGGGGGTTTTTCTGGAGCATCCTGATGGCCACGGACACCATCTCGCTGAGGGATGGATCTGTCTCGTTGTTCCTGTCCAGCTCGTACACCATGTCCCCTGGCTCGAAGAGGCCTGGGAACAGGAACACTGCTGGGGACATCCTTTTCCCACCAAAAGAAAAAGGGGGGGGGCAAATCCTGCTCCTCGTGCTGATTCAAGTATTTCACACACCACTGGATTCAGGAAGATTAGATAAAAGCCAGGGAGTAATCCCAGCCCTTCCTTCCTCCTGCCCGGCTGGATTCCACATTCCAGAATGGAGTGGGAATTTCACTGCTGACAAAAGAACTGCATCCCTGCGAGGGAGATGTGTTCCAGGGTGGGAGTAGCAGCATCCTCGGGATGTAACAGCATCCTTGGTGGGCAGCACATTCTTGAGAGCACACCAGCATCCCCAGGGTGGGGCACCAGCATTTCCAGGGAAATTGCAGCATCTTTGGGACCAACACTCCTGGGGGCAGCAGTAGCACCACCCTTGGGGGTGTAACAGCATCACTTTGGGGTACCAGCGTCCCCACGGAGGTAACAGGATCATTTGGGGGGGTACCAGCATCCCCAAGGGAATAGAAGCATTTTAGGGGCTACCAGCATCCCCAGGACCAGGTGCCACCATCCCTTGGAGGCAGCAGCACTCCTGGGAGGGTAACTGGCCACTGCAGCTGCCCCAGCACCCCAGGACCGGCCAGGGGTCCCCTAAAGCACTCAGCTGATGCCAGGACACCCTTGGGTGCAGGGACTCACCCAGCAGGAAGTCAACGCGGCTGAGGTTGAGCGCCAGCAGCCCTCGCCGGTGCCACACGTACTCAGCAACCTGGGGACAGGGGACAGGCACTGTCACCTCTCCATTGCCTCTGCCATCCCCGCGGCCACTCCCCAAAGTATTCCATCCCCCAGGAATGGCTCTGTAGGGTTACAGCGGGGTGATGTGTGTGTACCCCCATCCCCGCTGTCACCTTGCCGCGGGGCTTGGCATCCTGCCACGCCTGGACGAGGTTCCTGTGGTCCAGGCGGGTGCCCCGATGCTTCTCCTCTTGGGGGTATTCCACATCACTGACATTTTTGGGGTACATGTATTTTCTCCCTCCACCCAGGATCACCTGCAAAGGAGGGGAGGAAATGTAGTTTTAAATAATTTTTAATTATTATAAATTTCCCCCTCCAGCTGGGGTTTAACGGGGGAAGACCCCGGAGGAGCAGAGCGGGATGTCCAGGAAAGCCCTGGCGTTGTGGGCAAAAACACCCGAGGAATTTCACCTAGCTCAAAATAACCCTGAATCTCTTCCTATTAATTAAAACCCAGGACAAAAATAACCATTTCCAGCAGGGATTTGGCTTTTTGAATATTTTTTTTTCTCCATCTGTGGGAAGGATGCTCCACATCGGGATCCCCACATGAACCCGCTGGGATGGAGCCCCATCCCGTGGCTCTCCCTGTTTGCTTTGGAGTCTGATTTATTTGGCCTCTGTTATTTATAACCTAGCAGAGATTTTATGTTTTTTTTTGTATTTTCCCCCCCTTTCTCTGCGTAGAAGGTGAATTATAAAGCTGCAAAACACCAACACCAAAATTATTAACAAAAAAAAAGGGAAAAAAAGTCTTTTCCCCACTATATAATTATTTCCAGCCTGGGACAGAGTTAAAATTATATTAAAGGGAAAAAAACAGCAAAAGAGGCTATTAAAGAGCTAAATAACAGGCTGGGATGTTTTGCTTTGGGGCTATTTTGAAGGACAGAAGAAGATTTATTTACAGTGCTGAATTTCTGCATAAATCCACAGCAAGGAGCAGAACTGGGGGAGAAAGGAAGAGTTTTGGGTCTGGGAAGCATGGGAAGGGAGGGGGCTAGGATGGATTTGTGGGTCTGGGGCTTGGTCCTAGAGGTGCTTGCAGTCCCAGACCTGTGTTTAAGTGTCCTGGTCCCATGCCCACCTGAAAGTGCTGGTACCCCACCCGTGGTGGTCCTGGTCCCAGTCCCATATCTGATGAGGGTCCCAACTCTGTACCCATGGGTGGTCCTGGTCCCCCGTCTGCTGGGGGCTCTGACTCTGCACCATTGGGTGGTCCTGGATCTGCACCCATGGGTGGTCCCAGTCCACCATCACACAGGGATCCCAGCTCTGCACCCATTGGTGGTCCTGGCCCCATATCTACCCACAATCCTGGTCCTGCACCCATGGGTGGTCTCAGCCTCACATTTTCAGGGGTGGTCCTTGTCTTGTACCCACTCACAGTCCTGACCTTGCACTCCTTGGTGGTTCCAGCCCAACATCTCCTGGGAGCTGTGGCTCTTCAACCACTGGTGCTTCCAGCCCAACATCTCCTGGGAATCCTGGCTCTTCAACCATTGGTGGTCCTGGTCCCACATGTATCCACAGCCCTGTCCCCACCCTTGGGTGGCTCCAACAGTCACCCCAGGTTGTCCTGGTCCCATCCCCACTGACTCTAGGGCACATTCCCAGTGTCCTCATCCCTACCTCGATGTCAGGGATGTTCTCCACCAGCTGCCGGGCGATATCCTTGCAGCCACCCTCCAGGGCGTCCGGGGGCATCTCTCCATCCGAGTACCAGTCACGGTTGGCAGAGTGGGCGTAGGCGGCGCTGGGCGTGGCGTGGGTCACGCGCGTGGTGGTGACGATGCCCACGGCCTTGCCTGCACCACCAGTTCAGGGGACAATGGTGAGAACACTCCAAACCCCCTGCTTGACCTGCTGCCCAGGTGTCCCTCAGCCCTTCACCTGCATCCTTGGCCCAGCGGAGGATGGAGGTCACCTCCTGGCCCTTGGTGGTGTTGCAGCGGTCCCGGGTGACACCGGCACTGACCCCCAGCGTCCCCTCGTTGGCTTTGACCCCACAGAGGTAGGCGGTGGCCGTGCCCGCGCTGTCGGGCACCTGGGCATTGGTGTTGTAGGTCTGGAAGGTGGGAGATGGACAAAGGTCCATAGTTGTCACCTCCATCACTGTCTCCTCCACCACCACCAATACCATTGACAGTGCTGTCATCCCCACCCTGGGGCTTCCCTCCCTGTGCTGTTAGGCTGCGCCAGACCCCCCCATCCCACCTGTCCCCTCTCTTTTGCCCTTTGCCCCCATTTTACCAGCTGCTCCCTCCACCGTGGTGGCACTTCCCCCCCCCCCATGCATTTTGCTGCTTTTAGCCTTTTTTCAGTCCATCCTTTGGCAGGGAGAGAGAAGCCACTGCCGTGGGCATCCCCACGGGGTGAACAGAGGTGGCTGCTGACTTCCAATTTAATTATTATTTTAAAATGTTTTGTTCAGCAAAACAACCCCAGGCGAAGCAGGGGGGGTCCCGTGGCGTCCCGCAGCCGGCGGGCTCCTCCTGCCCCCCCGCCCCGTTCCCACGGCCGGCCCCTGGCACGGCCAGCAGGCACCGGAGCCAGCTCCTTTCGCCCGCCCCTGACCTAATTTCGGCTCGGTCGATGCCACCCGCCCGTGACCTTGTGGTGGGTGTCGCGTCCCCGTGGGCGCCCCGGGGGGCTCACCTTGGCCAGGGCCACGAAGGGGAACTTGTCCATCTCCAGCAGGCTCTCCTCGCCCTGCCCGTGCTGCAGCTGCCCTTTGAGGATGCGGGCGGCCGTGACCGTGGAGACGCCCATTCCTGCGGGACACCGTCAGCCGCGCAGGGACAGCCCGGCGGCACCGGGCAGCACAGCCCGCTCCATGCAAACCCCGCTCATCCCGGGCTACTGCAGACCCAGTTTATCCCATCATCCCGTTCATCCCATTACTCAGTTTATCGTAGCAACCAATTTTTTGCAAGCCCAGTTTATTGTGCAGCCAGTTTATCCCAGCTCCCAGTTCATCCCAGCAGCCACTTTCATGGCAAAGCCGCTTTATCACAGAACCCACTTTATTGCAACACCCAACTTTTTGCAAATCCAATTCATTCCAGCACGCAGTTCATCCCAGCACTCAATTTTTTTGCAAACCAAATTTATCCCAGCACCCACTTTATTGCAATCCCAGTTTATCCCAGCACCCAACTTACAGCAAAACCAATTTACCTGAGCACCCAATTTTTTGCCAGTCCAGTTTATCCTTGCACTTGGTTTACTGCAATCCCAGTTCATTGCAGCACCCAGTTTATGACAGCACCCAATTTATTGCAACCCAGTTTGCCCTGGCACCCAATTTCATTGCAAACCCAATTTATTTCAGCACTCAACTTGCTCTAAATCCAGTTCATACCAGCACCCAGTTTATGCCAGCACCCAACTTAATGCAAACCAAACTGATTGCAGCAACCAATATTTTCTGCAAATCCGGTTTATCCAGCACCCAGTTTATTGTAAACTCAATTTACCATAGCACCCATTTTTTTGTAAATCCAGTTCATTGCAGCATCCCAGCACAGAACTTCTTGCAAACCCAGTTTACCCCAGCACCCAGCTTTTTGCAAACCCAATTCACTGCAGCACCGAACACTTTGCAAATCAAACTCATTGTCGCACCCAGTTTACCCCAGCACCCACCTTACTGGAAACCCAGTTTATCCCAGCACCCAGCTTATCCCAGAACACAACTCACCACAGCACCCATTCTTCCACAACACCCAATGTGTCTCACCCCCAATTTATCACAGCACCCACTTCATCACATCCACTTCATCACCCCCCCGCCCTTCAGCCCCCGTTCCCCCCGCCCCATGGTGGGTGCCCTCCTCCCATCTCACCGTCCCCCAGGAAGAGGATGAGGTTCTTGGCCACGTTCTGGTTGAGGCGCTGGAGCCGCAGCGCATTCTGCAGGGTCTCCTGTGCCTGCCGCCGCCAGTACTCGGGGTCCTTCTCCCTCTCTGCAGGGGAACCGGGCTCATAGTACCCAACAGCACCCACTCTTGGGGTGCTGCCCCCCCAAACCTCACCTACCCGGGACCAGCGATGCTGAGCAGAGCTGGGCGAGGAGGAGGACAAGCAGAGGCTTCATCCTGCGGCACTGAGTGGGTGCTGCCAGAAGAGAGCTGCAGGGTGGGTGGCACCGGCTCGTGCCTCAGTTTCCCCACTGAGACCTTTGCCCCGGGGTCAGCCAAGCGAGGAAATGACCCCTCCCTGACCAGTCACAGATGTGACCCCCTGGGGACATGCCAGCTTACCCCCACCCTTCCCCTGGTCATCAGTCCCATGAGGCGTCACCTCACTGTCACCAACCCGAGCTGGGGGAAGGCGGCACAGCCCCCGTGGGGACATGTCCCCATCCTGTGTCTGTGTCCCCATCACGTGTTCCACTTCCATGCCCATGTCCCCATCATGTGCCTGTGTACCTCTCGTGTGTCCCCATCATGTGTCCCTGTCATGTCTGTGTTCCCATCCCATGTCCATGTCTCCACTGCACATCTGCAAGCCCATCACATACCCGTGTCCCCATCACATCCCCTGTGTGTACCCATGTCCCCACCACACACCCCTGTCCTCATCCCCAGCCTCCGTTCCCATTATGTCCCCATCCCCATCACACACCTGTATCCCTGTTGCATGTCTGTCCCTGTTGCCCACACGTCCCCACCACATGACCACGTCCCATCACACATCCACGTCCTTGCTCCATGTCCGTGTCCCCATCCCATGTCTGTGTGCCCACCACATGCTCATGTCCCTGTTGCACACCCATGTCCCTGTTGCACACTGTATCCCTACCACGTGTCCCCGTTGCATGCCTGTATCCCTGTTGCACATCCACGTCCCCATCACATGTCCATGTCCCCACGACACCCCCGTGTCCGCATCACACGCCCGTGTCCCTGTTGCACACCCACGTCCCCGCCACATGTCCATGTCCCCATGACACCCCCGTGTCCCCATCACACGCCCGTGTCCCTGTTACATAGCCACGTCCCCACCACACTCCCGTGTCCCCATGGCACTCTCCTGTCCTCATCGCCCCCACCTCCCCATGGCACCTCCCCCCCGCTGCACGCCCCTCACCCCTCGCTCCCCGGGGACCCTCCCCTCCCCCGGGGTGGCAGCGGTGGCCCCGGGGGGTCCTTACCGGGGATGGGGGTGTGTCACACACATACCCGCACAAACTTGGGTCCCGACACCCACGTCCCTCTGGGCGGCGGGAGGAGGCCGGGCCGGGGGGACCGCGAGCCCTTAAATCCCCCCGCACCCGGCCTTCGCCTCCTCCTCCTCCCCTTCCTCCACCCTCCCCCTGCTGCCAGAAAGGGGCGGGGGGGGAGGGGGGAGAAAAGGCCACAAACTGGGCTTACTGGTGCCCTCTGCCGGGTTATACTGGGAGGACTGGGAGGACTGGGGTGCACCAAGCCTGGGTCTAAGTGCTCAGCAACTCTCTGCCGCTTCACAAGTGGGAGTGTGGGGTGCCCCTTGGTGGGGTAGATGTGTGTTTTGCCGGATTTTGCATTATTTTCACCCAAACCCCGTGCTAGAAACACCAGCGAGGGGTTGAGGCGGGGGTGATGGAGGTGAGGGAGGGCTCCCTGCCTCAGTTTCCCCACACAAAGCTCCTGCAGCAGCCCACGAGAGATCCCTGCTGGAATCCAGTGGCGTTACGGCAGGTCTTACAATAAACACGGCGTGGTGACAACGGCGGAGGGGGTGATCCCCCAGCCCTGCCTCGATTTCCCCAAGGCGGGGGCCCGAGGGGCTCCGTGACCCGTGGAGCCGCCCGTGGCTTCCCAGAAGGTGGCGGACTCAGCCCAAAAATCCGCTCTCCGGGAGCCTCGGGGTGCAACCAAGGGAGCCCCAGCAGCGCCCCGATGCCATGGAGATAGGCACGGCCCCTTGCGGACCCCCCAGATCCCTTCGGCACCTCCAAATCCCTCCGTACGCTTTCCCCGTTCACCCTCCCTTCGCCCCTCTGTACTCCCCAGCACTGTCGCAGCCCCGTGGGTGTGATGAGCATGTCAGTGCTCAGCCCGTCGGTGCAGCGCAGGGATGGAGGCACCGCGGGGAGGAGGTGGCACCGCGGGGAGGAGGTGGCACCGCGGGGAGGAGGTGGCACCGCGTGTTCCCATCCCTGTCACCGCGGCAGGGCGGCCGCCGGTGCTTTTCGGTGCGGGACAGCTCACGCTGGCACGCTTGCTCGCACAACGGCCGGCGTGCACGAGCGTGTGCGCTCACACGCAGCTGCAGGCGTGCAAGCAGCACCCGCCCGCGCTCTCGCACACTCGCACGGCCGCCCGTGCACACTCTTGCACATCTGCACGTGTGCCCGTCGCACAAGCGTGCGCTGGGCTGTTCGTGGCACCGCTCGCTCGGACACGCGCGTGGTTTGGACGGTCACGCACTCGTGTGTTTGCACGACTGCGCTTGCACGAGCGCACGCCCGGAGCCCCGCGGCCCCGCACCCCACGTGCTTTCGCGCTTGCACAAGCGCACGCCCCGGGATCGCGCCTTGCGCGCTCGGCCCGAGACGTCACATCCCCCGCCGGCCGGCGAGCCAGGGCTGCCTCGGGGGGATGCTGCCAGCAGCGCCGGGGCACGTGGGGCCCCCCCAAACGGGGCTTGGGCCCCCCCGAAAGAGTTAAAGGAGGCGCGCGGGAAGCCCGTCCCTCCGCGGCCCCATTGGTTTCCCATCCCAGGTACATCCTTTGCTCGTCACCCTCGCCACCCTCGCTAGGCCGCAGCGGCGTCACGAGCTGTGCCGGGGCTCAGCGGGCGCTCGCCCCAGCGGGGCCGGGGCTGGCGGGAGTGGGGTGACGGCCATGGTGAGTGGGGGGGCCCAGCGACACCCCCAAATTTGGGAGAGGTTGAGTGGGGGGCGCTTGGCCGAAGGGGGCGCCGGGTGATGCATCTCCCATGGGATGCTCTTTGTAACCCCATAGGACCCCCCCATTGCATCCCAGGGGACCCCCCCAGCATCCCCGTGGGACCCCCTTTGCACCCCCGAGGGACCCCCATGAGACCCTCATTGGGCCCTTAAGGGATTCCCTATTGCATCCCGAGGGACCCCCTAAGACACCCCCACAGCACCCCCAGGGACCCCTGCTGCACCCCCGAGCGCCCCACCCGGGCCCCCCCCGCCGCGTTTGCTCTGTGGCCACTGGCTTCACCAGGTGGGGACCCCACAGTGGGTGCCCCCCTCAGCCCTCCCGCCGCACCCCGAATCCCCTCTTGACCCAGACCCGCGGGGGTTTGCACCGTGTTTCCCTCTGCAAAGGGGGGAGGGGGGCGCCCCCCACCCAGCTGAACCCACTTTTGTGGGGCTGTTTGCGAACACCCCCAAACTGGATTGTTCTCTTCCCTAATGTTTTTGGGGGGGGGGATGTTTGTTGGTGGGTTTTTTTTTTGGTGAAGTTTAACCCTTTTTTTGCTGCTTTTTAAGCGTTTTTTGAAAAATTAATTTCTCGCCAGCCAAGGCTCCGTGAAAAACTGGAACCTCCCCCCAAACTCCTTTCCTAGGACCCCTAATTAACACCGGCACCCTAATTATTACCAGGGGTTGCTAATTACCCCCGGACATCCTAATTAGCAGGCTGAGCCTTTCTGGGCGCTGACTCCGGGCTGTAGAGGTGCGGGGGCACCTATGGGTGCTGGGGCCGGTGGGCACCGCTTTGCTAGGCGGGGCTTTGGGGGCGCGGGGGTGGCTTGGGGGGGTTCGGGGTGGAGTTGGGGGGGGTTGGGGGGCTGGGGGGAGGCGAGGAATCGCCATCGCGATCGTGGCCGTGGTTGCTCCGAAATGGCGCCCGGACGGGAATTGAAAGCAGCCGGCGGAGGCTCGGGGTGCCCCGGTACAGGCTCGGGGCTCCCCCGGGGGGGCAGAGCCGGGCGCTGGGTGCCCCCCGAGCCTTCCGGGGGGGGTGCGGGCTCCGAGCACGTGGGGCTTATTGTTTATAAAGCGAAGGAGCGATTTGGGGCAAAACCAGGCTATTTAAGGTAATGCTGAGATTCTTGTAAAGAGAGTGGAAATGCCTTGCCTGGGGGGTTAAAGTGTGGGTGCACCCCTTGGTGCCCCCCACCCTGTTGGAGCTGGGAAAACGCATTTTTATTCGGATTGAAGCAAGCAACAGCTTGGAGGGGGGAGGTGTATGACAAAAACTACCTCTTTTTGCTCCCAGAAAAGGGGTGCTCCCGCTGGAGAGGGGTGGGGAGCACCCATAGGTGCTACTATGCCCCCAATATGGAGGATAGGGGTGTTAAAAATACCTCCCGGGCCCAATTTCCCCCCAAATTAAGGATGCTGGGGGTCGATCCCAGTGCCTCCCGGGGGCGTTTTGGGGGAGCTCGGCCTCAGTTTGGATGGCTTGTACAGCATTGAGCCAGCACATACCTTGTGAAAGGAGAACAGAAAGGGATTATTTTTTGGTCTTTCTCCTTCTGTTTCAGGCTGGGGTAGGCGGGGTGGGGGATCGCTGAGGGGAAAAAAATTGCATTTCCTCAGGAAATGGAGTGAAAGCTGGGGTTCCAGGAATTTGGTGTTGCAGAGCCGTGGGGGCTTCATGGGTCCCCCCCACCACGTGAGCGGGGATTTGTGCTCGGAGCTGCCAATTTCAGCCATGTGCGAAGTACTAAAATAGGTGGAAAAAAGTGAAAGGGGTTGGAAAAAAATAGGATCTAAACAGAGATTTTCCCCGCGATAAAATCTTGCAGTTGAGGCTCTTTCGCCACACGGTTCTCAGGCTCCAGGCGGGCGCCCAGGGGAGATTTTGGGGCTGCAAACAGAGATTTTGGTACAACCAAGGAGGGAAACCACATCTTTGTTTTAACCCTTTCTATTCCCCAGGTGGGTTTGTGGTTAATTAAACTGAGGCTGGGATTTGGGATCCGGGTAGGGGATGGGATCCAGGGAGAGGATGAGATTTGTTATTAAGTGTGCAAAGGGAGGTTTGGGAATGCTGCTATTGGAAACCAGGCTGAGAACCGGTGCTTTCATTCTCCCAGGGGAAACTGAGGCACGACTGTGCGGGGTTTTGATCAACTCATCCCTTTGGGATTGATGGCAGCGGGATGGGGACATCCAGATGGGTGCAAACCCCCTCCCTGCGCTGATTGCGGGTGAAGGGTTGTGAGTGGTGCCGCTCGGGCCATCGGTGGCAGGGTCAGGGTGGATTTTGGGGTGCTCAGCCCCTCGGTGGGGAGTTGAGGGTTGTTTGCTCCATCGGGAGACAATCTGGCTGGATAGCAGGGCAGTGCCAGAGGGAAGGAAACGGCGGCGGTGGCACGATAAGGGCCGGCTGCCAACCCGTGAGGTTTTCCTTGTTTTTCTGCCGGGGATGAGATAAGAGCCGGGCACAGGCACAAGATAATGCCCGGGGGACACGGCGCCGGGAGGGAGCCCGTCCACAGCTGAAATTCTTGGCGCTGTCGCCTTTGGGTTCTCGCAGGGACGACTCAGGGTGTTTCACGGTGCGCAGGGTTCACAGATGGGGCGTGGAGCGCGAGCGAGGCGGTAGTGTCAGGGTGAAAAGCCATTTTCTCTGCTGCCAGCCTTTCCCAGGTGCCTGGCACTCCGGGGTTCCCTGGCACAGGGGGGTCCCTCTCCCCGCTGCAGGGCGGAGGTGGATCCGGCTTTATTCCAGGCTGAAGGGGAGGTTGCACAACCCGGCCCCGGGGGAAAGTGAGGCGGGTTCGGGCTTTGCTCAGCTCTTGGCTCCAGCCCTCTTTGCTTTCCATAACCTTCCTCAGGCGTTTGTGTAGTGCTTTACTACCTCAGAGCCATTCGGGATTTTGCTCCCCGGAGGAGAAGGGGGCTTTAGAAGGTGTGTAAATCTTCCTTGTCCTTCATCCTCTTCCTCAACCTCGGGTCGCTGAGCAGGTCTGTTGCCGATTTCCCTGTGCAGATGTCGACCTACAAGCGGGCAACACTGGACGATGAAGACCCCCTGGACTCGCTTGGTGACGGTGATGGATACCCCAATGGCTTTCAGGTATAGCTTCATGTGTCTTTTAGGGAGGAAAAAGGGCATTTTGTGTGCTGGCAAGCAGCAAAGGGGGTGCAGAAGGGTTTTCCACCTCGGACTAGTGTCTGGAGGGTAAAGTCCAGTGTGGGCAGAGCCGTGTTGGCTCCTGCCACTGCTGCCCTTCGCTCCCCTCCTGGCACGGGGAGCCAGCAGGGCCATATCCTGCCTCCACTGTTTCAACACTCCACCTCCCAGTTTTTCTGCTGCCCAAACCCTTTCCCAGCATGGTTGGGGTGAGCAATTACTGCAGCACTGGGAATTTTGTCCGCACACAGAAGGGGATTAGGTAATTTCTCCCCAAGCAGTGGGAAAGCAGCTTAAAGAGGGCCGAGGGTGGCAAGAAAAAACCCCATGGCTGCCAGTGTCCAGCCTCACCGGGAAAGGTTCAGGTCTGAAGAGATGCTCTCTGTCCTGGCCCCAATCCCAGCTCCATCAGTCTCTAGAATGGTGGTTTCTGCCCCAAATGTGTTTTTGCTTTTCCCGGCGGGGCCGTCTCTACTTGCCGTCACATCGAGATGTTTCCTGGGGATGTTTTTCGGCTGAGTGGGAGTATCCTGTTAAGGCACTTCCCGATGCAGCCCCCACCCTGTCCCAGTGCTGGCAGTGGGGACAGGGACAGCCATGGGGTTACGCTGTGCTTGAGGAGGGGTTCAGGGTGGCACGGGACAGTAGGTGAGCCCTCCGAAACGCTCATCCCGCTCCCTTTCCTGCCATTGTGCCGCCCTTCCTGCCCGGTTTCTGGAAGGCAACTGCTGCCTTTCCCAGCCCGATCCATGACGGATCCCTTGCCGGGGCTAATTCGTGCTGTGGGCTGTAGGAAGCAAAATGGGGGCTGCGTCAGTGAGCTTTTCTGCCAGCGGGGAGACGACACTGCTCTTCCCACAGGTGAACTTCCGCAGCTCACGGAGCAGCCGGGGCTGCTGGGCCGAGCGGACGCGTGCCGAGAAGCAGCTGGTGGTGCTGGTGGGGGTGCTGGCGGTGCTGCTCGTGGCCTGTCTGCTGGGACTCGTCTTCCAGTACAGAGCCAGTAAGTCCTTTGGCCATTTTTTGGGGGCCAAAACTCCCCCAGCAAAGGAAGGATCCTGGGCTCAGCCTCTGAGTGCGAACACTGAAGCAGAGCAGCTTATCTGAGCAACCGGTGGGGATGGTTTGTTCAAGCTTGGAGCAAATAGCTGCACAGGGATCCTGCCCCCTTGACCAGGGTGGGTTGCTGGAGAGTTCCCAGAATGGGATATTTGGTGCAAGGGTGAGATGCTTACCTGCACCCCTCCCCCCAGGACAGGATTCTTGGGTATCAAACAGGATGTTCAGGTGTGGGGCGGGATCTTTGGGCTCAAGATGGGATGGTTACCTGCACCCCTTAACCCCTGGGCAAGATGCTCAGATGCAGGATAAGGTGTTCCTCTGATCCTTTATCCTGTTGCTTGATGCTTGAGCACAGGATGGACCGTTTACCTGCATCCTTCACCGCACGGTGGATGACTGGGCACTGGGCAGGATCCTTGGGCCTAAGTTGAGATGCTTGCCCTGGGATGGGATGATTCGGCCAGATGCTCAGACATAGGTCAGGATGCTAGTCCATATTGCTTGCCCTAGGGCAGGGTGTTAAGGCACCAGGTGGGATGCTCAGGCACCAGGTGGGGTATTTGCCCGCATCCTTCAGTGCAGGGCAGGAGGCTCTGTGGTGCTGCTCATCCTGCTGCAGCAGAGGAGCTGAACCCATCCCTGCCCCCCCCCAGGGCCGCCTGCCATGTGCCTGTCGGAAGCCTGCATCTCCGTCACCAGCTCCATCCTCAGCTCACTGGACCGCGCCGTGAATCCCTGCGAGGACTTCTTCAGCTACGCCTGCGGGGGCTGGATTAAGGCCAACCCCCTCCCCGATGGTCACTCGCGCTGGGGCACCTTCAACAACCTCTGGGAGCACAACCAGGCCATCATGAAGCACCTGCTGGGTGAGTGCTTGGGAGTGGTGGGACTCAGCATTGCTCAGGGGCCCTGTTAGGTCCAGGGGATGCCAAAAACATGTGCATGTGAGGTTGGAATTGAACTCCAGTATCAAACCAGTCTGTGACACATATGATGTGAGGACATTGAGAAACAGGTCCTGGCTGTGTTTGCTCTCCTAGATGGTCCTGAGATTTTTGACTGCGGTGTTGCTAGTTTTTGGTGCCAAGTAGAGAAAAGAGTCCTGGCCTCTGCCCTGTAAACACCATGGTGGCATTCCCAGGAGCTCTGAAATTCAGGATTTGCACTTCAGGCTGCATCCAGAGGCTGCAGTGCCCCAGTATCGCCCCAAGGATATGCGTTTTTCCTGTTCCTATAGCTTCCAGCCTTTGTGAGCAGCCTTTTGGGGGGCTGGCTGCCAATATGGCCATTTTTTGGGTGGCCAAAACTCCCCCAGCAAAGGGAGGATCCTGGGCTCAGCCTGTGCGTGCGAACACCGAAGCAGAGCGGCTTATCCGAGCAACTGGCGGGGACGGTTTGTTCAAGCTTTGAGCAAACAACTGGCTCCTTATCAGCACTTTCCACTGCGCCAGGGCTGATTATCTGGAAAGAGAAGGTTTGGGAAAAGTGTTGTCTTTTGAGAGAAAGGGGGTGGCGCGGGAACAGCTTCGTCCCTGGCTTTTCCCGCAGAAATCTGGCGCTGGTTTTACCGGGAGAAGAGACTGGGCCGCCAGCCAAGTGGTCGCGTTCGGCATTTCCTTGCATTCCTTGGAGCTGAGGGACCTTTAGTTAATAAAACCACACAGCTGGGAAGCCAAAGGTGCAAGCTGTGTCATCAGGAAAATAAATAAAAAAAACCCAAAAACCCTCTGGGGAAGCAGAATTTTAGCTGGGGACATGAAAGGAAGGTTTTGGAGGCAGAGGAGAAAAATGGGTTTATTGTTCCTTTATGCAGGAATAAATAATACAGGGCTGGGGGGCACCAGCTCAGAGGCAAGGGCAGCACCCGGGGCTGGATGATGCTAGGAATACCAGAGCTGCTGGAAAAATGCTTTTTGTTTTTTCTTTCTTTCTTTATCTTTTGTCCCCAAAGAGTTGGGGCAGTCACTGTGGGTGGGAAATGAGATGGGGGGGCAGGAGGCCAGGAAGGGCTGGGGCCAATGGGATGCTCTTGGGAGCATGGTGGGGACTATTGGGACAATCCTTGGCGCCTTTTTGGAACCTAGCCTTGCACAAAATGGGGCTGAATCCTTCTGGCTCCAGTGGATGCCCATCCCAGGGGCCCCCTGTGATTCTCCCTGGGTCCCTCCCACAGAAAACACCACGGCCAATGTGTCAAGCGAGGCAGAGCGCAAAGCACAGCGCTATTACCAAGCCTGCATGAATGAGAGCAAGATCGAGGAACTGCGTGCTACCCCACTCACAGAGCTCATCCAAAAGGTTTGTCCCAGTCCTTGTGGAAAAGCCATCTTCCCTCTGCAAAATGGGGGGAAAAGCTCAGTCGTGGGCAGTCCCAGCACCCTCCAGACTCCATTCTCGGTGCTTCCTGCAGAAGAGCGTCCCCCAGGTCAGGCAGGCAGAGGCAGGGATTTATAATCCTATACTGGGGCTTCTTAGTCCTCTTGCAAGATGTTTCCCCCCAGGATGGATATTGAGGAGATATTGAAGTGATTCCAGGTGGCTGTTTCTTACCCAAAAGTTGCTTGCTGTCTGTCCCCAGCTGGGTGGCTGGAACATCACCGGTACCTGGGCTGGCGACAACTTCAACGAGACGCTGCGGGAAGTGACAGCACATTATCGCACCTCGCCCTTCTTTTCTGTCTACGTCAGCGCCGACTCCAAGAACTCCAACAGCAACGTCATCCAGGTGGATCAGTCGGGGCTGGGCCTGCCGTCGCGGGATTACTACCTGAACAAGACGGAGAATGAGAAGGTGAAGGTGTTGGGGGAAACGTGGGTTGGCTGGGAGGATGCTGTGGGTGGGTGGCACCTGCCACGCTGATCCCACCTGTCTGACCACACAGGTGCTCGCCGGGTACCTGAACTACATGGTGCAGCTGGGGATGTTCCTGGGAGGCACCGATGAGGAGTCAACACGGCGGCAGATGCAGCAGATCTTGGACTTTGAGACGGCCTTGGCCAACATCACCATCCCGCAGGAGAAGCACCGGGATGAGGAGGTCATCTACCATAAAATGACAGCAGGAGACCTAAAGGTAGGGACGGAGCTGGTGAGCTTCCTCACTCTGCTGTGGTTTGGGAAGCGGGGTGGACCGTGGAGGTGACGCAGCTCCTTGGGGAATCCAGACGCCAGCTGACGCAGCCTGGGAAGCTCTTGCGCAGTAGCTTGGCCCATGTCCTCCTTGGGGAAATCCCACCCTGACCCTTCCTCCCAGCCTCCGGACCACCCCTGGGGCTGGAAGCTGTCCTACTGCAGCACTTATGTCCTCCTGGCACTGCTGCCTGTGGACATCAGCCAGGTCACCTCTTGGTGTCCCCAGAGGAGCTCTAATGACTTGTGTCAACATTTCTGACACCCACCCCATTTTCTTTTCCTTTGTGTGAGGAAATTGTTTACTCCCCTCCAACCTTTTGAGGATGCTGCTTTTACAGGAACTGGCCTCTGCAAAATCAGCTGAATCCATCACATGGGGACTGATGCAGCCGATTCCAGCTCAAGAAGCAGCTGCCACCCCCTGCAATGGTTTTTGGGTCCATAGCAGCACTGTGGCTTTTTCAGGAGCTGGCACCGGCTGTGGACTGGATGCCCTTCCTCTCCACGGTCTTCTACCCTGTGGAGCTCAATGAGTCAGAGCCCGTTGTGGTCTATGCCAAGGAGTACCTGGAGCAGGTTTCTGACCTCATCCTGCACACGGATAAGTGGTAAGGACCCCCAGCCTGTACAGAGACGCAGGTGCCCAGGGTGGGCAGGAATGTGCTGCTGCCTACTCACTGCCTCTCACCACAGTCTCCTCAACAACTACATGATCTGGAACCTGGTGCGGAAAACCAGCCCGCTCCTTGACCAGCGCTTCCGGGATGCTGAGGAAAAATTCATGGAAGTGATGTATGGGACAAAGAAGGTGAGGGCGGAGTCCCCAGGGCCCTCGAGTGATGTCAAGGCCCTGTCATGTGGCATCCAAACAATAGAGATTTGGGGTGGCGGGGGGATGGATGGGCCAAGTGGAGCAAGGGGTGGGAATGTGGAGGGCTTTGTTCGATGCCACCACTGATGACCACCTCTTGTCCCATGCAGAGCTGCCTCCCACGCTGGAAGTTTTGCATCAGTGACACGGACAACAACCTGGGCTTCGCCCTGGGGGCCATGTTTGTCAAGGCCACCTTTGCTGAGGACAGCAAGCAGGTGGTACGTCCCCAAGGCAGCAGCGTGCGAGTCCCGGTGCTGGGAAAGCCTCACCAGTGGTGGAACCATCGGGGCAGACAATGTTTCTCTGTCCACCTTGTTGCGTTCGCTGTGCATGTCCGTGTGCCGGGTTTTTCACTATGCGTTGTCTTGGCCGCCCAGCCTCTTCCTCCCTGTGGTGTGAAGGTCCTTGACCTCTCTGGGACAGGAAGCCAGCTCTCTGGACTGACACTGTGCCGCCTTGTTTTGTCTAGGCGGAGGAAATGATCGCGGAGATTAAAACTGCCTTCGAGGAAAGCCTGGAGACCCTGCAGTGGATGGATGAAGAGACGAGGAGATCAGCCAAAGAGAAGGTGAGGCGCTGGTGGCTGCACTGGGGAGATGGTGAGGGTGGAGGATGGTGGAACCAGGTGAGCCTGTCCTTCCATCTCTGGCACCAAAAACACTCTGGTCCTTGTCACCCTCCAGGCAGACGCCATCTACAACATGATCGGCTACCCCAAGTTCATCATGGACCCCAAGGAGCTGGATAAAGTCTTTAATGATGTGAGTTGTCAGATATGTCCCCTGGGTCTTCTACAGGACGTACAGGATGTGCCCATATCACCATGACCTCAGGGCAGCCTTGAACCCCAGGTTTCCTCCAGAAGGGTCTCACTGATGTCCTTGGCCCTTCTCTAGGGCCTTCCCAGAGAGCTGTGGGCCAGTCCTGGGGTGGCTGGGGCTCTTGGGATTCCTGCCTGGGAAAAGGAGGAGCTGTTTTCCATAAGGGTGATTCATTGTCCTCCAGAGACTCCACAGATGTTGGAGAGGAGGAGAAACAGGAGAAGTCATAACTCTGCTGGCTCTGGAGGCTCAGACGTGACTGTGGAGGGAGGAGTGGGGCTGGGCAATCACTGCACACCACTCAAGCCTTGTTCCTTTGCAGTACGAGGCCGTGTCTGACCTCTACTTTGAGAACGTCATGCAGTTTTACAACTTCTCAGCCAGGGTCACGGCTGACCAGCTCCGGAAACCGCCAAACCGGGACCAGTAAGTCATCTGCTCCACTTCCCTGTTGTATTCATTGAGGAGTATCAGCATATCTGGAGCACTGGGATTTGGTCTCCGCCAGCCTGTGCTGGTTGTGGGGAGATAAATTTAGGACAACAGCTTTGCAACAAAAGTGGATGTTGTTGGAGCAAACACTGGTGATGGTTTGTGTTGCCATGTTGGCCATGTTTGTGTTCCTGCAGGTGGAGCATGACACCTCCAACAGTCAACGCGTATTACTCTCCCACCAAGAATGAGATTGTTTTCCCTGCTGGCATCCTCCAGGCTCCCTTTTACACCCGTGCATCCCCCAAGTAAGAGCCATGGGAAAACAGAGAGGGCAGGATTCCCAGCTTTCCTCCTGTACCCAAATCTGAGGCTAAGTTTCATGGCTGTGAGGAGCAGAGGCTGCTTTCTTAACCTCTGCATTACCCTCCTGCAGGTCCCTGAATTTTGGTGGGATTGGTGTGGTGGTGGGCCATGAGTTGACACACGCCTTCGATGACCAAGGTATGACCAGGGCCAGGTGGGTGGGCAGCTGAACAGGTGGCCAGTATGAGATGAAGAATCCACTGTGTTTTTGCAGGTCGGGAATATGACAAAGATGGCAACCTGCGTCCCTGGTGGAAGAACTCCTCGGTGGAGGCCTTCAAGCGTCAGACAGCGTGCATGGTGGAGCAGTACAGCAACTACACCATCAACGGCGAGGCGGTCAATGGCAAGCACACCCTCGGGGAGAACATCGCTGACAATGGGGGCCTCAAGGCCGCCTACCGGGTAGGACCATGGGGCTGGGGAGATTCAAAGGGGAACATGGTGTGGTGGGATTTGTGTTGTCTCTTGAGCCGCCTGTGCTCCCTGGTCTTCAGGCATATCAAAACTGGCTGAAAAAGAATGGGGATGAAGAAACACTCCCAACTCTCGGCCTCACCAACTACCAGCTCTTCTTCGTTGGCTTCGCACAGGTAGGTCACGTCGTGACCCTGGGAGGGTGGGTACACAGGTTTTTGCGGGTGGAGCATGCCCAGATGGGATTGGGAGGGTGTGATGGCAAAACTGAGTCCTCTGGAGATGATGTAGTGGATGGAGCATGGGATTGGGGTGGTGCTGGTTAGAAAACAAGACAACACTGAAGCTCAAGCTGCTTTGGCTCCCATCACGCAGGCAGAGGGGTTGGATTCAGCACTGAGCTGGCCCCATGGTGGTGGGTGTCAGTACTCAGGCCCCTCGCGCTCCATTTGCAGGTGTGGTGTTCGGTTCGCACACCCGAGAGCTCACACGAGGGGCTCATCACCGATCCCCACAGCCCCTCGCGTTTCCGCGTCATCGGCACAGTCTCCAACTCCCAGGAGTTCGCGGAGCACTTCAGCTGCCCCCCGGGCTCCCCCATGAACCCCCTCAAGAAGTGTGAAGTCTGGTGATGGGCGAGTGCCCAAGGGAACCAGCGGCTGGTTGCTTCACCCTCTGCCAACAGCTGGGCTTCCCCAGTCCTTTGAGGCTCAAACCACTTCTCCGTGCCACGGAGAGCCCAACTCTTCAGCCAGAGCGGTGTCTGCATCCCCGGCATTGTCCGAGGTTCAATCCACTGTGAAAACTCCTTATCCCCTGCTTGTTGGTGAAATGACTTCAGCTTGGGGGTGTCTTCTTTCCCACCGTGCCCGGGCCACGTGTCGAGGCACACGTGTCCGTGGGCGCTGCCCGTATTTACACACACAGCGCTCAGCCTGACCCACCACCTGGCAAAACCCCTCTGTTACAGAGGCGATAAAGGGAACCCCCAACAGTGGCAGGTTTGTCTGCGTGTCTAAATACACCCAGTGTACCACCTTGTCTCCAAAGATGCGCACACGAGGGTGGAAAATATTTTTAGATATATTTTTGGGGGAGGGAAATATATTTTTTTTTTCATGTGTTGTGGAATACACTGGAAATTTTCAGGGAAAATGCATTTAAAAGCCTTTTTTTAGTACAAGATTAGTATATTTATTAATTTTTTTTACTTAGTGCAGCTGTAGATGCAGTACCCTGTGGTGACAGTCCCTTGGCCAGGGAAGCTGGGTAGGGCCGTGGATGTAACTTTCCAGTCTTGGATCCTGTGTTTCTCTGGGAGAGACTATCCTCAGAGGATGCTGATGGGAAAATTAGGGACAGTGGGCCTGGAGACAGGGCTGGAGGATGCTGCAAGTCACAGAGACTGTGCTGGGATGCTGCAGCTCCTGGGATTAGCTTTAATTTCAGAGTGTAAAGGGAAAAATTGACGCAACCAAAGATGTAACCAAGGTGGTGATGGGGTGGATGAAGCATCCTGTTCTACCTCCTGTCCCCTCTGAAGCCAGGCCAGCCAGGATTTCCTGGCCCAAAAGCTTCCCAGACAAGTGCAGGCGGTTCCTGCCCCTGCTTCTCTCACGCCAAGCCTGCCCTCTGCCTGGGAAACTGCAAGCCCCAAAAGCACCATGTGGCCCCAAAACTCTGTCCCTCCACAGCTGGTTTGAGAAGTGATCAGGATCAGGCTGAGAGACTTTTTTAAGAGATGTTTTTAATACTTGTTTTGAGGGGAAAGCACTGACAGGAGCTCAGGTGCTGCGTGTTGTCACTCTAGACAGTGCAGAGACCTAGAGGGATTTTTAATATTTATATGTAAAGGGAGGGGATGGAAGGGGCTGAATTTTTGTAACTATTTTTTCACCCTACGCGTGGGGCTTATTGTAATTGAAATAATAAATACTTTTTACTGGATTTGGAGCTGATCACAACTCATACTTTCTTATAGCAGGAGAGTCTGCATCCCTTTATTTATGCTTTTCTCCCTGTCCACACCACTGAGCCCGTCCCATGCTGACAAAACTGAGCCAAGGAGGCTTTTTCCAGCCTGCACTTGGTGACTGCTGCCTCCCTTGGAGGCTAGAGCCAGGGGTTTTTGCCCAAAAACCCCAGTCTCACTGCAGGTTGCTCTTTGCTTTCCACCTCTATGGCATGGCCCTGCGCAGCTCCCCGGCAGGGAGGTCTTTCCCGGATGCTTTTCCTTCCTCCCAGGTGAGTTTTTGGCCAGCTGGGCTGTGCTGGGATCCAGCGGCACAGGCCCCGCACAGGTTTCTCTCCAAACAGTAATGAGTATTTTGGGCCAAACCACTACACTCCCGTATTTATGGCCTGGTGATGCTGGTGGGTTGCTGCCAGCTCTGTAACACAGGCCAATGTTCTCTCCGAGCAGATGCTCCATGGCTTCATCAGGCTCGCCCAAAAAATGCAAGGCAGGATCTGGGCTGCAGGCTCCTTGCAAGCCTCACCCCAGCCCCTGGCAGAGCTGGTGGCCATAAAAGAAGCCAAGTGCTGGGTACTCCTTTGCTATTTAGCCTTGGAATTGTTATCGGGACTGGATTTGGGGAAAAACTAGGAGGCTGCAGCCCACTGGTAACAAACTTTTGGGAATACAGAGTGTTTCTGCTGCTGCCAGGGGCAGGACTGAGCCAGCAGTGAGCCGGGGACAGGGGTGTTGCGTAAATAAGACATTAAAATACCTCTCTGACTGTTTTTACCGTGTTTTCTCACCCACGTGGAATTGAAATGTAGTAACAGCACTCACTTTCTGCTTGCACGACTCGGTGTGAGGCCCTCGGTTTCCTGCAGCGCTGGGGAGCGGCCGTGGCCGTTGTTTTCCCTGAGATGTGCCTGGAAATGGCGCAAACCCGCAGAGGGCGGTGGAGCCGAGAAAATCGCTGCCTGCACACTCCAGTGCCGGGCTGGCAGGAGCCAGGGATGTTACCAGAGTCCTATTTTGGTCTGGATGTGGCCCCGCGTGTTTAAATTGTGGTGGAATACCTGCATTCCTAGGGAAAGAGAGGAGCAACGTGGGTCGAAGGCAAAGAGGAATAGAGTGAGGCTGGGGTGAGAGGGTGTTTTCCCAGCTGCAAGGAGCAGGGAAGGGAGCACAGGCGTCACATGGAGATGCTGTTAGAAGTGGTTTAACCATCCAAAAAGGAAGTACTTTGGCTCTCTGGGGCTTACTCGCAGGGAGGGACCAGGCAGGTGATGGCTCAGGGACAGCCCCAGGGCAGGAAGGATTTCGAGGGTGACCATTAACTGTGTTGTGGTGGGAGACGCTGTGGTCAAGGCTCCCCGTGCCGGGCTGGGAGCGGGTGGCAGGAGTTTTCCTCCCTGGGAGGCTGCCGGGCGTAGGGAGGGCGGGCAGGAGGTGAATCATCCCGCTCTGTGCCAGCGCCTGGTGTGGGCTTGCCTGGTCCTGGGTGGTATTTGCTTTATTTTGCGCTCAGCTATGCCCTGGAGGGCTGAGACGTTTGCCGAGGGCTGAGCCTGGGCAGGGGGAGGAATGGGGAAAGCTCCAAGCAGGACCTTTTTTTTTTTTTTTTAATGGTGGGGGGTTTTCTTGTCTGGAGGGTGTTGGAAGAGGATCTGTGCAGGAAAAGCAGGAGAAGCCGAAAGAGGGAGGTGCTGCTGTGCTGCGTTGGGTGAAAGCATGCACCTGGAGCATGCTGGAGCCTCCAAATGGAGCTGGAAATGGGGGCTGTTCATAGGTTTGGTGGGGCTGAGACAGCTATTGAGAGGTGAGAGGCTGAACCCAACCATCTGAACTGCCCTTCTCCTTCCCGCTTTGTTCCCTCCAGGTAGGATCTAACCCCTGTCACATCACAACAGTGCTGAGGTCACCTACTGGGACAACTAGATTTTAGGGGCAAAAGCTTCTCTGAAAAAAGCCACACCTTCCTGAAGGCAGGAGGACGGGGAGTGGGAGGTGGGGAGCAGGTTTCTAAATCCCACCTTGCAGCTGGGACCTGCTCATTCTGAGCACTGTGAGTTTTCACTCTGAGCCAAGCAACAACAAGGCTGCGTCTCCTCACTAACTCCTAGACCGTGGCTTTGTGCTTTTATGCTTTCCTCTTCATGAGTGTCCCTCCAGGAAAACAGCCATTTTCCAGTGATACCCCGATCCTGTATTTTCCTAAGTTCACCAAGAGCTCCAGCATTCCTACTACGCTCTGTGCTGTGGGGTTGTGTCTCTGCTGTGGCAGGTACACGAGAGACTGGTGGGACTGGAAAAAGTGCTGGCGATGCTCTGAAACAGGAGCTCAGCACTGTAGGCTGCAGCTGCCCACGGTGACACATTGGTTCCCAGGTGCTAATAAAGCTAGCAGGAAAAAGAGGAAAAACGAAATGGAGAGGCGGGAAGAAGGGTGTGAATCCAGCTGGAACTCACTCAGGCTCTAAAATCTGCAGGATTTTGTTGGCCAAATCGTCCTACATAGGGTAGAAGGGAGACATATCTGCTTTTTCTTCTCAGGAAAAATTAAAAAGAAGGGAAAAACATGGCTGGGGAGAGACATTGACTTGGGAAGGGCTTTAAGACAGAGCCAGGAGCCTGGCTCCTTCTCCTGGCCAGCACATTTTGGGAGCTTCAGCAGACAATATGGTGAAAATGCCAATTTTTTTTCCTTCTAAACAGGCAAAAAGTGTATATCCAAAGATCCTGGAGCTCGGAAGCTCTTTTGCAGCTGTGTTTACAGGCAGCTATTTCTGTAGAACAGAGGCAGCCATGGATGTCAATTTGCTTTTGAGATTAATTTCCTTCCGTGCAAAGGGGGGTACCCGGAGAGGGGCCGTGCCAGGAGGTGGTCACGGAACGGCACCAGGCCCCCCAGAACACACAGCTCTACTTGCACCCTCCAAGTTACAACAGCCAAGTCTTTACCAGCCGTGGAGGGAGAATCGTCTTCCCAGCAGGAGAGGTGTGCTGTGAACGAAGCAGCTCTCTGGGGTGCTGGGAGATCTGTTAGTCTTTGGGTAAATCCCATACCATTAGAGAAGTTCCTCCTTTGTTCTCCCATTTTTGGGGAGTGGAGGAGTACTTGGCCTTTGTTTTAGGTCATTCTTATTTCTCTCTTCAGTTTTCCTGGTGGGGAATCAGTTAATATGGCAGGCTGAAGGCTGCTGAGGAAAACTGACTCAGACAAAACCAGGCAGACCCCCCTCTAAATATTTGTTCCCGGGTTCAGATGGAAATATTCCCCACGCAGGACTTCTTTACAGGCTGGCAGGGCTTGGTTGGGCTCTTTCCCCTTAAAACAAAAATCTCAGTGTTTCCTATTTCCCCCCATTTCCCACAGGCAGTGTGAGGTATGTATGAGTTCACCTCCTCACAGGTTATTTCCCTTACCCCAATGCAGAACAAAGAGCACAGAAAGGGACACTAAGCAGCACATGAGTCACCTTCCCCTGCCCCACTAATGCCTGCTGGCACTGCAGGAGGTGGCTGTACCCTCGGGTAGCACATGAGTAAGTAAGAAAATATTCCAGTTGCAGGGCTGCTTTTAATGGAGACCTGTGTGGCAGCTCCCAGCTTTCCTTCTGAGAACACACCTCGGAGGAGGAGGGAGAGCTTCTGGATACACTGTGATCCTTGTGTGTCCTAAACCTCCCCTGCACGACCCCATTGTTCGATAACTCAGAGCCTGACTCCAAAGGGAAAATGTACTCAAGACCCTTCTACTGTTTTTTGCCCACTGTGCTGAATTTTGCTCCAGTGAACAACACCCAGTCCAGATTCTCCACCTTCAGATTTATATTTAAAACTCAAAATTACTTCTCTGCATAGAAACAGGACCATTGCACAGGCAAGGACAGATGTGACTCCTTGGGTAGGTTTTCTTTAGTGCACAAGATATCTCTCCTCTCAGCTTGTGGTTGTACCAGTTACTCTCCAGGTGCCTGAATACACCACCACGAGAGCTGTTCACTTCAGTAAAAGAAGCTTTTCACGTTTAAGGGTTTATTTGTGATTGCTTTAAAGCATTATCTTCCTCCTAAACTTGCAGCTGCTCAGAATTTGCAGCAGATGGGACACAAACTCTGGGAAGGTTTCCTAGAGCAGCACCCCAGGCTGGGTGACAGGGGCAGCAATACCTGCGGGCGCAGTGAAGGTGCTGGGAGCGTCTCCCTGGGATGTGCGGCACGGCAGGAACGCGAAGGTGCCAGCAGGTTGGAATGAGCCCTCGGCGGCCAGCGGCGAGGAAGGACAAGCCAGGACAATCTGGTAGCTGCTGGAATCTGTTCTGAGGTGCTTTTTATCTCCCTGAGATGGTATAAACCACTTTGGCCGGTGCCAAGCTCAGGTGGTGGCTGTGAGGAGGGTTCTGCAGGTTAGATGTGAAATGGTGAAGATGGTGGTGGTGGCCAACCCTTGGGGGGTGATGGCTTGGTGTGACCATGGGACCAGGTGGACATCTCTCCCCACAAGGGCAGGTTTGGAGGGTCCCCATTGCCACAGGTGGGCTGCCTTGGGGGCTCCGGGGGTCCCTCAGAGCCACCCTGTCACCCTCAGGACTGCCTGCCCTCAAGAGGGGCTGCAGTGTGGCACCTGCCAGCTGCTCCAGCAGCTGGGAATTGGGGCTGGGGGTGAGGTTTCTTACGTAAGCCTCTTCCTCGGGCCCGCGGTGGGGTGGATACTGCGGGATCCCTCAGAGCCAACGGGGTCCCAGGGGTGCCCGGCTTCCATCCCCTCCAGAAGCCAGGAACTGGGGCTGGGGGTGAGGTTTCGGGCAGGGGAAGCCCGCGGTGGGGTGGCTGCTGAGGGACCCCATGGCCCCCTCACAGCCTCGGCCCAGTCCCTCACCGCCGAGCGTTGCCGAAGTCTCGCCGAACCGAGCCGAGCGTGCCCGAAGCTACGCCCGCGCCGATCCCGAGGGATTCCGAAGATAGCCGAGAAGCTCCGAAGAGCCAGGAGCGGGGCGGGAATCCCTCTTCCGAGCCCCTCCGAAGCTTCCCGAACTCTCTCATGCCTTCGTCTTCCGGAAATAGCCGAAGTTTACCGAGCGCCGGGGTCACGGGAGGTGCTGGGCTGAGCGGGGAGGGAGGGGGAGCAGGGCAGGGCGCTTGCGCCCGCGAAAGCCGTTCCGGAAGAACCCGAGGTTTGCCGAGCGGCTCTGCCTGACGAGAGACTCCGGAAAGAGCCGAAGATTGCCGATCAGCGCGGGGCCGAGCGACTCCGGAAAGAGCCGAAGGTCGCCGATCGGCTCTGGGCCGAGCGGCTCCGGAGCGGCCCGAAGGCGCCCGAGCGCCCGCCCGGCCGGACAGCTGGAGGCGGCCGCAGCGCCATGTTTGATGCTCCGCTACTCCAGTGAGGAAAATCCGCCGGCATCGCCCCCGAGCCGCCGCCGCGAACGGCTCCGCTGCCCCCGGCGAGGGCGACCGCGACCCCCAGCCGCCGGCGGCTCATGAGCAGCACGGCCTGAGCCGCCCCCCCTTCCCTCCCTCCCTCCCCTCCCTCCCTCCCTCCCCGCCGGCCCCTCTCCCGAGCCCTCCGGGAGGCGCGTTGTCACGGAGACCGGCGCCGGTGCCGGCCCGCCGCGCTGCCCCGGCTCTCCCCCGGCCCGCTCCGCGGCTCCCCCCGGCCCCGCTCCCCGCCGCGGGGTGGTGGCTGCGCTTGGCCATGAGTTTACCGCAGAAGGCGGCTTTGAAACCCGGCGCGGCGGCGGCGGCGGGGACCGGCCCCGGGAGCGGGGCGGCGGCGGGGCCGCCTCCCCCCCCGGCTCCCCCTCACCCGGCGCCGGCGCCTCACCCCAACATCAGGGCCTTGCCGCCACAGCCGCCCCAGCAGTATCCTTTGCCCCGGGGGTTCAGGGGGGCGACAGCCCCTCCCCACAGCGAGCGGGGCCGGGGGGTGAGGGGTGCGGGGACCCCCGAGGCCTGGGGGAGGTGGGGGGT
The DNA here is from genome assembly GCF_041296385.1 of Aphelocoma coerulescens. Taxonomy (NCBI): domain Eukaryota; kingdom Metazoa; phylum Chordata; class Aves; order Passeriformes; family Corvidae; genus Aphelocoma; species Aphelocoma coerulescens. Next base: position 473,350 of record NC_091034.1, read on the forward strand.
GAGGGGTCGCGGGGCCCCCCAGACGGGGGGAGGGTTGGGGGTCGCGGGGCCCCCCGGAGCCGGGGCGGTGTGTGAGGTGGGGGTTGTTGAAGGGTTCCCGGCTCTTTTTTGTGTGTCTGTTTGTGTGTGGGGCCCCCTGCAAAGGGGGCTGCACCTGCTGGGATGGTGCGGGGTAAGGGGGGCCGTCCACCTCCCCAGTGGGCTGGTTTGGGGGTTCAGCGCTTTCCAGGGGGTCCCTTTTCCCCCTCCCCCAAAGCAGCGGTGACCCCAAGGGTAAACTTTTAATTATAAATCGTTCTTCAGTTTTGCCTCTGGTCTTGCCCAGGTAAGTGCTTTGGTTTTGTTGTTTTGCCAGGCGAATTTAAACCCAGCGTTTTTATTTACAGCTGGGGACGATTTTCATGTGATTTATTTTATTTTATTTAATTTTTCCTACTTGGCTGGTGGGAATAAACCTCAGGTGGAATGTCTCACTGTGCGGCTTTCCCTGCCAGGCCACGCGTGATGGGGAGGAGGAGGAGGCTCCCACTCCCCAAAATCCCCCCACCACAGCGGCCGCTGCTACAAAGAGAGGCTGGCGGGGGCTGCGAGTGTTTTTTAAAGGTCTTCGGTTCTGTGCTGCGAGTAGGCCCCGAGTCAGGAGGGAAATACTGCAGGGATCAGCAGGAAAGTGCCTGCCGGCCTGAGGTTTTGTTTCCAGCGTCCGACATCATCCCGTGGCAAACTGGCTGTTCTCTTCCCCCCCTCCCTGGAGTTTTGGGGGGAGTATGAAGTGAAAAACACACTTTGTGGAATATCTCCGTGCTGTGTTATCCGGGAATGGTGCAGGGACGGTCGGGAGTGTGTTTTCCTATTAACGTTTGGCGGTGAGTTGGATTTTAAGGTGGAAGTGCAGGGTGGTTTTCGTGCCGAGGGCTGTGCCGTGCTGCCTGTGCTCTCAGAACTGCGTTCCCTATGTGCCAGCATTTTGCTGCTCTCACTTTCAATTTGGAGGTGGGAAAACCCAGCCCTTTTATAATCAGTTTAGGTCCATTGTTTTCTTGAGCTTCCGGCAAGAATCACCCCTTCCATGACAACAAATTCATTGCTTAAATCATGGGACTGTTGACGTTACAGATTTGTTTGGGTCAAGTGAAAACCCCTGGACGTTCTCTGTGCTGGGTGATTTTTGCCTGGTTTGTGCTATTCTGTAAATCCAGCGGGTGCTTTAGGAATAAAAAAAGTGGGAAGGTGCTGTCAGTAGAGTCAGCAGGGTGGTGGTAAGTAAAACTGTTGCTCAGTTTTGAGGGATGTGCCAAGAGTTGGAGTGGGAATGCTGGCCAGCATGCACAGGCTGTGCCTGGCTGATCGTCCCAGCAAGGTGCTGGTTTGTCTGGGAAAGGGCTTTTTTATCGGGAAATGTGGTGCTTGGGTGTCTTGACAGTTGAAGGCTGAAGTTTGCCTGGCTCTGGGGTTGTGCTGGGTTTTCCAAAGCTCTCTATTTATTCCCTGGGATACTTCTCCGGGTGTTGCTGAGGGGGAGCCTGGTGGGTCCGATGAGGGGCTGTGCTGTTGTGGCTGTTGCTTTCGGTGAGGTCATGAAGCACACGAGGGATGAAGTTTGCGTTTACTCTGAGCACAGCCTAAAAACAAAAGGGCTTGGAAAGACTGGAGAAGCTCGTGGAGGAGCTGGGGCTGCTGTGGCAGTGTGTCCCCTCCTGGAGACCCAATGACACCGTGAGCAGGAGGGACAGAGGTGGGGAGAAGTGTTAGATGGACATGACAAGTTGGTGTTACAGAAGTGGGGAGGTTAAAATGACAACGTTTCATTTTTATTTCTAGACAAGCCTGTTTTGAAAACATTGTGTTTGACCGATATCTCTGCTTAACTCCTAAACTACTGATCTCTGCTTGGAATATATACAAACACTTTAATTTCGATGCTTATTCAGGTGTCCTGGTGAAGCTTATTCAGGTGCCCTGGCCGGTTTTATCCTCCACCAAATTGTGTTTGATTATAAACAAAAGCTGTTACCTCTCAGTGCTGCTCTGAGTGAGGCTCGGGGAGCAGAGTTCATCCCTGATTTACTGGAGTGCAGGGGGTCATCTGAGTTCAGCCTTATTTTTAGCCCTCTTTGGTTTCTTTTTTTTCCCCTCTCTGTTTTGATACAACTGTTGAGCCACTGTTACCTCACAGCAGATAAAAGAGTTGCAGGTTTCTCTGACTTGGGCTTTTTAAACCAAAACAGTTTCCTACCGGTGAACTTTGGTCTGTGGTTTCAGACTTAATGTATCATAAAATTGAACAATATCTCTGTAATTGGAAAAAAATAAGAATTGTGTGAGAGAGAAGTGTTCAGCATGTGCATGTAGCAAGGCACGAGGGAGGGAAAATTAAAATACAGGAGAAAGAAGGAATTAAAAAAAAAATAATATTTTTGGGAGAAGGAGAAGCTGGAAAGCAATGGATGTGAAGAGCAGAAATGTCTGGATGTGAGATTCATTCTGTTTCCTGGTAAATAGGAAGTTACTGAAGCTGCTGTAAGACAAGACAGACTTGTGAGGTATTTCCTTAACACAGCGGCTTCAAGAAGTTAAATTTTCTGTGTAAAAGTAAGTTGAGATACTTTTGTGGCTCTGGCAGTGGTGAGTATTCAGCCAAACCTGATTTCAGGCAGAAATTGTGCTAAAAAGTTGTCAGTATGGATAAATCCTTCAGTTGGATTCTGACCCTTATTTGGGAGGAAAGGACAAGGGAGGGTGAAACGACACACAGAAGGGATATTATAAAAAATAAATCCCAATCTGCCCTCCTTTGCTTTGACTCCCAGACTGCTTCTGCAGGAGAAGTTCCAGTGAAGTCTGGAGTGAGACTCTTTCCATAAAAATGTACATTAACAAAGGTGCTGTAAGTGCACTGTGGCCCTTTGTGGTTTTACCTCGATGGTGCTTCTGACACGTGTCACACTACACCCTGTTCTTTACTCTCCCACTTAGGAGTGAAGTATTTTTTGTGTGTGTGTTACATTAAGCTGCTCTTTCAAAAGTCCCCGTGCTGGGAATAAATTTTGTGGATCGATATAATCAAGTCACCAGTTTCTTCCCAGCCCAGACGAGAGCAAACATTGGCCTGTAAGGGACAGCCAGGTTGATGGATGGCACCTGGGGTGAGGTCCCCCAGCTGCTGGTTAATGTGACACTGTTCTGTCAGAGCCCTCTGCAGCTCGGGGCTGGTGTCAGTAGGGTTTTGTTTTCTTTTCCCAACTTCCTCACGTTTGGAGGGAGTTCCTGGTAGTTGATGTGCAGGCACCAGTAAGCTTGACTTTAATCTATCCCTGTGGCTGCTTCTGTGTGGGATTGGGCATCTCTGAAAAACTGGGTGTTCCTCAGGTTATTGCAGGTCGTAGCAGGCTCAGGGTGCAACAGACCATTACTAATTTTTTTTTTTCTCTTCTTCCTCCTTGTTAATTCAATTTCTGAGAAGCAGAGAGGAAGGATCAGTGTTTGGGGGACTGATTTCTGTGTGAATTCCACCATTGCTGTGTGAGGAAATGTGTGTTTTGCCTCAGTAATTTAGTTTTAGTTTTTCCTGCATTGTTCAGCTAACTGTGCTGTAGTCCCTTTCAGAAAGTGATGTGCTGGTTCCTGCTGTGTTGGGTGGCATCTTCTGGATGCGAGCAGCTTCCCAAAAGCCCAGGAGGACAGCAAGAAATAGAGGATGGCATTTAGGAATGTCTGAGGCTGTGTGAGAAGTCGGGGTGAGTTCCTGGCAGTACTTGCCCAGTGTTGGGATGCAGGCCAGGCCAGAGTAGGCCTGCCTTGGAGATCTGGTTAAATCAAGATTCCTGAGGAGGATTTGGGTGCATGGGGTTCTCTGTTGTCTCTCTGTGAACAGAGTTGAGTTGGAGGAGAAAGTGCCCAATAATTTTTCCCAGGAGAGAATCTGCAGCGTGCGCCAAGGGGTCAGGGTCTCTGGGTTGCCGTGATCCCCTCTGGAAGTTTGGAGCCAATGTCATCGTCCCTCCCTTACTTCCATTTCGAGGGGTGTTTTCCCAGACTATGTGATGGAGCAGCTCTGTGCTCTCTGGGGTTTGTCTGTTGAGGACGAGGCATTCGGAAGCTGCTTGGGCACAAAAGTCAGCTTGGAGAGCGTGGTCGTGGCTCTTGTGTGAAGCACTCCCTGCACTGCTTTGACATCGACTGGAGTGCAGTTGGAAATCCTCTTCCAGATGCCAGTGGCAGCTGTGTGTGAGGAAGGTGTCGGGAGCATTACGGTCCCAAGAGGGAGGGAGGGAGTGGTGAGAGGTGCAAAGGAGGGACCAGGCTGAGATCAGAAGCCTTCCTTGCTCTCCGTGTTTCTGAGTTGAGGAGGGAATGTTCTGAGATCTCGGCTGGATGAAGGGGAGGAAGGGGCAGAGGTGTTGCTTGGGAAGTGTTTCTGTTTAGAAGTGTTGAAACTGTGGGGATCAAACATCTTGGGAGGGTCAGAGCAGCAGGAGAAGAGCTTGGAAAAGAGACTTTCCCTGCTGCTCCGTGGTGGTGGCTCCTCTGCAGGGGAGGAACGGGCACAGACTGGGGAGCGTGTTGCCAAAAAATTAAGTGCCTTTAGCCCTCTCTGCCATCTCCCCTGTTGATGTTTCCCAGCCTTGGCACATCTTAGTCTTCTTTCAAGCAGCAATAGCTTTAATTTATTTAATGACAAAAGCCAATCATGTTGGCGCACAGATATGTCACTTTACCAGCTTTGTAAGATTTTTGTGGTGAAATTTCTTGGAGAAAACCGTTCAAAAAATGTGATTTCAAATGGCTTATTTTCTCCTCACATCCAAGGACATGATTGTGTATGTTCTCTGGCAGAAGTTGGTGGTAGAAGGTTACTTTATCCATTTAAATATACATGTATTTAATGAGCAGCTCTGATTTGGGAGCAGAGTTTGTGTAAGAAGTTGTTGAGAGAGTAACAGGAGACTCAGAACAAGTAACTTCCCCTTTAGATGTTGGCACATAGAAGGATTTTTATCTGTGTGCGAATGGATTTTGTCCATCATTTTCAGGCTGAAAGGCTTTTCCATGTTGTTAGCAAACATTGGGATGTGTTGAGCTGGTGCATTTGCTCCACTTTTGTTTAGTAGTAGGGGTTAGCAGTGAAGATCTCCCTATAGAAGGCAGAGGTAACCTATATTTTCTTTCTCTCCTAATCCAGCAATTTCAGGGCTAGTCAACTGTCAAGTTTAGTTGTGTGTAAATCCGCTAATATGATTAGAGTTGCTGGAATTTTTACTCTGGGGAGCTACAGATGGGTAGTATCACTGTTTTACAGGCATTGCTTTGGTAGGAAACTTTATCTGTGACTTGAATGTGGCTGCTGGCAATTGCAAAAGCTTTTCTGGAATGAATGGGGAAGAGAAAACTGGTGTTTGTTCCAAGGCATGAATGTGTGGGGGGAGTCGTGTGCCCCGTGGTCTGGAGGAACCAGGGCAACTAATTTTTCTTCTTGTTTTTTAAGGGAGTACAGTTGATGAGACTCTCACGGTGCTGTGTTTTACACTTGCTGCAGTTTCAAGCACTTCTCTGTACAGCCTTCCTTCCCAGACCTTGGACTCCGTTTTGCCTCCCAAATAGGAGCTGATGATGTGGAGCAGCTGGAAGAAGAAAATAGAATGTGTTCCTAAAAAAGAAGAGGATCAAAGGGAGAAGAGCAAAATCAGATTTTAGTCTAGTGAAGTTTTCTGGTGCATGTTATTCCTATGGTTTATTCTTTACCTTTGGAAGGTGTCCCAGGGCACGCTCCCTCTTTTTGGAATAGGTGATGGCACGCTGTTGCTGATGGGACTTGAGTCAAATTGCTGCTGGGCATGTAACTAGGTTAATGGGACAGCATGATTATTTTTTTTCTTTCCTGAAAGGAAAATTACACGCTCTGTATTTCGATTGTACCCGAGGAGTTGTTTTTACCTTTGTTTGCTGCGTAGTTAAGGTGGAGAGAAAAGGACAAGTTTCCCCACACGGAGTATCAGGTTTAAATCAGTTCTGCCACCAAAAATAAGATGTTTTGATTGCTGGTTTTAACACCTTTGTGTTTCCTTTGTCTACATGAGAGTTAAAATATTTCTAGAGCTTTAGATAGGCTTGAAAAAAAAGCCAAGTGGCTTCCAGAATGTGTGTCTTGGAAGAAAAACTTATCCCATCCTCGACCGATCCCAGTAGCGCTCTCCAAATCCGTTGGTGAAGTGTTGAAATGGGTTAGGACTTGTCGAGGTGCAGCGAGCAGCTGCTCCTTTCCAAGTGCTTGAGCTCAGCAGGAATGAGACTCCCGTGCTCTGGAGTAGGAGTGTCTGCACAGGAATAGCTGTAAAAGCTGGAAGCACAAAGACCATCCCTGCTTTTAGCAGGGGAGGGGACCGAATATGGTCAGAATATGGACAGAAATTTTCCTGCCAGCCTTGGAGTTTGCTCTTGGTATGGTGAGAACAGCGAGCAAGGAGTTAATGGCAGTTAAAGGTCTTAAATAACACAGACTTTCCTGAGTTTGGAAAGCTTTTGGAAGGTGGAAACCAATCAACATTGCAGGACTGCTCTGTTTGGGGTTGCCAGATGATGATTGTGTGTTTGGGTTTGATTTACACGTGAGGGTGACTGTGAGTTACTGAGTTACTCAGAGGAGTCAGAGGAGTCTGACTGCAGTGTCTGTGTCACTGGTGATGGGTGAAAATCCATTTGAGCTGATGCTATGGCTTTGCTGATGGTGGTCTGAAAACCACGTCCCTCTTTTATGTGTTATTAATAAGTCGTAGAAGTTACTGTGCCTTGAAACTGGCATTTTCTGGGCTTATTTTGTTCTGTTGCCAAAAGGCAAAACTGAGAGAAGTCTTTGGTCTTTCAGACTAAGCAGGAGACTCTTCCTCTGTGCATCAAAGGGAAAGATTTTTTTCGTGATGCTACTTTCAGCTTTGGTTTTTTAGGCAACTGTTGTCTTGGGAAGGCTCCTAAGCATCCTGAGGAAAGGACCTTTCTAGAAAAAAAAAAAAAGTGCATTTCCACTGAGTGGTGAGACCCAGCCCTTCTGTCCTGGGGCTGCCATGAGATCTTCCACAGAACTGTCAGGTCTGATGTGAAATTCAGGCTGAAATCTGGCCTGAAAACTTCCTGGAAGTCTTGAATTCCTGTTCGGGGTAATGTACAGGCTCCACGCTGGACACTTTGTTTTGCAATGTGCAGCTGAATCATTGGGCTGACTCAATATATTATATTGGAAAGGGAACTCAGCAGGGTTCTTGTAGCTGAGGGTGAGTAACCTATACTACTTATTTGGGGGGAATTCAAGAACTGAAACCAAATTTAAAGCCTGTTTATTGTGACTTTTAATGTGAAGTTGATGGTGCACCTTGAGCTCTGGAACGTGCTGGGAAGGGGATTTCAGCAGGTATAGCATGGCAAGGCTTGTGTGGAAGGTGCTTTTGGATGTAGTATTTCTTGAGCTGGTGAGACATCTTGAGTTCCACTTGCTGTATAATATGAAACCAGCTTCAATTTGTGTCACCTTTCCTCACCAGTGCTCACGCAGTTATAAATACTTGTCACTGGACGGTCTCTCTCCAAATCCTCAGCTTTTCTGGGCTCTGTGTTTCATATTTTATAGTTGTGAATGCAAATAATTCAGCTGTTGTGTTTTAAAGTCAATTTCAAAGTGCCTTTATGTCTGTCTCTTCAAAAAGAAAAAAAGACCTAATTTTTGTTGATATTCAAATATCACAAAGCCTAAGTTTCGATGAGTTTAAACTATTTGCCTTAATTTTATTGATTACATTTCCAAAACACTTTTTTAATTTTGAAAAAGTTCATCTGCACAAATAATCTCCTTTTATGAGGTTGTGCACCACGTTTAACTTGAAATGATTCCCATTTTCCCCCAAACCACCCCGTCTCATTGCAGTGGCCGTGGCAGCGGTACCTGGCGTCGCTGGCATTCACCGAAACAATTGGCCCTTGGCACAGCCCCATCCCTGCCTTGCTGCAGCCAAAGCATACTTTATCCACTCAGGCTGATGTTAAGATCATTAAATAAATGAATGAATTGTACTGTCACCAAATTCCCATCCTGGCAGCCGAAGAACACGAGAGTTTTATAGCTGGGACCTCTGTCCAGAATGTCTTATTGAATGCCCAGGATGAACAGTCAGCAAAAAGCTTTCTGGTGAAATGTGTGAGCCTTACAGAGAGTTATGGCATGGAGTGCTGTAAAAGCTTGAATTACCAGACATCTGATCGTCCAGAATGAGTATTAATCAACCTGATAAGGGCATGGAGAAAGGAGCTGGAGCAGAGGAATAAAAGAAGGGAGCGGGACAGACACGGAGAGTGGGGAGAGCTGCTTCTCTATTGTCAGGTCAGCTCTGTCTTGTTGTTTGAAAGGAGTTTTGGGGGGAAGAATGCAGCCAGGCTTGGAAGTGCTGAAAACAGGGATAACTCTTGGTCTTCATCAGGGATGAAGGTCTCACTGGTTGAGCTAAAACTCCTAAAGGTCGCTGATGGTTTGGAAGCTCTTGGAGAAGTCTGCTGAACTTCCACCACTAGGAGGAGAGGATTGCAGATATTCCCTCAAAGGAGGAGAATTCACTCACTCCTCAGGCTTGGATTGCTTTTTCTTGTGGTCTAGCTCCATCCTTGCTTTTATGATGTTGTGCTTAAGATGGTGTTTTTGCTTAGGAATGGGAGACAAAAGATCTGTATCGTCCACACTGGCTGCGAGTGAGTCCGAAATGTCTCTGGTTTGTGGGGAAAAAGGAAGAAGATGAAGTGTGTTTCAACCAGTTTGGTGAACCAAATTGCACTGCAGCCCCTGATAATATCAGAGGTGCTAGGGATAATCAGAAATGTTTGATTTGCTCCATTCCTGTTCTGCAGTGTTCCAAAACATCAGCATTTAAGGGAAGAATACTTACCTTGTTCTTCTCTTCCTCCCATCCAGTGGTTAAGACCATTGTCTTAGCTATGGTTAATTTGAAAAGAGGCTGCTAAAATAGCAATGGTCACCAGCACAGTCCTCCGAGCTTCCCTGTCCATGCTTTAGGTGGTGATGGCACTTGTGGCCGTGGTGGTGGTGAAATCCAAGTGTCTGGGCAGTGTCTGTAGGTGGAAAGTTCAGTCTTAAAGCCCTGCTGTGACTGTGGAGATATTGCAGTCTGAAATCAGCACAGCTGGGGTTAATGCTCATCAGGAAAGGAACCATCGTGCCTGTGGTGATGCCATGGGCTGTCCTGTTGGTGCAAACAGGCCTGAGCAGCCAGGCAGGGACAGGTCCTGAAGTTCCCATTTCTTTCCCATTTCGAATAGCACATCAGGTATCCTCACTGACTTCTACCTGTATGTTGGTTCAGCTGTGTGGCATCACTTCAGAGAGCACTGCAGCAGCTGCAGCCTTCCCTCTGTGTTTATCCCTGTTCGTGGCCTGAATTTGTAGAATCCCAGAATGGCTTGGGTTGGGAGGGACCCTAAAGCTCCTCCTGTTCCACCCCTCTGCCATGGGCAGGGACACCTTCCACTAGACCAGGTTGCTTGAAGCCCCATCTGACCTGGCCTTGGATCCAGTGTCCAACAGGCAGATCCAATGGAAGTAAACTAGGATTTCTTTAAATGGGAAATGCTCAGAGGGTAATTTACTGCTCATCTTCAGACCCTGGTGAGGTGAATATATTGTTGCTGTTCCTCTTTCTTGGATTCCCCTGCGGAGGTGTGTGTGAAGTGTGCACCTGAGATTCCTTATGAGAGAAAACTGGAGGTGCAGAGGATTGAACTGAGGAGACCCAGGGCTCCCGTCCTACCTACATCCCTCTGTGAACTTCGGTTTTTGTGCAGCAGTGTAAGGTGCGTTGCACTGCCCTCCCTGGATGCCAGCTTTCCCAGGATTTCATTTTGTATGACACGGGATTTTAACTCAGGGGAAGTCATAAGCTCCACATGTGGCAAGAAGGTACTTAGTATTTAATTTAATTTCGATAAACTGCTGAAATAAAGATTATGGGGGGGAAAGTCACGAGGCATTACAGAATTGGGAGTGGAAATGAGCATCAGTGCTCCGGAGAATCATCCTTTTAGAATTCCTTGCTCAGCTGACGGGAGGACCATCACTCTGGGTGACAACACTGCTGTCACCACAACAGAGTGACCAGCAGAGCGTTGCATTTCCCCTTGAGGTCACAGCGTGAGGTATTGGAGACACCATAGGAAACGCAGCAGAGTGAATGAGACGGTAAAATACCAGACTGTTTGGTATTCCTGCTTATCATACGGATGGAGAGCCTGGCTCAGGAATAGGTGGATTTTGCTGCAGGGTTCCCGACCCCCAGGACAGAAGCAGGGGCTGTCCCTGTGGAGCAGAGGCGTGTGGGGGATGTAGCCTGGTAAGCTGGAGTGGTTTATTAGTGATTTTAGGGCACAGAAGTGGGCAAGGGCAGTTCCGTGTTAATGACATGCACAGGAAGGGAAAAGTCAGCTGGTTTTTAGTACTTTACGGAAATTCAGACCCCTGGGCGAAGATGGCCGTGAACGAGCTGAGGTGCTCGTGTCTGGATGGGAACTTTCTTCTCCAGATGTGTAACAATGTGCCCCCAGCTGCAGGAACTGCTGGCTCTGAAGGGAAGCCAGAGATGGGAGGTTTTGCTTTGTGAATTCAGCATGAGGGAAGGTAGGCTGTTACACGCACAGAGAAGTTTATTCCAGGCTGTAAGATGAATAAGGGCTGGAGAAAAGCTTTTGAGCCTTTCTCTGTGATGAGATTCTTTTCCTCATGCTCTGCCTTCCTCTGTTTGTGCCTTTTCAGTTGTGTCACCTGGCCCTGTCTGCTGTGGCTCTTGAGGTTTTAATGCTCTTACCTGGTTATGTGTGTGCAGGGCAAACTCAGTATAGAAATAACTCTGTGTGTGTGTTAAGTAACTGCTCTGAAGGAATCGAGCCCCAAAATCCCAGTTTTCCTGGTGAGGCTGTTGGGACTGGAATGTGTTTCCCAGTCGGTGTCCTCTGTCCCCAGTGGCAGTGGCTCTGCACTTCCCAACCCAGACCCAGAGTGTGTTTATCAGGTTGCCTCAAAGCAGCAGATGGATGGGGGCTGAGCAGGTCAGAGCCTCTCCCTGAGCTGGTGTCGGGCCAGAAACTGCTGTTTCAGCTGCTAGTCAGGGGACAGCCACACTGAATTTGGGGACCTTTGTTTTCATTGGATTGTGATTCAGTCTGTGTGAGATAGTGCCTGGTTTGGCTGTTTGATGTGAGTTGTTTTAAGCTCAATGACTGGAATACAGGAGTATTTGAAAATAACTGTTGTATCTGCAGTTGCATTTCAGAATGGGAAAGGTGGAAGACGGGTGTGGCTTCAGCTGTGTTGACTGATCTGTGGCATTTTATTAAAAAACCTCTTTTTTCTGCCAGACTAGCTGTGCACAAGCATCTGATGCAGCAAAAGGTGCAGAGAACAGCTGAAGAACCATTCCTGTTCCTTTTGGAATAGACCAAAAGCCAAAGTAACTCCAGAAAGGAGTAGGCTGGTGTGTGTGTCTGGCCAGACAGGAGATCAAAGCCTTGTTTTCCCTGGCTTCCTCCTCCCAGTCACTCCTTGTCATCTCCATCAGGCCAGCTTGCTCACAGCCTTGCTTTGGATATTTTTATAGCATTTACCAGGAGGTTTGCTTGGTCTTAGCCTTGTGTAGCTACTGTTCCGTGTGAGACTGTTACTTTTTTTCTGCTTGAAAATTCAATAAACAAAAATAAAACAATCATCACAAATTCTGACTCTGACATCAAGTTCTGGCTCTGACATTGCCTCCTGTCAGATTTGCCTCTGTCCCCCCTGGCTCTTCCTTGGCCACTGCTTGGGAATTTTGTGGGTGTGATGTTTTTCTTTGAATGCATGTCTCCTGTTAGATTCCTGGTTTTCCCTCATTTCTTGAACAATGCAGTTTCTTGACTCTGAAGACTCCTCCTCATTCTCTGGGAGCAATGGTTCTGACCGCCTTAGAGCTGCCTCCTCCCCAGGCATGGTTGCAATTAGTTTGGTTGGTGGCTTTGCTTGAAAAAGTGACCCAGGAATTTTTCCTAGTACATATCTTCTCCCAACTCTTCTGCAATGTCCAGAGAAGCTGCGGCTGCCCCTGCATCCCAGGAAGTGCCCAAGGCCAGGTTGGACGGGGCTTGGAGCAACCTGGGATAGTGGAAGGTGTCCCTGCCCATGGCAGGAGGTGGAACAAGATGAGCTCTAAGGTCCTTTCCCACCCAAACCATTCTGGATTCTGTGATTCCGTTCACTTCCATGTTCAGGTGTTTCAAGGAAGGATCATTTTACTGTCGCAGGTCAGGGAGGACTTTTGAGCTGCGAGGCGGGAGGTGGGTGTGGTTGGCTCTCTGAGGGGTGTTATCAGCTGGGGCAGAAATGCCTTCCTGAGCAGCAGCTGGAGGGTTTTTGGCAACCCCTTTGCATTCCATCGTCTCCAGAGGGAGGTTTGCAGCGTGCAGAGGTGCCTCCATGTGTGCTCGGGGCTCTGGGAGCTGGCATCCCATTTCCCTGCTGAACTGTTCCATACATAAATACGGTTTTTAACACTTACCAAATGCTTGGGAGCCAGAGGCTGCTCTAGGAGAACTTCATCAAGGAAAGCAGTGTAAAGATATCTCTCTGTTAGGTACTGGATTTATTTTCCTTTCTGTTGTAGTTAATCGCAAAAATAAATGCAGTTAAAAGTATCCAAAGGACCTTTTTCTTTGCTGCACTGTGCTGTGAAATGCCTTGTTTCAAGATGCTTTCTTCCTCCGAGTTTGGATCCTTTTTATGTGCTGAAGGGCATTTTTGAGACTTTGTTTTAACTCCGTTTTACATCATGTTTATATGAAACAGACAAAAAAAACCCCAATGCTTTGCCAAATATTTTTGTAAAGAACAAGCTTTGTGGATAATAATTTTCATGTTCTACCTGCTCCTTGGTGTGTTCAGATGGTGGAAGAATCTTCTCTCCCCTGAAAAATGCTTTGAGAGATTAACCTTAAGGTAGTCACTTGAGGCGAGTTGATTAAGAAATACACTGAACGTTAGATTTAATCAAGATTGAGTAATGATGTTAGAATTGACTGTCGCTCCTGGAATGCAGTTATTTTTAGGTGGGGATTGGGATGTGCTGCTCCCCAGGTTGTCTGTACCATGGCTCTGAAGGCAGACTGATCCAAATGCCGTTGGACAGAGTGGATCTGCTCCAGTTTCGTACTTGCAGCTTCATTCCGTTAACACATCCCATAGTAAATCTTGTGACAAAGCTTGGCAAGTCAGAGCAAGGGGATTCCACTGCAGCACTGAGGGTTGTCACCCAAAATGCAGCTCAGATATATCAGTAAAATCATTGAGCTGGTATTGATGGAGGGACTTCACCTCCTTTTGTATTCGGCTTCCTCCCAAGGGGCAGTGGAAGCACAGCTCCAGTCTCTGCTCTGTGACCAGGGACAGGACCCAGGGAACAGCTGGGGCTGTGCCAGGGGAGGGTTTAGGTTGGATAATGGGAAAGGTTCTTCGCCCAGAGGGTGCTGGGCACTGCCCAGGCTCCCCAGGGAATGGTCCCGGCCCCGAGGCTGCCAGAGCTCCAGGAGCGTTTGGGCAGCACTGCCAGGGATGCCCAGGGTGGGACTGTTGGGATGTCTGGGCAGGTCCAGGGGCTGGACTGGATGATCCTTGTGGGTCCCTTCCAGCTCAGGATATTCCATGGTTCTCAGAAACATTTGGTGATGCATTAAACCTCATCTTTTGATCACTTAGTTCAGGCACTGCCCTTGTTGCCATTGGTGTCATAGTGTGAGGTCCTGAACTTTTTGCCCATGGTGGTTTTTTCAGTGGGTGCCTCAAGGGAAACGGGTCTTGTCCAGCTTGAGGCCTTGGCCCTCTCTGTGGTGCACTGCAGAGCCACCCTTTGTCGTCTTGCAGGGGATGTGTGGCATAGCTGAGGTTTGGCTGGGTATTTTCTCTTGCTTAAAGGTGAAAACAAAGCTGTTTCTTTGCTGTAATTTTCTATCTTCAGCTCAGGAAATCAGGAAGTTTATCTGGATTAAAGCCTAAGAAGCAGTGATAGACCAGGAGGGGTGGAAACACAGCCCTGGGGAGTAACATCCCTACCCTTGGCAGGGGGTTGGGACTGGAGAGTCTTTAAGGTCCCTCCCAACCCAAACCAGTCTGTGGTTCTGTGAAACAGCCGAGGCTGTTTGCTGCTCCTTGCTGTTCCAGAGAAGCCGGGTTGCAGATTGATTGAGTGGAAGAAAGTGGGGTCACTTGCATGTGAGGTGAATGAATCAGGATTATTTTGAAGGAGCTTCCTCACTTTCTTGACATGCCCTGGCTGCAGAGAGAATCAGAGCAGCTGTCTTGCTAAATTCCTCTTAGATTCAAGGGAATTGTGACATAGTAGTCTTTCCAGGGACTGAAAAGTAAAGATCAGCTGCAGGTGTTGCATGATATTGTCAGTTTGGTTGTGTCTAGTAATAATATCGATTTCCCTTCACAACCTTCAGTGTCAGTGGGCAGAAAAGGCCAAAGCTTGTGTGGTTCATCACATGGTGCCCTCAAGCAAGGAGCTGTTCATCTGTCAGCTGGAATTGTGACTTTTTTCTGCATTATGCCTGGGCTGGGCTTGTCTTGGCTATGCTCAGGATGTCCATTTGTGGGTTTGCATTTCTGGGTCGGTGTAATCGCAGGGTGGGAGTGGTCAGGATGTGAAGTTACCCATGAGAGAAAGTCCTCTCGAGAGGCCTCAGGTGTGCTGCCTGTTGTAAGCATTAGGAGCAGGTAGGATCAGAGGGCAGGCTTTCATTTCCATGGGAAAAGCACAGTTTCTGGGGTCACTTTACATGGTGCCAGGGCACAGGACAGTATTTTAACATCATCCCAATCTCAGAGCTGACTCAAGCAGCTGCAAAATGGGGTGAGATCAGTGAACAGGGATTGTAGTATTTCTATACCCAAAACATGCATCATCCTCTTTGCAGCTTACCACTCAGTAAAAGCAAAGAGCATAAAACCAGGAAACCTCTACAGATGCTGCTTTGCAGAAGCTCATTTGGTGGACACATTTTGCTTGTGTTGCTTGTCCCTTTAAGCCTCTTTTTGCATGGGGTGTCAGCCACAATGTTTGTACTGAAAGCAGCAGAAGGAGCCCAACAGTTGGGACTTAAGTCCACCTGCTCAGTGGCACCTACACTTGGACCTCTTCTAGTGGCCCTAATAACCTTAATGAGGTTTTTGTGTGGCTTTTCCTAGGTCTTCATTTTGTTCCATATGAATATTTAGATATAAGCAGCATCTTGGAGCTCTCCTGTACCAGGTATTAGCATATTTGAGAACTGCTTTTTTCCCCCTTGATTGTTATATTAACTTTTATCATAGATTGATTTTAAATGCTGGCATTTCATAATTGCATCTTAAAACGTGTTATCTAGACTGTACAAAGCAGAATTTAGAACAAATACATCTTGCTTTATCTGGAAATAGGGTGTACTTTGCTGCAGATTATTGATGTTCTCTTATCTATGGTGCAAACACTAAGGCTTTGGAGAAAGGAGTTGTTATTTAATGCTGTATGGTGCATGTTGTGATTTGAAACATAAATAAATACAGCTTACTCTCTGGGTTTGTTCTCAGTGACCAGCACAGCAGCCCTACCTTAGGAAGGTGAAAAGGAATCTCCTATTTATATCCCACTGCTGGTCATCTTGCCAGAGTTGCCAGTGGAAGCCCAAGTCATTGCCAATCAGCAATAGGTGTTTTAGGGACTTTTGCTTTGTTTCTTCTCTATTTCCACATTTCTTTAGACTTTGGTTTCAAGCTTGTGTGTTGTAGCAGCTGCTGCCTTCACTGGAGTTTTGAGCGCACAAAGAGTTACCTGATTTCATGCCAGATCGTAGAATCATGGAATATCCTGAGTTTGAAGGGACTCACAAGGATCATCAAGTCCAGCTCCTGGCCCTGCACAAGGCAACCACAGGAATCACTTCCTTTTATCACCTAAGGATAACTTCCTTTTTTTTCTCTGCTTCTTTATTCTTTCTCACTTTCAAGGGTGTTCTGATAATTAGACTTGAAAGTATTAGACCTGACATTAAAAAAAAAAAGCGAAAAACAAAAGATGTGATGCAAGAGCAGCCGTAAATTCCTGCTTCTGCAGCAGCCACAGGTCCTTTGCTGTTTGCTGTGCAAGGGACTTGGTTTGTAAGTTCCTCTTCCCTTCTTTACAAGCTGCCTGCTCGATGTTGCCATTCCCCACCTGTGAGGAAACAAAGGAGGCAAAAAATATTCCTGCAGTGGAGGAGGAAAGTGTGGCAGGAGTGTGTGAGTGTGCTTGAAATGCCTCTTTGTGCTGCCAGGGCTATGTTCGGATACAGCTCTGGGCTTGGTCCCTCCGAGTGGATTTCCCCTCTGGATGCCTGAAGAACAGTAACTTTTTTTGCACAACTGGCTGTTTCTGATGAGAACTTCCTTCACTTTCCAGTGAAGCAACAGATCAGCACCTCTAAAAAGATCTTTATCTCAGTGGTGAAGAGCAGGAGTCCTTTCTATATTGAAAAATCCCAAAAGGAAACGGCGTCAAAACCTTGGCTCTGCTGAAGCACAGAGGGTTCAAAGTTTTCTTTCTGCCCAGAGGTTCCAGTGTGCAACAAGAGCCCAGTTTGGGAGAGGAGCCAGCCCAGTGTGAATTCATGGCTTTGGGTTTTTACAGGAGAGTATTCGTGTTCCTTGGGACATGCAGGCCACAAAAAGGTCCATGATGGTCACGTCTTCCACCACATGGAGGATCCTGCCTCATGGATGCTCCTGCTGCTGGTGGCTGTGTGGCTGAGGCGAGGAGTGTGTGCACCCCTCTTTGAATACCTGGGAGGAGAACACGTGCCCAGCAAGCATCAGACCCTTGGAGGTGGTCTTGATCATTCTGCATTTCAGACTGGTGGTCACATGTGTCCATGTTTAAATGGGACACCAATACCATCTGGGACCCTACTCCTTTGATCATTTCTTGGTATTTTGGTTTGCTGTTGAGCTCTGCTGAGTTTTATGGTAGCGCTAACAAAACAAGGAAAGGGGTGTTAGTTTTGTTTGGTGGAGTCAATACTGAAAAAGGCCAAGTGCTTTGTAGCACGGTGGGGAATGATGTAGAAATGAGGAGCAGGTCTCTAAATGTAAAGGACTCGGAGAACGAACACAAACATTTCCTCAGTCCCAGGAGTGGAACAATAGCTCATTGTTGGGAGGAAGGGATTGCAGAAAAGCCAGCAGACTCAGAAATAGGGGGTTATTTTCTATAGCTTACTGTTTATATTGCACTTGGATGCTCTTTGGGGACTGGATGTCCAGTTCCTGGAATGTGTGTCCCTTGGTCGAGGAAGGTTGGGTGCGAGCAGAGCGTGTCCTCAGTGGGCATTTGTTCTGCACAATGCCAGGCTTACGGGCGCTTGGAACGCTGCTCTGTGTCCATGCGAGTCCCTGCTCTGCCTCGCAGCCTGTCCTCTAAAGAGACAGGACTCTTCTTCCTCCCACCCTCACTTTCTTTCTGCTGTCTATCGGCCGCTGAATGGGTTTGCATTGACCAGAGAGACAAAGGAGCCTTTCAGGCCCCGGCTTTCGCCACAGCCAGCGCGCTCTGGGCTTTTGTTAATGTGCTCAGTCCCCCCTTTCTCCCCGGGCAGCCTCACGCTCATTGTTAGTGCAGCTCCGGAGCAGCACTGATAGTTGTGAATTCATTTTGTTTGCTCAGTTCGCAGGAAAAGTTGCAAAAAGCTGTAGAGAGAACGTGTTGCCTCTTAGATTCTCCTCAGAGTATTTTCTTTCATGCCTTTCGCAGGGAAAAGTGGATTGTGTAAACAGATCCTGGCAAATCCGTGCCCGAGCGGAGCGTGGCGGGGCAGCGGCAGCGCCTGCGCGCGCAGCCCGACGCCTCGTTCCAGTGCCTGGGAACACCGACTGGCTTTCCCCCACCCTGCTGGATTAGGCTTCACGTTGTCCTGTTTAATTTTGTTATTGCATTAGGCAGCTAAAGATGTAAGCGCTTATTAAAACAGCTGCTCTGCTAAGTGGCAGTGCTGAGTCGGGGGGTGCTGTGCAACAGTTGGGAACTCGCTCGGCATCGCCCCAGACTGACTCTGTTGTGTGAGGGGATTGTGATTTTTAAGGACTTGAAGGCTTAAAGATCCACAGTCTTAAATAAATTAAACCAACTTCAGATAGATACAGCAACATGGGGATGGAAGGTAGGAGAATCTCCTGGGTCAGCATTTCCTACCAGTGCCTAGAGTTGACCAAAAGAAAAGCTGCTTTTCCAATTCCATGTTAATAAACCTGAAAGATGCTCTCTAATCGTTATGAAACATCACTATGGAATTAATTCCTGGAAAAAAACTGTTAGGAAGCAGCTGATGGAGAGCACTGGTGCATAGCAGGCATGCAAACACAAAAATAAATCTAAATTGTTGTTGGGGGTGAGGATGGAGGGAGAATGGTTGTTTCTTATCTTGAAGGCAGGCAGGTTTTGGAGGGGTTGTGCCCCAAAATCAAATGCACTATTGGGTGAAACAAACTGGGAGGACAGGACAGAGATGAGTTTGATTGTGCAAACGAGGTAGCGTCAGCAGTTGAGAGATGACCACAAAGGCTGTTGCAGGATTCAAAGCACCTCAGTGCAGCTGTTTTTTCTAGAAATAGTTGGTGTTTTGGTATTCTGAACCAGTTTTTAATAGCATGTAAAGCTGTGTCATCTTTGGTTACCATTGCCCTGACTGGAACATGAATTGTGGAGCTGGGGGAAGTGAGGCTGTTATCTCTGCACCTTTTAAAAGATAACAGAACCCTCTGTAGTGAATATGTGACAAAAGGGGAGAAAACCAGTGTTCAGACACATGGAGGGGCCTGAGTGAGTTACGGAAGAAATCCTTGTCAAAGGAGCATGACTGATTGTTTTTTTTCCCCAAATGGAGAATGACTTAAACTTCTCAATAGATGGCTGCTGAGCACACACTTTCAAGCTGGAAAAAGTAACCCCGGACAGGACTGTTCATTGGTCTCCCCCAGCCAGCTCCTGCCTCACCAATAGAAAGTACCTGTCCTTGCATGCACTTGTTTTTAAGGACTTGAGGGCTTGAAGATCCACAGTCTTAAATAAATTAAACCAACTTCAGATAGATACAGCAACACGGGAAGGCGGGAGAGTCCCTTAGGTTGGTGTTTCTTTGCTGCCTGTCTGGAGGGATGTGGATCTGTTGGATTGCAGTGTAATCCTTCCTGCAGTGAACTCCCCATCCCTGGAAGTGTCCAAGGCCAGGTTGGATGGGGCTTGGAGCAACCTGGGATAGTGGGAAGTGTCCCTGCCCATGGCAGGGGATGGAACAGGATGAGCTTTAAGAGCCCCTCTAACCCACACCATTCTGGAATTCTGGGACAAAAAAAGCACTAATATTTCATTAATTACTCAGAAGGGGTTACTTTATCCAGAAACAACTTCACAAGTGGTCAACCACACAATGCAAACACTCCTCGTGCTTTGGTAAGCATCAGCTTAATTCTGTTATTCTTGTCAGAGGGTCTGGTTCTAGTTTTTTGGGGTTTTTTTAGCTTTGGAAGTCAGTGCCTGGGGTAAAATCCCTGTGTGGCAGTGGAGCCCAATAGGGGGAGTGTGAACTTTAACTAAAGCCTTGTCTGAATTCCTTCCAATTTCCTGTACAAAGGATGAGCCGCACCACGTGTCCAGAAGGCTAATAAATGTAGGGGCTTGTAAATCAAAAGGGAAATGAATCTGAAGCCTTTGGGGCCTTTGCTTTGCTTAAAAAGTGTGGAATGTGTCCATGAGACAACACTCAAATTGTCCTTTCTTAATAGTTTCTTTAAAATTTATGCCCAAACTTACCTAATGAAGTAAAAATAAGTTGTTTCCTTGGCGTTTTCAGTGAGGGAAACTCTTCTTGGTTCAGTGGTAGAGGGTTTAGACCTCGGGACTGGACCAAATGAGCTAGGTTTTGGCACACTTAACCCTGACTGAAGCAAGGAATGCTCTTCTAATGCCCCCTGCCCCCAAAGCCACCCAAACCACAGCGTGTTTCAGCATCACCTGTGGCACAAATCCACCCGATGGCTTTGCTCTGGCTGCTGAAATGCAGGTTTTCTGATCTTTGTTTTCTTTCTGTTGGGAGGAAACCTGCCACCTTCTTCTGCAAGTCTTTCAGGAAGGTTTATTCTAATAGAAACCTTGGTTTTAGCAGCCCTGGCATTTGCTTTGACCTTGGGTGCCCTTTTTACTTCTCTTTTCCTGTCTTTGATGTTGGAGCACTGCATATTTGTGGTGATTTCCACAGGCATGTGCCATGCTCAGACAGACAAGGCTGCACTTCCAGACTTAAAACACCAGCACTCGGCCTCAGTTTGATTCGATTTGAGTAAAGAGAGATTTTTGTAATGCAGAACCGTCAGCCTGAAACTCTTAAATCAGATAATTAGTTACAGTGGGAGTGTTGTCGGAGTGCAGAGGTGGGAAGCAGCTCTGGGATGGCTGGGAGGGGATTGATGTAGCTGAGTTAGGAGGGGTCTTGACCACACTTGTGTGGTGCTGACCCTCTAAACTACATGAGTTTGTCCCTCCATCAGCCATGGGAAGGGACAATCCCTGTTTTAGTCCCTTAAGCCTTTGCTATCCAAAAACATAAAATCCAATTGCGTGCCTCTTATACTGGCTCAGCTGACCTGGCAGATGCACCCGCGGAGGCCCCCAGGGTGGAAGAACCTGGCACATTAAATGTGTGTGTTTGACTTGGGTGGTGATGAAAACACCACTGGAGCTGGGGCAGTGGCCGCTTTCCTATTCGGGCTGATCTTGGGGATTTCTGTTTCCCTGACATGGAATGCAGGAGATGAGTCAGAGGGTGACAAGAGGAGCTGCTCCTTTGTCTTACTGTGGGGCTGGTACTGAGAGTGGCTGCATTTGCACCCAGCTGCTGGGCTTTGAAAGAATTGGATCAGCTCTCCTTTTTGTTCAGGTTCTTGCATTCTCTTCCTTAATTTCCCCTCCCATCAGTGTGTTTGCAGCTCCAGCTCTTCTCCTAGGAAATAAATACGAACTTGCTTTTTCACGCCCTCTTACTAATTTTTACAGTACTTTTCATGCACACGGTTCTGTTTCAGGTATTTGTCTTCTTGAGGTCTCTTTACATTGTTGTTTTTTTCCTTTGAAAGTCTGAACCTCCTTGGAAATAGGTACATGGAGATTTATTCTGTGGGGATACAGATGATTTGTTGTGACCTCATGCCAAAATCAGTGCAGGGAGTGGGGTAGGGAACCACAATTTAGGTGTATAAGGAATATCTGGCAGTGCTGTTTGTTCCTTTTACTAAGTAGTTACTGGTTTTCAAAAGCTTTTGGGGGGATGAGAACCCCAGATTTCTTTATTCTCTTCCCAAATGCCATAAAAATCCATTTCTTATGCGCTACCATCACCCACATCTCTCCAAAGAAAGAGCGAGTCAGCTGTCAGAGCTCAAAGGAGGTATTGAGGAGCCTGAGTCCCGGAAGCTGGCGAAGGCTGGGTCGGGAGTTCTTCATTCAGAGACTGGGAGGCCCCAGGCCATGAGGGGAAGGCAGGATCCCAGGGGCTCTTCTGCCCGTGGGGATGAGCAGAGAGTCATTAGTTGCTGCTCATTACTCACCCTGCAAAGTATCTAGTGCCAGGCTCAGAGCTCAGTCTTTTAATTCAGGCAGCAAAGCATTGTCACGTTCCATGGGGTTGCTCCCAAATCAATGTAGACGCCTCATCCTGGGAGGCTGAGCAGTGTGAAAAATTATCAGGCTTCAGAAGTGGGCAGAATGCAGTGGATTCTGGTTTGGGTTGGAAGGGACCTTAAAGCTCATCCCATGGGCAGGGACACCTTCCACTGTCCCAGGCTGCTCCAAGCCCTGTCCAGCCTGGCCTTGGACACTTCCAGAGATCCAGGGGCAGCCACAGCTGCTCTGGGCACCCTGTGCCAGGGCCTGCCCACCCTCACAGGGAAGGATTTCTTCCCAATAACCCATCTAACCCTGCCCTCTGGCAGTGGGAAGTCATTCCCCCTTGTCCTGGCACTCCAGGCCCTTGACCAAAGTTCCTTAGGTCAGGATGTGAAGGCTAACTTGGGCATCCTCTACTCCAGTGTGGACACTGGAGTGAGCTGGATGGAGCAGTGGTGGTGTTCAACCCAGCCTTGGTTGTCGCTTGGTTCATGATGGAGGAGTAGAAAGGGCAGGAGCTGCAATTTAAGAGGAGCAAACCAACTGCTTGCTCTACTTGGTTTTCAAACCTTGTTTCTCACTGTTCTTGTTGTGACAGTCTTGGGAAGTTCCAAAATGCCTTGTTCCTCCTGCTCCATCTCCAGGAGGTTACAGAGGAGACGTCACTGGGCTTGCAAAAATCCTGAAATAGGGTCTGGGAGATGTGCTTGGTCACTGTGCTTCGGGGGTTGGCTGGCAGCTGGGGAGCAGATGTGCTCCAGGGCTGCATGGAAGCTCCGGGTGGGACCTTGACTCCCGTGGGGATCAGCTGGGCTCAGGCAGACACATCACAGTGGTTACTCATGGACCGGTTCTGACACTCCTACACACGTCACGAAACAGAAGCTCTGTTCTGGAGTCAAGTGCTCTTCCTCTGATGTCCAGAGCCAAGGGGATTAATGCTATTGAAGGAAAAAATGAGATGATGATGATTATTATTGTTATTATTAACTTTTGCTCACATGGGAGTCCCTGTTCTTCTGCAGTGAGAGTATGAGAGACTCAGGAGCCGGGAAGACATGCGAAAGCTGATTGTTCAGTGTAGATTTCAGCAACTCTTTACAAAGGAGCAGATCAGGCCAAGCAACATAAAATGAAAATAATCAAAGTGGCAATCGGCTTATCCATAATAAAATTAATTCTTCATTATTTCATAGAAGCTGTATGGTGAAATTTTAACTGTTTTTGCTTGAGCACTGTTCTGTGCCTTAATGTTTCTTTCTCCTCTTGGCTGCTGGTCCCAACTCTGCGCCTGCCGTGCAGTAAACGACCTCGTGTGGGTGTGTCCATAGCTCGGCTCATCTCAGGTTTCCAGCACCACTCAGAGGGTCCTAAAAAGTGCTCGGATTTTTCCATTCAAGAGCCCCTGCTTTCCTGGATGTGTACCAGCTTTTCTGTTAAGGAAGCAGGAGAGGATGAAGCCTGTGGGGTGTCTTTGAGTGGGATGAGGCTTTCCTCAGGTGGAGGGTTTTTTAACCCTGGAAACAACAATAACAGTCAAAGCTTCACTGCCCCAATCCCTTCAATTAGGAGGAGATTCCTAAAGGATTTTTCTTTTTCAGGACGCTATTTTCTGTCATAACAGGGAATTTATTTTCTAGTAAATAGCAGAAAGTAACTCCCTGCTGTCTGTGGGATCATGCATGGATTGCTTTGGGATTTGCCATGGTACATATCAGCCAGTGTTTAGACGTGTTGGCTTTTCCTTGGGTGCCATGGCAGCACCTCACCTCTCCTGTGATGGTTTCTGTGACCCCACCCGTGACAGAGATGGTCCTTAAAGTAGTGCCATGTGGGCTTTTCCCCTCTGCCCTACAAGCCACAGTGTGCTTCCTGCTGCCACAGGGCTCTGTCACTGCAAGGTGTAGATCAAGATTACATTTACCCACCAATTGGAAAACAGCCCTCTCTGTCCTTCCTCTGTGCACAGATCCTCACTTGGCCTCCCAAAAGCTTTTTGATTTCTTATTTTTACAGAAGGCCTTGTATGGGGTCACCGTGGTGGTTCAGGAGCGTCTCTGGGCACATTGGGTGTGAGTCAACCCAAATGGAAGTGTCCACTTAAACAGCAAGAGGAAAAAGCCTTTTTATGCAGCCAAGGCCAGATACTTCAGGCTGTGGCAAGTGTGATTAAATGAATTGGAATTCAAGATCTGGAGCTCCTTCTGGGGATTTCCAGTTGGGTTTCCCCTTCAAGACTGCTGTTGGTTATATCGGAATAGGGGAAAGATTAATAACCCGTGGGATGAAAGGGAAGAAAGTGTGTTACGTAAAAGTGAGGATGGCTGATGAAATAGCTGACCCTGCAAAATGCTTTCTCTGGGCTCTGTGCCCTTAAATATGGAGGAACACATCACAGGATGTGGATACAATCACTTGGTTATATTTAAAATATGGAGAGGCAGCATGCTTAATATTCCACTTAACTGGAGAAGCAACTTCTCAAGCAAACTCTGATCCATGACCCTAAGAAACCTCACACAAATCCACAGGTAGTGCGTGCGGTTTATAAAAATTCAGACCTTTACTTGAGTAAATCTTGAAATCACGTGTATTTACTGTAAGTGATTCTATCATTGTCTGAATTGTCAATCCATTTAGTGAATGTGTGTGAGAAGTTCTGAACAGCTCAGCACACGTTAATTAATGGGGATGGTCTCTGAAGAGCGCTGTGGGTTAGCTGGGCTTGGATGCTTTGGAATTTTACAGCATCTCTTTTTCCTTAAGGAGAACTCAGTTATCTCTGCAGTTTTGCAAACTCCTTGTCTATGAGTCCTTAAAAATTCCTTTTTTAAGTAAAGAGACTCAGCCAAAGTGACACAGACTTAACCAAAGTGCTTTAGATTAAATGTGAATTTGCCTGGCTTTGATGGAGGTAGGTTTTTGGGGTTTTTTTTTACATTCTCATCATTTGTTGCTAAAAAAGTGATGATTTTGGGGGATTGGAGTGTTCAGGGGTGCAGGTCTGGCTGTGCCCATACTCGGCACCAATTGCAGGAAACATCAGCCGATGTTACATAACAGGTACAGACTTGCACATCCATCCAAGGATATGGTTAGTGAAACTTCTGCTGGCAGAATTGGGGCAAAAATGCTGCAGGTATTCGTGATAAGCCCCTATTTTATTTTTTTAAAGGAGTATTGGGTTATAATCATAGGTGGAAAAGTTGTAAATCCATCCCTTTTATTTGATATAATGCAAATATCCAGGTAGGACTTTGTCCAAACTTGGATGCAAACCTTAGAAATGCTCCTGAATTGCTGTTCCTGTACAATATTTAAGGATTATATTTCAGCAATGTCCAGGGAAATGAAAAGTTACTTTACTGGTAGCAGCAGCATAACTGGACGGGAAATGGGGCGGGTGCTGTGCTGCTGTCTGATCCAGAGAAGCTTTTCCTCCCTTGGAAAATCAGGGCTGTGTTTGTGCTGCCCAGGTGAGTGCTGACCTCGGATACTCCTGGCTTACGTTAAAGCCACTCGGTTGCATAAGTGGCTCTTACACCTCTCAGTTCTTGTGCCATCAAATGACACCATTTGCCCAGGAGAATCTTAGTGCGTCGTAACCTTGGCGTTTGCTGGGAAAATAGAGGAGCACGAAAAGTGAGATGACTCGGGAGAAATGGGAAGGGCGGGATACTTTTCATCTTAAAGCATTATGGAAGATTATGGAATAAGAGCTCTTTATGCAGATAGGGATGCGATAACTGTTGGAAAATTGTATTCAGTTAAATCTGCTTAAAAATCTACATCGCTCTGTATTTTTTGCTGTGCAGCATGAGGATGCTTTTAATTGTTCCTGAATTTAAGAGGCTTTAATATCTCCAGTAAAACAGGCATAAAACTTCCACCTCCAGCATGGAGGTTCCCAGTGATGGTGTAAATGTCTATGTGCCTGACCCCTCTAGCGATGGATATGGTTCCTTGCTACACTGAGGACAAACGCCCCAAAATGCTTCCTGGTGATCTTTGTCCCTGTTCCTGTGGCTCTGTGAGGGAACTCCTGGTGTGATCTCCCCTGTCCTGGGAGCTTTCCCAAGAGCTGCACCCCATGGTAGTGCTGGTGAGCTGCTCCTTGGGATCCTGGACCTCAAAGCTGCCTCCCACCTCGAGGGACCCCCTCAGCTAAGGAAGGCATGGGCTCGGGATCCCAGATAACACCATCACTTCATCAGCTTAGAGCAGAGTGCAGCCAGTTGCACAAGCTGCTGCTGAATTACTCTTTCTCAAGCTGTGCCAGAAAACTTCCTGCGCTGAAGTAGCACGAGCTGGAAGCTCCTTCCTTAACAAGCAGTTTGTCCTCCAATACCAGCATTGCTTCCTCTGAGGACCTTCATACGAAATTATCACAAAAAAGAGGAAGCTGGCTGAGTAGCAGCCACATATCTCTGGTATTATGGGATGTTTTAAAAAGTCTTGTTCCTTGGTCACTTATGTAGGTAGATTATATATGGATTTACGTTGGACTCGAGCTTGGGAGCAGCCACAGGTTTGATGCTGTGGATGTACAGCAGCTTCTGGGCATAATTCTCGCATGGAAGAAGGCTAAATGACAATTATCTCCTGGTTTCATTGTACAGGGATGAGGGAGGACTTCAGCCTTCTGTCTCTAGTTCCATTAGGCTAAAACCTTCATGAATTTTTGCTAAAGAACTTTATAGTTAAACGCAAATGGTCACCTCGTCCCTCCCCTCTCTTCTGCTTTGAAGTCCTCAGATGGCTGGAGGGAACTGCCTGCATGGAGATATGTGCCCTGTAGCTCCTTGTGCCAGGTGGGAATGCCCCATATCTTGAATTGCGAGACTTCATGCCTAGAGTTCAATGGTAGATTCCTTGATTTTACTTTTTTCTGGTGTTGACTGTTATTTTTTGCTTGTTATGTCCATTAAAAAGATTCCCTGGGTGTAAATTAGTGCTCAATGCTCTACTTAGTGTCACTTCCTATAAATGCTGTTCCGCACTAAGGGGTAGGGGATAATTCATGAGCTCCAGGCTGGACTCTGTTCATGATCTCTCCTCGCTCCCTGTTCCCAGTGCTGGTGATCTCCTTTCCCACGGCACTTAATCCCTAAGCCAGAAAAAGGAGCAATTTAAAGCCCCTCGCCTGGCAGATGACGTGAAATTGCAGCCTGACCCCTGCATAAACTTGTCTTCCCTTGGAATTCTGCCTTCCAAACACCCTCCTGCATTACGGTCACCACTTGGGTCATACTGCACATGGTGTTTGGTCAGGGGGCTGTGAAGGGACAGATCCCAAAGGGACAGATCCCAGACACCCATCACAGCTCAGCTTGTGACCGTAGCAGTTGGGTGTTGTTTTTAAACGATACTGGGAGCATTTGTAGGGGTGGAGCTGCAGGATTGGGACCCATCCCATAGAACAGGATGGGATCGTGCGCTGCTGGACACGGCTCTGGGTGGAAGGGTGCCCTTCCCAAAGTGTCTTTCCAAGGAAGGCAAGAGCTGACACATTCAAGGTGGTATGTAAAACATCTCCTGAAAGCTTCAGTGTGCTAATGAACTAATGGCACTGAAATGAATTGCTAATTAAAGAATTAGAAGCCTTCAAATCAGGTAGTAGCATAGAGAACAATCTCAGTGTTGAAGGGAAGCAGAGGGAAATCTGTTCTCAGATAAAGTGTTGCTTTTC
This sequence comes from Aphelocoma coerulescens, assembly GCF_041296385.1. Lineage (NCBI taxonomy): Eukaryota > Metazoa > Chordata > Aves > Passeriformes > Corvidae > Aphelocoma > Aphelocoma coerulescens. Next base: position 500,773 of record NC_091034.1, read on the forward strand.
CCACATATTTCCTTTTTTTTTCTTTAGTAAATGCATGACAAGTTTTGTGTCCTGTCCTGGGGCCCGTATTGGCTTGAGGCTCAAGTGGTCCTTGTGGTGTCTGTGTTGGTTCTTGCTCATTTGCTCTGCACCACTTCTCTTCACCTACACAGACTCCATCCCTCAGGAATGAGCCGCATCCTACCGAGATTCACCTCCCTGCCATCTCACATGAAGGACTAAAATAATCCTGGAGAATCACAGGGCTCCTTGTGACTCCAGCTGGTGTGAACACGCCCATTGCTTTACTTCCTTCCTCATAGCTTGAGAATCCACTGTGGCCCCTCGGGGCCGTTCTCCTGGCTCCAACACGACTGTCGTGGAGGTGTGCAAACATGAGGAAGCAGGGAAAAAGGGAAGAGCATGGTGTGTAGGAAGAGCCTGGTGCGTAGCCATACCCAGTCCCTCCTCTGGAATGCAAAAGGGGCAAAGCCACAGAGCAGGATGGGGAGTTCTGCCCCGGCTGGGACAGGCACCGGCCTCTGGTTCACAGTGTGGATTTTGGGATGTTCTGGGGGTGCTTTCATGGATGTGGTTTCATGTTGGGATGAGAGATGTCCCTCTGAGCTGCAGTGGGAAGAGTGGATCTGCCTTTGCTGACTGGGCTGTCTTTACCCTGGTCTCAGAAGTGATGATCATGTGAGCCTTGGGTGATTTAAATCAGCTCATGGAATCCACGGAAAACTTCACCCAGCCAGGAAAGAAAAATAGTTTTCTCTTGAATCACCAGGCTGAGCTGGTTCACCAAGGAATCTTGTGATCCTTAGTCCATTCTGAGGGACATTATTCCTTGCTGAGGGAGGTGGCAGAAGCTGTGGGTGCCAATGTTGGGCACCCGGGTTGGTTTGGGATCCCATGAAAGCTGATCCCAGTGCCTGTGGCAGGGGCTAGGGAAGCACTGTGCCCTCAGGGAACCATGCCTTTGTTTTCTTCCCTTTTCCCAGGGAAACTGGGGCTACCCCATGACCTGGAATTATTCCCCCTTGCCCCTGTAATTAACAGTGCTCCAGAAGGTTTCTAAGGGGCACTCCATGGAGGTGGGGGGTGCAAGGGGAAGATCATCTTTTAGATCTAGTTGCAGCACCTTTGAAGTCTCTGTTTCTTTCCCCACCTGGCCACCCAGGCATGGATTGATGGAGGAATTGCAGGATGGAGGACTTGGGCTTTTTCCCAGCTTTTTCTGCTTCTGATCCAGGATTGCCCCTTGTGTTTTGAAGGCATGCGATGTGCAATGTAAGAGCCATGTAAAATAGTAACAGCCACTGACTTAAGTCACTTGCACGATAAATTATTATTGTTGTTGTTATTATTATAATTAGTATTATTTATTTACTTTCATTTTACTTGAATAGACAGATGAGATTTTTTTTGTGTTGGAAGGGCAGCAAGGTGAGGTGTTGGTGTAGAGGTAGGCAGTCTGCTGGCTGACACTAAAAGGGATTTTATTTTTGTCAGGGCCACAAAAATAAGTATTTGGGTAGCAGGGGAGCTTCGGAGCTTTGTCTCATTTCAGGGAATAGCAGGGGTGTAATAGCTGCATAAAAATCTTCTAATTAAAAGAAGCAGCTGAGCTATTTAGGCTTGTGAACTGCCACTAAAATGCTAATTATTTCGGAATGTGAGGATGTCTGGAAAAGTTTCTTCATCAGGAATCATGAAGGTTTCTTGTGTTTGAATGAAGTTCTTGGGTTATATAGAAGCCAAACATGGTTTGGGCTGGGAGGGGCCTTAAATCTCATCCAGTCCCACCCCCTGCCAGCGAACAAGGGACAGGATGAGAGGAAATGGCTTCAGGTTGAGCCAGGGGAGGTTCAGGTTCGATATTGGGAAAATCTCTTCACTGAAAGGGTGGTCAGGCACTGGCACAGGCTGCTCTGGGCAGTGGTGGAGTCCCCAGTCCTGGAAGTGTTCAATAAACGTGTGGATGTGGCACCTGGGGACATGGTTAGTGGTGAACATGGCAGTGCCGGGTTAATGGTTGGACCTCATCATCTTGGAGGACTCTTCCAACCTTAATGATTCCATGAATCTGATGTTTAGGATCACCAGGTTATGTTCAGATCTGCCTCAGCAGCTCTCTGGGGTTACTGCATCCCTGCAGTCCTATGCAGGGATGTGCTTAGGCAATCTGCACCAGGAGCATTTTATGGGGGAGCCTTCCCCCAGGTGACAGCTTAATCCTCCACCTCCTCTCCATCCATGCCTGCAGGATCCTGCCCTTTGGATTACACCTTCCTGACAGTAATTTTCCTCTGATGCCACCTGATGACTTGTAGGTGCCATCGGTGCTTACCCCTTGCCCTCAGGAGCCTTGGGAGCAGAGGCTTGTCTGTTCTCTCTTTTCTGCTAGGAGCTGCCCAGGGATAGCTCTGAGAGCATCCAGCTGCTGTAGATGCTTTTTTTCCCAATTAACTTGTCCCCTGATAGGAACTTAGGGCTGGATTTGGAGTTTTAAAAGCAAAAATGAAAGGTCTGGGAGGAGGGACTGAGTGATGGGAAGTTGCGTCGTAAGGAGGGAACAGCTTAAAAGCTGATTTCATCAGGAGCTGTAGTGATGGGATGAGGAGTTACGGGTTCAAACTGAAAGAGGAGAAATTTAGGTTAGATAAATAGAAGAAATACCTCCCTGTGAGGGTGGTGAGGCCCTGGCACAGGGTGCCCAGAGAAGCTGTGGCTGCCCCATCCCTGGAAGTGTCCAAGGCCATGTTGGACGGGGCTTGGAGCAACCAAGATTGTGGAAGGTGTCCCTGCCCGTGGCAGGGGGTGGGACTGGGTGATCTTTAAGGTCCCTTCCAACCCAAACCGTTCTATGATTTCCTTTCCCATCCTTGTCCTGCTGCTTTGGAAGCCTCAGTGGTTTCTTGACCCACAGACTTCCCAGACAACTGGAAGTGGGTTCTCCAAGAAGGTCACCCCAGTTGTGGTAGCAGGGTGACAAATACCTTCCCTAGGGCATGTTGGATGTGATTTATTCCCACACTTGGCTGGTGCCTGGGAACATGTAGGTCTCCTGAAACAACAACAGGGAGAGGCAGGTTTTCTTTCCCTGCTTTTATATACCTGTGAATCACCTGTAAATGTGCATTTACACATTGTAGGATCCTTACAAACACACTCTGAGTGCTCTGGCCCTGTGTTTTGATCACTTGGTACTTGTTTTAAGAAATAAGGAAATGATGTCTTGGTGTAAGATGACAAACAAAAATCCAGGTTTGCCTTTAGTATGTGGATGTAAAGAGCACCAACATCAAAATCCTTCATTCCCACACCTTGGCTCCCTCCTTGGGCAGAAAGCTGAGAGCAGCACAGCTCCAGCAGAGATCTGGAGTCATTTAATGGAATTTTAGGAGACATTGCCCTTTATCACATGGCATGAGCCCAGCTTCCTGGCATTGCCCTGCCTGGGACTTTTGGACTCTGTTTTTTGGGGCCAAGCTGTTCTGAGCTGGCTGGGTGTGCGTGCTGCTGGCGTAACACAGCTCTGCTTCCAATTCTTTGGGTGCATTTTGGAGTACAGGCCTCATCTGGAATATCTCCATGGGTTGTTGGCCCACCAAAGTCCTCCCTAACTTAGAGTCGGTTCTCCAGAACTCAGTGGAGTCTCCAGAGCTCACCTTGTTAAGCCTTTTTTCCCCACCTCAATATTTTGGGCTGTTTATAAGGTGCCTGGCCGGGGGTCTGGCTATAGATCCGTGAGGAATCACTCGGAGCAGGAGGGACTGTTGGAAGACAAGTGGGGCTGCTCCAGGTTCCTGAGCATTGCCTGTTTCCTGCAGCCTAATGGGAGTTTCAATTAACATGGACAAGTACAATCATAAATAAGCCTCCTAAAATTAAGTGGAATTTTAGGGCTACATCGGTACTTTTCCCATGATGCCGTCGCCTCTCCGTGGCAATGCCATGATTTCCAGCTGAAGGGAGCTGATGATATGTATTGACTTTTTTATCTCTTAGAAGAGTCCATATATTTTGAGAATAAAATGTGAATTGAAAAAATTTGGAAGTGGCTGGTGTTTTATGGAGGGAAGAGGACAAGTCAGCTGGTGAGAAGTTGTCTGTAGCTGAGCAAGAGATGCTCTCCTGGTGCACTGTTCACCTTGTTACTTGAGCTGGCACAGGCACAACCCAGGGAGCCTCTGTGGCTTTTTTTTGGTAATTACTAATATTTCACAGCTTGGTTCAAACCTGGATTTAACCTTATTCAGGCTGTGCTGTGAAAACCCACTTCTGGGAATGTTAAAAATACACCTCAAAGTTCACAGTTACAGAAATATTCCGTGCGTCGCCTCCAGACCCGTCCCCCACCCACCAACACCCCGCTTCAAGGAAAATCCCAGCAGGATTAGCAGAGTTTAGACACAGTTTCTTCCACCCCAAACAACCTTTCCAGGTCTCAGCTGAAAACAGCCAGTTTGCCTCCATGCTGAGGTTGCACTGGAGGGAGACAGAGACGAACTAACAAAATCAGGTTGCCCTTAGAAACCCATTTGTATTGGGCAGAAGGATTGATTTGGGGTTTGTGGCATTTGCTGGGGCCCAGGTCTTGCCAGCCCCCGGAGCTGCGCCGGGAGGAGCCGTGCAGGGTGAGGCCAGGTCTGGGGTGATTTATTGCGGGTGAGCTGTCTCAGTGCTGGTTAATTCAGAGATGCAAAACTGAGCCTGGAAGTAATGAGCTCTGGCTAATTAGGTGCTTGTCTGCAGGTGGAACTATTGCAGCTGGTGCTCCCAATATTGCTGGTCTATATTTGGAAGCATCTTGGAATCAGTGGGATGCTGGGAATACAGATCATTTGCAACAAAGGGGTTTTTTTCTGTTATCTTCCCCCTAGCCCCCAGCTTTCCTCTGGCATTCCCGTTTGGCTTGACTGTGAGATTATCATATGTGGACCAAAGTCAGAAGGGAAAGGATGAGGGGAAAGGGGCTTTATATACAGACAGATACTGACAGGACAAAGAGGAATGGCCTCCCACTGCCAGAGGGCCGGAATTGATGGGATACTGGGCAGAAACTCTTCCCTGTGAGGGTGGGGAGGCCCTGGCACAGGGTGCCCAGAGCAGCTGTAGCTGCCCCTGGATCCCTGCAAGTGCCCAAGGCCAGGTTGGACGGGGCTTGGAGCAACCTGGGATAGTGGAAGGTGTCCCTGCCCATGGCACAGGGTTGGACTGGATGGGCTTTGAGGACCCTCAGAACCCAAATCAGTTTGGGATCCTGGGATATTTTGTGGAATGGAGATTTAAGGGGATGTGGGTTGGAGGATTCGGAGACGTGCTCGGGTACAAACAGGACGTGTGCTGTGGCTGTGGCTGCTGCAGTGGCTGCTCGGGCAGAAGGGCTGGGGATGTGCCAGGTGGGCTCTTCGGCCGCGCTGTCGGACGTGCCAGCGCCGCATCCGCAGATTCCCAAAACATGTCGGGACTCCCGAAGGGAGAGGAGCTGGAGTCTGAATAGCAGCAGGATGCTGGGGGAAGGAGAGGGACAGCACGCTGTTCAGTGAGCATTTGAAGGTCACATTTTCCTTTCAAGCTGCAATTTTCGGCCCTGGAAAGCTTGTCTTCTGACAGGCATTGAGGTGAGATTTGTGTGCCCCTTTTCTTTGGGAAACTCTCCCTGTTCCCATTCAGCTCTGTGCAAGCGCAGCTCAGGGGACATTGTGTGGCAGACAGCAGGGAAAGGCAGTGTTTGGGATTATTTGGAAGCTGATGCTGAGATTAATGATACATAATTAGGTAAAAAGCTCAAGATGTATTTCGAGGCAAGTTTTGTTAGGAAGAGAGTGCTCACTTAGAGCATGGCATAAGCTGGGATAAGCAGGGAAAGCCTCACTGTAACATTTGGATCCAGACGGAGCTTGGGGGAGGATGGTTTAATGAGGAGCACTTAATGCAGAGGGATGGACAGGATGATAACTTCCAGTTATCATCTCAGAGTTCATCTGGGGAGCAAAGAACGGGTCCTGCAGTCGGGGATTTTGAACGAGGCAATAAAGGAGTGGTGAAACATCAACAATATTTATGTAGGTGCCTTTCTGGTACAAAAGGAGAAGATAAATACCTTATTTAAGGTTTTGTTCCAAGTATAAAATAGCCCATAAACAAGAACTTAAAAGAGAATTCAGTGATGCAGTTTAATACACAAAATACATGAAGGATTAAAGAGGTTGTTTGTACAAACACTTCATTGATCCACTTTCAATTTATATGTCTGATAAATGGCTGTTGGACTGTGAACATTGACTACACATGTGGCACTAAGGAGCTTTATACCGGGCCATAAAATGTTGAAACAAGCTTAATAATGTCTTTTGCCATCGGATCCTTCTGGGGATAAGTTGTTTGGAAAGTGGTGGACCCTGGAGGTTTGCTTCTCTTCACAGGAATGATGTACTGCTCTTTTAGAAATCTCAGTACTTTTAAACCATGAACCCCATTTTTGCCACTTTGCAAACACTTTTTATTGTGTTCCTCTCTTTTTAAAACATTTGACTTGCCAGAAACAGTCCTTAGATCAGAATTAAGTATTGGTGTAAAGCTGCCGTGGGCTTTTAAGGAATTCCTCACCTGCAGCTCTTAATACGTGACCACATTCCTGAGTGCTCATGCCAGCAAAAAGTTGTATTTTATTTTTCCCTGGTATAATAACAATAAACACCGAGCACTGAAACACCAGTGCTCCATTGGGGCTTGACCTGTGGTATAGTCAGGGCTCAGAATTGTGCTTTGTTTTGACATCCCATCACGTTGTGCAAGAGCAGTTGCATCCAGCTGACAAAACGGAAGTAAAAGCACTCTTTTCATACAGAGGCCACCTCATTCCTTTGAGATTCAGCCAAAAGGGCTGATCCCCTTGTCAGGAATCCACTAGCAAAAAAAAGCCCTGAACAGACAAGAAACCCCACCCAAACACACCCTGAAATGAAACATGATCTCTGCAAGGATGGGAGATGGCATATGTCATTGGATGGAGGAAGGGAAACGGTTAGAGAGGGTCAGCATTTTATTAGGTGGGGTCTTTAAATGTTTTCCAAGGTCCTTGAATTATGTTGGTCTTGATTTTTGTAATATTAATTGTCTGTCATCTGTTAACGAGCAAGAGTGGCTCAGCTGTGAAGGGTCAGGCTGCTCGAGTCCTGTAAGAGCTGAAAACGTGTAGGTGGCAGGGAATGGGGGAAATCAGCGTGGGCCTCTGTAATTAGGGGCTGGATTCTGCAGATACACAGGAGGATTGGATTATGGTCACCCCAGCAACATCAGTCCTGCCTTTCTCTAAGTTTGGAGTTACTTGCTTTGTAACCTGACTTTTATTTTTCTTTGGAAGAAGTCAGTTTGGTTGTCATATTTCAGCATGGAGAGATGACAACACTATTTTGATCTTATATATTTTAATTTTTCCCATGTGATGTGTCACTTGGTGAAGTTTGCTTTGGGATTTTGTTATTGTTTTGTTTTTTAAAGGCTGTAGTTTGCTTTGCCAGCATTCCTTCCTCGGGCTTCTGAAATGTGATCTGTCGAAAGAGGAATTGGTTTTGAAGGGAAAATTGATTGCTGAAGTAGTTGCTAAGTAAAGGGGTTCGTGGTGCTGTATTTGGGAGTAGCAAGATGAAAGCTGAGGAGAAACAAGCTGCAAAATTTCCTGCTGAGGAGTTTGTGCTGTGATTTAATTCTCCTTCTGATAGGGAGCACTGATGCTTTCTGAGCTCCTCATTCATTGCTGTGCAGCTTTCCAACCACTCCATGCTGTGGGGGAGTTCATCTTTTTCCCTTATCCTTTCCTTTATAAGCTTGGCTTGATTATTATCCCCTATCAACTTGCTAAGAGGAGCATGATGCTGCCTCCCATCCCTTTTCCGCTGCACGCACAGCACAAAAATCGGGGAAGCAGCGAGATTTCAGTGGCATTGAAGTGTTTGGGCACCAAACCCCACCGAGACCTCGCTGAGTCCCCTCTTGTGCTGCCTCTTTAAGAGCTCAAGCTCTGCCTGCACGGGGATGGGCAGGAAGAGCTCAGGAGCCAGCCTGGCGTGGCACGGATGGGATGTGGCTGTGATGGGATGTGGCTGTGATGGGATGTGGCTGTGATAGGATGTGGCTGTGATGGGATGTGGCCGTGGGCTTTGCTGATGGATGCTGGGACAGGACCCAGCACTGAGCCGGCTCACAGCCAGAGCTCTCTGGGATCTCACAGCCAGAGCTCTCTGGGATCTCACAGCCAGAGCTCTCTGGGATCTCACAGCCAGAGCTCTCTGGGATCTCACTGCCAGAGCTCTCCAGGATCTCACAGCCAGAGCTCTCTGAGATCTCACAGCCAGAGCTCTCTGAGATCTCACTGCCAGAGCTCTCCGGGATCTCACTGATGGCTCTTCAGGATCTCACTGCCAGAGCTCTCTGAGATCTCACTGCCAGAGCTCTCCAGGATCTCACTGACAGCTCTCCAGGATCTCACTGACAGCTCTCCGGGATCTCACTGCCAGAGCTCTCCAGGATCTCACTGACAGCTCTCCGGGATCTCATTGACAGCTCTCTGGGATCTCACTGCCAGAGCTCTCCAGGATCTCACTGACAGCTCTCCAGGATCTCACTGACAGCTCTCTGGGATCTCACTGACAGCTCTCTGGGATCTCACTGCCAGAGCTCTCCGGGATCTCACTGCCAGAGCTCTCTGGGTTCTCACTGCTGGAGCTCCCTGGATCTCGCTGCTGGAGCTCTCTGGAGCTCACTGCCAGGTAGGACTGAGCACGCCGAACAAAAGGCTTCGCCCCACGAGTGGAGGACAGTGGAGCTGGGAAGGATGGGGTGATGCCAGGGAAGTTCCAGCTGCTATGACTGGCAGAGCTTTTCCCTTTGAAGCTTTTCAGAGCTGTCCGGTTTCCCAGCCGGCTCAATGAAGTGTTTCTGCCGTTGGGATGTTCACCTCCTGCATTTTAATTGCATGGTGAATAGAGAAGAGGCTGCAGAGGAGAACCATGCTCCTGTAAAGCTCCCTGCCATCACATCCCTGCATGCTTGGGGGGGTTTTATAGATTCCTTGCTCCAAAAAGCTGAAAGAAATGCTCAAATTTGATGTGGTTTCTTGCCCTTCTGTAATCTTGCTCGACGGTTTTTCTTTGGCTTTTTTAATGCACAGTTTTGGTACAAGCAGGGACACGTGTGGGGATTATATAACCCTGGGGAAGCCGGTGGGAGACTGGCTCCGTTTCTGGGCAGGGATGAAAATCAGGAGTTCTGGAATGGTTTTGTGTGAGGTGTTTGCATAGGCGCCCATGGGTACCGCGGGTGTTCTTACTCCTGGGAAACGGCGCTTCCTCGGAGCTGTGAGCTGGAAGGGGAGGAGAGGCCAAGGGTGCTTGGGGTAAAATGGTTGCTAGTTGCTGAAATGAGCTTAGGTGAGAAGCACCATTCGAGGGAAAATGAATCCATTTTGGGAGAAAATGGAATAATGTTCTTTCTTTCTGCCTCCAATCTCGGTGGAGCAGAGAAACCTGTACAAATTCCTGCTGAAGGGCTGATTTTGGTGTGTGTTCCCAGGTCATTCATGGCTGGAACAGCACACAGAAATCTCGTAGAATTGCAGTTTTGTAGTATGATTGAAACAAGCAGAGAAGTGTGATATAAGGAGGAGATTTCTGCAAGGAATTCCTGCTGTCATTTTGCTCAGCATTTGGCAGTGTCACTGATTGCTCCAGCAGCTCCAGGCTGGATTTTTTTTTCTTAATCGCTTTACAGAGCAGTCACATATTCCCCTCTCCTCAGAGTGTGGCTGTGGCTCTCTACTTAACAGAGATCCTCCTCTTTTTAGGGAGATTTTTGGTTTCCAGAAAAATTCTGTTTGGTTTCCAGCTGGCATTCCTTCTCCCACTGGGTCTATAATAGCTCCCGAAATTCCCCAGCTTGTAATCACTGCTGCAGCCAGATGGGGACTAGGTGGAACTCCCACTGCATCTGTGCCTGCCTTTATGAATCTGCCAGAAGTGTCTCACTTAGGTGAGATTTTGAATATATATTTCATGAGTTAATGAGCCCTGAACAGCGACGAGGAGAATCCAGCGCTGGTACTGCCAGGGTTGCCATCCTTCTCCTGGATGCTGGCATGATGCTGATGGAGCAGGGAGAGCTCTAAGGAGTCGTTCAGCCTGACATGAGCAAAGCAGAGGCTGCAGTTCCACTTTACCAACCTGATGGTACTTTAAGAGGTTCTCCTTGGATTCAAGAGGGTCTCTTTGCTCCTGCTCTTCTGCTTCATTGCTCTCCTCGTCTTTTCTCCCTGTGGAAGGAGCTCTGAAAACTGTGTGAGGTTTGGATTATCTTTGCTTTTCCCCCCTTCCCTCTCCCTTCCCACCCTCCTGGATCATTTCAGAGCACAGTTGCACAAGTCGGTGATGAGGGTGGCAAGGATATAGGGGAGGAGGAGAGGGGAGGAAGAGGGAGGGCACAGGATGCTCCTGGATTGGATCTCAGCATGGCAGGGTAGTAACACTGAACAGCTGCCTGAGTTACTCAGTGCATCCTGGCATTCCTGGCTGTGGTGAATCCAGTGCTGCAGTGGGGCTGGGCTGGCTGGACTTCAACTCCTGCACTTGCCTGGGTGTGCTGAGGAACCTGAGGGCAGCGATCCCAAGGCTTGTGCTGCATTTGGGGATGTGCAGCCCTGGTGGCACCAAAATCTCTGTGTGAGAGCAGATGAGTGAGTGCCCTGGGGTGGTGTGGGTGTGGATGGGATGGGATGATGCTGCTGGATGAGGTTCTGCTTCCCACCTGCCTGCCCTGACCCGTTCACCCCCCTTGGTGGAGTATCCGTGCTGTCACTTAACCCATTCCTAGGAAAAGAGCCTCATTAGCACAAGTCATGATGAACTTTGCTGTCACCCTGGCTTGCTCCTCCCACAGTTACAGCAGCTGTTACCCCAGGACAGGCTCCTGTGGCAGGGAGAGGGAAGGTGGTGGTTTCCACTGGGGAGCAGGAACGAGCTCCAAGAGGCTTGCTGGGAACCAGAAGCCTTTCCACTTGCCCAGCTCCTCTCAGGGAAGCAGGAACCTTTCCACTTGCCCAGCTTCTTGCAGAGAGTCAGTCTATGGATGCCACAAGTTGGATGCTGGAAATAATCAATTTCTCCAACCATTATTTCATTAAGGCTTACTAGAATTTAAGGCATTTTGTTCCTATCAGTGTTGTGGCCAGGTAAAGTCCTTTGGAAAAAAGGACTTTAAAAAGGTTTCTTTTGGATCTGATGAGAATCATCCCTTCCTAGGAGAGATCTTAAACAGTGACTCCAAACTCTGCAAATCCGTTGGAACTGCTCCTTCCTTCAGGCAGCTCTTCCTGGGTGCAAAAAGACCGGTTGCTCTGCTCAAAGGAGATTATTTCCTCCTGACTTATATAAGTTCTAAAATAAGAAAATAAATCCCAACCTTGTCAAGGATGAAACTGTTTTTCCAAACTCGGGAATGATCCCTTTTGAAGCAGCGATTGCTTCAATGAATTGTCAGGAGTGCCTAGAGATGGGAAATCTCAGCTGTGACACAAGGGGGGCAGCTCCGTCCCGGGCCTCGGGCTGTCATCCCTGTCATAGGGATGTTCTGGGGGAGAGGGAATGGTGCTACAGCAGGAAATTGGAGTTTTCATTCCATCTTGCAGTGTGTTTTTAATCCTTCTCTCCCAGATTTTGGCTTTTTTGTTGTTATTTTCCAAAACTCGGGGGTGAATGCAAGATCCTTGGGATGAAGGCTGGGAGTGGCTCTGCTGAAGTTTGTGATAAATCTTGCTGTTGTTTGGCTGAGTCAGGGTTTTAAATCCCGTCTGTTTGTTAAAAACCTCTCTGTTTATCAAACGACACCACTCGGGCCTGAGCTGGCAGATGTGCAAAGTGCAGATGAGCTTTAGACCCTGCGAACAAATTCCTGCCCTCGTTAAAAAAAAGGCAAAAAGAGACACGGGGTGAATGAGCACCAGCCTGGGCACCAGCGGGGCCGGATCCTGTTCCTGGTCTCCTGTCCTGGAGCTGGCCGTGGGCTGTCCCCTGTCACCTGCCAGGGTGACGGGCCAGGACCTCCCTGCAAAGGTGGTGCTAAGGTCAGGGCTGGGCTCTTCCCAGTGTAATCCCATCAAGCAGCTTTTTACTGTGTCTGCTGCTCAAACGTTGAATATATAACAAAACTTAGAAGTTTTAGAGCAATTTCTGAGCCTGTTTGGTGAGGAAGAGCTTTTTAGTGACGAGTTCAGAGCCAGAGTAGAGCGAGATTGTAAATTTAATTGTCTCTGTGTTTCTGATGCTGTAAATTTGCCTCAGCACTGCTGGAGGAGGAGCTGATCCAGCTGGGATGTGCTGTGAGCAGTCGGCAGGGGCAGAGCAGGTTGTGTCTGAACAGTCCTTACTTCAGCCTTAACATTTGGTGCATTTTAAGGGGAATAGTTGGGATTGTGGAGCTTGGGAGGGCTGTCGAGTTGTGTCAGCGCTGGCAGGGTCTGTCCTGTCACTGTGATGTTGGTCCCTGCAAAGCTTTGGGCAACAGCATTTATTTGGAGATCAAACTTGGGGTGCAAAGAGTCTCTTGAAATTTCAACTCAAACTAATCTGGGCTCAGAATTTAACTCAGCAATGTGTTTTTCCTTGTTAGAACAAAACCAACAAGTGTTTTCATGGCTTCATTTTCTTTTTGAGTATCCCACTGTGCTAACACGTGAGGTCTGTGTCCTTCCATGTGTGCAAGAGCCTCAGTCAATCCAGCTGTTCTCATGTTCCATGACATTTTGATGTGTAAAATGTAAACAGCAGGAAGGTGAAATCTGATTCTGGCATTTAGGAAAATTTTTCAGCATTTAGGAAAATTTCCATGACAGTGGCCGTTGGGTATTGCCTAGGTCTGTGTGAGGCCGCACGGTGTTACCCAAGTCAGGCTTTTTTATTCTTTTGGATCCCTGCATCCCCCAGTTTTATTCCACAGGTAAACCAGATTCTGTTGTGGGGTATTTTTGTGCATAGTTTTTTCCGCTTCCCACCCTCCCCCGGATTTCCACAATACCTTTACAATTAAGAAAACTCTTGCAATTTGCCTTCAAGTCACCCTGCAACAGCTCCTCAAAACCTCCTATCCATCTGACAGCCCTTTCTTTTGGTGGGTGGATGAGGAAAGGAGTCACTGGGTGAAGAGAGGCAAACAAGGAAACAATTCCAGCAGGATTCCTGCGTGGTTAGCAAAACAGGAGCTGCCATTGTCCGGCGGTGCCCTGCTGATCCGCAGGGTTTGTCCCGCTGAATGCCGAGGCCTTGTGGCTTCTGGGATTTTTCCCTTACTCTTTCAAATAAAAGCAGAGGTGGGGGATGCTCCTGACGGGCCCAAGGTTTTGTGGCTTATTCGGCGACGAGTTTGCGTCGGTTCCCTCGCTGTGTGTGCGAGAGCAGCTGCCTTTGGAGCCACGGGAGATCCCGAGGGCTCGGAGGGTCCCGGGGGTGGGGGTGCCCCTGGGTGTGCCCCTGAACACAGCCCTGCCTTCCACGCTGCTTTCCTTGACTTGCTGTGTTGCAGAATCCCCCGAGGTCCTGTCCAGCAGCCCCTCGAGGATCGGATCTTCACTCCGACCGTCTCGGCTGTGTACAGCACTGTGAGTATCTGCCGGGCGGGGACCGCGCGCGGAGGCCAGGTGGGCGTGCAAAAACCCCGTGCAGTTAGAAACTCTGCAGTCACAAACGATACCGTGGGGAAAATGCCTCTTCTTTCTGCCTCCTGAAATAAATGGTGCTCAAAAAGACCCTTCTCCTTGCATGTGAGTAGGAAAAGAAGGGGGGACCTTCTGGCTCTCCACAGCTCTCTGACAGGAGGATGCAGCCAGGGGGAAGTCGGGCTGTGCTCCCAGGAAACAAGGGACAGGACAAGGGGACACAGCCTCAAGTTGTGCCAAGGGAGGTTCACGTTGGATATTGGAAAAATCTCTTCATTGAAAGGGTGGTCAGACATTGGCACAGGCTGCCCAGGGCAGTGGTGGAGTCACATCCCTGGAACTGTTCAAAAGATAGTGTGGATGTGGCACCTGGGCACAGGGGTTGGGTGGGCATTGGGATTTTGGTCAAACATTGGACTTGATCTTGGAGGTCTTTTCCACCCTTAATAATTCTATGATTTTATGAAAAACCTTTTTTGTTGCATGGGAGCAGGAAGAGAAGAAATCTTTGGAGGACTTGTGGGTCCATTGCTATTTTTAAGTGTTTCTGGTTTTATTTAGCATATTGAGAGTGGGTTTTCCCAATAGTATCACTGAAGTGACAGTGTTTTGGCCATATTTTCACTCTGGTGACTCCATCTCCTTCCTTTCCCCTGCCTCGCAAAGATTGATTTTTTTGTGTATTAGTGGCTTCACATTTCTAATACCTTCTTATCAGAAAAATAATCAAGAAAGATTTGTTTTCACGTGAAACGTTCTACTGCACAGAGGAAGAAATGTTTGGTAGTAGATTGAATATTTGGGATAGGTCCCCTTGGCTCGCTGTGCTTGATGTTTGCTAATGTATAATATTGATTATTGTAGAAATTTGGCTTAGAAACAGCCATGTTTATTTGTGAACACAATAGTCTTTTCCTTTTATTCATTTCTTTTTTTCCAATGGCAATAGCTGGAAGCCTAGGGTTATTTATAAGCTTTGCTAAATCAGCACAGCCCTGGGAAAGTCATATTTTGCTTTTCTGGTTGGGATAGTGCAAATATTTTTAATGCCAAAAAACCCTGCTTTTAAGCTGCTCTTTTAATTATTTGGAAAACAGGAAGAAAAGCTGTAGATAGGATAAATTCAGTATATTTTATGCAGGAACATAAGCTGCTTATAGAAAAACATAAGCTGCTGTGCAAGGTTTTCTCCTTCTCTGTTAGCAGGAGTGACTGGGGATGGGGTTCTCGGCCTTGGCTCCCTGGGGGTTGGAGCACCTCTTGCCCAGAGCAGCTGTGGCTGCCCCTGGATCCCTGGAAATGCCCAAGGCCAGGCTGGACGGGGCTTGGAGCAACCTGGCACAGTGGAAGGTGTCCCTGCCCATGGCAGGGGTGGAATGGGATGAGGATGATTAAAGTTCCTCCCAAACCAAACCATTCCATGATGATTCAGTGATGATGCTGGTATTTAGCCTTTCCCTTTTTTGGGTTGTAGAGGAGTTTTGTGATCCCTCCTCTGCTGTGGCTGTCAGGGGTGCTAAGCTGAGCTTTGGGCAGGATTGAGGGTAAAAGTGCTGCCAGGTGCCCATTGGGCCCAGCAATGCAGCAGCTCAGGTGGCTGTAGTGGCAGAAGGACTCAGGTGTGGCTGTGTGTGGTCTGGTGGCCAGGGAGCCAAGGATTCCCATCCAGGTGAGTTGGAATGGTTGGATGCAGCTCTGACAAGGGTTGAAGATACTGAGGTTTGTGGCGTTGACAGCAGTGAATCAACAAACCCGAGCTGCAGGCTTTGTGCTCCTGCTGTTCTCAGTAAATGGTATAGAAATGTTTGTGTGCAAAAAGGCAAAACCAAAGGAACAAATTCGGAAGAAATCCTTCCCTGAGGTGGGCAGGCCTTGGCACAGGGTTCCCAGAGCAGCTGTGGCTGCCCCATCCCTGGGAGTGCCCAAGGCCAGGTTGGACGTGGCTTGGAGCACCCTGGAATAGTGGGAGGTGTCCCTGCCCATGGAACAAGGTGAGCTTTAAGAGCCCTTCCAGCCCAAACCATTCTGTGAACATAAATGTACAAACCCTTATAATAAATAATTCAGTTTATATTATCTTTCATATACCCCGTACAACACTTAAAAAACACTTTAAAAATATCTGAATTCCTTTAAAAGAAGGTTATTTTTTTCACTTCTTTCCTCCCAAGATATAATGCAGATGCCTGTGGTGAAAATATGACTGTAAAAATTTAAATTAATGTAAAATAGAAAAGTAACTGTGAAGAATGACCCAAAATAGCTTTTCAGTGTGGAAAAATATCACTCCTTGCTATGTTACAGGAATAGAAGACAGGGCTGGGAGTATCTCAGTTCCAGGATTTGAGAATGCACAAGTTTGAGAGAAAATTTCATGTTTTGGGGAAAGGAGAGAAATTTCTCGGCTGGGTTCCTTTCAGGCTTCCATTTGAAGCCCCAGGCGGATTTCAGATTCAGAGGGAGTCCAGGGAAAAATGAATTGGGATGGAAAAAGCACATGATGGGAGGGCCTTGACAAATTCATTCATGAAAGGTCTCTGAGGTTTCTTACACAAAGGAACAGCACCACGTGTTTAAGGCCTGGGTTTGCATTAAACAGTCATTTTTTATTTGATGGATTTGGTATAATTTGTCTAGATTTTACAAAAATCCTCTAACTGAAGGTGAGGAAGAGCACTATGAAATCACAGAATCATGAAGGTTGGGAAAGACCTCCAAGATCTTCAAGTCCAACCTCCAAGTCCATCCGCAGTACCCAGGGGCTGCTTTTTCCCTTTGGCGTTTTATTCCCTTGCACATGCTCTGTGGGATTCCACATGGGTTATGGATCCTCATTCCCAAAGATGTGTGTTTTTCAGAGCATGGCTGGTTTGGGAAGAGGTCTGGGGTCCATAACCACCCTGTGGTGACTCTGAGCCGTGTTTGTTCCTGTACATCATGCATGGGCTGGGAGGAGAAGTTGTTTGAGATATGAACAACCCACAGATGAACCCCCAATTTTTAGTCATATAAAGATGAAAAGTAATTCAATTACCCCTTCCATGCCTTCCCACATGCATTATCAGGACCTTGGTTGCACATTCCAGAGCTCTTTTTCTCTTCCCACAGCTACAAAAGTGGGAATGGAAAATCATGTGGCTTCCACTGTGAGCCCCAATAATAAAACTGAATCTGAGGAACAAGTTTTGCTGTAGGGCAGAGGTAGGAGGTGAGGAAGGGGCCAAGTGGGATGAAGTTTGTCTGAGAACTTGGAGATGCTCAAAATTCACAACAAGGCTTTGATAAAACCTCTTTTTCAAGGAAATCGTACTGGTATTAGACCCAAACCCAGCTAAATTAATCATAAATCAAATTTATTTATTTATTGTGACATCTTATACTGGGTGGGTTGTTGGTTTGGGTTTTTTAATAAATAAATCCAGCAGTAGAATTATTTTAAAGCAAACTACAGTTGGACATAATTATTTCAATGAACTGATCTTGTAATAATTTTCCCTCATCAATAATGGTGAATGCTCTGTTGCAAAGCTACATTTGGACATAAAGATTTGGGGGTTGTCCTGAAAGCAGCTTCTTACCTGGTGTTTCCTAATCCTCTGCACTGCAGGAAATGAGGGTGATTACTCGTGTGGCCTCTGCAAGATCCCAAACTGCAGAGTTCAGAAGGGGCATAAGAATGAAATTCTGTTTCTGTTGTAAATCATTTCAAGAGAGTTTTTTGGGTTGGAGTTTCTTTGAAAGACATAGACCTCTAATAGGAAGGGAACTGTGCAAAAGGTGACCGTAGATCCCACCTGCCACCCCTGTTCTGTGCCCAGGGGAATGGGGCAGATTGCATGGAAAATGAGATTAATGAGCAGAAGCAGATGTGCTCTTCAAATTCAGCACGAGGCACAACTCTGGAGTTGGCTAAGAAGAATAATGGTGTTCATGGGCATCCAGTTTTTGCACAAATAACTGGTTTTGGCAGGTTATGGTGGAGGTTTGTAACTGCCTTAGTAACATGTTGTGATTGGAAGTGCTGAAGCTTGGACCAAAACTACTCTGAAATGTTTATGAAAGTTTTTTTGTCAGCTGAGGAGCAACACTGAGGCCATGAGCAACCTGGTCTAGTGGAAGGTGTTCTACCCACGGCATGGGAGGAGTTAAAGGTCCCTTCCAACCCAAACCATTCCATGATTCTGTGAGTGACTTCTGGATGTGAACTGGTTAGGAGTGAGTGATAACAAGGTGTATTTGTGAGGGGAGAAGTCGCTTGGTCAGGTGCAGCCTGGAGCAGGGTCCATGTGGCGGGGCTGGATGCAGCACTCGTTGAAGCCATCGCTGTTAATTGCTGTCCCCCCATGTCCCTTCAGAGCGGGTGCCAACTCCTGTCAGGGTGCCCGGCTCACGCCAGCTGGGGGCAAAGAAGGTAAGGGGAAGTGAGGAACCTGTTTGTCCCAAATTTTCAGGGACTAAGGGTTGACTGCATCATTCACCCTTGGGGTGTTTGGTTGGTTTCTGTCCCGGGGTGCCCAGTGGTCCCCCCGAGTGTTTCACACCCAGCAGAGGTTCCGTGATTCGCTTTCGTGTCCTTTAAAGGGATCTTCCTGCAGTGAAGAGAATCCTGTAAAAAAGGGATTAGGGAGGATTAGCTGCTCCAGCCACCCTGTGCTTAAAGGAAGGATCTGGGTCAGGAGGCCGACGCGGTCCCTGCCTGGCTGCTGTGGAGGCTGTGGAATGTGCAGGAGGGAAGTTCAGTTCCTCATCCTGTTCCAGCCTAGAATCATGGAATGGTTTGGGTTGGAAGGGTCCTTAAAGCCCATCCAGAGCCACCCCTGCCATGGACAGGGACTCCTTCCACTATCCCAGGTTGCTCCAAGCCCCAGTGTCCAGCCTGGCCTTGGACACTGCCAGGGATCCAGGGGCAGCCACAGCTTCATAAGTACCTGAAACCAGGGACTTGGATGGGGGAAAGGGTAATCCCTAACTTGTAAAAGATGGAAACGCAAAAGATGTAAAAGATCTCAGAAAGAAAAGCAAGAATCCCAGACTGAGGTTTTATTTCATATTTCATTACCTGCTTCCTTTAAAATACAGGATTAAGGCTTCTGGAAAACTAAAATTAGCCTCTTGCTACTCTGGGAAAATAGAAAGTCATGCTCTAGCAAATTAATATGTAATTTTGTGCATCCATTTTTAGGAGAACAATTCAATCTGTAGATTTAAGGAGGATATTTACTTCCATAGTCATCTCAGACCATTTAAGAAACAGCAAACAACACCCTGGGCTCTGTGGGGGCAGACACCCCAGGAGTGATGAGCTTAGACAGTCCCTACCTCACTGATTTGTTAAAAATTACTGAGAAAACATAAAAATTCAGCAAGTTTGTCTTCCTTTACTACCTGTTTACATTAAAATCAGTATATTATAATTCAGTTTATTTGTAAATACTTTTGTTGTAGGAAGAGGAAGGTGTAGAAACACCAACGTTTCTGTAGCTGCTGAGAAAGGCTCTCTGTGCTTTTCCTTCTGCTGGAGCAAACACCAGTCCAAGCTAGACTTGGCTAACCTTAGGAGGTCCTGGAAGATCAGTGGTAGGCTCCTATGGGCTACTCTCCAAGTGTGCTGTTGCCAAACCGTCAAGCTGGTACAATTTTATAATTGTTCTGCTGCCTTTGTTAGGCTTTCAAGCCAATTTTAGTGGGTCCAGACCTGTGTCTGTCATGTGTCTGCTGCACTGCACGAGGGTGTCTCATGGACAGTCATTCAAGCAGCTGCAGTTTTCCTCTCAGTTCAGCTTCCAGATTTCAGATCCAATCACAAGAGCATTCCTTGATCTCTTTCATTAACCTCCAACTTAGGTTGTTTTCCCCAAGGTGGTGCTGGAGTCACCATCCCTGGAAGCGTTCACAAGGTGTGGGGATGTGGCACTTGGGAACATGGTTCAGGGGTGGACCTGGCAGTGCTGGGTTAATGGTTGAACTCTATGATCTTGGAGGGCTTTCCAAGGTTAGTGTTTCTGGGATTCTATTCCATGGTTCTGTTTGCATGTTACAATTTCTGAGGAGGGGGACTGCTGGATGCTGTCCTAACCTGGAGTATTGGTGGTGCCCCTGTCCCCATTGTCAAAGCCCTGTGTGGACTTGGGTGCTGTTGGATCAGAGGATTTTGGATGGCTCCAGCATTAGCTGGAGTAGTTTTTGCACTGGTGAGAGTAGGGAGGTGAAAACTGGCAGTGGTTGAAGTCCCACAGCTATCGCAAAATAACCTCTATTTTCCCCCAAGAAGTGACATTCATGGAGAATCCTGGTGAGGAGCATGGGCACAACCTGCCTCTGGGGCTGTTGATTGGAATGATTTCCTGGTATTTTGGGTTGCCTTTGCGTCCTCCCCCTCCCTGACTGCATTTTTTGATATCCATCATGATCCAGAGTCGCTTCTAAGCACTGAGTGCTGCACGGCTGACATGACAACTCTCTCAGGAGTTGTGGAAGAGACTTTAGTTTTCTCAGGGATGGGCTGTGGAAGGTTTTATGGAGCTCTCTGTTAGGCTGGCTCTGATTCAGCCGAGGCTGCGTGCGCACACCTGCCAAGAGAGATCAGCCCAAAAAAGAGATGATTCATCCCTGGCAAAGGGAAGGATCCAGTTGGGGACAGAGGATGATCACAGGTTCTGCGACTGACCCACCCTTTCCTCTGATGAGCACTCAGGGGCTGTAAATCTTCCCACAGTGAAGGGTCCTGGCCCATTCCCAAGCCCGGAGCTGTTGCACGTTGTGATTTCTTGGGATTTTGGTGCTGGCGCAGCTGCTGTGGTGGTTTAGGAACTGTAACGACAGGCATGGACACTCTGAGTGCAATAAAGTGACTTGGAAAAAGCATTTAAGTGGTGAACTCCATGACTTCTGCTCTCTGGGAGCTTGGAGCTAATGCTCCATTAAAGCAGCCAGGAATTTCCTTCTGCCCTCTTTGCCCTGCTAGGGACAGTCATGCACACGTTGGTCGGCCTGTGAGGTGCCAGTGACCTGTGGGCTCTGGGTGTCTTTAGCTCAGACAGAGGAATGTTAGATGGGATATTGTGATGAAATCCTTCCCTGTGAGGGTGCTGAGGGCCTGGCACAGAGTGCCCAGAGCAGCTGGGGCTGCCCCTGGATCCCTGGCAGTGTCCAAGGCCAGGCTGGACATTGGGGCTGGGAGCAGCCTGGGACAGTGGGAGGTGTCCCTGCCCATGGCAGGGGTGGCACTGGATGGGCTTTAAGGTCCCTTCCAACCCAAACCATTCCATGATTAAGTGGTGCTTCTCAGCAAACAAATAAATGAGAAAAGGTCAGTGAGAAGCAAATGCCGAATTTCAGTAGTGTGAGTTTTAACCCAATCTGCTGAAATTTGATTGTGTTGAACTGCTGGAGGTATCACCCAATAGTTATGTGACTCTTTTTCTTTGATTCTCCTTTTTTTACTATAGCCACTCTATAAAATATATTTAAAACAGTTCCGTCGTAGAGATAGTACAGTGGAGCAAATATTTGTGTGCCATGGAAACATTTTTCTAATGTTTTGTTTAATGTGTTTTGTTGAGTATTTTTAATAGAAGCTGAGAAAGGAGATAAACATATGCAAGAATTGCTTTGCTATTTCATTCCTTGCTTGTGGCAAGCCCTGCAGATACCATGGACTCTCTGCAGCCCTTTCTTTTTCCTTTTTGGAGGGGAATATGCAAATTTCCCCCTTACTTTGTTGCTGGTAATGTGTATCCCCTTGCAAAATCCCAATATTTTTGATATGGCTTCTCATGGAGAGATCAGAAGGTCCCAGGCCAGAAGGCAGAGGGATCCAACACATTTCCACCAGTGACTCCAGCTGGTGCTCTGATTTTTTGATCCTTCCACGTTTTCCTGAATCGCATAAATAGTTAAATAACTTGTGCAGTGTTTCACTTAGATAAATACATATTATTTTATCTCTCTAGATATGTACAGTGGAGTCTCTGCAGACTGATTACTAATGTAATGTTTTACTAACAGTTTATCTCCACACAGGTAACACAAGTAGCAAGACAACCGGGTCCTCCTGCCCCATCCCCTTACACTGCACATGAAATAAATAAGGGACACCCAAATCTTGCTGCAACGCCACCGGGACATGCATCGTCCCCTGGGCTCTCACAGGTAAGACCTGGCGTTGGAGCAGAGCATTCCCAGCCTCCCCCTTTTCCTCTTGTCCCATTCTCAGCTTCTCTGCTCAGCAGTTAACTGAGTTGTGTTGTCTGTGACCAATGTAGAAATAAAGTGGATAAAGGGTGTGGCTTGAACCTTGCAGCACTTAGATTAGCACACCAATTAAATACAAGTTTATTAGATATTAGTTCCTTGTGGAGTCTGTAACAGAAACTAAAAGCAACTTGAAAAATTAGAGAAAATAATCATTGATGAGGAGGACTGTGTTTTGCTGCTGGATCAGGCAGTTTGGGGGATGACCTGACTCCCAGGTTAAACACCCTAAAAGTGCCCTGTGTCATCCGTTGGGGATTTTCCATGGGGCGTTTTGTACAAGGTGGTGCAGTTTGGTAATTCTAAGAAATGGGTCAGGAAAATGAGTTGCACAAATGATTGCTCATAAAAGAGATGAGACAAAGGGCTGGTTACAGAAAAGTCCAGAACAAGAGATAAATGGGAGTTAGAATAAGAATGGAGAAATAGAGTTTAGTGAGATACGTGGAATTAATTGGTCTCTTTGTAGCCTCTATTAGATAAATATTCTGCAGGGCTGACTTGAGAGTGGAGAAGCTTATCTGAAAAAGGAGGGGGCAAAAGAGGCAGGTAATGGGGCGAGAAAAAAGAGAGATAAAAGATACTGAGGTGGGGAAAGTGGGATGTGTAAAGAATGAGGTGTGAGATGGAGGAAAGCCTGATGTTCCCTTTGCTCTGGATTAATTTCTACTTGCGTGGATCAAGCAGGAAGGCTTGAGCAGGTCAGCTGTTAAGGAGAGTGGGTTTGTTATGAGCAAGGGGTGTAGGATGAGAGGCCGAGGGTGGGTTGGAAATGAGGAGGTGATGGAGAGAGCCTCGAGTGGATCCAAGCCCCCCTGCCAGCCTCTGGAACGTTAAACTGCAGCTGACCTTCCAGCCAGGGAGATGCCTGGAAAGAGGTCGTGGAAGGAACACTTCACCTGAATGATGCACGTTTTAGATAAAACATGACGGGGAAAGTGGAAACTTGTGGTTGTGTTTGTGAATGTGCAGATGCTCATCCTCCATGGAGTGGAGAATGAGAGGCTGAAGTGTCTCCTGCAGGCATTAGTGGTGTTGGAGCTGTTCCTTGCACTCCTGCTGCATGGCTGTTGGAAGTAAAGGCTCTGGGCTGAGGACTGAGGCTCACGGAACAGGGAGGGCACAGCAGGGTTGCAGAGCAAACCCTCAGATGCTGCCTGGCTTTTGTCATGGATCAAGACATTCCTTCCTGGTAAACCTCACCAACAGGGAAGCTACTCGTGTGGCAGAGGAGAGGGGAAGAAGAGAACATTCTGGGCAGCCTCTTTATTCTAATCAAGGGATTTCTTTTCTTCCCTTAATATTTTCCTGTTGAGTCAGTGCATCCATAGCAAGTGGGCTCTGTGCCAAATCTCCAGCCAGCTGGAAAATGCTGCTTTCCTGTTCCTCTGGCTCTTGGAAGTGAGGGTCAGCTTGTGTCCCTGCCGTGCTGCTGGAGTGACCTCAGAGCCTCTGTGGCAGCTGAGGGCCCTCAGGGGCT
Organism: Aphelocoma coerulescens; assembly: GCF_041296385.1. Classification (NCBI taxonomy): domain Eukaryota; kingdom Metazoa; phylum Chordata; class Aves; order Passeriformes; family Corvidae; genus Aphelocoma; species Aphelocoma coerulescens. Next base: position 524,196 of record NC_091034.1, read on the forward strand.
CCGGAGGGTGCTCCCACTCTGTGGGGCCAGCCCTTGTGTGCTGAGGGACAGGGAGGAGCAGCAAGATCAGGGTTACGAGGCAGATGAAGCTTCAGGCACTGTGGGCTTTGGGGCCAGAGAGGACTGGGGTCTGCAGAGCTTTCCCCAGGTGATTCGTGCCAAGGTGGGATTCGGCAGTGGAGCAGCACAAACGGTTCCTGCTCGTGCCCAGCTGGGGTCGGCACTGCCGGGGCTCCTCTCAGGAGCCCTTTTCTTTGGGTGAAAGTTGGGTGGTGATGCCAGGTTGGACAGGGCTTGGAGCAGCCTGGTCTGGTGGAAGGTGTCCCTGCCCGTGGAATAAGCTGATCCAACCCAAACTGTTCTGGGATTCTGCAAAGAACCAAAATGCAGGTGCTTGCACTGGGGACACCAGAAAGGCTTGAAAAGGGATCAAAACCTTCCACAACAACCTATCCCCAGGGAAAGTTTCCTGTACCCCTGAACTATTAGGGATTTGGGTAAATTTAAATTCTGAATATCCCTCTGTGCATCTCACTTGGACCCCTGTCAGGAGCTGAGTTTCTGTGTTGTGTCATGGTAAGAAGTTCGCAAGCTAAGTGGAGATTTGGATGAAAGTTTAGCCTGTTCATTGCCTCTGTGATTTGTCTCCCATGGGTTTCAAGGAACACCCTGGTGCTCGTGTTAAGAATGAGGTGAGTGGAAGTTTCCTCTTTCCACACTTCTTGTAGTTTGTGAATTTCCATTGTGGTTTTGTTTGCTTTCTTCTAGAAAGCGATGAGAGAGTAATTTTTGAATAATTTTGTCTGATTCTTGGACACCTTAAATCCTCCTGTTTCCCTTTAGAGATAAAGGGACCGTGGCTGACATGGGATTCGGATGAATGTATTATTATTAATTCCTTTAACAGCAATAAACCACAAATGTCTGTATTTTACCCGCCCACACTGCGTTGATGATTGAACATTGAACAAAGGTTGTCTTTGCCTTTGTCCAGGCATGCCTAGCGTAGCGAGGGGGTGTTTGTGCATGAAAGGTAAGGACAAGACCACTTTGTTTGAATTAGAGTCTGATTAAGGGTCATTGATTTCTCCATCAGACCCTGAGTTAATGAATACTCATAAAAGTGAGTCTTTCTGAGGTTGGGACTGCTCTTGAGGCAGTAGTGAGTGGTGGATGTTTTAGGCTTTGGATGTCATTTGGTACTAAATGGAATTTGGGCAGAGGTAGAAGGTGCCACTGCTGGTGTGGGCACATTGCTCTGGTTGCTCTCTGGGCTCAGCAGAGTCGCTGCTTGCTGTTACCCAGGAGGGATCTCAGCATCTCCTCAGGCTCAAGAGTTTCTGGAAGTGGGGATGTCACAGAATCATGGAGTGTCCTGAGCTGGAAGGGACCCACAAGGATCATCCAGTCCAGCCCCCAGCCCTGCACAGACACCCCAACAATCCCACCCTGGGCATCCCTGGCAGCGCTGTCCAAATGCTCCTGGAGCTCTGGCAGCCTCAGGGCCGGGACCATTCCCTGGGGAGCCTGGGCAGTGCCCAGCACCCTCTGGGGGAAGAACCTTTCCCATTATCCAACCTAAACCCTCCCCTGACACAACTCCAGCCGTTCCCTGGGTCCTGTCCCTGGTCACAGAGCAGAGCTCAGAGCTGCCCCTCAGGAGGAGATGCAGCCCCCAGTGAGGGCTCCCCTCAGGCTCCTCTTCTCCAGGCTGAACACACCAAGTGCCCTCAGCTGCTCCTCGTGTGGCCCCTCCAGACCCTTCACGCTCACCCTTGGCAGGAGCCATGCTCCGAAGGAGAGCGAGGGTTAACAAATGCTTTGGTTCCATGAGTGACCCCTCACTGTCCTGGCTGCTCCAGAGCTGCCTGTCCCAGCACGTCTGAGGGCTGGGAGATGAGGTAATACCTTGAATTCTAGTAAGTGATAAAAGGAATTGCTGTGCCTTACCAGAGCTCTGGGAGCTGGAGCAGTTCACTGTAAGTTGTGTGTGGTGAGATGATGGCATCGTGCTGAGTGGTCTGAAAGGGAGAGTTTGGGAACCAGGGATCAGGGAATGTGTGGGGTATTTAACCTGAAAAGTCAGGTGCAAGTGAACGTTGTGCCTTTGCTTTCCTTTTGCTTTATTTAAACAGACAGAAGCAGCTGGTGCTGTGGTTGGGTGGCCCTTTCTCTTACTCCTCCACCTTTTCCATCTGACGTAGCCAAAATGAGCACGGCTCCCTGTTCCGCTTCCTCCGAGAGCTTTCCTGACAGACACCCCCCGGCACTCTGCTGCCCTTCAGGATGAGTTTGTGCAGCACAGTGAGGAGATCTTGGCAGCCATGTGGAGCTGTCCCACAGCCCTGTCTTTGCAGCAAGAGGCAGCGTCTCTGCTTCCCAAATTCCAGGGCCTTGAAATCATAGTGCTGCTCCCGGGAATGTGCTGAACTCTGGCGCAGGGGAATGCACAGCACATGCTGCCGCAGCGATGTTATGGCCAGATGTGGCCCCAAGTACATAAAATTTCATATTCCTGTTGGGTTTTGCATGTTTTTCCCTCATTCTGACAGGGAGAGGAGGGGCATGGCCCCTCTGCCTCCTCTCCTGGCTTAAGGCTGCAGAAGGGGCTGGTTTGACGCAATTCCCTTTCTCAGTGTGCGGAGGAAAGGAGAAGCCGTTGGAAAAGGAGCAGAGCAGGTTATCCAGAGCTCAGGCAGGGCCTGGATTGACAGTCGGTCACCATCCTGTGATGGATGGGAGAATCCAGAGCAGGCTGAGAGCATTCCCAGAGCCCTTAACAGAGAGCAGCTGAAGCGCTGCAAGTCTGCCCCACTCCAGCTGTGCCTTACACCGATGGATGGGGCAGCCGTGGTAGGATGGGGTAGTGGGAAAGGGAAGCACTTCCAGAGCAGCTAGGCTGGGAGCCGCAGGAAAGAGCTTCCCTCTGTCCATGGAGAGAACAGAGGAGGAGAGGGTTCCTCCAGAGGCAGCGTGCAGAGCTCAGGGCACCAGGAGAAGACAGTTCCATCCCTGTTTCCATCCCTCTCGTGACCTGGGAGTGTTTTGGAGGATCCCAAGGAACAAGTGCAGTGGGTTCTGGCACGTGAGGGTGAGTGGTTTGGAAAAGACTTGTGGCTTTCTCCGCCTCAGCTTTGGAACTGCGGGCTCCAGTGGGATACTGAGGGATTCTTTTAGTCCAGGCCCACAGTTTGGAAGCACCAAGCGACCACACTTGGAGCAAATTGCCAGGAATTTCCTCTGTAATCAGGGAAAGCTTCAGCCCTCATTAAGAACACGCTGTGCACTGAGCAGATCAGCGCTGCCTGCCCACGGCTGCCTCTTGGAATGGGCTGGAATGCTGGAGCGCCTGGGGAGCAGAGGATCCCACAGCACTGATGGGGACCTTCCTCTGGAGCTGCTGTAGTTGTAGACATCCCTCACCTGCTCCTAAAAATGTTGAGATACTCCCAAGTGAACAAAAGTGCAAGAGGGCTGAATTCTCTGGATCTTGGTGCACAGAGACCTTGACTTTTAGGTGGCTGATTTAAATCCAGAACAGATTGTACCAGCTGAAACTTGTTACCATCTGGTTCTGTGCCTGAAGTGAATAGAGTTTTGTGGTCTCATTCTGGTCCTCAAAAATGTCACCATCGTTAAATTAGTGTTTGTAATAGCAGGGAGACATTCCTTGGTACCTTCAGGTCTGGGAATGTGTGCCAGGAAGCAAATCTGCCTGCCATCTGTGGCATGTTTACTAGGCAATCCCCAAGCCCCTCTTTTATGATCTTGGATCCTTTCTACAGGAGCTGGAATAATCCTGTTAGAACCATGATGTTTATTTGATGCTTCCATCTTCTGTAGCCCAATTTGAGATGCTTTTAATATAGGGATATTTATTAAGGGGTTGGAACAGAAGGAGGGATGTAATTTAATTGTAACCTCACCCTCTGGTACTGTGTGGTCAGTCAGGTGTCCTGGGACGTGGGGAGTGTTACTCCTTGTTCTCTCCTCATGTTGGAGGCAGCTGCCTTTGGAGCCTGGTTGCTATGTGTCAAATTCATCTTCCCCCAAATTCTGGTGACCAGGGACAGGACCCAGGGAACGGCTGGAGCTGTGTCAGGGGAGGGTTTAGGTTGGATATCGGGAAAGGTTCTTCCCCCAGAGGGTGCTGGGCACTGCCCAGGCTCCCCAGGGAATGGTCCCGGCCCCGAGGCTGCCAGAGCTCCAGGAGCGTTTGGGCAGCGCTGCCAGGGATGCCCAGGGTGGGGTTGTTGGGGGTCTGTGCAGGGCCAGGAGCTGGACTGGATGATCCTTGTGGGTCCCTTCCAGCTCAGGATATTCCTCATTATTTGGGTCCACATGTGCTTTACTAGGAGGAAATAGTCGGCATAAAATCAGATAATAAACCTCCAGTGCCCCTGGATCACCAGGGGCTCCCAGTTTTATTGTCTCATTCAGATAAACCCTCTGTCCATAATCTTCTGTGTTCAAGAGCACCGTTGTGGATCCTGTGATCTGAGCTGGTCTCTAAGCTTTGCAGGGAGCTCTTCCCCCAGAGAACTTCTCTGTGTAGGAACCTCCTTGTTTTGTGTAAGGTGCAGTTATAGCCAATTCCCTGCTGGTTAAAACCACCCAGAGTGGTAACTTGTCCTGTAACTCGTATGGTTGTCAGTCAGGATATTGATTCATGGTGTAGACACAGAATGAAAGATTAAACAAACTCTCCTTATGTAAATGAAGAAGTTGGTGCTGGACCAGATGAGGGGAAATGTTGCCTGTTTGTGCTGCTCCTCCAAGCAGCACATTCCAGTTTCTTGGATCTTCTGTCCAGTCCAGATAATGAGAATAAAGAAAATTTAAACAACTCCTGATAGTGTTTTGTGAACAAGAAACCTGCCTAAATAACCAGATTAATGTGTAGTAATGGATTTTTTTTCTGACCAGTCAAGAGTTTGACCTCTTGTCCTTCTCACTTCTTTCCTTGTGCTTCCTTGTACATCCAGGTCAGGCTTCATCCCAGCACATTTCCAATGCATTTTGCTAATTCCAGGTTTGCAGGAATATGTGACTGCAGGTGGAGATTTGAAACTGCGAGTTATTTAATAGCTGATAAATCCAGAAGTGTAATCTTCTTTTGGCCTTTGTGTTCAAGACCTGCTGGAAGTGCAGCTGAACCCGCTGGTTCGTAATAGGATTAGGAGGTTTTTGATTGGGTTAATAATGCTGGGAATATTTCCTCCTAGAATGTATTTCATTATTTTTGGTTCATTACTGTGCTTTTTACCTCATTAAGTTAAATCTGGGCAAATCTGGCTGGAAACATCAAACATGTCTTGTGTCTCAGTGCCTTTGGGCTTCAGGGTGCCTTTGTGTGGGGATGCTCGGCTTCATGGGTGTCTTCTAATTTGGAAGAGCATCCGGGTGTAAGAGCTGCAGGAAGGGAGAGTTGGGAAGGCATAATGTAGCTTCAAATGCTGATTAACACTATTAATTTTAATTATTTAACCTTGGAAGCAGTTGGCTTTCATAGGGCGCAATGTAGGAGGGATGTATGAATTACTTTTAGTATTTGTGCACTTAAGAAGGACTAGAAAGAGCCTTTAATTCTTTTTTTTTCTAGCAAGGAAAGGAGAGAAAGGAAAACCCATTACAATTTTATCATGTACATATGCAAAGAAAAGATTACAACACAAATACTGAGTCTAGTTAGGACTAGGTCTGGCTTTAGACCTACCCCTTATCTGCCTCATAGAATCCTATCATAGAATCCCAGGATGGTTTGAGTTGGAAAGGACTTTAATCTCATCCTGTCCCACCCCCTGCCATGGCAGGGACACCTTCCACTGTCCCAGGCTGCTCCAAGCCCCAATGTCCAGCCTGGCCTTGGACACTGCCAGGGATCCAGGGGCAGCCACAGCTGCTCTGGGCACCCTGTGCCAGGGCCTGCCCACACTCCCAAGGAAGAATTCCATCCCAATATCCCATCTGACCTCTCCCTCTGGCAGTGGGAAGCCATTCCCCCTTGTCCTGGCACTCCAGGGGGTGTATTGTAAAAAATTCCTGCTCTGAGAGGTGTGTTTAATCCTTCTCCAAGTGGTCTGGTTTGCCCAGTGGGGAGAGAGTTTTTCTACTGCTGCTTGAGCTTTTCCTCCCAGGAGTAGCCGTGACCTGGCTCCGAGTGTTCCCTGGCCCTTCCACCCCGTGCAAGCGCAGGGATTGGGAAAGGGAAAGCTCTCAGTGGGTGTCTTGGCCACACGGCGCATCCTGGCTGCGTGTGCGAGCGGAAGCGGCTTTGTTTGGCGTGTGAGATTATGGGGAATCAAAAGCACTTTTAAACTTGCCAGTAACTTGGTTTGGGGGGGGAATGAAACAGCATTTTTAGTAGAAAATCAAACTTCTCTGTGGATGTTTAAAAATTCTCCAGATCCCTTTCTTCAGGACCCTTCCGTGTGCGTTTTCTGTTCTCACAGTCACGTGCCGTGGGCTTTATTTTGGTGCTTTTCAGACTTTGCTACTTGTTGAACCACATTTTTATTCATAATATAACAATATGAGGCAATTTGCCATTTTCTTACATTAATAATTTCAATTCTGGAATTCCTTCTGTAATAGTACCTTCTGTTCCATGCAATTTAATGGATGTTTTCTTGCATGCTCCAGAAAATACGCAGTTTTTAAACAAACACCATGTGTTCCATAAAGCACCAGAGTCAGCACAAAAGTCAGTGCTTTACACAGTCTGCGTTTTGTAAGCACAGAGGGCATGAAATATCCCTGCAGCCAGAGAAATTGGGGAGATGGGGCCCTAGAGTTACTGGAGCCCACCGTTAGCTGTTGTGTCAGACTGGGAAACAGAGGAATAACCTCTGGGGCTGTTTAACCTGCAGCAGGGACAGCCACATTCCAGAGGTGAGGCTTTGAATCCATGAACAGCCTGGTTCTCCTGCCAGCTGAGCTCTCACCGTGCTGCTTTCCGTTGAACCAGCAGAGGTGGTGGAGCCGTAATTCCACTCCTGCAGCCTGGAAGGGCTGTTCCTGTGTTCTCCACAGATCCTCCTTATGGTGCCATTAGAAACCCATAATTTAGTGTTTTAACTTTGAGCAAATTCAGACACTTTATATGTAGGGTATTTCTGGGCTTCCGTGTAAAACTTGAATATTTTTATCTGAGTGCTGCCCTCAGCTCAAACAGGTGAAGGTTGGAAGAGACCTGGGATCGACAGGTCCGAGTGCCTGCTCCGAGCTGGATCAGCTGGAGCAGGTAAGTCTGGGCCACCTCCTGTTGGGTTCTGAGCATCTCCAAGGATGGAAACATCCTCAGAGATACCAGGTGACACATTTTTGGAGCTTCTTGTTGGCTTTTGGAAGAATATAGGAGGAAGGCTCCAAAGCTGCTGATGCTGTTTTGATGTGGAGTAGAGTCTTGGCTGGTTGGGGTTGTGTTCCTGAGAACAAGTATTTATCCTCAAAGTCCATGTTTTTGTTACAATGGGAGGCAGTTTTACAGAACAAGTGAAAGGCGCTCTGTGAACTCAAGGGTGTCTCTGCAGCCTGGGCAGGGCCAGCCAGTTCAGCCTCAGTAAGGAGCCAAGTGAAGCCATAGCAGCGTTTCCAGATGTTATGGAATGGTTTCCTGTGATGTTATCCATGGCCTCAGGCCTTCTTTAGCAGCAGATTCCACGCTGATGGATATAAAAGTGGCTTTGGGAGGGAGCAGCCACCAGCAGGACACCTGTCCACCCCCACGGCTCAGGATCATCCTGGGGTTCAGTCTTTCACTCGGGGTCCTCGCTGCGGCCTGGAGTCCAGCATGGGCTGATGGGCTGGAGCCTTATCTGGGAGGGAGGAAGATGATTCTTTCCTCCCACAGGCTGGCTGTTCTGTCTGCCTTTGCACTGTGGTGAGGGACGGGTACACCCTGTGGAGCTGAGGAGAGAATCACTGAAACCCCGAATGGTTTGGGTTGGAGGGACCTTAAAGCTCATCCAGTCCCACACCTTCCACTGTCCCAGGTTGCTCCAAGCCCCATCCAGCCTGGCCTTGGGCACTTCCAGGCCCACAGCCACAGCTGCTCTGGGCACCCTGTGCCAGGGCCTGCCCACCCTCCCAGGGAACAATTCCTTCCCAATATCCCACCTAACCCTGCCCTCTGGCAGTGGGAGCTGTTCCCCCTTGTCCTGGCACTCCAGGCTCTTGTCCTAGGTCCCTCTCCAGCTCTCCTGGAGCCCCTTTAGGCCCTGGAAGGGGCTCTGAGGTCTTTGTGGAGCCTTCTCCAGGTGACCACCCCCAGCTCTCCTAGCCTGGCTCCAGAGGGGCTCCAGCCCTGGAGGAGCTCTGTGGGCTCCACAGGACTTGCTCCAGCAGGTCAATGTGCATCCTGTGTCTGTGTGGTCCCTGGCACAAACAGTCCTTGTCCAGGGAACAGCAAACCGCATTTCCTTCACCATCTTCCCTTGCAGACAATCTCATTAGCCATGTTGAAGTAGGAAAAGTGCCTGTAGCTCTGTGGGTGTTACCTGGGTCTCAGTTTCCCTGTTCTTGCTGCTTTGCCCACTCAGATGTGTGATGTGAAAACATGCAAAGCCATAAAAAAGGTTGTTACAAATTTGGCTGGGCAGGTAATGACACAGGTGATGTATCCCAAGACAAACTGCTGCAGAGGAAAAAGGGGAGAGAGGAGTAATTCCTCCTGGGTCAGGAGATTTGTATCCTTTTAAAGGCTGAGCTTAATCACAGAATCACAGACGGTTCCGGTTGGGAGGGCCCTTAAAGCTCATCCTGTTCCACCCCCTGCCATGAGCAGGGACACCTTCCACTGAAGTGTTAATGTTTACCAGCCCCAGGAATTCCCTGAAGGCTGGGCTTATGGAAAAAGAGAGAATAAACCAGTGTACTTGTCAGGAGAAGGGCAGTGAGGATGCCAACTCCTTCTTCTCTGCATCTTCTACTTGTCTGCAGTTTGTTAAATCCCTAAAATCAGTCAAGACACCTGGAGCCCGGTCCTGGCATTTTGAGGAAGTAGCTTTAGAAAAAACCTACATATTTAAATAAACTCACTGAACAGTCACAGTTCCTGTTTATTCTGTGCCTCTACCCAAATCCAGACCTCAGAACTTCCCAGTAAATCCGATGTGCAGAGATTTGGACCATGTCCCACCTTGGTGCCATCCCAGCCCCTCCGTCAGGAGCAGAGTGTTCGCACCAGAATTGTGCTAAATCCTGTTTTTTAAGTGGAAACTCTTCATCTGCACAACTTGTTTGGTATCAGAGAAGAGCTCTGATCCTTTTGTCACTGATTTTAATGGGACTTTGAATATTCTAGGTCTTACATACCAATATATGCAGGAAAACAGCGTTTCTCAGGTGCTGGTGCACCCTGCAGGGGAGCAGCCCTGGCTTAGAGAGGCAGCAGAGTAGAACTGCTGCGTATTTTTGTTTTACAGCAGTGCCCTGGTGAGGACGAGCTGATTTTAGTGATTCTGGATAATTTGCAAATGAGCTGCTTAGAAAATGTGGCATCCCTGGTGTGATGGGTACCTAAAACCTGCATATTTGTCCACGTAGCTGTGAATGGGAACTTGTGTTTAAGCAGAAGGATCTGAGAGTGTGTGTGATGATCATTGAAATATCATTGTAATAATGAAAGGCAAACTGGGAGCGTTTAGAGGGAAATTGTCCTTGTTTAGTGGTTTAATAATTTGTTGTGCTATTTTTAAAGCTGGGATAATTCACAGGAGTAGTGGGAGAATATGCTTTATGCATTATTTGAGGGGGTGCTGTGTAAAAAAAGGCTGAAATGAATAGATCTAATTATTCAGGTTTCTCCACCATCATCTTTAATATTTGCAGATGAGCTGGATCTGTATGTTACAGACACTGGAGTTTTGCCTGCCAGCAGCTTCCAAGCCTGTTCCACTGAGTGCAGAGCACACCAGGGAGGGAAAAAAGCGGAGTAGGCTTGAATGATCTGGTTGCCAAAACAATGGTAACATTCAGATGTGTCCAGAAGTGCAGGAGCAGGTGCTGCCCTGTTTGTGCTCAGATGCAGGAGGTACCTGAGGCTGGTCCTGGGCATCTCCAGAGCTCGGTGGCAGAATTACAGAGTTGTTTATTTTGTCCCGTAATACTGATTTTAGGTCAAAAGCTGCTCTGTGCTGTGTTCAGGGGTCTCTGCTGCAGCCCCTGGGAGTGTGGTAAGGGAGACAGGGAGAGCAGGGACTTCCTTGTGCCTTGCCCTGGATGCTGCCGCTGTTCCTAAGGCAGCCCCTGGATGGAAGATGAGCCTCTCATTAGCCACGTGTCTGTGGGAGGAGGAGATTCTGGGCTCTTCTGGGATGCTCTGGCCGAGGCTGTTTTCTCTGCCTTCAGTAACACAGCTTTTCACATCAGATAAAGAGTAAAATCTCGCTGTAGCCTTCAGTCTGTGGAAGTTCTGTGCGTTTTCACAGGAGTGGGAGCAGCTGCCTGTGGGGAGCCCGGGAAAGCTGCTTCCCCCGGCACTGAGCCTGTGCTGAGCACCTTTTTCAAAATCCAGGGCATGCACAAACCAAAGCTTGGGGGAAATGAAGGTGCTGGGTGTGAGTGAGGAGGGGCAGCCTGAGGAGCTGCTGTTCGGGCTGCGCTGCCTGCGGGGAGTTCATTAGGGAGAAATGAAGATACAGGGTTTAAATTATAATCCTCTTACTTTCCCAGAGCTGAATGCCCAGAGATTTCCCTCACTGGAGGGTTGCAGTTGTTTGGGTTGCAGTGATTGAGTTGTCACAGTGATTGGATTTGGGGCTGTGGGAGGGCAGAGCCAGCCCAGCTCCACAAAGAAATGATGATTCAGAACTAAAAGCCACATCCATGCTGTCACCATCACTCCACACTTGTGAGCCAAGTGATGGGTTCTGCTGCTCTGGGGAATTCCTTCACCTGCATCTGAGGCCAAGTTCCTGCTGTCCAGGCCAGTGACCCAGGGCAAAACTCTGTAAAAGCAGCCTCCAGGGCTGGTGCATCAACAGAGCCAGTCCCATGCTCCCTTTGTGGTTTTCCTCAAGGAAATCGTTCAGCAGCTGGAAGGAAAACCAAGTCTGGTCGTTAAAAACAGGGATAAAGAGGAGACTCCTGTGCAATGACCTCCCTCTCCTGTACCTTGCTCCAGGGGCAGCTGCCTTTGGTCTGAGGGGCTTGTATAAGTAAGAATTTATAAATCTAGGGACAGCACCCTTGGTGTAAAGAACACTGGCTGTGCCTCTGAGTGCCCAGCTGGGAGGTTGAATCAGTATTTAGCATTTAACCAGGTCAGGGAATGGCTTGGGAACAGACCAGTGCAGGTGTTGTGCAGAAATACCTGCACTGCAGGAGACACCGGGGTGGGCTGAGGGTGTTGTGTTGTTTGGGGAAAGAGATGGATCTCATAACAGTTTTATCCTGTTTCCAGCCAGTCCCTATTTTTGGTATTTGATGCCTTGACATAAAATAGTAACAAGATATTTTTGAAAATGTGTGTGGTGGCACTTTGGTGAGTTGTTAGCTGGGTGTTGTCCATCATTATTGCAGAGATACATGAGATATAACGAGATACCAAACCACCTGGGCTACGGGCCATAGTTTTTATTCCCTGCAGCACCACATTGGTTTGTGGCCATGCCAGAAAAAGCCCTTTGGGGCTGCTGTGGGACAGCCAGGGGCTGCCTGTGGCCCCAGCAAAACCCCCTATGTTGTTCTAAAGTGTTTCGCTCACTCTGTCACGTTCCTCCTAAGAGATTTAAGCTCTGTGCTGGTGTCGGGGGCAGGCAGGGCTGTGGCTGTGCCGGTGGGGCTGGGAAGGGAGTGGGAATGCGAGGTTTCCTCCCCAAGGTCACGGCCGACAGCGATGGGAGCAGCGGCGAAGCTCCTGAGTCACGGTCATGCGCTGGAGCTGCAAGTCCAGTTCTCCTCCTCGTGTGTAACTTCAGTAAATATAGACCCAGCAACCTCTTCCTGAGTCAGGAGAGGATTCAGGAATCAGCCACAGGGATTAACCCCCTCCTGGCCAGCCCAGCCACCGAGCTCAGCAAGGGACACCTTTTTGCCCGGGGCTGGAAGAGTTTTGTTCCCAAAAAAATTTTCCAGAGGCAGAGCTGGGTGACTCAGCTCTTTTGAGCCTGATGTGTGTACTTTGCCTGTTTATTCCCAGGACAGGCAGTCCTGAGGGAGTCATGTTACGCTGCAGGCTCAGTGTTTATTAACCAGCTCGGGGCCTGAGCTAAGAATAACTTCTTTCAGTTGTTTTGTTGATAGTGATCATTTTTCCTTGCTTAGCACAGGCAGCAGCTCGAGAAACAGCCCAGAGAAAGGGTTTTCCCAGCAAGTTGTGGGAATACATAAACACTCAGCTATTATCACCTTCCTCCCTTGAACAGCCACAGCTGAAATATAAAATCAGGAAGGTGAGAGCTTTAAGGGAAGCAGATTCCTCTGTCTCAAAGTGGAGCAGCTCAGCAGCGCTCTGTCCTCTTCCAGCAGGTATTTGAACTTCAGGGATTCAATCCAGCCTTTAGATGCTTCAGAACCAACATTTGTCTGCAGAGCAGTACTTGCTTCCCTGCCTTCTCCTCCATGGGGGTTTATTTGGGGGAGTTTTGGAGCATTTCCTCACTGATCTCCTCATTCCCTTGCTCCATCCTCGGCGTTCCAGCCCCGGAGCACGGAGCCCAGTGTGGCTGCACGTGACCACCTCACTTTCTGTACCCGTTTAGCTGCTTGGCACAGAAAAAAGCCCTTTGACAGATGAATAGATGCAATGCTTTAATCAGCTGATGTGTATGAAAAGCAGCAGAGTGCTGTGATTTATTCTGTCGGATCTTTGATAGTTTATTCAGGCTCCCACAGCCGATGTGAAGTTACTACCTGCAGAAGTTTATAAACCACTTTCCCCTCCCTTTTCTTCCCCCTATTATGGTTTTAACACAAATACCAGTTAAGGCAACGTCCCTCTGGTTGGAAACATGTGGAGCAGAAGCATTTGTTGTTGTGCAATAGTTGTAAAACATGTTTATTTAGGTGATGTTTGTGGTCTTCAGTGGGGTTGGTATTGCACTTGTTCCTTGCTTGTGACCTCGCACCCGCCGGGGTCGTCTGTCCAAAACTGCCTTGGCTGATGACACCTTAATAGCAGAAACCCTTAATAGCTGAAACCCTGCACTGGCCTCTGGTTAAGCCTTTATATGCTTTTTTCTTTATTTATAACTTAGTGCTGTGCTCGTGCTGGTAGGGTTTAAATACTAAAGCAAATTTAACCCTGGATTGTGTCACACTGTCACAAGTGACGTGTCACCAGTGAAGTGCCTTTGGCACTGTGTTTCCAAATACCTGTTTTATAGTTTTGCTGCTAAAACTCAGGAGGTTTTTTAGGTTTAATGATAGCTGTGCTCCCTTTCTCTCACATTTCCTTTGGATTGGGTGATTGGGCTGTTTTGGAGGTGGGTACAGACTTTGTGGCAGCATCAGCTATCTGACTTATCCATTGGGAGACACATCAGAGCTCTTCTCTGTCACGTGCAATTTAAGCCTGAAGAAGATGTTTTTGTGAGCCTGAAGATGGGGAGGAATAGTAGATATTTTCTTCTCCTGTTGCTGAGATGCTGTGGGAGCAGCAGTTTGGGATGAGGTCTCATCTCCTGAGATGTGGAGCTGGAGGCACAAGGAGCCAGTGGTCAGCTGGTTTATTGGTGTTATTTGTTTATAATATTTCCCAACACAGCCACCTACCCTGTGGGCTCACTGCTGGCTGGTGGGAGAGATCCAAGGGAGAGTGGCTTTAAACTAAAAGAGAGTAGGTCTAGGTTGGATATTAGGAGAAAATCCTTCCCTGTGAGGGTGGGGAGGCCCTGGCACAGGGTGCCCAGAGAAGCTGTGGCTGTCCCTGGATCCCTGGAAGTGTCCAAGGCCAGGCTGGAGGGGGCTTGGAGCAACCTGGAATGGTGGAAGGTGTCCCTGCCCATGGCAGGGAGTGGGACTGGATGAGGATGATTAAAGTCCCTTCCAACCCAAACCGTTCCATGATTCCATGATATGAACAGCAGCATCTGGACCTGTGCTGATCCTCCAGGGGAAGAAGCCTTAATCTCACCCTGGGCAGAGATCCCAGATGCAGAAAGTCAGCAGCAGGATACAACAAAGGCAGGACAGCTTCTCCAGGTTGTGGATGAACAGAGTTTCTCCACATCTCCTTAGCTCTGGGTTATTCCCTGTGGAACGACACTTGACACCACCAGCTCCTGCAGAATCACTCGTCAAGTAAAGGGGAAAAGAGTTGATGCTGCATCTGACATCTCAAAAACAAATTAGAAGTCTTCTTTCCATTTAGTTGTTTCCATGAATTAGTTTCTGGCAGTGGTGAAAAGGGAGGGAAGGGGTGGCTGGAGTGGATCGGATCAGTGAGCTCCTGGAGAGGAGGGACAGGACAAACCTGCCCTGCCCACCCCTCAGAGGATGCTGCTGCTGTCAGGAGCTGGGCAAAGCATTTAATTGCTCTTGAACCAGAGGCTGTGCAGCTGTACGGTGTAAACGACTCCAGAACAACATTGTCCAGCTAAATCCCCTGCCCAGTGTGTTCGGTGTCCTGGATCACAGTGAAGATGTAGTCATGTATTTGGAGACACATGTTTTATCATCATTTTGACCCAAAAAGCTGTGAAAATGAGACAGAAGCTAACAGAAGGTCCTGCCTAGTTAAGTTGTGTGGTAGGAGCGGTGTCCTCGTGTCTGTGGAGTCATGTCTAAGTTTTGCTCTTTAAAAAGCAGTTCCAGTGTGGTCCCAGAGCAGGAATAGAAGATGTTGCAGCAGTTGGGTTTTGGGATGGGGCTGTTTTTGGGCTGTGCTCATTCCCCTTATCCCCTTATCCCCTTATCCCCTGTGCCATGTTTTGGGGAGGGGGTGTTTATTGTATTTTTCCTTTTTTTTTTCTTTTCCCCCTGAGATTGAGGAATTCATGGTTGAATTGTTTCCAAACATTTGTTTCATTTACCTTATGTTGCACTTTTATCAGCAGGTGATTAGTCCAGAGATGGAAAAGCAGAAAAACAAATGCAAATTGTACCCCTGTTCTGGCCCTGCTGGGGCACCTCCAGTCCTGGGGCAGTGCTGGGGCCCTCAGGACAAGAAGGACATGGAGGGGCTGGAGCGAGTCCAGGGCAGGGAATGGAGCTGGGGAAGGGGCTGGAGCCCCAGGAGGGGCTGAGGGAGCTGGGAAAGGGGCTGAGCCTGGAGCAAAGGAGGCTCAGGGGGGACCTTGTGGCTCTGCACAAGTCCCTGACAGGAGGGGGCAGCCGGGGGGGTCGGGCTCTGCTGCCAGGGAACAGGGACAGGAGGAGAGGGAACGACCTCAAGGTTAGGTTGGATATTGGGAAAAACTGCTTCATTGAAAGGGCTGTCCAGCCCTGGCACAGCTGCCCAGGGCAGTGGTGGAGTCCCCATCCCTGGAGGGGTTTAAAAGACATGTAGCTGTGGCACTTGGGGACACGGTTTAGTGGTGGCCTTGGCAGTGCTGGGGCACAGTTGGACTTGAAGATTTTAGAGAGCTTTTCCAACATTAACAATTCTGTGATTCTATGGTTCTTGAGAGCAAAGGCTGTTGCAGGCTGGTGGCTGGTTTTTGTGCCATTACAATAATAAACTATTTCAAAAAATAATAATGTAAATTATAATGTTTTTGTTCAAAAAGAAGAAGGAAAAAGGCACTCTGCAAAGTTATTTCTAAATGTCTCATTAAAATGCATCATCGGCAGAGCTCCAGAGCTCCAGTTTATTGTTACTTTGGGCAAATAACACTTGGGGAGAGCATCTGGTGGGATAAATTGTTATAGCCCACGGAAATGGGTGGAAGTAGGAAAAATTTGCAGAGCCTGTAGCCACGGCCTGCCTTCCATCTGGGACGGTTTCGGGCCATTCCATTGCGTTGGAAATGCTTTAATGCAGCAGCAGCTCCTGTTAAACACACTCAAGGTTTTTTCTTGCTGTTTGTCTGATTTTGGAGGATTTATTGGCGTCATGTACAGTTCTGGCTTTCCTTGGAAGCTAGTTCAGAGAAGGTTTTTGGAAACAGGTGGCCAGGGCTTTGGACACGCAGGGTTTTGGTGACGTGGTGTTGGGGTCGTGTGTCCCTTGGGTTGTTTTCCACCGCAGCGCTTGGGGAGCTCAGGTGGTAAATAGTGGCAAACTCTGACTTATAAAATAGTAGTAAACTTTGACTAATAATGAGTAAGGCAGCTGCTACTTACTAGTAGAGCTACAAGCTGCTACCATGAGAGGCAGATTTGATGAGTTGATCCGTGACAGAGACGGTTTCTCCATTGCAATCTTTTCATCTTTATCTCCATGTCAGTGACTCCAGTTGATAACGTGTTCTGTTCCTGTTTTTCAGGATGAATCATTGGATCCACTCACTTCGTATTTACTTTTCTTGTTCCCTGGCAGGCTCCTTACCCCTCAGGACAGAATGCAGCTCCAACCACGTTGGTGTACCCTCAAGCCCCTCAAACAATGAACACGCAGCCTCAGACCCGCTCACCGGTAAGGAGCCCACGCTGGCCTTGTCTCCTGCTCTTTCTTCCTCGTTCGTGTGTTTCTCTGTCTGTGTGTGTCTATAGCCCATGGCTGGTTCTCTGGAAAGCCCATTTTACTGACCGGGAAGCACATCCCGAATGGCAAACCTTGACTGAGTTTTTCAGACACTATCCTGGTAGGATATTTTTCCTTCTGAAGTTGCTAAAGGAGCGATGGAGGGATTCTCATCTACCTTCAAATAACACCATTTATTTTTAGCCTAGTTGCTTTCAGGTTCACTTCATTGTAGAATTCAGGTTCATTGCCAGAATCTTTCTCTTTTCTTCTTTTTCTTTTCTTTTCTTTTCATTTTTCTTTAAGGATGTGTTTTACAGAGGGATAGACCAAAGATCAAACACAAGCAGTTCTCTGCAGCAGCACTTGGTCTCCAGTGGCCTCTGGGCTTTGCTCCCAAATCAGTGCCACCGATCAGTTCTAACCCTGGAGGTGCTCACATGTAACCTAGAGCTTCTGTGTACTCAGATCTTTTTGTGCTGAGCCCCTTTTTCATCCAACTTCAGGTTTGATCATCCTTCACAGTCTATTTTTTGGGTGTTTATTGTGATACTGCTCTGCTGTTTTAGGACTTCAGTTCCCCAAACCA
The DNA here is from genome assembly GCF_041296385.1 of Aphelocoma coerulescens. Classification (NCBI taxonomy): domain Eukaryota; kingdom Metazoa; phylum Chordata; class Aves; order Passeriformes; family Corvidae; genus Aphelocoma; species Aphelocoma coerulescens. The sequence goes on from NC_091034.1 coordinate 541,352, forward strand.
GGTATTTTCTGGGGATTCTCTGCTCATAGCACAGCTCCACGTGATGTTAGAAGACCCTCCTAGGGCATCAGAGGCTTAGCCCAGCTTCTGGAGGCGTGGTGGCTTCCCATCACCACGTCTCAAGGCTCTGTCAGCCTTGAGCAGCAATCCTGCACCTCCTGCCCCTCTGTGTCAGGACACCCTCAGGTTGCCCATAACCCCTCAGTCCCTTCCCAACACTCTGCTCTTTTTAGAGTAAGGTGAATACTCCTGGAGCGAACTGAAAGCCTCTGAGACAGAGGAGTTTGTCCACAAACCAGGTATAAATACAAATGTCCACAGGGCAGGAATCCCCAAACCTGCAGCATCACTGGGGCACTTGCCTGGCTCTGGAGATTTCCCATCCAGGATATTGCAGGGTTGGTTCTGAGGCCCCTTAACCTCCGTGCTGATGAACGAGCCAGGTAACACTGATTTTGAAGTTCTGTGATGTGGACAGCTGGGAATTTGTCCTTAGAGCCCCATTCTGATCAATAATGCAGGACACTGCTGATAAAACTCTTTCCTCAGTAAGTATAATCATCTTTCTCTTTAATTGTTGCAAAGCACAGCTAAGCTGGTATGGTTAGAACTGGAGCAAAAACTTGACTGAAGAGCTGCATCTCTAAACCAGTTTTTTTGACAGCCCAGCAGAACAGTGCCAATACATTGCACAGAAAACTGGAAGAGGAGGAAGGTTTTGGAACAGAGTCCGGTTTACAGGTCCCTGGCTGGAAGAGGCTGGATAAAATACTGCATTGTAAGCAATATAACAAACTGTACTCCTTCTTGCAGGCAATTGTGCCCATGGCACTGTTTTTATTTCTTCCTTCCTTTCTTTATTATATATATTTTTTTTACCACATCCTTTTTTGTTGGCTACAGAAATGCACTGATTTTGCTTCTTTGCTGAAAGCACGAGCTGCCGTGGCAGCCTCTGCCAGTGAGGTGCTGCCACAAGGTCCCAAAGGTGAATTACAGCTGGGGGGTCTGACCAGGGGTAGAACAGAGACCAGGGCCCCATGGGCTTTGTCACTCAGCAGAGAGAGAATCTGCAGGAAATTCGGCCAGTAAATGTCAAATTTTGTAGGGTTTTTGCCCGTAACTGAGGAGATCCCAAGGAAGGATTTATCTGCACCTGTCAGCCTTGTTTGTACTGTTCTGAGCTCTCCTGTGTGCAGGTTTTGCCATGTGCTCTGCTAGTGCCCATCTCCACCCCATGACTAAAAGCTGCTCCCACCCATCACATCTCATTCCACCTCCCACCCCAAAGCAAATGCAAGACTAGCCCAGGCCTGAGCTACTCCTGCATTTGGTTCTTGGCTTGATTTATTTATTTGTAATTTAATTTTTTTTTTTAATTTATATTTTTAACCGTCCTTTTTGGTGGTGAGGGGAGGGTGAGGAGGGGACGAGGAGGGTGGCGGGGTGGCTTTGCCATCCCTGGGTTTCCGTCGTGCTCCGGCACAGCCGGCGTGGGCAGGCAGGACTGACCCAACCCCTCCCTCGAGACAGAGCTTCCTCCATCCTGCTCTGCATCCAAGGGCCGTTGGAAGTGCAGAGCTCAGGTTTTCTGTTCCTCCCAGCACAGCTGCCTTTGCAATCCAACCAGCTTCACATTTGCTCCCTGCTAGCATCACTCCCACAGCGGGAATTGCAAAGCTCCAGCTGGGCAAGGAAAACAAAATTTGGGTCCTTCAGCACTGCTGAAAACTCCCCATTAGCTCTTGCCCATGCCAGCCCTGAGCACCAGGTGACCTCAACACAAAGTGTCCAATTTTAGGACTTCTGCCAAAAAAAGATGTGCTGGAGAGGGTGCTGGAGCAATCCAGGAGGGATGAGGTGTGCCAGCCCAACATCTGCAGGGAGAGAATATTCCCTGTGTCCATGGAGCAGTGGGCAGGACTGTAGGGAGTGAGGAGCGTGGGGCAGGAAGGTTGGACCCAGGATTTATAAAGTTTTCCTATCTACTGTCTTCATCAAACAGAGAAAAAACAACCCCAAAGTGTGTATTTTAAGCCAGCAGTGACTACAGTTTGTTCTGTTGCTTACAGCTATTAACAGGAATAATTCCTATCAAAATGAATTCTTTTTAAAAAAATTTAAAATTAAGAGCCAGTGGTGACCAGTGCAAAACAGATGAGGGCATTTTTCACTAACTTGGAGCTTTTATTTTATTTCTGTATTTTTTCCTTGTAACACACATTACTTTCCACCATGGAATATACTTTGGCTTCTTCAGATACAAACTTCCAGCTCTTGTTTTAGGCGCAGTGAGAGCAAATCTTTCCTCTGGAACAGGGATGAGAGAGGTGCTTTGGCCCTGAAGTGAAGCAGTACAAGGTTTCTGCATCCCAACATTCTCTTTTTGGCTGTTTTCTTTCACTGGTGTCTAACACGGAACGTGCAGCCCCACAGAAAGGCTCAGCCCTTCCAGGGTACCTTTAGTCCCTTTTCCCAAACACAGGATATTTGAGCTGGTTTAGGGGAAGTTCTTTGGGAAAATAAGGACTTGAAGTGCTTTTATCTCTTGAGACTCATCCATGTACCTGTTTCTCCTCATCCACAGAACCACTGCCCTCCTCCCTCCCGGAGCCTTGGGAGGATGCCAAGAGGCTCTGAGTCCTTCTACTTTATTAAAATAGAAATTACAGCTTTTTGTTTCACAAGGTGACCATGCTTTGCTTTTTTGTTCTTTAATGTAAGGCCTAGGGAAAATTTTCCAGGGTGAGAAAACTATTTGGTGAACCAGTGCAGGTCATTCTTTATAAATTCTTGTCCCAGGAACAGTCTGTGTGTCCGTATTTACTCACTTCTGAAGGTTTTTATGACTTTCCATCCAAGTATCACCATGAGGTGAGGGTAAAAGGAATATATAAACACCAGGATTAGTAGACTAGTTCTTGGAAATCTTTACATCTAGGCAATTTAAGTGTTTATAAAGCAAAAGATCACATGTACCAGTGAATATTTATGCTTTGCTTTGTGTTTGATGGCTTTAGAAGAGTTGGAAGGGCTGCAAATGAACCCAGGCCCACTCCCCCTTATAGAAAGAAAACTTATTAAGAAAGTCACTAATTAGTAGCCAGTTTTGGTCACTGTTGAGGCAGAAAGTAAGCCACAGAGAGCCCCTGAGTGAGCAGAGGTGGCTGTGCTGAACCATCACAGCAGAGGCACGTGGTGGGTAAAATCCCCTATGGATGTAGTTGTGGTCACTGCAGTTAATTACTGGAGCTCTTATCAACATCTCTGCTCTCATTGTGGAGCTCTGCTCGTTACACTGAGAACTCAGGGTTTCAACACCTAACTCTGCTCTGGAAGTGGGTACCTTGTCATCTTTATTTATATTTTCCATTTCTTGCATTCATTTTTATTTCTATTTTAACAATCAGTTCCTTATTGGGAAATGCTTTTAATGTTGACTGAGCATGTTAAATTGGGATTTTTTCCTCTGTGCGTGGCCCAAGTGAGTGGGAAGTGATTCAGTAGCCTGAGCTCAGGGCTGGGAACCAGGACCTCCTGTTCTCCATCCAGGCTCCTCTGCTGATGCCTTCAGCTCCACGGGGACACCCCAGGATAACCTGATCCTTCACTTTCAGAGAGGGTGACAGATCCCACTCATTAAGGAGGGGTTTGCTGCGATCCCAGTGGAGGAGAAAAGCTGGAAATGCAGTAGCAGGGGGTGTACGTGCAAGGAACGGCTGCTCTTTGCCTCACAGGGATGTCCCACGGCCCCTGTGCCTCCCTGGCTCTTCCCAGCCGTGAGTCTCCATCCTCTGCTCCCACCAAATCCCCGGGATGGCTCCGGCCCAGCTGCTTTAACCATTTACCTCCACCTTGAACAGTTTCAGAATCTCCACTGCTGCTTGTTTTAAGTTGGTTTTTTTGGTTTTATGTTTTTTTTCCCAGGCAGGATAAGGAATGCCTGCATCCCTGAGTGCCTTTAGGATCCCAGGCAGCTTTGGCTGTTCATCCCAGCTCCCAGTACAGTGCCCGTAGCGATGTCCATCGTGACACCTCAGTCCCTGTGTGTCGCTGTCCCGCAGCAAAGCTTTTGACTGTGTCGTTATTTTATTTTCTGTGGGTTTATTTTGCATAGAGTGTGACATTTTGGTTCGTTGTGGTGTTTCTGACTCTTTGTGCCTTTCCTTTTGTGTTTGTTTCTCCCGCCTTTCCTCAGTTTGCAGCGGGGCCTCGACCTGCCCATCACCAGGTACAGTACCTGCCCCTTCGTTATCACCCTGCACTAATTGGCTGGGGGGAGGGGGGCGGAGGTGACTCACCCACTAACTGGAGTGGAGGAAAGCAGCCCTGTAGCAGCTACTGGCACGTGCATAACCCCGCTAACAGCCGCCTGCACCGCTGAGTAACTCTGACCTCACCCCTGGGGCACCGCTCCCGTTAACCACCCCACGTCCCGCAGGGGAGGAGAACCTCTAGGAGTCATTGCCAGGGATTTGTGGGATTCCCTTGCCTTCTCACATCACTAGAAACTTGTTCTGAGTATTTCCCAAACTAGTCGGTGAATTCAGTTTCCTGAAGATGTCACCTGAGAGAATCCTGCTTTTCCAACTCAGAGTAAAGCAAATGACTTCCAGTTCTGCATTGTTGTGTGATACACCTGGTTATCTGTCACCATTGCACTGCTTAATGTTGTTTTTACTTAGCCCACAAAAGCCAGACCTTTAAGGATCCTTTAGTGCTCCTGTTGCATGACTTGGACTTTGTAAGGAACCACTTCATTATTAAGAAGGAGAAACAGAAATAGCTCTGGCTCATGGAACTCAGGGGTGGCAGAATTAGGACCTCCCCAGTGTCAGGACAGATACACAGGCCCATCTGTCCTAGGCAGGGTGTCTGGAATTGTCTTTTTTATCGGCTCCTACACTTCTCTTTGCCAAAATTCTTGTCCCTGGGAACTGATTTTGATGCTTCTTGTAGGTTTTGAGGGAACAGAGGTGGCACTGCTGGTGGGAAAGAGGAGGAGAGGCAGGACGAGGCAGGAAAGCTTTCCCAGATCTCCCTTGGCTTTGAAGGAGCAGGTTGTTTCCACAAGTTAATAGGAAAAAAAATCCCATTCATCCTGTGGTGTCAGGACAGGGGTTTGAGGCATGGAAGGTTTGTTCCAGGGAATTATTTTGTTCTCGCTTCACTCGTGTTACTGAGCAGTGGAACACTGGGATGAGCAGCCTGGGGAGAGTTCTGTCTCAGGAGAGCAGTGTTAGGTGGGCACAGACACCCCCAAATCCCCATCATCCTCATTCCATCCAGCTCAGGGAGCAGCAGGGGAGCTGGAGCCTTCCAGAGCAGGGCAAAAAAAGGAATGTAAAGAGTAGAATGGGACATTTGCACTTGTTTGCTCACAGGCAAAGGCTGTATGGGACGGGGGGAATGATTTCTGTGCGTGGCTGGGATGGCAGGGACAGGCAGTGGTAGAGGAATGTTTGCAGGATGACAGGGCAACCTGGGAACAATGGGATCAGGATCTTGTTTAGATACTTCTGTTCTTGACCTGAACTTCAGGTCGGTGTTTATACTGCACAATACAGAGAGTGCATTGCTGCTCTGCAGCTCCTTAGTTCTTTCATGGGTCATTCCTAAGGCACGGGATATATACACTGTGAGCCATTTAATGTTCTCCTAAAATTTACTGAGCTCTCTCTGAGCAGGTTTTGGCCTACGAGTCTTGAGGCAGCACAATATTCCAGTGACCGGGGGCTTTACTGGCGGGAGTTTGCCACCAGTCTGTCAGAACTGGATCCAGAACTTTCCTTTGGACCCAGTTATGTCCCTGCCCTTAACTCCGCTTGTAAATTCCAAGTGTTTTCCCAGTTGTATCACAGTAAGATTTTTGTCTCTGTTACATTTGAATCTGCTCATTATTATCTGTGAGAAGCTGTCACCATTAGAAAAATATTCCAGGCTTTATTCCCAGTTACATCTGTCATGTGCTGGATCAGGACAGGCACAGAGAAACCTGGGCTGTAGATGAGCTATTTGTTTCCTTTAATCCAAAACACCCATGGAGTGGGTTGGGGTGGAGAGAGGGATTTTGGCCCCTGCCACGTGCAGGAGGGTCACAGCTGTGGAAGCAAGTTCATCCTAAACCCAGCACTCACAGGATACTTGAGACCAACATAAATAATTATCCTCACATGGGAGTTTTTAAACTTGGTTAAACTGTGTAACACAAGCTGAGAGCTTGGAGACTGAGATTTGTGAGCTGGAAAGTGCAAAATAAGTAAATTGCAGGGTTAATATTTGCTGCAACAACTGCACGTTCCCTTTGAATGCAGCAGCAGCACCATGGGGGTTTGCAATTCCCTGTGTCCATCCCAGCTTTTATGAACATGTGCCTTGTGTTGATTCTGGGGCTCCTTCAGGCAAATAATGGATTGTTCTTCAGTGTTACTGCCTGTCATTATTACATCTTTAGGGTACTCAAATGAGCATGACTTTAGCACCTGAAGGGGAATGGCAGCTTTATAAGCAGGGCTTTTTCCTGGATGGAAATGCCTGCCCTGGAGTTGGACAGTTAACAGTGGGAGTTGGTAGAGCCAGTTAATGCTGGAGACAGTGTGACCACACTGTGTGAGAGAAAACAGCAGAGATTTAGGGTGTTCAGCAACACTGGCTGAAGTGAAATGAAGTAACTGCAGCAGTTCTGACTGAAAGTTAAATATGCATCAGTAAACCCTGATTCCCAGATCATGCTGGAATCTACTGGAAAACCTCACTTTATAGCAGACAGGAAACAGCTCCTACAAAGCATTTTGGGCAGTATTTTTAAATACACTGTCAGCTGGTGTTTTTCCCCAAATGCTGTAGCACACGTAGCTATCCCTGCCTGGAATTGCTGCTCCGTTTCCCACTTTGTGCACAGAGCTTCCCAGTTTTTGCTTTCTAAGTGAGGCTCTGGAGTCACTTTGCTGCTTCTGATCCTCACAAAGCACAGTTGAGAACAGCAGCTTTCTTCTAACCTGAGCTCCAAAATGCAGATTTTTTTTTTTGCATTTGAATCTGCCTAAACCCTTCACTTACGAAGTGACTTGGGGAGCGTGGGGTTTATTTTAGAAATGGGTGCTCAGAAGAGGCTGGTGTAATTAAAAACAGAAATCAGAAATAGAAACTGAAATGTGGTTGTTTCCTTCTGACTTGAACTGTGTTTGAGGCAGGTTTGCTGCTCATGGCTCAGCCTCTTGCTTGAGGTTGCTGGTGGAGTTTGTTCCAGTTTTAGCTTGGGGTTACTTGAGTTCCTCTGGGTGTAACTTGTACAACAGAGAATGGGCTTGGCTGGGTGCTGTTGTGAAAAAGCTTTGGGACTTTGAGAGGTTGGGAATTGACTCCCTGAACTGTCTTAGCTGGCCATTTTGTAGCTTTTTGGGGTATTCAAGTCAGAAAGTGATGGGAAATGGCTGCTGCAGTCACTTCCCTGTCTGCATCCATGAGTGTGTGAAGGAGCTGCCACTTCTAAACCAAAAAGGGCTTTTTCCTCTTAATTTTATAATTTAGTAAATAATAAAACTGGGAGAGTCTGAGGGGAATGGAACAAGCCTTGCCTTGAGCCAGCCACAAGAGCTGCACTGAGGTGCTGGGGAAGCAGGACCTGGGGATTTGTGCTGCAGGTCCTGCTCCTGGCACCAGGGAGTAAGGGACAGGACAAGAGGCAATGGCCTCAACCTGCACCAAGAGAGGTCTAGGTTGGATACTGGGAAAATTTCTTCATGGAAAGGGTGGTCAGGCACTGGAAGAGGCAGAGGCACCATCACTGGAAGTGCTCAAACAATGTGTGGATGTGGCAGCTGGGGACATGGGTTAGGGATGGACTTGATAATCTTAGAGGGTTTTTCCAACCTAAACAATTCCACAATTCTCTGATCTTCACATCTCAGGGCTGCAGTTCCTCAGTTCCTGCAGCATTGCCTGTCAGGCACCTCCTTCTCCTCCCTCCCCCAGGCCAGGCTCAGGTTATCCCACCAGCCTTCCTGGTGGCACCAGAGAGACTAAAAATTAATAACAGGGGTACGAGAAGCTTGACTGAAGTGCAGAGCTTGGGTGAAGTCAGAGACCACATTGCCCAGGAGCATTGACTCCAAGGTGATCCAAGAAATCCCTCCCTAACAGACTTGGACAGGTAAGGGATGAGACATGGCTCAAGGACCATGGCCTAGGTCCTCACTGGTTGCTGAACAACCAAAATTCTGATGGTCCTGTTGCTTGGAATAATGGATCTGCTGTTCCTGCTGCTCTGACTTCCTGCTAGAAGTGAAGTTCTCCTCCTTTTCTCCCCATCCCTGAAGCTGAACCAGCTCTAGGATGGTGTGGGCACACAGGGGGGCTCTGAGAGGTTTTTTGACATCCATTTGCCTGAAGCTCCTTGTCAGAGACCCTCCTGCTGCTGGTGAGCAGCTGAGCAGCTCTGGGAGGTGTTCAGTGCTCGTAGAAGAGCAGGTCAGTGCCACCCCCACTTCCAGAGCACAGAGTGCTGTCCCTCCTCCAGCGCCGGCAGGGAGGAGCAGAACGTGTCCCATGGAACGGAGCCTCCCCAGCTTGGGAGCAGCTGGCAGCGATGGGAACGAGCAGCTCTCCATGCCCAAGGAGCTTCCAGGGCTGGGAGTTCTCTCTCAATGGTCTCAGTTGAATGTGAGCAGGTTCTGGAGGGGCAGCGGGAGCCTGAGGAGCAGATTCCATAGGTGGAGTCTCCCCATCTCTGGCATTGGGGGTGTTCCTGCACTGCCCTGTGGGTGGAGGTGCTGTTGATAGAGAGAGGTCTCACTTCAGCCTCCAGCCCTTTTCTCTTTGCATAAAGACATACCTATGGGGGTTATTAAATTTTTCCAGTCCTCCCTTGGTGAGACCTGTGCTACAACCTGCTGACAGGTTGGAAATAATCATTACTCAGTGAATTTCAGTGAAAGAAGAAAGACTTTTTCACTTTTTGCTGTCTTTGGATATTGAAAAATCACAAACTGGTGATTCTCACCATAAATTCATCACCTGTGCTTGGTTCATGCCACACACCTGTAGCTCCCCCACATCTCTCAGCCACACGGTTTTATCAGCACGACCATGGCAGGGTGTTGTTCTTCTGGTTTGCTTTCTCCACCCTCACTTCCAAACTTTTCTCCCTGAACAGTTGCCTTCTCCTGGTTCAGGTCATATTTCCAGTGTGCTGGGGACAGCTCTTCATCCAGGTTGACAAGGCTGGACATAAAATCATTGTGCTCACCTTAACAATGTCTGGAAATCTGAAAGAGTAATCCAGGGCTTTCCTGGAGAAATCGTTTGCTGTGGGAAACAGCTCAGGTGTAATGAAGTCCTCAGCAGCCCCAGAATGGCCATTTTAAGCTCGTTGTTATGTTGAGGATAGAGACATCACAGCTTCCTTCTATCCTCCCCCATCCTTCCCGAACCTGGGGCGGATAATCCCAGCTCATTCCTTCATTCCCCTCTCTTCTTTTCTTACTCCTCCTGGCACAGTTACTCCCTGTAACACATCACTGCACAGCAGCCAGCAGGATTCAGTGTGATGTGTGGTGGCCTAATTATTATAATTATTTTTTACTTAACAGTTAAATATGTGGCATTTCTTTCCCTCCCAGTCTTGGTGCAGAAAAGGAGAGAAATCCATGGTTGGAGCCAGGGTTTCTGCTTTATCTGCTCCCCCTGTACCACTGAAAGAGACAGAAGGAGAAATATTTGATGTTTTAGGAACAGAGTAAACATAAAGTCTTTCTGTAGTGTCACATTTTGTGCAGTGAATCATGGTTTGATTGGGTTTTTTGCTTGGGCTTTTTTTTTAAACTTTTATACTTCCGTATAAAACTTTTCTAGGAGAGTTCTGACCCTGTGGGATTCTGGCAGCAGAGTCTGTGGTACCACTCAGTGTCTTTTCCTGGCCGTTTCTGGAAGGCATGAGTCAGAGCAGGGCAGAAGCTGGCTGGAATTTGTGCATTTAGGGTGCATGTTGTATCCTATTCCTTCCTGTTGATCTGTAAGCTGTTCCATTGGCTTTCTTTCTGTTTCCTGCTGCTTTCTTGCTTCGTTATTGAAGGGAGGATTCAGACCTATACAGGTAACTCTAACTCCTGGTTCTGCATGGCATCAGTGTCTCTCACCTGACCGTTCCTCCGTCAGTGAATGCCTCAGTGTCCGGTGCATTTCTTACCTCCTGACCTCCGAGAGTGCCGAGACTCCAGAGCCAGGGCCTCCATCCGGGACTGCCGGTGCCGTTCCCAGCGCGGGAGGGGTGAGGATGGAGCCCGTGCCAGGGGGTTGCTTGGTTCCCTGGGCCTGGCCCATCCGCCGGGGGCATCACTCCATCCCAGCGTGGTGCAAGGCTTTGGTACCACCCTGGGACAGGTTGCCACCCTTCAGAAAACAGGGCAGGACAAGTCACCTGTGCGTGAAGGAGAGACATGAGGTGCCTCTGGCCTTTGTGAAATTATGGATTTTTAACTCTTCTGGAGATAAATTGGAACAGTTGCCTTGATCTTTTATTTCCTTGGGGTATTTATAAAGGTGGGTGTTTTAGCAGCCACCCCACCTTATAAAAAGAAAATTAGACAAACTCATTTTTCTGAAATTTGCACTGAAAGTTCAACTGTAAAATTCAGGAGATACAAACTAATAATTATTAGTTTGTAAAGTTTCTTGCCTGTTTCTGCCTTGTAAAATAGAAAGCCATAGACGGCCCTGCTGTTCCCAGAGAAACACGGACTGTCCTGCAGTTTTCTGGAAGTGTGGCAACCCTTGGAAACTAATACCATAACTATAATTCTGTAAGGATATTTCCAATTCTTTCCCAGAAAGTCTGACCAGTTCTTTGTTTTCTCTCCTCTCTCCCTTCCCTCTCCTAGTTTTTTCAGAGGCCTCAGATCCAGCCTCCAAGAGCCACCATCCAGAACAGCAGCCCCTCCATCCGTCCTGGAGCGCAGACCCCAACTGCCGTGTACCAAACCAACCAGCACATCATGATGGTGAACCACCTGCCAATGCCCTACCCGATGCCTCAGGGCCCCCAGTACTGTATCCCACAGGTAAATCCAGCATCCAGGCACCTGAGGACCTGCAGAGCAACGTTGGCTCCGTGGGGGTTGCCTCAGGGCCCAGCAGGAGCGGGCGGGGATGTGTCTGTGTGAAATCAGGCTGGTAGTTGCATATCGTGTGCCAGGGCAGGTTTATATTAGATATTGGGAAAAATTCCTTCATGGAGAGGGTGATCAGGCATTGGCAGAGGCTACCCAGGGCAGTGGTGGAGTCACCATCCCTGGAAGTGTTCAAGAAACAAGTGGATGTGGCATTTGGGGACAAGGTTTAGGGGAGGGCTTGGCAGTGCTGGGAGAGCAGTTGGACTTGGTGGTTGTAGGGGGCTTTTCCTGCCTAAATGATTCCATGATTCTGTGGTTCAGCCTTTGTCCTTTCTCTGTGTGAAGTATTTGTTCTTCTGTGCATGGAGGCAGTAGGAATCAATCACCTTTTTGAGGCCTCCCTCAAACACAGTAGGAGACCAAGCTCTGGGAAAATATTTAGTGCTTTAAAAATACCTGATTTGACTTACTAGATCCACAGGCACTCCAAACCCTTGGGCCTCATAACACACAGTATTGCTGCAATCCAGGGAGTCACTGTGATCCCCCTCAGCTCCTGTGTCCTCCCTGCCTTGGCTCTACCTTACTTTTGGCAGTAACATTTGGAGAGGTTTAGGTGGATTTTAGGGAAAACCCCTTCATGGAAAAGGTGGTCAGGCACTGGCAGAGGCTGCCCAGGGCAGTGCTGGAGTCCCCATCCCTGGAAGTGCTCAGACAAGGTGTGGGTGTGGCACTTGGGGATGTGGTTAGTGGTGAATGGGGTGGTGGTTGCCCAAGTCCTTGTAAAGTGATGGTTGTTTTTGTCCCCCCAGTATCGTCACAGTGGCCCCCCGTATGTCGGGCCACCCCAGCAATATCCTGTGCAGCCACCAGGACCAGGACCCTTTTATCCAGGCCCAGGTCCTGGAGAATTCCCCAATGCCTACGGTAAGTTCTGCTTGGAGACTTCTTACAAAGTCTTTTCTTGGTGTGTTTTTCTGTTGTCAAGCTGAAGATTTATAATAACAAGCTGGATTAGCATTTGTTTGAACTTCAGATAGCTGCTAAATTTGGTGGTGTCACAGCCCTGATTATTCACTCCTGAAAAATCTCAGAGTATTGTTTGTGTGAGTGTGTCAGGAAAGGCTGCAGCTGCCCAGGATCGCCTGTGACCAGGAATGGGGCTGTTTGATAGTCCCTGCTCAGTCATTGTTATTTATTAAGGTATTGTGGGTACATCTGGCAGTCCTGGTTTTCACTGTGCCGTGCCCTGGGAATGCTCCAGCGTTGACAGCAGTTAACAGTTCTTATCCCAGCATTTCTGGTGCGTAGTGGGGGATAAGAACAAGCCATGGGGTTTTTTCCCTGGATTTATGCTGCAAAGATAATTCAGTCCAGTGGAAGAGTCTGTAACCCCTGCATAGGACAAAACTTGGCCTTTTCATGCATTTGGTCACTCACTGCTCCCTGCCCACTCACATTCTGCAGCCTGTTGGGGCAGAGATATTCTCAGCCTCCCATGGGAATTCTCTGTTGGAATTTCAGAGCATTGGGGTGACTGATTCCCTTCCAGGCTGAACAGTAACAGACCTGCTCCCTTGGCAGCATTGCAGGTTTGCTCTTCACACACACAGATCCCTTGGGAAGGAGAGAAGAACCCAGTAGCTGCCTGGGCATCATTTGGAAAGGTCTCTTATTTTTCCTCTTTTCCTTCTTTCTTTTATTTATTTGGTCTGTGTGGAACTCACAGGAATCATTGAAAGGTTGCCATGAAGCCTTTGAACCTGGTAATGCAACTTGAGATCAGGAGAGAGGGTAATTACAGGGCAGCTCCTTCCTGGTGGTTGATCCTGGAGAAAATAGAAGAAATATTGCAATGGCTCCTCAAATCTGATCCACTAGAGGAGGAAATTGCCCAGTATTCCTCATTTTTTGTGCTGTTACAGGTCTGCTTTCCTACTTCCTGCTTGCTTAGTGACATTTATCTGCCTTCACTCCTGTCATTAGGAAAAGGTTCATTTCCAGCTCCTTTCCTCTCCTGGAAGCACCTGGTTTCTTGCAGAGAATCTTGGAATCCTTCAGTCCCAGCTTTAGGTTGCTGCATCTGTGGAGCATCAGTGGGGGAAGCCAGAGCTCTCTGTCCTGCAGAGTTTTGCAGGCAGGGAAGGTTTACCCAAGGATTTGCCTGTACTTATCCACCTTTCCCCCTTGCTGTGTGTAGGGACTGGGAATGCTCAGGCTCTCACCAGGTGCTGCCAGGTTTGGGGAACAGCTAAATCTGCAGTCCAGGCATGGATAATGCTGCTGGCAGTGCCTTTTCCATAAACCACAGGATTTGTAGCCAGTGTGGCTGCTGGATATCAAAATCATTGCAGTCTGGAAGGACCTAAAGGAGGTGATGAGGGAAAATCCAGTGGAAGACAAAACTTTTGAAAATGGACAGTACCATTTTATAACTCAGTTTTCCAGTTTATCATTTTCTGATATCAGGGGGTTTCTGTACAACATTGGGAAAGACCTTGAAATGATCAGTGGGTAGGAGGGAGAATAAAAGTTGGAGAACTGGAGGGATCAGAACTGGAGAACTGGAAGGGATCAAAGGCAGGGAGCAGAGCAGAGAGTGTGGCACTGGCAAATGCACTTGGGCTGTGACAGAAGCTGTTTCTTCCCAGAAGTTACTCTTTTCAGGATTTGTGTTTTTAAAATACTTTTCATAAAGGGAGAGTCGTTCCCTGAGTTCTGCTGGAGCTGCCTCTCCAGCCAGGATCACACTGTAGGTGATGTGCTTGGATCTGGTTTCTAGGAAACTATGAAAGGAAGGAATTCACACATTGCAGGGTTCCAGGCTCCTGTTCCCTCACCTCACCCAGGCTCTGCTTGGACACCTGCTCAGCAGGAGGGTTCATAGAATCACAAAATCCCAGGATGGTTTGGGTTGGAAGGACCTTAAAGCCCATCCATTCCTACCCTCTGCCATGGGCAGGGTCACCTTCCACTGTCCCAGGCTGCTCCAGGCCCCATCCAGCCTGGCCTTGGACACTGCCAGGGATCCAGGGGCAGCCACAGCTGCTCTGGGCAATAATTGTTGATTCCCAGCCTGCAGAGATGCTGGTGGAGACTTTGAGGCCAGATCTGAAGTGGCTCTGCTGACCCTGACTTTCAAAACAAGACATTTCTTGAGTGATTCAGCCCACCCAGGAGTGTCATTTGGGTTCCTTGATGCCATGCAGTGCTCTCTGCTCTGACAGGGAAAAGTTCCCACTCCAAGGATGCAGTCAGGGAGCCTGCTCTGAGCTGGGGCTTTCCAGCTCTCAGCAGGAGGAATGCATCCTTGGAAGTTGCAAATCAGGCTGTGCTGGGCTGGTTTAATTTGCTTTCTTGGATTTCACTCTTTGCCTGAGATCACAGTGACCTCCCAGTTGGGTTACAGACACAGTCCAGATTTTCATTCCCAGTTAAAGGTTAGTTCAGATCAGATTGCTCCAGAGGCAAGTGCAAGCGCTCAGTTCATCCAGCATCCATGCCTAGAAGGGAAAACACCCCAGCAGCACCTTACACATTCCCCTGACACCTGATCCATGGACAGGAGGCAGCTCTGCTCTGCTGCCCTGATGTCTGGCATGGTCTTAAAGCACTTGATTACTTATTGAGCCACTCTCATTCTGTACGGAAAACCATAATGAACCACATTGGCTGTTAGGAATGTGATCAGCACCATGGTGTGGTTCTGCACTGATCACTGTGGTCATGCTTTTTGTGTGTTGCAGCATGAGAAGAACACTGCTTATAATTAAATTTTCTGGTTATGCTTCCAAATAGGTTGCAGTTGACCTTGCAAATTGTTTGTATTGGTTAGATTGAATTTCTGTACAAATGCAGAAAACCCCTGATAAGCCAGCAGCAAACCCAGCAAAAAAACCCTCAGGAGGAGTCCAGGGATGGTCTTGCAAATGCCTCTGTGGTGTCCACAGCCTCTCGAAAATGGATGATGCACGTGGTCAATTTTTGGTCATGGAAATCAAATAAGAAATAGTGAGTGAATCTCTTGTCTTGATGGAGCATCAGCTTCTGTTTAGTGGAAGTGGGGTAGAGCAAACGCAGCATTCCCAGAGGGATGTTGGAAGTTCTGGCCAGTTGTACCTCTTGTGCCTGGTTTTCTGTCATGAGCAGTCAAACTGACCTTGTCCCTCTGGTTTGTGTCGTTGGCTGCCCCAGGAACGCCCTTCTACCCCAGCCAGCCCGTGTACCAGTCTGCTCCCATCATTGTGCCTACGCAGCAGCAGCAGCCACCGCCTGCCAAGAGAGAGAAGAAAACGGTGAGTGAGGCACTGAGGGACACAGCCCGGGGGGCTGTCCTGGGCGGGAGGTGCAAGGACATGAATAATGTTCTTAGGATCAAACCTGAGCTTTGCCTTCACTGGAGGCCCTGGCACAGGGTGCCCAGAGCAGCTGTGGCTGCCGCTGGATCCCTGGAAGTGTCCAAGGCCAGGCTGGACATTGGGGCTGGGAGCAGCCTGGGAGAGTGGAAGGTGTCACTGCCCATGGAATGAGATGAGCTTTAAGGTCCCTTTCATCCCAAACCAGCCATTCTGTGGTTCCCAAAGAGATTAAGAGTAATTAAACATTGCACAGTGCTGCAGTGGTGCCTTATTTTCCATTTTTCCATGGGCACTCTCCACTCTGAGTTTGTGACATCTCAACCAATGAAAAAGGAAGATAATTTCACTGGTTTTAAATAAATATAAACAAAAGCAGCATGGTTTCCCCAAGCCTGGAATCCTCACCTGCCTGTGCTGCTGCTTAGAGTGTTCCCAAAGAGCCAGGTGGGAATGAGGGAGCTCAGCAGTGTGGGAGAATGTTGGGATTTGGTTCAAAGTGACAAATTAGAAATTACTGAATATTATGCCTTGAAAAAGGTGGAAAAACCAGTAAGTTGTGTATGTATTTACAACCTTGAAAGAACCTGACCACACTATGAAAGTGGGTTTGGAGAGCACATTCCCTCTCTTTTTAATTCACTGGGGGGAATGTGAGAGAAGCAGATGAATGGAATTTGAACCCATGTCCAGGTGGATGGTGGGGAACAGTAAAGGTGAATGTAAGGTTTAACCAGGAAAAGATGATGTGGGCTTGAACTTGTGAATGAATCGTTTGTAAAGGATTGAAAAGGAAATTAAGCAGTATTTGTGTGAGAGTGTTTTGGAAGCGTTAAAAGAACAGTTTCCTGGGGGTAGAGAAGAATAAAGGGAACTTGGACATGTCTCAAAATGCAGAATATTTGTATCTTTTGAGTTTTGAGGATGATCTGGGGTGACACTTGATTTGGGAGACCGGAAGAACTGAACAATGTGTGAGCTGTGCTCGCAGGAAAGGCCTTTTTGGTGGCTGCTCTCAGCAGCTTTTTTGTCACCTCTTCAGTCCCCAGGAGTCTCTTTTCAGCATCCCAAACACGACATGCCCAGATCCCCGATGCCATTGAAATGCAGAGCTGATCAGACACGCTCAGCTGGGATTAAGGCACTTCCATGCCAGCCAAGCCAAGTTCTTTGAGGCAGAAAAGGGATTTTAAATGCCCGAGATGCTTCTCTGTGAATGTGCTGTTTCAGTTTGGTAATTGGTGTTGCAACTGGAGAAATGAGAAAAATTAAAGTTTAAATGTATTAATGTGCACACACCCACATCCACCAGGAGTTGAGTATTTGAGTGCTACAAACTTCCAGGCAGGGAAATCTTGTTTTAAGGCCATTGACTCTGTGTCAGGGGGAGGAGAGGGCAGGAATTAGTGCCAAGTCTCAGGTCCTTGTTGCTGAAATGTTCTTTGTTAGTGAAATGTTTTAGCAAAAAACTCCATCAAAAATAAGAGAAGACCAGACTGAGCATCTTGAGTGCAGTGTGTGTGTTTGTGTGTTCACAACCCAGACCGAAGCCACCATACCACCAAATCACAAAACCCTTCTGCAGTTAGGACTTTACAGCCCAGAATCCCGGAAGGGTTTGGCTTGGAAGGGACCTGAAAGACCATCCCAGTCCCACCCGCTGCCAAGGGGCCATTACAGGGTGGTTCCCAGCAGAGCCCCTGCCCTGGGAAGGGCGATGATGTCTCCTGGTCTGCTTGGAGTTGTTTGCTTGGATTTCTGCATGGAACTTATCTCGAGTTCAGCCAAGAGCTTTGGAGAAGGTGGGCAGACGCACAGCGCTCTGTGTTCAGGGTTATCAGAATCTCCAGTTCTTACTCTGGAGGTGAAAAGCTCTGTTTCACAACATCCCACACGTCCTGGCTGTCCCCCTGTCCAGGGGCACGGATTGGCTCAAGTGTCACTTGAAGATTCAGTGAGTGTTCTGGAGTGGTTTCTTTCGGAAAATATTTTTTCTTCCCATTTTGGGGCTGTGAAGAGACTCAAAAATCCCACTTTTTTTCCTAAATGCTGCAGAGTTCTACAGGACTTGAGTTTGTTCTTTCAGTTTCCCTTTCCTCCACTCAGTATTTTTGTTTGTTTCCCTCTGTTTTGGTGGAATCTGGGACTGATTTGCTGATTTGCTTTCCCCTTTCCCCGCGGCTGGGTTGGCGAGGTCACCGAGTTCCCTGTCGGGGTAAAACACAGCCTTTTCTCCATTCTTGCCCTTTCCACTACTGGGCAAGCTTAACTCTGTACCTAAACTGTCTCCCAAGTTTTCTCAGTTGCAGGAAACTGACATTCCAGCAGCAGAGACTGTATTTTGAATTACAGGGTGCTCAGACTGAACTGGTGTGGTTGATGATTAAATTAAGTTTTGATTAAATTAGGTGTTGATGAAGGGATGACATGCCATGCATTCCAAGTCATGGAAACAAGCCACATCCCAGTGTTCCTGCCGAGCACCAGCTCATCCCAGAGCATCTCCTGCTGGGTGTGATGGGAGCACGTGCTGCCCACGCTGCTCTGCACAAGGACAGCGGTGACAGGAACATTGTGGGGATTATTCCTTTGTTACTGTTGGAATCCTTTCAATCCCATAGATCCGAATCCGGGATCCAAACCAGGGAGGCAAGGACATAACAGAAGAAATCATGTCTGGAGGGGGCAGCAGGAACCCCACCCCCCCCATCGTCAGACCCACCTCCACCCCAACTCCTCCTCAGGTAAGGAAGGGCCACGCTCCTCCGCCCATGACCTTTGCTTTGCTGTGCCTCTCCCTCATACTTCCAGCCACACCTGACCATCTCAGACACCTGGATGCTCCTCAGTTACCAATATTCTTCAGGGATTGTTTTTTCCCAACTTTGGTCATTTTTAGCAGTCCATAGCTTGTGGAGCCTCGGTGCTGCTGCACGTTCCCCCGCCCTGGTTTTGTATCAGCCATAGATTTTCAGAGTTTTTCAGAGTTTCAGTGTTAAAGGAGGAGCCAAAATATCTGTGGGAAAGGAGGTGTCTCTGTTAAGTCTTGTGCACCTGAGGAAAGTCCATGTCACACAGGTGATTGATTACAGACCTTCAGCTGCATCACTGTTCTTTCTGCCTTCCTGGAGCGGTTTTAGAGTTACCAGAAGATCTGGAGCTCGGGAGTTTTCTCACAGAACTGTGATAAATTTATCACAGATTTGGTCTCTGGGTGTTCAAACTTAAATATGCATTTTTCTGATGAGAGCAGAATTATAAATATTCCAGATAATTTTCTGTAGCTCTTAAATCCCTTCCCATTGTACACCTTTGAGTCTGACCCCTTTAAATCCCTGTTTAGAGGTCAGGAGGGTTCTCCAGGTGGTGGCTGGGCTGCAGAGCAGAGCTGCTGCTGGGACGTGATTTCTTCTTCCGTGTTCTTCCCTGTTGGGTGTTACCAGGCTTTGGCAGCTTTTAGGTGAAACAGCTTTTCCTGAGCTCAAACCTTCCTTTCCCCTCCGTGTGGGAGTAGTTTTTCTGCTGAGAATCCTGTGTTGAGGCAGGAGCATGTCCCCATGCCTGGGGACACTGGCTGTGCTGGAGTGGGAGCTTGGGATTCCAGGGAGATGTAACTGGGATCACTGAGGTGAAGTGAGATCTGCAGATCCCTCCCTGAGACCAGCAGGATTTCAGCTTTCAGCCATTCCCAGCTCAGTCAAATCCTTGTGTCATCTAAGGCACCACCTTGTGCTTTGTCACCGGTTTTCTCCTCTGGCCCCCATCGAGGACAAGCACCAGTTAAACTTCTTTCCATCAGAGAAGACAGTAGAGATGCCACATGTGGGAATCTTGGTGAGATCATCTCCTCATTTCTTCTTGCTACCCAACTTTCCCCGTTGAAAGTGGGAAGAGTTGGAAGCAGCCAGGATTTCCTGTGGTATTCCCACAAATGCAGTGAATCCAGGCACTTACCTGATCATTTTTACATTCTGAAATCTATTTTAAGGCACTACAATTAAGTCAAACAGAAGGAAATAAATGTGTTTCAAGAGGAGGTTAATAGGCCTGAATTCTGATCTGCTGTAATTTATATGCAGAGCACAGCATTGATGTCCAATCATCTCCTCCAAGGTATGCAAATATTCCATTGTTTAATATCCAGCCTCCCTTTTGATTAGGTGCTTGGAACCACTTTTGGTAATCACAGAAGAGCTCTGAAATTGGGCTCACCAGAATAAGTTCATTAGTGTAACATAACTGAAAATTTAAGCCCACTTAAGCCAGGAAATTGAACGTTATTGTCCCAACAGCTTCTCTAAATCAAGTCTTCAGAGCATGTTTAATATCTTGGGTGAAATTAAATCGTGCCTTAATAACTGTGCTCAGGAATTGCAGTAGTGGGGGTGTTACTGTTTTGAACAAGCTCGAGTCAGTAAATTTTAATATTCAGCCACAACTTTTGAGATGCTCCTGACTTGAGGCAGCTCCCAGGAGAGTGCAGGGGGAGCAGAGCTGCTGTTGTTTGTTCCATCCCCTGGATCAAGCCCTGCTCACCAGGGTGCTCAGGGAGATTTCAACTGGTTGAACACTCAAAATGTGAGTGTGCAGCCTCAGGGCTTGACAAGGCAGCATCAAAGTGACTCCCAGTCCAATGAGATTTTAGAATTATAGCAAATTCTAATAAAAGTTCTTTCTCTGAATCTTGTTATCTCATTATTTAAATGGTACAAACACAGAGGAAGAAACTTCCTGAAGAAGTGATGGAGACCAGGCCCTGTCCCAAATTCTGCATTTGAAAAAGAAACCATTTTATAATAAGAATAGTTTCCAAATTTTCATTTTTTCCTTTAGATTTGAATTACTCTATTAACTGACTCAAACCAAAACTTTGCTAACACAAGCCCGAAGCACCCTCTTCTCTCAGTAGATTAAGTGCTGAACATCAAAAAATTGTTGGAATTGTGCTTAACATCAGAACATTATTGGAATTGTGCAGGAGATGAGCGTTGCTGCCAAGATGAGCTGCGTGGTTTGAGCCATTCCTGTACTTTTTACTCGGCGTCGCTGACCAAAAAGTGCTTTAGGTGGAGTTTCCCCAGTGCCTCTACGGTGTATTTGAATTGCTTTTGAGCACATAAAGTGCTCTAAAGTTCCTGCAAGAGCAGCTGGAGGCACATGGAGATACGATTTATCCATTTCTAGCAGGACACTATTTTCACTCTTATTTTTTGCTGGGAAGAGAAAGAAAGCCCAGGGCCAGAATCTGATTATGGTATTTCCTCAGCACTGGCCTCCACAGAAGATCACTTTTTAAAGAGTAGATGCTCTTATTTTCATGGTAAAACTCTTCCAAGTCTCAGTGAGTTTGTCAGAGTTGTGTTTGCTCAGTGTCCAGGCCGTGGTGGGGTAGAATAACCCAGAGCAACCCTCAGAGTGTCATAAATCAGGGGAGTGATTTTCAGTGGGATTTTTTTCCTAAAAACTCTCTAAATGCTCCATTTTGCAGCTGCAAGGCTCAGTGCATAAGGACCATTTATTCATTTGCAATATCATTCCCACAAAATAAATGACTGTTTTCCACATTTCTTAAGGAAATACATTTCCTGACCCAAGAAGTTTCTGGGCTCACAGGTTTCTTCTTCACTGGTCTCCTTAGGTTCCTGTGGTTCTTATCACAGTTTCCTTTTTTGCCACTGATTTCATCCATAAATTTTCTTACAAAATGAAAGTCCTGATCATTGAGGGCAAGGGGAAAGTGTTCTTGAAACCTGCTCATTTGTAAAGCTGGGTTTTCTTTGGCTTCTTCCCTTTGGCTGGAGGCTGGGCTGCTTCTTCATCCATTCTCCAGTCAGTCTGTCAGGCTCATTCCTGAAAGAGAAGTAATCCCAAATAAAACTTCAACCCTTCACCCCTACTTAAATTTTCATTCTTATTTTTCCAGATGTGCTTTTTCCTGGTTTTCCTGAAATGGTGAAAAAAAGTGTCTTGGAGATAATTCCTTCTTTATCCTGCACTGTTCAGATGCAGTCGGCAAAAAGCTGGAAATGGGAGGGGAAAAAGAGTCCCAGGAAGAGACACAGGTTGCCAGAGAGTTTCTTTTTATAGGGAAATAAGTTTTGCATGGATTTCTGAGAGCCTGTCTGAAATCAGGAATTAGGCACCCATGTCTTGGACACTCTGCTGTGTTTGGATTGATTACAAATTCCTTTTCCTGTAGATGTTCAGAGAAGTTCATGGATGTGGAACTGGGTGAGGAGCACCCTGCAGGGAGCTGCCTGGCTTTCCACTTGGGATTAAATTAAATTAAAATTTAGCCCCATTTTCTTTTGTGCCTGGTCCCTGGTGTGCATTTCAGAGGATTTTGTGACCAGCTGCCTTGCCCTGTCTGTGTTCAGTCCAGCAAATGTTTCACCTTCAAGTCTGGGGCACTAATTTGGTTTTCCTTAAATTCTGAGAATAGATACAGAGGATTTTATCAAACTTTCTTGAACACAAGTGAAGTGTTTGGTGGGAGATAATTAAAATATGTGTGTCTGCCACAGGCTGGGGCTCCTTCAGTCTTCCTTCACTCTTTGCGAGTCTTTCTGTTTTGTTCTTCCGTATGGAACAATCCATGTTCTTTGGGAATCTGCTCTTCCTGCTCTCCCTCAGTTGCTGCCCAGCTGGGTTTATTCTCCTCTTGTCCTGCAGGTCTCACCCCCAGGCTGCTTGTAGGTGATGCTGGGGGATTTTTTCATCCAGCCACCCCCAGTCTGGGATGATTTTCCTGCTGGGATAGCGAGGGATGTGTGTGCAGATACATCTGTCCACCATTCATCCCATCCTGCACACATCAGCCGTTGGTAAATACATGGAAGAGTAAATACATAGATTTAAATCTCTAAGAGGGTTGAAATAGTGGATCAGTTGAGAAAGGAGTCAAGTCCCAAAAGTGAACTTAAATCACAGAGAGATCCAGGAGCCTTGGAGTGTGTCCTGCATGGAGGAGCATTCCTGCAGCTCCTGGAAGAAGTGCTGGGAGAGCAAAGCGTGTTGATAACTGTGCTGTGCTGTCCCTTCCTCGCTGTTCTTAACAGTGATCATCCTTTTCCCCTTTTCCTGCTGCCTTTCCCTCCCTTTCCCATGCACTTTTTGGATGTATCCAATTGACCTGTGTATCTTTTCTCTTTATTTTTTCTCTTTATTCTCCCTGCCTTTGGTTTCTCCTCTCTATCCCACCCTGTCTCATCTCCCCCCTTGCCTTTGCTCCATGTTTTTATGTTCCCAGGCTCACCCTGTTGTCCCTCCCCCCCAGCAGGTGCCCAGCCAGGTCCCCGAGCCCGTTCCCGCGGCATTCGGAGCCGTGGAGAGCTCCCACCCCTCTGGCAGCGCCCCCGGCACCGCGGCCCCCGCCTCCAAACAAGGTCGGTTCATGGAGATTTCCTCCCTCATTATTTTGAATCATTTATTTTTTCCCCTCCTTTCTTGTTTTAGTTGGAGTATTTTTGGCAGGGAGACCAGCAGGCAGCAGAAATAGGAGGGGAGGAACTTCTCTTCCTCCAGTGGAACATTTTAAGTGTGTTGCTAAGGGAATTAATTGGAATTTGCTAATGTGGAACTGGTTAAAAATAATTGTCTTCAAGCTTCTGTGTCCTAAACGTTGTTTCAGAGCACGCAGAAGGATGAAACTCCTCTCACCCATGTGCCATCCTCCAGAAACCAGTGTGTTGTCAGGGAAATGCTTTAGCCAGAGAGGCTTTGGATCATTTGGATAATTAGCCACAGCAGTGGCATGGATCCAGAGGATCGTATGGCTTCCCCAGAGCTGCTTGTGTGTCCAGTCCTGTAGGAATGGGCAACATGAACTAGGAAAAACCCATCAGTGTGCAAAGTGTCTCATAAAGCCCACAGCAGATTTTGCTGACTTTGGTAAAAATGGCATAGATGGAAAAAGTTTCTTAAAATTCCATTTCCTTGGACAGCACTCTCAGGCACAGGGTGGGATCCTTGGGGTGTCCTGCGCAGGGCCAGGAGTTGGGCTCAATGGTCCTGATGGGTGCCTGCCAGCTCAGGATATCCCATAATATACCTTGGAAGGGAGATTTGTTAAACCATTCAGGGCATTGTCCCAGGAGGCCAACGGAGCGGGCCCAGGCTGTTCCCACACTGGAATTTTGTAGCCATTGGAAGCTGTAGTTCCTGATGTGTGTCAGCAGATGGGTGCTGGGGTACAGAGCTGACACCACAATTTGCTTCCCAGTTTTACCCACGGCATCACAGCCTCCCTGGGCTCTGCCTGGAGCGACGCGTGCAGGGAAGTCACAGAGGGCTGAGATCTTTTGTTTTAGAGTGTCTGGAGTCACAGAATCACCAAGGCTGGAAAAGCCCTCCAAGATTTTCAAGTCCAGCCATTAACCCAGCGCTGCCATGTTCAGCACTAACCACGTCCCCAGGTGCCACATCCACAGATACTTTTTTAACACTTTCAGGGATAGTGATTCCACCACTGCCCTGGTCAGTGCCTGGCCACCCTTCCCATGAAGGAATTTTCTCAAAATCCAACCTGAACCACCCCTGTCACAGCCTGAGGCCATTTCCTCTTGTCCTGTTGTGTGTTCCCTGGCAGAGGTTTGCTAGAGGACAACCAACCAAGCCCCAGAGGAGCACAGCTCTAGAAGAGGGGACAAACCAACATCTCTGGTGCTGCAGATGTCCCCGATCCCAGCTGCAGCTCAGTCACTGCTGGGAAGCCACGGATGGTGTCCCTGGGGTTGCTCTTACAGCCACAGCGTGGACACCAGGGTTTCCCTCTTCCAGTGCTGCACCTCTAAACTACTGCAGTGTCTAAAAATTGGTTGTAGAAGGTTGAAAAGGGACCTTTTGGGGATGGTCTGGTCCCATCTCCCACTTAAAGGCAGGCTGTGGCTCTGTCTAGATGTCGGTGCACCTTCGATGTCTCTGGTGTCGCCTGAACAAGGCGTGGGTGGGTCTGATGTCCTTTGGCTGCCCTGTGGCTGTGCTGCCTGAGCTCCCTTGGCTGTTTGGTGCTGCCTGGCTCTGGCATAGCTGCTCTTCCCTGTCTGTGTCCCCTCTGCCAATATTCCCGAGTCCCTCTTGCCATCCTCTGAGCTCCCCACAGTGCTGGTGGCAGCGGTGACCTCTGAAGTGCACCTGCCCTTGGGGGAGAGCTGGGGCTGAGCTGTAAAGCCCTGGAATCACAGAACATCTCCAGCCACAAAGGACCTGTAAGATTACCAGGTCCAACCCCCTGCTCCTTACAGGACCACCTACCACTAAACCATATGACCAAGAGCTCCTTGAACTCTGATCTCTGAAAATCCAGCACTTTCCATCACAGTATTTCATCTCTGTGTATAAAAATGTGGATTTCAGGACAAACTGGTCTTATCCCTCTTCTCTCTCTCCTTAACTTAATCCCTTTGTAGGCAGCTGTGAGTAAACTGGAAGTAAGTATGTTTATTTAGTTACACAGCTCTGACAGTGCTGGTTTAAACATAAAGCAGGGCTTGACTGGGATTTAACACCAGTGAGCTTCCCTGTGTTTATCTCCGTTCCATCCCAGAAAGAGTCAAACATTTGTTCCAGTCCAAAAATTGCTAAAGAGCACATTTATGTAAGCACTGCAGGGAAAGCCCTGGAATAACACCCAGAGCGTTGGGCCGTGGCCGGGGGGGGCAGAGCAGTGTTGGGGTTGGTGTCAGTAATTAATAGACCCCATTAATAACATTTAAACTGAACTAATGACTTCTGGGGGGCATGTCTGTCCAGAAATACATGCCAAGGTATCAAAATGATTTTTCACTTCGATGTTGGGGGATTTTTGCTTCCGAAACAAAAGCAGTGACAGGTAGGGCTGCGTGGCTGAAGCGTTCATTAAAACCAGTACTGTTGTTTCTCCAAAGTCCCCTCTGCTGTGTTCACCCTGCGGTTGGCTCCTCCCCGTGCCCTTCCTCTCCTGTGCTCGTTTGCATCCATTGAAGTTTGGAATCCGGCTTCCATTGTGGTTCTGAGATAGCCAGTGCTGCTTGTGCAGCTGTTGGTAGCTGTGAGCAGCATCTGGCCCGTTTGCTGGGCTCGGGTCAGGATCGGAGCCGCGTGTTCTGCCGGCAGACCAGGATCTGCAGTCCCTGCTGGCTTGGTCTGGGAGTCATTCCCGAGGCTGGATTTGGATTGCATTATTTATATCCTTGGTTATGTTTTTTTAAAGACAAGCCTTTGCATTTCATAGAATCCCAGAATGGTTTGGGTTGGAGGCACCCTAAAGCCCATCCCATTCTGACCCCACTGCCATGGCAGGGACACCTTCCACTGGACCAGGTGTAGGAGTTGCTGCTACAGTGCCTTGAAAAATCACATTATTAAGGTGCAGGTTCTGATTCCTGTAGATGCCCCTGGTGTGTCCATACCAGCCAGGCTGCCAGAGGGAGGATACTGCTGGAGAATCCAGGTCAAGCCAGCAGCCAAGCCTTGCAGAGCCTGGCTGCAGGCCAGGCTGGTGCAGGAGGTGCAGTGGGATAGAACTGCATGGAATCACGTTTATTCCACTTGCAGAGGTTCAGGGGGATGTTTGGAGTAGTATTACCCTCTTTTTAAACCTCTTTCCAAATCTTGCAGTGCATCAGACATGGAGAATGTACAACACGGTTTGAGGAAAACAGATTAATGTCAGACCCTGGAGTTTGGAAAGCTCCAAAGCCCCTCTGCTGACACTGACTCAGTCCCAGTGCTGCCTCGTGAGTGTTTGCATGAGGACAAAAGATGGAAAAATGGCAGCGAGCCCAGCAGCTATTGTCAGATAAACACCACAGAGCAGGAACAAATTCCCGTATCCAGTAAAATCTTCCTCATCCACTGCCCTGGCCTGTCTGTGCCACTGGGACCACCCAGCAGCCAACAGTGGCTGTTCCGTGAAGGAGGCAGCAGGGTCTGTCCCACTGGGTATGCGAAAGAATCTTTAAGGAATCATTTTGCAAAAATTTTATTTATCCGGAAATTTTAAAAAGTATCTCTTGATATTTCCCCTGGAGCAGCCGGCACTTCCTGTAAATACTTTCTAAATATAACATGAGGAATGATCTCAGCGTATTTAGGAATAGGGATCTGATCCAGTTGGGATGAATTGCATCGATTTTTGTTTTCCCTCCCCAGCTGTGAGTTGCTCACGTGACTCTGTAACAGTTGGCAGGGATGAGTCCTCTTCTGCCAGGGCTTGGAGATTTGTTCTCTGGGATGGGGGTTCAAGTTCAAATTTGCTTCTCATTAGCCAAATCTGCTCCTCGTTCTCTGAAATCCCTCCTCAAATCACTTTTCTCTGGGATTTTGTGCAGACAGCCTGTATCCATGGCGAGAACATTGGCCAGACAAGGTGTGGTTTGAAGGAAGGGAGTTAAACCTCTGGTTTCAAATGCAGCTGTGGATTTGTGCTGGTTTGAGCTCTCAAAATGATTTTCTTAACACTTCAAATGCATTTGGTTGGGGTTTGTTTTGAGCATTCTCCTTTGACTGAGGGAGAGGATACCCAGGCAGTTGTTTATAGCAAGCTGTAAATGTCAGGAATGCTCCAGAAGTTCCTGCAAAGGATGTTCCAGAAACCAGAGGTGACGCGTTTTCTTTTCCAGACCAGTTCCCGCGTCTTTTTTCTTCCACGGAGCCTCCAGAATCAAAATCAGCTGTTGGGATACTCTTTCCCATCTCTTTCCTCACTTGTCATCCTCCTCCAAAGCCATGTCCCCGGGTGCCTCATTAAGTTGATGAACTACTGCTTTGGCCATGGGCCTCTGTAATGCTGCTGGGGCTGCCGACGGCTGGAAGCAGAGTTCATTTTTGCTCCAGCTATTCCTAAAGGTGGGATTTGATGCTCCAGGCAGTTTCAAATGGGTTCTCCTTCGAAAACCCTTTGGTTCTCCTTCAAAAACCATTTCCCTTTAGCTGAGCTGTTGAATAAGCCCGAAATGAAAATCCAGCAGAGCTAAACCTCTTCAGTCCTACCTGAATTTTGATGATTTGGGGTTGGTTGTGGCCTTTGACTTCCTAATCTGAAGAGCAGTTTGTGCCTCTGGCTTTTCCA
Organism: Aphelocoma coerulescens; assembly: GCF_041296385.1. Classification (NCBI taxonomy): domain Eukaryota; kingdom Metazoa; phylum Chordata; class Aves; order Passeriformes; family Corvidae; genus Aphelocoma; species Aphelocoma coerulescens. Next base: position 568,864 of record NC_091034.1, read on the forward strand.
GAATTATTTTTGCTGGTGTGACAGTGTCGTGAAGGAGTTCAGTGTTCCTGCAAGATCTTAAACCATGATGGCTCATACTTTTGTAGAAAAGAAGTGGGAAGCAGCAGAGCTGCAGCAGAGCTTTGGGAGCTGTGTGATGGTCGTGGCAGGGATGGGATCACCATGTCTGTTGCTAATTGTGGGATAAGTGCAGGGACTTCTTTCTGCACAAGATTTTGGGGGTTGTGTTGATACATTTCTTTCAAACGTCCATTCCAAATCTCTCCTTTTCCGGTTTAACCCATTCCCCCTTGTCCTGCAACTTTTTGTCCATGTAAAAAGTTGCTCTCCTTGTTTTATAAGCCCCTTTTAGACACTGGAAGGTTTCAATGAATCTCCCTAGATCCATCTCTTCTCAGGATGGCAGTGGTTGTATTTTCAAGTTTGGATTCCAGGTGAGGTGCAGGGGCCTCTGGTGTTTTCCTCAGAGGTCCTTGGCAGAATGCAGGAATGGGAGCCAAGGGAGCCAAAGCAGCAGGCAGGAACATGCAGTTGCCTTGCTGTTGATAGTATTCTTTTTCTCCTTTCCCAGAAGAGAAGCCAAAACCAGATCCAGTATTAAAACCACCTTCTCCAGTCCTCAGACCAGAACCTACTGGGGAGAAGAAAGATCAAGCTGGGCAGATGACCGAGGCCCCCACCTCAGTGGAAACCCCACCAGAAGTTCCTCGTGCTCCGTCACCGGCCCCGGCCGCTCCGGTCGCAGCTGTCCCCGCGGCTGCCGTCACCGTGTCCAGCAAACCCCCGCCCGTGGCTGACCCAGAGGACAAATGTGAACTGGCCTCCCCCAAAGAGGAGGCAATGCCTGCATCCAGTGCCACACCCTGCACGGAGCCAGCGGCCCCTCGTGCCGCGGAGGAGCCCGGTGCCGCGGTGTGCGCGGAGCCCAGCAGTGCAGTAGCATCGCCCGGTGACGCCGCGGCGGCGGCCGGGCCCGGTGTCAGTAACAGCGCGAGCGGCGCCAGGGCCGCGGGGGCCGCGGCCGAGCCCGGGGCAGAGGCGGCCCTGGCGGAAGCTGCGCCGTTGACTGTGGAGTCGGAGCCCCCCGAGGCTCCCCCAGCAGAGGTGGAAAGCGTGCCATCATCTCCCAGTGCTCCTCACGCTGCTCCCTCTCCTCCTCCCACCCCGCCTCCCACCCCGCCGCCCCCGTCTCCTCCGGTTTCCGTTGCTGCTGTTACCACTACAACTCCTTCTCCACCTCCTCTCCCATCTCCGAGTGCCCTCCCTGTTGTCCAGGGAGATTTAGAAGGAGAGGAGAGCACAAGAACTACTCTTAGTGAAGAGGTAAAAGATACTGAAAAGAAGGAAGAGACAGAAGCAGATGGGCAACTGGAGGAGAGCGGGGAGGCTCTGAGTGTGAACTCGAGGAAGAGTCCTGTCCCAGGTAAGTGCTGAGCTCTGTGGGCTCATGTGGTGAACTGGAGGATGAAGGAAAGGGGCTTTTTCTTCTCCCAACAGATGTTTCTGTTTCTATCAGCAAAAGAAAGAAGCCTGGTGGTGCTGCGTGGCTGCTGTGATTGTGAAATACTGATCTTCCTTTGCAGGGGTAGAAATCCCTCCTGCTTGTTCAGAATTGGTCACTGACTTGGATGTGTGTCCCAGGCTGGGGTGGGCTCGTGCTTTCATGGCAACACAGGGCTGGTGGAGGGGGAATGCAGAGCACACTGCTTTTCAAGGATGGTTTGGATTGGAGGGATCTTAAATCCCATCCAGTGCCACCCCCTGCCATGGCCAGGAACACCTTCCACTATCCCAGGTGGCTCCAAGCCCCATCCAGCCTGGCCTTGGGCACTTCCAGGGACGGGGTAGCCACAGCTCCTGTTCCCCCAAGGTGAGCAGTCAGTCCGAGGGCCTGTGGCTCTGGATTTGGGAGCCTGATTAACACTCAGACCCAGCAGCCCTTGGGATGAACCCCCTGAGCCAGCAATTTCCAGAACTGCTGGAGTGGGGTCTTCTCCAGCTGTAAAAATGTGTCACGATGTTCCCACATGTGGGAAAATGAAATGGACCTTCACACTCACCCAAACAACTGACAGCCAGAGTCACTCCAGTGTCACTCAGGAGGGTCAGCCCAGTGTCACACCCCAGTGTCACACCCCAGTGTCACCTCAGTGTCACACACCTCTACTTGCCCAGCCATTACTGATGCTTCTGCTTTTCCTTTGCAAAAGTCACATGTAAGCAAAATGTACAATTTACAATTTTAAATTTAAATTTTGCAGTTTACAGTTTAAAACTCACTAAAAATTGCAATTTCTGCAACTGCCTTCTAAAACCCAGCCTGTTTCTCCAAGTGTTGTTACCTGCCTTTGGTTTCACCCCTGTCACATCTCTGGTTTGGCACTGAATGGATTAACACTCTGTGTTCCTTATGGAAAACTACTTTTTTTGCAGGACTTCCTGGAGATTAAATTGTGGGAAAGAAGTTAAATGATCAATTTGTTGTATTTGCTGCTGGATGAGATGTAATGGGGGCCGTTCTTCACACCCAGCAGTGTTAAAGCATTTAATGTGTCACATTTTCTGCACCCTGTTCTGCAGTTATTTCGATTCCTTGGAACTTGGTTGAGCTGGGACAAAGAGGACAAACAGCCGGTTGTGATTTGGATCTTGTTGGTTTCATTTTTTTAAAGTAACATTTCATATAGAGGGTTTTTCAGTTTTTTCTTTGATCGATGGGAAATCTCGGGCTCTGTTTTTGAGTGCACTGAAAGGCTGAGGTTGGCCCTGCTCCATGTTTGTGTGATGCTCAATATGCTGATTTTAAAATCCAGTATCTACAGATGAGAAGAAAGATCCCTTCACTACACCGACCGTGAGGATTTTTTCCTGTTAATCTTCTTCTATTTTTATTTCACTCAGGTCATTTCACTGCTCTGGCACTTGTTGTTCTTTCAATCCAAGCTACTTCATAACCCAAGTTAATTTCCTTACAAAGGAGAGGAGAAATGGGACTCTGTAAATAAGGTTTTGCACAGGCAGGTTCCAGCTTGCAGTGTTATTGCTGGCTTTGTAATGGCCTGTAGTTTAAATTAAAAAAAAATTAACTTACAGTGTTTGGGCTTTTAATTATGCAGAAGATTAATTTTAATGCTGTAATGTCATTATGCTCCAGAGCACACGTTAGCCAAGGCACTGGCTTTGGCAACAGGGAAACAAGGAGTTCTCAAGTCATGTAAAAGATGACTTGAAACTCAGATTTCTATTAAAAGCTCAGGACTTCAAATAAAGCACAAAGCTCTCCAAGTGGTTTTTTGTGCTTTACCCCTGATTTAATGATCTTGAACTATTGCATTTCTCTGCCAGCCTTCTTTTCAGCAATAATTTTCCAGTTCTTTCTTGGAGAGAGGAAGAGAGATTGAAATAACATCATCTGAGGCTGCCTGCTAGTTCAGGACCGAGGAGCAGTGTGTCTGCCATATTCATTGGAAAATCCAGATGCTGACCCTCAGGAGCAAGGAGAAAGGGTTTTATTGTTGTGTTTTACTTGGACTAAAGGCCAAGAGATATTTTTATGCTCTCTGGAGTTAGGATTTAACCTGGGATAAGGGAAACTTCCCGAGCACGTGCTGGTAGCAGTGAGCTCTGTGACTTTGAGCAATATTTTTTGGGGTTTTGAGCAGAATGGTGTTTTTATTACAGAGCAGCTCGGCCACAAATCATGCCCCTGCTTTCCCTTTAAAGGGAGCCGAGCTGGGCTGACTGGGACAGGGCTGGGACCTCTTGGGATAACCTCATTCCTGCAGCAGTTCCTCCTGCATGTCCTTTTCATAGCTATAACCTGGCCTGCCTAATTTTGGGAATGAGACCTTCATCCCCTCCTCCCTGAGCTGCTGGGGCAGCACTGCTGAGGCTCCCGGGTGGATCCCGTATTTTGTGCTGGAGGTGGCAGCTTTTTGGAGATGAGCAAAGGGATTTGCCTGTTCCTGGAGTGTTTTACAGGACACACCTTCTGTCCAACAGTCAGAGAAACCAGACTTGGATTTTTTTTGCTCTGTCGAGCTCCGTGGCGAGAAAGAAAATATATTCAGACCCTTAAACATCTTTATCCTGCAGCAGTTCTCTTTTTACAGTTCAACAAAGCAACTCTGTCAGTGATTGCAGGGAGAGGCCGGAGCTGAGTTGATCCTGTGGGGATCCAGGGGAACCACCACTCTTCCTTTTCCACTGGCATTAAGTCTCCACCAGATTTTCAAGGTCAGGGGATTCTACTGGAGCACCCCTGATGTATTTTACACTGAATTCTGCCTACTCTGAACACCCTCACGGCAAAGTTGGCAGCTTTAGTGGTTCTATCTCTGTGTCTGTGAGTCACTGGATCATCATTCCCTGCTCATCAGCATCACTGGTTGTGCTTCCCTATGAAATGGGGAAGATTTGGTGGTTTTCAGAGCATTAAGGCACTGAGCAGTGCAGGCTGTTGGACCCAGGGGGTGGTTTCTTGCTGCTGACTGTGTTCCTGGTCTGAGCACCTGCCCACAGGGGACACGTTCCCCCTGTTCTGAGGGCGCGGGGTGCGTTCCTGCCTCCTCAGGAATGATTGCCTGGAGTTTTTAGGATGGGCACAGCTGTTATCTGCAAGGGGCAAGGGGCAAGAGCACGTGCTTTTTGAAGTAATTAATTCCTACTCGTCTGCTCTGCAAGGAGAAGGATTATCAAGAGAGGACCTGGGTGCTCCAATCCACATGAAAAACATCGCCCTGGCTGAAGTCATCAACAACTGTTGCTTCTTAATAAATTCTGGGGTTTCTGCAGCTACAGTGAGGGACCAGCACATTCCAGGGAACAAAACAGGAAAAACGGTGGTGGTGAAGTGGAATTTCTGCAGAAGAAGGTGCTACCAGAGATCTGAGGCCTTTGATGTCATCATTCTATCATGGCTATTACAAGAAGCAAAGAGGGAAATGAGAGACTGATGTGTGTTCCAGGCAGAACTCCTTGGAACACAGGAAGTTGAAAGAACTTAATACACATGGAATTCAAAGGGCTGTTTCTTGCAGAGCTCGTTTATGAGACATATTTCTGTATTAAGTAGCCCAGCTGTGGCGAGTCTCAGAGTTTCTGAGCTGGGGAGGCTGTAACGAACAACTTGGGCTGTAATTGGAAATATCTTGGAGAAAATTCTCCAGCACCGAAACCTGGAGAGGCAGAAACATAAATCAGGTGTCGCCTTTTTCTTGATTTGCTGCCATAGCCACTGGAATATACTTTCTTTTCCATGAGCTGGAAGGCAATGGTGGGTCTTTGCTTTGGTCTTTCATGGCATGTTGGATAATAAAATAAAAATACAAGAGCTGGTATTAATTTAGGCTTCACAGTTGGCACCACATCAGAGGGGAGAGGCCTCGTGTCCCGCTGGATGGGCCGTGCGCTCGCTGGTGGGTAAATTCTGTGGGAAGATGTTCCACTGGGGAACGTGACACAGCTGCAGAAACGGGCTGAGGGAGCGTCGGGCCTGTTGAGCAGATCCCTGCAGTGGTGGAGTTACCACTGGGAGTGGTGTCCGGGATAGTCTGGAATTAAGGGTTTGCTCCTCTTTCCAATCCTAAAGTAAATCTGCGTTGTCACTCCTGTTATCTCCCCTTGTAAGCTGAGATAAGAGCTCCAAGTGTTGGTTGGGTTTGCTGGTGTCCCTTCTCCAAAGGAACGAAATGAGCTGAAAACAAGGTCTGGAAGTGTGAATGGTGGCAAAAATGAGCCTGCATTTGGGCAGGAGTTAAACTACTGGAGAGCACGTGACATTGCTCAACTTGGGGAGAGGGAAATGGAAAAGAAGACCAGAAGTGTCCAGAGTTGTCCCTCTCCAGGAGCCAAACTGGACACATTACTTTATATTTCCCTACAGCCTCACAGATGAAACTCCATCTTCACGTGGATAATGCTGTTGTCCTGTTGGATTGGGGGTTTGGGAAGGTTGGCACCTAAACTCACTTTGTTTTTACCTAAACTTTGTTTGGCACCTAAACCCACATCAGCGCAAATTCTCCTTGCAGCTCCTGAAGCAGAAATGTGAGCTTGACAGAAAAAGAGAAATCTGGTGTCTGCTAGTTTAAGAGGGGGAAAAATTGAGCAGCGTCTCTGGAGATCTCTGGAGATCCATCCCGGGCACGGTCGGAGTTGCTCTGGCTGCAGAACCCCCGGGCTCATGGAAGTCGTGGGATTTAAGGCAAGACTCATTCGGGAGGCTTGGCAGGATTGCAGCCTCTACAGAGCTTTCTTTTGCCAAAAAAAGGTGGAAAAAATGTATTCTTGAGCAGCAATAATGTTCACATCCTGACAGCTGAGGAAGGAAGCACCCCGGACCTTTGCCAGCCCCAAATCCATGACCCGTGAGTTTATTTCTGTGCAGTTAAAAATGAAACATTATTTTACACTGTAGATGGTTTCCATGGTTTGAGTTTGAGTGGAGTGAAATTCTGTCTGATTAAAAACTTTGGGACTGATCAGTTAAATTACATTGCTGTGGCAATATTGAGGTTGTTGCTGTGCAGACGTAATCCCTTCTTGGAGGAACCCCTGAAGTGTGGAAGTGACATCACCAAACACGAAGACTGAAAACAGCACTTTGAAAAGTGCTTGGTTTTCACTGAATTTGAGGAGATTTTGTGATGGAGGGACCTGGGGAACCTGGCTTAGATCTGTGCTTTGCTGAATTCCAGAAATTACGGCGTGCATGGACACGTGGTCGTTCCCAGGCCTGGTTTTACCCTAGGATAGTGGGAGTAACTGGGCTGTTCTTGCCAAGGTGCTGGGAGCTGCTGGGAGCAGCAGTAAAGGCTCATCCTGGGTTGTGTGAGACAAAGCTGTGTTTGTTGCAGTCTGGGCCTGCTTGGCCCTTCCTCTCCTCTCCTTTGACCCCCAGGAAGTTGGGGATTTGTGTTGGGGTTCTGCCCTGCCCTTAAAGCCTCTCCATAGGGAGATGCAACTCCCTATGGAGATGTGCAGGACTTGGAGCTTGGGAGACCCGGATGATTTTTCCAGCCATTGGTTCTGTGAACAAGCAGATGATGTTTGAATATTTAAATAAGACTTTCTTTTTCTAATTGACTTTACTTTTGGGGTGTTCAGCCTGAAGGTAAAAGTCTTTCAGCACCGGTAGCTCCTGTTGCTCTTTGGTCTGGGGCCTGGATGTGGTGATTCCCGTGGGAATCTGCAGAGTGTCTGCAGGCCCATGGTAACCCTCCAAACAGGGAAACACTCTGGAGAAGCCACTGAAGCTCGTACTTACCCTTAGGGGCAGTGGGAACACAGCAAATCCCGTTTCCTCCGTGCCCTTAGGAACAGAGTTGGCTGTTATTAGCGCTTCTTATTTATCCGTAGTGAAGAACCATTCAAAACTGTATTTTACTGTGATAAAGGAAGTGCACACTGGGTTTTGCCACAGTATCTGCTGGAGACCAAAGGCTGGAGCTGGAAATCTGATTGCAGTAAACTTTAGTCACAAAATCAATCCCATTTAGACTCTTAACTGGGCATGTGTGCCTGGAATGTGAATTTAAGCTGGGAGCAGTTGCCACAAATTAGGAGCAGATTGGATTAATGGGTTTGTCTCCTCTTAATATATTGTGTGGTTTCTTCTACCCTTTAGGGGAAAAACATGATTGGAGTAAATCAGTGCTGATCTTGGGAATATTCTGTGGTGTTTCCTTTGACTCACTTGGCCAGGGAGATCATTAATGGTGGAGTTACGAACCTGCTTTTAAGTTGAAATATAAATCCAGCTCAGGGCAGTGCTGCAGGATTGAAGAAGTTTTCCTTTTGGATGAGATACTGGAAATTTGGGCTTGTTTATGGTTGATATTATAAGGATGTTATAATTCTTGAGAAAAATACATTGAGAACAACCTTCCCTCCCAGCCAGTACCTGATTTTTCCAAAAACTTGACTTCCTGAAGGTTTTTTCCCCTGCATGATCCTTGTGCTGTTGGCAGTGACCTCCTTGCTAGCCCAAGTGCCACTTGGAGCTTGAATGAGCAACTTGTAAAACAATTCCTGTGTTTTAATGTCATTCTGATGATCATTATTGCTGCATTGAAAGCAAAAGTGGTTAACTCAAGCTGAATCCTCCACAAGGCAGCGACTGCTTCATTTTCCTGTGCCTCAGACCAGCCCCTGAGAGGGAAGCTCAGCACCCACAGCCACATCAGCTCCGTGTCGTTCAGTGTTGTAACAGATGCACGTTTGCATTGCAGCCCAAACCTCTGTAACTGCACCAAAGACCTGGAAGAAACCAAAAGACCGGACCCAAGCCACTGAGGAGGTGACAGAGGCAGAAACAGAGGTGAGAGGGAACCAAAGTCCTCCTTTACCCAACTGTAAAGATGCTGTTCCTCTCTTGAAACTGTGCTTTAGAGAGTTGCTTTCTCATTGTCTCACAGGATCCAGGGCAGGGTTTTGGGGAGGAACTGTGCTGTTCCTCAGCATCCTTTAGATAACAGGTGTCAGTCTGTTCCCTTAAAGCTCTTCAGTGTTTCTTTGAGTTTGCCTAATTTAATGACTAATACAGTCACAGAATCGCAGACTGGTTTGGGTTGGAAGGGACCTTAAAGACTCATCTCGTTCAACCCCTGCCATGGCAAGGGACACCTTCCACTAGAAGGTTCCACTAGACTTCCACCAGCCTCCAGCACTCAGGAACCCCTTCCAGTGAAGGGTGAAGGAAAAGTGGGTTTGCATCTGTCAGCACCTCCCCATTTTGGTCCCAGGCCACCATCCTGACACTGGGCAGGTTCTTCTGCACAGGGATACCATGGCAAAGGATGGTTTTCCTGATGACCAACTGATGGAGAAGCTGACAAAGGAAAATGGCTGAAGTTTTCAGGCAAAACCACCTCAGGAGTGATTAGATGAGTGAAGATAACCTCCCTCACTGCTGTTCTGGTAGGGATGTTGCAGCAGGGAGCTGTGCTTGATATCCTGGGTCAATTTGGGGTTGGAATCGATCAGAAAGGAAGCAAGAGAGTAAAAATGTGAAAGTTCAGACTGCCCAGTGTGTAGATAAAAGCTGAGGTTGGCCAGATGTGATGCAGAGCAGGAGAGCAAAGGGTGTCACTGGGGCTGCACCAGCGGGTTCATCCTCCACACTTTGCTCATCCTCCCCTGGAGGAGTTGCATCTCCTGCACCACCTGGCAGTTCCACTGAGGAATTCTTCAGAGAATTCCCTTGAAAAATCTGCAAGAAGCATTTTAGGATGTGGTGCCCTCAGGTGGGGAGGCAAAAGGAGCAGGAGCCTCCTCCAGAGCATCCTCAATGAAGTTATTCCTTTGTTCAGTGCTAAGATGTGCTGGGATTTCTCCTGGGAGAAGCGCGTTCCGACGCCTCCTCGTCTGAATGCACAATCAGGCTGTGTCCTTGGAGAGCTCTAAAATTAACAGCCAGGGATACTATTAATGCTTTTTCTGAAGCCGAGATGCTGGAATTGTGGCTGGATCTTACATTACCTTCTGTAGTGGGATCTGCTCCAGTTGGCAGCAGGCATTTAAAGGAAGAATCCCCCAAAACAAGCACCACGTGCCCTTTACCATCCCTTTATCATGAATAGTAGGAGAGAAGGAAAGCAGAGTTGTCTTTCCAGGCTGGGATTGCTCATGGCTTAACAGTTCCCTCCATCCAGTCCCATGGAGATTTCATGGACAACGCTGAGTCTTTCCAGTTACACCATTAATTATCAGTGGGCTGTCCATGGGAGTGAGCCAATAAATCACCCAGTGGCTCGATGTGGTGTTCCATATCCCCGTGTAAGATGCATTTGTATTCCTGCTGCTCCCAAAAATGCCGTGTGAATCCATGAAGAGCTGTTCCACGTGCATTGAATTTGTCAGGGTGTTTTCAACAAAACCTCTGCTTCTGTCCATGCTGCAGCCGAAGGAGGAGGGGGAACCTTCAGGGGACAAAGTACTTGAATCCGACCAGGAGAAAATGAGCCATGGGCTTCAACTGGAGAGGGAACCCTCGGAGCTCAAACCAGTGAAACCTGTGGAAGAGAATGGGGAGCAGGAGGCAGAGCTGGTGCGGAATGGCGCCGAGAGCATCTCGGAGGGAGAAGGCACCGACGCCAACTCCGGTTGCACAGAGAGCTCCGGAGAGGGGCCTGTGTACCAGTACAAACCAGGTAAGTCCTGCTCCACTCTGCTTCTCTGCCTCCCTCCTGGAAGGGCTGCTGAGACCCCGTGTGTCATCCCTGTGGATGTTCCCAGTGGGGCTGGAAAGGGATTCAGTGTTCACCATGTGCTGAAATCTGCAACCCAACAGGCCGTGAGAGATCTTCCAGGGGGGCAAAAGGGGAGAATTGGTTTTGTCTTGCTGGTCATGGTCAAGAGAAGAGAAAATCCCTAATTCCTTGAAAATTTTGTGCGTTTGGATGTTGACTACAGCATGGTGGAAATGGCAGAGAGTTGATTCCTGTGTGATTGACAGCTGGAAACCATCCAGGAGATTCCATATGAACCAATATACCTCTGAAATAAGAGGTGGTTAAATAAGAAATGAAAGTGCTCATTGGGTCCTAAATACAAATACGTGTGCTCATAAAGATTTAATTTCCTGGGTAAACAGTTACCTGGATCTTTGGATTTCTAGAAAATCGAGGAAAAGAAGCAGTTTGTGGTTTTCAGTCCGGACACTGCCCAGCTCAGTTCCATTGATTGGGGTATAGGATATCTGTAGGGTGTGTCTGTTATTTTATGAAGACCTAACCTTTTTGTTATTTATGAAGATTTTGTAATTTATAGACCTGAACCTCAGTTAATCCACCTCATTTGGACAGAACTTGAGACCAACTTCTCAGCTGCTCCCAATTTTTAAGCAATTTCTTATTCAAGTGAAACTCCCTCCACATAAAACACTCATTTTTTTTGGAGCCCAGAAATTAAAGAGTCTAATAATAGTAATAAGGAAGGACCTGGAGAACCTGGTGGGCAAGGAGCACCTCCATTAAGGGATTCCACTGCAGTGGTTATTTCTTCACCACTTTGTTCTGACAAAGAGCTCAATTGCTTTTCCTTTTTTAATTCAGCTCAATCATATTGTGAGGGGGAAACACAGAGGCCTCTTGATAGCTCATCACACTCAGGGTACCTGACCAGTTCATTAACCAAGCACTTCCTGAAGTTAATCCATAATTCATCAGCTTGATGCCGTCAGAACAATCCCGGCTGGGTTCAGATGTCCTTTCACTCAGCAGGAGGGGTTGGATTGATTCGTGGAAAAGCAACACACAACAGACTTGTGCAATAGTCCTCGATTTCAGCTCTACTCTTTTTAGAAAGGGGAGTTTCTGCCTTTTGGAGGAATTGTGTGTTTGATCCCTGTCTCTCCCTGCATTGGGGATCGTTCCTGTGGTGCTGCCCAGCTGCTCCTCACATTAAAACAGCTCATTGAGAGTTTTCCAGGAGAAGGAAACGACATAAACTGCTTGTTGTTGTGTCGGAGCTTTTCCGTGGTAAATGACAGGTGGTGTGGCACAGGGGACAGGCCAGGAATTACAGCCAGGATCCAGCCAAACCATTTCTGCACCCCTGTATCCTGAAGCTCCTGTCCCTACCAGTACAGTGACAAACATCCACACTCTATTTCCAGTAGAAATAAAACTGCTTAAAGAGCTAAAGTTTGTAATTTCTGCTGTGTATTTTCATTCCCAGTTGTTAAAACCCATAGTTGGAATAAGTCCCTGCTCGTGGCCTCTGCGGGGGTGCAGATGGTGCAATCCCAGAAGTCCAAAGCTGGGTGTCAGGGAGTGAAATAGAAGAATAATAAATACCTGAAGGGCTGGTAAATACTGAGTAAGGCAGTCTGGCATGAGGAAGATCCAAAGGCAGCATCTCCTACAGATGTTTTCCTTCAGATAAAACATGTTTTCTTCCCTAATTTCTAACAAACTGTGTGGCCAGTGCCGAAAATCCCATCTCCAGGCCACCAGAGGCTGATTCTCCTTGTGCTAAAGTGGCTGTAGGTTTGTGGGGTGATTTTCACCAGGCAGGGTCCTCCACACCCAAAAAAGCCCCACGAAAAATAGGTGGAAAGTTGTAATTCCAAATCATGGCCTGTGGTTGTGGCTTCTCTTGCTTCCACTTGTTGTCTCCAGCCTGGGTTGTTCACAGCTCCATGGTTTCACATTTTCAAAAGGTATTTTTGTTCCATGCTCTGCTCTCCTTGACTCCATGTTTATGACTCCCTTTTACACCAGACAAACCACTTTACCTTCGCCATTTTCACGCAGAAACTGGGAACTGTCCCCATTCCACCATATCCCCCAGGAGAGTGGAAGTCAAAGTTAGACACATGGGTTAGAACTGGAATTAGTGACCAGATCCGGGTGTGGTTGCTCCGGACCTGGCTCTACAGTCCCCATTGTTTATGTCCCTTTAATGCCACATCTGTTCCCCTCCTCTCTCCCTTCAAAATGAAAATTAATTGAATCTTTGCAATTTTTTTCAATTTCAGTTTTTTTGAATTGAAATTTCCCAGGCTGTTGCAGCAGCCTCTTCCCCTTGGATTTACCAGAACCACGTCTGGGTGAGCAGAGGGTTTGTTTCCTGTGACTCTCAGGGACTTCTCTCCCTACAGAGCAGTGGAAGCCCCTGGACCCGGAGGGGAAGAAGCAGTACGACCGGGAATTCCTGCTGGATATCCAGTTCATGCCTGCCTGTATCCAGAAGCCCGAGGGTCTGCCTCCCATCAGCGACGTGGTGCTCGACAAGGTGAGAGGAGAGCCCATAAAACAGGTATGTGCAGGGTTTTGATATAAAAAAAGACCCCTAATGCCTCATTGCTGAACCATTTCCATGCAGGCTTTTGGTGGGAAGCAGGAATAGTTGGTCTTGTCACAAAATTCTACACATAGAGATGTTGGTGTCTGATGAATGTGTGCAGATGATTAAAAACTGAAGCATTTTTGATGGTCTTTATCTGGATAAGTTATACCAAGTTGTTATTAAAATTTAAAATGAGCCAGGCATGAAGAGCTGAGGATCCACGCAAGGCTGGATGAAGAGGCAGTGGCTTCCGTTAGATCAATTAATTGACCTATTAGATCAATTAAAAAGCAGAGAGAAGCTTTTGGGCAAACTGTTTTTTGATCTGAAGCAGTTTCTTCGCTATTTATAAGCTGATCTAATAAAAGATCTTTAAGAACTCCATTCCCAGGCAGTTCTGGGATTTCTCTCCAACCTCATCTCAGAGCTGATTGTCTCTGCTGGAGGTCTAGGCTTGGGATTTCTGAGTGCTGGCACCAAGGCCTCGTTCTACTCTCACTGAGAACTGGGGAGTTCCTTGGCTTTGATGGAAGCCCCACAGACTCACTCTTGAGACTCGGGGATGTGGGTGATCCTTGTGTGCAGAAACATTTCTGCTCTGAGTTTCATACCCAGGCAAATTGTAAAATGCAGCTTTATTCCCAAAATTATTTCGTCCACCTTCTACTTTCCCATGATTGTTTCTCACTGTTCTGTGTTTGAGCTTCCTGGGCTCAGTTGCCCATCTCTCATGTTGGCACAAAAGCCATTGCTTTGAGGGAAGGTGGCAGTTTTGTGCTCCTAGACCAAGATGGGCCCGTGTTACCATGATTTTATCCTCCATAATTCCTGCTCAGCCTTGAAATATTTCTTCACTACCTGTTTCCTCAGTAGTCACCTGCAGAAGATGTATTTTAAATTAAATGCTTATTTTTAGTTAAGTGTGAATGCCTAAAACTTGAGCAGTTTGTTAAAAGCTTTAATTTGGATGTTAAATATGACTATTATGGTTTAGCAGAGGTTGTCTGTAGATTGCATGACCTTTGGTAGCTCAGCACCCCTGAGCAGCCCCTGTTTGTGTGCTCTGCTCCCGGCACAGGTCAATCAGCCGAAATTGCCACTGAGGACTCTGGACCCCCGGATCCTGCCACGAGGCCCCGACTTCACACCAGCCTTTGCTGATTTTGGGAGGCAAGCCCCTGGGGGAAGAAACGTGTCTGGAAGTGTGAGTTTACCCCAACTTGCTCATTTAAAAACTGGCCTTAACAGTGATAAAATCCCTCTTCAGGCTTTTGGGCCTCTTCTGATGTTCTGGTGGTTCTGGCTTTGTCAGGATGAATGCAGGGGTGATGTTTGCTTGGCTGACAAAACTTGGGGAAATTGGAAATGGTTGTGGATGTTTGTCACTGGTACGTATTGGTTGGGAAGGGTTCGATCTCCTTCCCGTTTCCCTGTGTGAGAGGGTGGAAGTGTTTCCACACCCGGACCCGGCAGTCGCGTGTGCGGTCGCACGTTCGTCGTTCAACAAACCCGGCGCCGGCGTGTCAGCCTGGGAGGCTGAGCTGCAAAACACGCCAACAGAGCAAGGAGGTTCTACTAACAAACAAAATGTACCCATCACTTTGTGTTCCTGCTTTCTCTGTGCTTCCCTGTGTTGCTTTAGTCACTTCATTCCTCGTTTTCCCACCTTTTCCCCTGCTTTTCTTTCACTTTCCCTTCTTTTCCCTGTGTCTGGCTTTGCCCACGCTCTGAAATCACTTCTTCACTCGTGCCTCTGCCATGTCTTTCCCTGGGGCACAGGTGCCCCCAGCACGTGCCACGCCGTCAGTGCCGCTGGAGGAGGACGCTGCCGCCGTTAGGGGCAATCACTGACTTCAGCTATTGAGCTGCTTCCGCTGTGTCCATCTGGATGTGTCTAACGACACAGCCATCGTGGATCTTTCAAACCTGCTGGTTCCAGAAGAGTTCCCTGAATCACCCCGACTTCCAAGTGTGCAGGTTTCCAGGAGTCAGACCCAGCACTTTTGGGTCAATGTAATATTTCTGGTTTGGGAGCAGCCTCGTGGCCGCTGCCTCGGTTCCGGGGTGCACATCCGTGTCTTGGAGCTGCCTCAGGGCCACTGTTTCTCTTGGAGCACCACCTGGTCCCCAAAACCTCGTGCAGTCGCCGGTGTTTCCCGTGTTTGGGGCGCGCAGGTTGTGCTGCGGCGCCTCCTCTCCTGTCGTGTGCTGAGCGTCGCGAGCCCTTCGGCGTCGGGGTAACGCGGCTGTCGCTCTTTGTCTCTCCGCAGGCCTGCAAAGTGCAGAGCACCCCTGGATTGCCCTCCCTGGCTCGGTGCGGGCCCCCAGCATGCCCTCTCTTGGTCTCGCCTCACCCACCATTGAGGAACCTGCCGATAGGGGTAAGCCAAATCCCCCCCTCTCCCCCCAGACTTTGCACCTTTTTGTAGAGTTGCCTTTTTTCCCAATGCCCACTGTTGATAAAGAATGACTGGCAGAAAACTTTACAAAAAGGTGCAACCTTGTTTAAAAAAAACCGAAACAAGACTTGCATTGTACCCCTCTAGGCAGTCTTCAGTGGTGGGTGGGACATCACCAGCTGAGGGCATGCTGGGACGTTGGCCTGAGCGGGATCCGCGAGGGTCTGCACTTTGCAGACCTGTGGAAAGGGGGAGAAAAGGTAAGTCCCGCTTACCCCGTTCATTTGGAGCATTCAGCACATAACATACATCTTACATTTGCGCCTTTGCAGAGCAGAGCCTCTCTTTGCCTTGTTCTGGAGGAGGGCTGGAAGGTGACGTGGTTTAACCAGCCTGTCCTCGATGCCGGCGGTTGTAGGATCAGAGGGTTCTGAGCCCCAGCAATGCCAGATGTTCCCCTCCTGTGACGCATGGCAACCCCTGCGTGTGCACTGCCTGTCCCCAGCCATCCCACCTCTGCACAGGCCATGCCATGAACCATCAAACCACTGCCTCTTCCTTGCCCCAAATAACGTCGAGCAGCTCAGCGCTAACCGCTTCCGGCACGTTGAGAATCTTTTGGTTTGCTTCTTTGGCTTTTGTCTTTGTCTCCCTCTTTTTGCTTGAACGTGTTGTATGACTGTTTCTGGCACTAACCAATGTCACGTCAGACGGCACCGGGGTGGAATTGCACAGGGGCAGAATCCAGCTGGGAAGGCTCTCTGGTGTAGGCAGGGTTAGGTGAGTGTGGCGGGTGAGGAGGTGCAGACTCAAGAGATGTGGGGCTGGAGCGGACAGATCTGTCCCTGCACAGGATGCGTCTGCTTTGTCCTTCCCGAGAGGTGATGGAAACTCAAATCACCTCAATTCTTGTTCCCAGAAGACAGAACCTGTCCCACCATCGAAGATCAATTTCACCATCTGCATTCGAAGCCTCTTGTAGAGGGAGAAGCACTTCCTTAAGTCCTTGGACGGTTTCTAAAGCATTTCTGTGACTTGTGGCCTGGGTGGGAGCACCAGATCAGGCTGTGCTGCTGTGAGTCTTTGGTTCCTCTGCAGGAGCCTTGTCCCCGTGTCTTCCTGCTTTCCTTTCCCCCTCTTCCTCTGGAAGAGAGGTCGTTCAGATTAATGCAGGAACACCTGGTAATGTGCCCCAGAACCATCATGGCTTACAGGAAGCCAGGCCTGAGCTCAGGCACCTCTTTACCTTGCTGTGTAAATCTAGAGCCAGAAACCCCTAGACCATTTCTGTTAAAAGTTAGATCCATCTATTATTTTATTACATCTTCAAAGGAGGCTTCTGTTCACTGATTGAAAACCTAATCACACAGTTTGAACGGAGTTACTCACAGATATTAAAAACATACAGTCTCTAAGAAAGTCTTTGCTGTGTTGATGCCTGAAAGGTCTGGGCTCAAAGGCAGCCGGATGTGAGGAGGTGACACGTGACACACTGGTGCTCCGTGCATCCCTCAGTTTTCCAACGGAATCACCTCGCCTCCTTCAGGGGTGGGTGTTGGCTAAAAGGGAGCATTTGCATGGACCCGTGCCCGAGGAAGCGCCGGCCTCTGCGACTCTGTCCCCGCGTGTTACAGCCTGGCATGTTCAGAAGGTCCTTCAGACCAGGGCTGCCTCTGTGCAGGAGATGGTGTGGCTGCAGGTCACCTCTCTTTGGCTTTGCCCCTGTTCCTGGGGAGAATGAGCCCAAAGGTTTGGGTTTTCAGGGCATGCTCCAGCCTGGCTCTGGTTGCAGAGCTGTCCCCGGGCAGGAGGTGTGTGGTGAGCTCTGGCACGTGTGGCTGTGACCAGTCCATCTTCTGTTACATCACTGTCTGGGTTTTGAGCTGGAGGAGGTCTCTTCTCCACGTTTGCAGCGTGGTCAGAGCCTGGGCAGCAGAAGTGTGTGCAGTGGTGTGACACCAGAGGAGGTGTGTGAAGGGGGGGCTGCGATCAGGCCTTGCTGTGCCAGACCGGTGTCGATCAGGGCCCGGGGTGGGAGCAGAGAGGGGTCACAGGGAGAGCTCGATGTCTGCTTTAGGAGGGTTTCTGACACACAAAAACATCCTGAAGGCTCCCTGTTCCACTGTTGATTCCTCAGGAGTGGTCAGCTGGTGTGGTTGTGCTACAAGTGGTTGGACTTGATGATCTTGGAGGTCTTTTCCAAGATAAATGATTCTGTGAATTACAGCATTCATGGGGCTTGTGCCCCATGCAGTTTGAATAATCTGCTGGGCTATTTCTGTGCATGCCAGGTGACGTGAACAGGGGTCTTTGTAAGCTGAGGGGAGCACACTGACACCCTGCCCCTTGGAGCCCTCTCCCAGGCGTCGCTGGGCACGCAGAGCAGGTCATGGCCTGAGGTCGTCATCTTCTGACAACATCTGTTGCTGTTGTCCGTAGTGAAGCCCAAACAAGAGCTCCAGCACTGCTGGTGATCGTGTTTATTTGCACACATTTACCTTGTCAAAGGCAAGTGGTTCATCTGCCTCCTGCCTTTAAGAAGGATTTTGCCTTTCAGTAACACAAACTCAGGTTTGTGGCTGATGTGTGACATAAGAGGCACCAGCCAAGAGCCCTTTTCTCCTATTCAGTGAAGCTCTTTGAATAACTGCAGTGGTTTGGCCTTTTTGATGCTTGTTGAACCCTTTGTTGAACAAAGCAGTGTTTGAAATGGCCCATCTTCCACAAGTGGCTGCTGAGCGGATTAATTACTGCTGTGGGAAGTACCAGGTTTGATAATGGAGTTTTGCTGCGTTAATTTGTACCTTGAGGTTGGAGATTTGTGATAAATGAGCTCAGAAATATGAAAGAGCATGGGGGCAGAACAACCTCCCAACAGCACCTGGTACCTTTAGTCCTTAATCAGAAGCCCCCAGATGATGAAGAGGAGCTTTGGGGGTGTCTTGTGCCCTACCAGTTGTACACTGAAAAACTCCCCAGCTGTGGCAGGTTTTGTGCCTCATTTGTTTGGGAGGAGCATCACGTTACACAGGATTGCAGAAGTGCTTGGTGCAGTTCCAAAGCACCCTGATTCCCTTTCTTTTGTGGAACCACCCAGAGTTTGTCCCACATCTGCTAGGATCCATATTTTTACAGTGCAGGAGCTGCAGTGATACTCCTTCAGTATGTTTTACGTAATTCCCATCTCAAAATGGCTCTGTTGGAAGCAATCCTCCAGTAAAACTTAACATTTCTGGCAGAGCTGCTAATCTATCATTGTCTAAGTGCTTGGGATGGCATGTTTGAAATACACCTGTAAGGGCTGAATTCTTCCACACCTTCGCTGTGGTGTCTCAGTTATGCAGTTTCTGACTCCCAAGAGGCACTTTAGGCCAGTGGGGTTCAGTTCTGCCCCACTGTAGCAGCACCCGGAGTGCTGCCAGATCGTGTAGGCAGAGTCATCCCACCTCTCTGTTGGGAAAAGCTGCCCAGAGAAACGTGTTTGGTGTCTCCATGTTCTGTGACCAGCCCGGAGCAGTGTTGGGCCAGAGGGACTCTTGGTGTCCCAGCAGGACGTGCTGGTGGTCAGTGGTGCCGTCAGCGGGTGTTGGCGTTTGCCCTGCAGCGTTATCCCATGTGAGCTTAAAGTGGGATATAACAGGGAATGTTTTTGTCCTAGTTGTTGAATGTTGGACCGAGGAGATCTCAGCCGGGCCAGAGGAGGGAGCCCAGGAAGATCATCACTGTGTGTGTGAAGGAGGACGTGCACCTGAAGAAGGCAGAGAACGCCTGGAAGCCAAGCCTGAAGAGGGAAAACCAAACGGAGGACCCGGAAAATGTCAAAACCCAGGTGAGAGCGAAAGCAGGCCTGAGGGTGCAGCAGCTGCAGCAGGTAATGGTAATTTGCCTTCCCTCTTGTGTCACAGTGAAAAAGGGCAGTGAAGTTCATTGGAATCCCAGCTTTCCCCTACCTTGATGGTATTTTTTGTATGTTTATTCTTGACCTGGAGTTTAAATGCCAGTCCTATATGTTAAGCAGAGAACACCAGACAACCTCCTACCTTTCTTCCAGGATTGCTTTTCTACTGCTGTTTTACTGGAATATTTCTGTCTCTGTTCTAAAGCAAACAGCCCTACATTCCCAGCATAGAACTTGCTTTTCATCCCCTTTTAGACCACATTTCTGCACTGAATCCTCACCAAGACTGAGGTTCCTCTGTGAAATCCCTCGGTTGGTCCTGCCCAGCCCAACAGTGCTGTCTGAAGCTCCCTCTGTCCTTCTCCCTTTCCTCTCCTCCGTGGGACAGCTGCTCTGGGAGGAGGTGTTTGTCTGGTGGTCAAGCTTGTAATTTGTAGGATAAGTTGGGATGGTCTTGAAGGACACTGGAATTCTGGTTTTGGAGCTAATGGTGGCATTGCTGGCCTCATTGTCATCCTGGATAGGAAAAAATAAAGTGCCTTAAAGTGAATTTTAGGAGAGGTTGGTTACGTCTGGCTGAAGGAGACACAGGCCACTCCCTGTCAGTTTGTATCTCATGGATTAAACTGATACAAAAAAGAGTTTTTCTGACCGGAAGGGCTTTGTGCCTCTGTTGCACTTGACAAAAGCACTTGGGCGGTTCCAGCACTCCTGCCCTGCAGCCTTGGTCTTTGGTAGCCAAGTGAGAAGTGGGGTTGGGTGTGGTGTGTCACTCAGCTTCCCAGACATTCCCCTGTAAGAAGCATCCTGGCTCGTTCCTGAAATCCCCCTGCACCCCTTGTGCCTGAACTTCAGTGTTTCTGTCATTCAGGAGCTGTTCCGCAAGGTACGAAGCATCTTGAACAAGCTGACGCCCCAGATGTTCAACCAGCTCATGAAGCAGGTGACAGACCTGACGGTGGACACAGAGGAGAGGCTGAAGGGAGTCATCGACCTGGTCTTCGAGAAGGCCATCGACGAGCCCAGCTTCTCGGTGGCGTACGCCAACATGTGCCGGTGCCTGGTGACGGTAAGAGCCGCCCGCAGCTCGGGAACCCTCTGGGCAGTGTTCAGCACGGCACCCCACGGGCTGGTGGGCAGTGACAGAGCCCGGGGAGAGCAGAGTTAAGTGTTTGTTCTGAGTGTAAGTGAGAGTAGTTAATGTGGAGTATTTGTTTGTTGGCCGTGCCCGAGGCGGAGGGATTTGAGGGAGCAGTTGTTGTTGGGAGTTGAGGACTCTGCTCCACCTGGTCACGAGATGCGATTTGGGAAGTTCAGAAAATCACGGAAGCATGGAATGGTATAGGTGGGAAAGGGAACTTAAAGCTCTTCTCATTGCACTCCCTGCCATGGGCAGGGACACCTTCCACTGTCCCAGGCTGCTCCCAGCCCCAATGTCCAGCCTGGCCTTGGGCACTGCCAGGGATCCAGGGGCAGCCACAGCTTCTCTGGGCACCCTGTGCCAGGGCCTGCCCACCCTTCTGTGTCTGTCATTTCCAAGGGAGCCCAAGATGAGCCAGGCTTTGCACAGATCATTCTCAGATGGTGAATTTGGGACAAAATATCCCCCTTTTCCCCGGGTCCTTCATGACATGCAATGAAGGAATACAGCTTAAGCCTGCGGCACAGAACAGGAGCGGTTTTAAGCAGGAGGTGTTTTTAAGGGATCCTGTGGATGAAAATGTAATCCATCCCCGGGCAGAGGTGGTGTCAGCCAAGTTTGGAGTGTGACTTTATATCTGCAGTGTAAAACTCCACTGGAAATCCTGACGTGAGGCTTCACTTTCACAGCTGTGCGGAGCCACACAGCTCAACATGAAGAGCATAATAAATTGTTATAGCTGACCCCTCCTCTGTGGAGTTTATCCCTATTTCTGCTGATGTTTTTCTTCCTTCTCACTCCAGCTGAAAGTGCCCATGGCAGACAAACCTGGGAGCACAGTAAATTTCCGCAAGTTGCTGTTAAATCGCTGCCAGAAGGAATTTGAAAAGGACAAGGCTGACGACGATGTCTTTGAAAAGAAGCAGAAGGAACTCGAAGCTGCCACCACTGTAAGTGGTGTTTTTCTCCATAAGTTCTTAGAGTTCCCTCAGAAAATTATTTCCTTTTGAGACGGCAGTTGATCTGGGGGGATTCTGGAGCTGAGACTTTCATTCTGTCACTGTGCCTGAGGATAACAAAAAATATTTGCCTTGACAGTGGGTTTATACCAGCATCTTTCAGGGCTTTAGGAGGAAAAGAGTAAACAGTGTCTATGAACATAAAACTGGATCTTTCAAAGAGTTCTGTGCACTGGGAACATGGTTTCGCAGAGCTGTTTTCCTGTTTTACAGCCAGAGGAGAAGACACGGCTCCATGACGAGCTGGAAGAGGCCAAGGACAAAGCCCGGCGGAGATCCATTGGGAATATAAAATTCATCGGCGAGCTTTTCAAGCTGAAGATGCTGACGGAGGCCATCATGCACGACTGCGTGGTGAAGCTGCTGAAAAACCACGACGAGGAGTCCCTCGAGTGCCTTTGCCGCCTGCTCACGACCATTGGCAAGGACCTGGACTTTGAGAAGGCAAAGGTGGGGCAGGAATGGGAGCAAGGGATGAGGCTCTCTGGGCAGGGCTGGAAAAATGGGTGTGGGGTGTTCTTATTTGAAAATTTGTTTTTTCTTCAGGAATTTCCATATGGCATGAGGAAATCATCCACTCCTCTGTGGATGTTTCGTCATGACCTGGCCTTGCTCCCTGCTCTTTAATAGATTCTGTGTCATTTTCAACAGTGTTCTCCAGTTGCTGTTTCCGAAGATTTTATCCAAACACACAGCCCAGAAATGCTCAATGTTTACTTTTTCCAAGTTGAATGTCCCTCTCTCTGTAGTTCCCAAAACATGAATATTTCCAGTTGAAGGTTTATATTACCTACAGAAGCCGCCATTTAATGTGTTGTTCAGGTGAAATCTAAAACACCCTCATTAACCAGTCCAAACTCCTGCCTGAGCCTCGGGGGTGCCTTTATTTTGTGTCATCCTTGTCTCCAGTTGTGCTGGGATGTGGCAGCTGTTCTGCAACCACAGCGCTCCTGCATCCTCCTCCCTGTTTTCCAGCAAATATATCTGTAGCACAGAGCACAGAGCACTCCAAGAGCTTCTCTTGGCACAGACAATCTGCTGCTCCTTCACAAAAACCAGGCTTGGGATGAAAAACTCGAGGGTTTTGCCAGGAATCAGTGGGACTCGGCTCTGGAAACAAACGGAGCTAATTGTGTTCAGCTGCCCAGGGCAGGGAGTTCCCTCTCCACACGCTGGATCTCAGGGATCAATCCTGAGCCTTAAGGGGAAGGAATTTCCCAGATTGTTCTGTGAGCATTGACCAAAACAACGTGGTTTTATCAGCAATCCCCAGGCTAAACATCCCATGCTGTGAACGCAGCACCAAGCATGGGACCAGCGTGGGATTCAGTTTCTCCGTGTGCTTTGGGAAGAAAACCAGGTCTGAATTCCAAGCTGAGGTCAGGCTGGATGAGGCCTGGATGCTGTTTTGGTCTTTTTGAGCACTGTAAAAGCCAACATTTTGGGGCTCTGCTGGTCCTGCACCCTCGAGCGGGGCATGGTGGGGCACGGAGCAAGGGAGCAATTCCAGATGCCTCTGTCCTGTCTTTGGGTTTGGTTATTTCTATCAAGACTGAGAGAATCCTTCTTAATGGGGTAGACATTTTATTATGTGTTTTTATTGAAGCTGAACTGTTAGTCATAGTTTAATTAAAACTTCTGAACTAAGTCCATTGGTAATATTTCCCCATGATCCCTAACTTCGGAAACATTTGCTCCCAGAGCTGGAACTTTCCAAGGCAAGGCCAGACACAAATTTTAATGGGCTTTTTCTTGTTTGTTTAACTACAAGGACAAGGGTTTAGCTGGTTTTTAGTGCAGAGACAGGGAAACACTATAGAAAAGTGCTCTGAAACTCTTGTTTGAAACAACCAGAGGCCCTATTTTGAGAAAAAGGCTTTTTAGAGCTTGGTGAGCCAAGTTTAGACCTAACAGGAGCTTCTCTGCTTTCATGTCTTAATGTGAACCTATTGGGATTTTTCCACATCATGATTTTCTGGATGAGAAGGAGTTTGTGGGGTTTTTTCCCACTCCGAGCCCATTAAACTGTTGTTGTAGAGAGACCCAGAGCTGCTGCTCAGCCTGGCCTGGCTCAGACAGCTCGGGGGGTAAACCATGCAGTGATGTGTCTTAGGCTGGTTTTGTACCCATTTTGTTTCCTGAGCCAGTTTTTCTTGGTCTGAGGTGAGCACACAGCTGATTTGAGGAGGGGGAGCTCAGAATGAGATCTATTTTCAATGGATGTAATGTTTATTATGTAAGTGCAGAGGGCATTCATTGTTTGAGTAATTGAAAACCCAGAGAAAGTGCGTGCCTGCACACTTGCGCCTCATTTCCTGCACGTGCTGCCCTGTGCACCCTCCAGTCCATCCTGGAGGAGTGTACAAGACCCAGCACTCAGCTCTCTGGGGAGCAGCCCTGTGTCCCCTGGTGTTTCCAGCATGGGAATGCAGGAGCAGCTGGGTGCCCCTCAAGGGAGTATTTTCATTTTCCTCCACAACACACTGATGATGCTGTTTTTCTTGTCTAGCCCCGCATGGACCAGTATTTTAATCAGATGGAGAAGATTGTGAAAGAGAGGAAAACCTCCTCAAGGATTCGATTCATGCTTCAGGATGTAATAGACCTAAGGCTGGTAGGTCACAACTCCAGTGAGGAAAAGCATGAAATCATGGAAGCTCAGACTGGTTTGGGTTGGAAGGGACCTTAAGGATCATCTCATTCCACCCCCTGCTGCGGACAGGGACACCTTCCACTATCCCAGGGTGCTCCAAGCCCCATCCAGCCTGGCCTTGGGCACTTCCAGGGATCCAGGGGCAGCCACAGCTTCTCTGGGCACCCTGTGCCAGGGCCTGCCCACCCTCACAGCCAAGAATTTCTTCCCAATATCCCATCTAACCCTGCCCTCTGGCAGTGGGAAGCCATTCCCCCTTGTCCTCTCCAGCTCTCCTGGAGCCCCTTTAGGCCCTGGAAGGGGCTCTGAGTTCTCCCTCAGCCTTCTCTTCTCCAGGTGAACATGCCCAGCTCTCCTGCCAGTCTGTCATGTTCCCTTCCATATCCAGACTGGATAAGCTCTCGTGCAAGAGCAGGGATTCACGGCTCAAGTAGGATGTTGGGGGGAGATCTGTTCCCCTTCTCCCCAAAGCCTGGCTGTTCAAAGCCAGGAGATGTCTCCACGTTGTCCTGGTGCCATGGTCAGTACATGTGTGGTGCACAGGGTCCCCACACTGTTCAGGTGAAGATGTGACCACAGGTGGAACAAACCTTCCCAGCACCTGTGATTTTTCCCCCAGGGGACCTGTTTTGGGTTGTGTGGAGGCTGAAGTCACCATTTTGGCTGCAGGTAGATAATTGCCCCGAGAGCTGTAATGAGGCTGCAGCAAGATAAGGGACAGCATGGTCATTCCAGGGCTGGAAGGGTCTGAGCAGTGCATGGCTGAAAAGACACATCAAGCAGGGAAAGTGTTTTTGGAGTGACAGCTGCCCCTCTCTGCAGGATTCCTGTCTCAGCCATCACCATTCCTGGATTGGCAAAGCACTGTCTCCACTTAAAATCAGTCACTTTTTGCTTTTTTTATTTTCAAGGTTTCATTTTTTCCCCTCAAGCTTGATGGAAAGGCTCCCACCAAGAGTGTCAGTCATAGAGTGACAGCAGCTCTTCTCTTTCCTCTGAACCTTGAATGAGTGGGAAGCTGGGAATGTGCAGGCTGGGGGTTGACATGTCTTGAACTCAGTCAGGTCTTCACTGCAGTCTCTACCCGAGCACAGGGCTTTGCTCTCTGGTGCTGGGATAACCATGTCCATAACATGTCCCAGCTCCACAGGATTTTCTCTGGCCCCTCTAAGGCATGGCAAGGGTGGGAGGATGAGGCTTCGTTCCCAATGTTCAAATTCCCCACATTTGATGCTCCCCTGGAAGTTTCCCTGAGCACGTGTTTGGTTTTTTTTGCTTCTTCCCCAGTGCAACTGGGTGTCACGGAGAGCAGACCAGGGCCCCAAGACCATCGAGCAGATCCACAAAGAAGCCAAGATTGAGGAGCAGGAAGAACAGAGGAAGGTGCAACAACTCATGACCAAAGACAAGAGGAGACCAGGTAAAGTGAAAGCCAAGTTGGCTGCTCCTTTCA
Organism: Aphelocoma coerulescens; assembly: GCF_041296385.1. NCBI lineage: Eukaryota > Metazoa > Chordata > Aves > Passeriformes > Corvidae > Aphelocoma > Aphelocoma coerulescens. Next base: position 594,219 of record NC_091034.1, read on the forward strand.
CTCATTTCACACCCTGTGGCCTTAGAGGGAATCCCACATAAAAGGAAAAAATCTGGTGGTGTTTTTTTTTTCTCAAGTGTAATGAGCAAAGGGAATTGGGGCCTGATTGTGGCAGAGGCTGGAAAAGGAACAGATTTGCCATGGATTGGCTGTGGGGATTTTCAGGGGCAAATCCCATAGGTGAAAACAGCCAACCACAGGCCAACAGTGCTTAAGTTTTCCATTCATTCAAACCATGTTTGATTTTGTGACAGGCTGCCAGAAATCTGTTCTAACTTGGGAGTCAGATTTGCCATCCATTCTCATAACACTGCAGAGTCTCATTTCAAGAGAAAAACATCTCATTTCAGGAGTAACCGTGTTGTCTTCAGCTGTTACAGTCGTGAGGTGCTGACTCTGCATGAGGGAGTGTCTTGGCTTAAACTGCTCCTGGCCCTCAGGGCACTACCTGAAGATGAATTTGGAGTGACTGGGAAAATGAAGTCTGGGACAGAGCAGGGCAAGGAGAAAGTAATTTTGGGGATTCTTTAATACTAAGGATTGTCAAATGAAAGTGCTTTGAAAACAGGGTGTAAAGAAAATACATGTAGAGTTCAATTATCCTGAAAGTGACACCAGGAGAAGGAGAGGAACCTGGGAGTGCCTGAGGGGCTCCGTGTCAGACCTGCCAAGCACTGCAGGAATGTGTGGGGTGAGTGAGCCTCTGGTCAGGGAAGGCATCTCACCTGCTCCTTCCATGAGCTCGTGAATGTGCAGCATCTGCAGGAATGCAGAGGAATCCAGCCAGGAACCATCCCTTCCAAAAGCAGCCCTTGAAAGGAGAGAGAGCTTTTGTGTCAAGGCTGTTTTGTAAAAACACAGGCAGGCAGGCTGGTTGTGTCATGTCAGTGGGACAGACATTGCTGAGCAGCGGGGTGAGCTGAGGAGGGTTCTGTTTGTCACCCTCAGGTGTCCCACGGGTCGATGAAGGCGGCTGGAACACTGTGCAGGGGGCAAAGAACAGCAGAGTGCTGGACCCCACCAAGTTCCTTAAAATCACCAAGGTAGGTGCCAGCACAAGGCTCCTTCAGGGCAATAAAACATCTGTCAGTCCAGGAAGGACTGGGATGGTGTGTACAGGTCACAACTTGGGGTTGGGACATTTTAAATCCTCAGAGTTAGTACTGTGTGTAGATAAAGCTCCATTATCTTCTGGATGTTCCTTTTGTCCTGAGAGAGAGGAGTGTGCAGACTTTCTTTCTTAGGTTCACAGTGTCCTTTTAGTAATTCAGAAGCTCTCGTAGTCAGAAAATCTGCATTTTATTCAGTGATGAAAATGTGAGTCAGGGTACTGTGTGACATGGAGAGGCAGCACAGCACCCACGTTTGATGGGTCTCAAATACATCACTTGGGGGTCTCAAACACCTGCTGGAAATCCTTGGCTGCCTCAAGTTCTTGAGACCCTATTCTGATGCTGCTCCTCAATAGAACAGGGAGGCCACATCCACTTTGACGTGTCACAAACAGCAACACTCCAGACTTGGGAGGCTCCAGTAGAATGGGAAGAGCTGTGTCTGCTTTTAGAGGTTTCTTGATTTGGTGGCATGGTTGCATCCCCCAATACGTGATAAACTTTTGTATTCATCCTCCAGATGAGCAGCTTCCTGTTATTTCACCATTAGACTGGTGGATTTGGGACAGTTTTCCAGGCTGCAGGTTGGGCAAGTTGGAGATTTCTCCTTTTTTAAACTTCAGAACAGCTCTGGGTTTTCTTGCCAAGGAAAAGTCTGGCCTTTGCATTAATCAGTGACTCCTAAATATTCCCTTGTCCCACTTAATGTCACTCGCCCTGAATTTTTACACTCAGTGCCTGGATTCTTGGAGAGCTGTAAGGCAGGACCTGGACAGACTGCAGCCCTTCTGCAGATCCAGTCAGTTTGTTCCTTCGGAAAGTCATAAAACAGTCTCCAAAACTTCATTAGCAGGAGAGGTTCAGCCTCCTCCTGCCTGGGCTTATGGCTCACCTGGGAAAAGCCCTTCTCCTCTGTTCCATACAAATGGAGCTGGTTCCACAGCAGCTGCTTTGGAAGGAGAGAGGGGCTCACCAGAGATCTACGAGGTCACAACCTCCTTGTCAATAAATTCTCCCACTGAACATTGTAAAATCAATGTTCTCTTCTTGCCAGACACCACTTCTTCCCTCCAAGTTCTGCGACCTGTTGTCCTTTGCCCTCTGGATTGTTTGGTACCCTGCAGATCCCCGCAAAGCCATGATGGACAGTGGAGCTGTTCACACATTACAAACGGACTGAACATCTTTCAAGTACAGATACACTGAGCTTTTCCACCTTCCTGAGCTTCAAATTCCCAATAAAACGAAGCTCCTGCTCACTGTGAATGTCTCTCACTGGCATTTGGAAGAGGCTCTTTGTGATACCCTTTGTTGTTTGCGTCCTCTGTCTTGGGCCGCGGTTTGGTCTTCCAGAAATATCTTAAAGTGTATTTTGGTGTTCACAAGACTGGGATTGTTGCCAAAAAAGTCTCCCATTTATTATTAAATGGTATGATTTGCCCTTGTAATGGTACATCCTGGTGTGTTTTACAGCCCACAATAGATGAGAAGATTCAGCTCGTGCCTAAAGCCCAGTTGGGCAGCTGGGGGAAGGGCAGCAGTGGTGGAGCCAAGGCAAGCGAGATGGGTAAGTCAGGAGGGACCCTCACCCTCGGCTGTGCTGCCAAAGAGCAGGTTTGGGTGGGGTTCACAGAACGATGGAATGTCCTCAGCCAGGAGGGACCCACAAGGATCGGAGTCCAGCCCCTGGCCCTGCCCAGACCCCCAACAGCCCCACCCTGGGCATCCCTGGCAGCCTCGGGGCCGTGCCCATTCCCTGGGGAGCCTGGGCAGTGCCCAGCACCCTCTGGGGGAAGAACCTTTCCTGATATCCAACCTAAACCCTCCCCTGACACAGCTCCAGCCGTTCCTGGTCCTGTCCTGGGCACAGAGCAGGGATCAGAGCTGCCCCTCAGGAGGAGCTGCAGCCCCCAATGAGGGCTCCCCTCAGTCTCCTCCCCTCTCTGTGTGACCTCCTGACAAGAAGGGTTGAAGCGGGGCAGGACCAGCCTTTTCCCTGCACTTCTCTCCCCATCGCTCTGAAACAGCTCTGGCTGAACTGCTCAGTGATGCCAAGGTAGCAGCAGCTCCTGACCTTGTCACTCTGCTCTGTGTTGTCTCCACGATCTCCAGACTCCTTGCGACCAAGTGCCACAAGTCTGAACAGATTTTCTGCCCTGCAGCCTCCAGTCTCCCCAGTATCTGCCTCATCTGCATCTTCAGAACTAGAATCTCGCAGGGCCTTAACGAGGTGAGTGTTGCTCCGTCTCTCTTCCCTGCTGCACTTTGCACCCCCTGCTCTGGGTACCAGCACTCAGAAAGAAGAGAATTCCTTGCCTTTCCAGGAATTCCCCTCTGAGTTAGCTTCAAACACACCTGTATTTTATAATACCATAGGAGAGACAGGTGGAATTCATTTTTAAAGCCATTTTGATGAATGTTTTTATACCCTTCAGCTAAGGGTAGTTGTGTTTAACAGATCAAAAACTCTTCAGATAAAAAGTAGTAATAAATAGGTTGGATTTAATAGCTGTGAGTTCAGCCAGGTCAGTAGGTTTATTTATCCAGAAAAACACACCTAAAACCTGGCAGAAATGCAGCATAAAACAGTGTCTGACCCTTCCCAGCAGGTGTTACCTGCCCATGCTCCCGCATGCCACAAAACGCTCCAGAGCCTCTCTCTCACTCCAATTCCTTCAGGGCTGCAGCCACTCCAGCTTGGAGCATGAAACATGTATTAACCCTCAATAATTTATTAACTCTAGACACGGTTTATAAATGTACAGTTCATTTAAAAGGTCACTGGATCTTCCTTCCAGTGCACACGAGCTGCTGAAGTGTTTTCCTGGGTTGTGCCTCTAATGTTTTCCCTCCTATTTCACTTACTCCATTTTGGTATTGTTTTGCCCATCTTACTCGTTAACACAATAGTTAATAGGACAGATCATTGTCACCTGTTGCTGGAAGCGTTCACTGTTTGGGAGGTATTTTTCAATAAATGGGTAAAAAATACAACTCTGATGGGATCACAGAATGGTTTGGGTTGGAGAGACTTTAAAGATCACCCAATCCCACCCCCCGTCATGGGCAGAGACACCTTCCACTATCCCAGGGTGCTCCAAGCCCCGTCCAACCCAGCCTTGGACACTTCCAGGGATGGGGCAGCCACAGCTGCTCTGGGCACCCTGTGCCAGGGCCTCCCCACCCTCACAGGGAGGAATTTCTTTGCAACATCTAATCTAAAGCTCTCACACCATTTCAAAGTGAAACAGAGTCCTTGTGTTATAAAATTCACAATTCCATGTATAAAATGGGTGCTGCAGAGCACTGCTTTTCCATGTGTTCCCTAGCAAGCATTGGCTCTGCCTGTCCACTCTGGGTATTTGTGTATGCGCATCCCTGAAACTGAGTTAATTTTGGTTGTAGGTACAGCTGTAAGAAATGGAGTCAGCAATCCTGTGGGGTTTGGGGGTGGTTTTTCCTGCAGTGAAGCCCTCAGGTACCTTCTCTAACCTCTGAGTGTGTTTGTGTTCGGCAGTCGTGGGAGCACAGGCAGGGAGAAGAACGACAAACCTCTGCCACCTTCCCTGTCCCGGCCCAACACCTTCCTCCGGGGCAGCAGCAGCAAGGAGCTGCTGCTGGACAACCAGGCCCAGGAGGAGCAGCGCAGGGAGATGCTGGAGACGGTGAAGCAGCTGACAGGAGGCATGGAGATGGACAGGAACAGCACCGAGGCCGAGAGGAACAAAGCCAAGGAATCTGGTAACGGCTCCTCTGTGCTTGGGGAATCTTGCTGAGTGTGTGGAAAAGCAGGAGGATCTGTCAGGAGCAGTGACACTGTCAGGCTGCTGCAGCTGTGATGCACCTCCCAGAGCTGGGTAACAGCTGAGTCAGGCAGGCCTCGGCCTCATCCCTCTCCAGCTCCTCTGTAGGATCCAGCAGAGCTGAAAGGCTGCAGGTGCCAGCACAACACCACGCCATGGCATTGTCTTGCCTGTTTTGGCCTGTCACTGTCCCACTGGCTTCTGGGCACAAAGTCCCCCAAGTCAGTGTCAGTTCTTCAGGAATGCTTTTTCAGTGCCCAGTAAAGCTGTATCTACCCTTTCCAAGCATTCCCCTGGGCCAGGGCAGGGATTTGGGTCTGGGACAGATGGTGCACAGCAGCTTTTTAGCACCATGTCGTTGCCAGCTCTCCTCCTGAGCTGGCCCTGGTGCAGTGGGACAGTGGCACCCACCAAGGTGACTCGACTGTCACCTTGTCAGTCCTGCAGCTCCTACTTTTCCTTCCTGCCAGCCTGGGCTGGTTTGTTAGTGGGAAAATGTGGACTCCCAGGGGTTGTTCCCTGTGGACAGAACCTTTATAGTAAGGACAGCGTTCAGCCCCTTCCCTGGGAAACATCTGGAAACTGCTGCAGTGAGGGAAACACCTTGACTGCCACAGCACAGCACAGGCCTATCCTGAAGCTTTGGGACGTTGTGGACAATCCACGGGCACCAGAGTTTTGGGATGTGATCAGGAGATTGTCTTGGGCTGCTGCCCATTGCAGTCAGCGTATTTTAACTTCGCTGCAACAGCTCCCATTTAATTATTTAATGGTTGCAGAGAGCTTTGAAGGTATTCGACCTGTGCCACTGCCAGCTGTGATCCTGCAAGGTCAAGTTACAGAGATACTGGGAGTTCCTATGGGGGA